>NC_089649.1:35066905-35692262 GCF_037042795.1 Molothrus aeneus
AATAAATGATGCAAGGGGAGTGGCTGAGGCACAGCCATTTAAGAGCTCTGGAAGCCAAATTTTGAGATACACCTTCTCTATTGCTTTATTGAATATCACTGTATGCTCTTCCAATCCATGCTAATGGCTACAGTATCTCCCACAAACATGATAGAAAAAAAATGAACTACTACTCTGCTATTAGGAAAAGAAATCACTTAGAAGCATCTATGGGTTTTCATATCTAGTTCATACAAATTTAAAGACTAAAGTTTGTCTTCAGTGCAAGCAAGGGGATAATTTGGCCAAAAACGATAAAACCTCATGTACAAGCAATAAAAGTGTGACTATCAATATGAAGAATTTGTTATGTTTCTGGAACATGGGGAATGTTCTATCAGCTGAACAGAAAATAATCAGAGACGGATCAGAAAATTGCATGGGAAAATAATATTGTGGAAAAAGAACCTCCATCTAACGGACTTTTTGAAAATAGTATACATATTTACTTTAAATGTATAATAATTTTTTTATATAATGATAATTTTCAAGTAATTTTTTAATATAATGATCATTTTCAAAATAATAGCAAGATAAAGGGTGTACTCATACTAAAATCAGGTCAGTAGGGTGTCTGCCTTTCACTGAACTCCTATCTTAGTAAAAACCCTTGCTTCCCACCAATGAGTCTGCATGTTCACAGCAGCCACCAGATCCTTGCCCTCTTGGCCTGTGCGGCAAATCAGGAATGCAAGCTGAGTCTTAAGCCAAGATCAACCAGCCTTCCAAAAAACAGAGTTTGAAGGTTGCAACAATCAGTGAGATGAAGTCCTTTAAAGACAAGCTTATCTTACTCTGCTAGAATCATTGTACATCATTGTTGACGTACAAGAGTATATGGCAAAATATTTCTGTATATTTTGAGTTTCATAAATATAAAGTAACAAAGACTTACGGAAGCAGGTGCTTGACAGGAAAGAAGACCAGACTACATTTTTCAGCTTCTGATCCACAGATCTTCTATCTCCAGCTGCAAACTTCAGATATTCAGTGTAGGACAAGAGTTGGTTGCTAAACATATCCAGCGTTCCATGTGTGAATTTTATAGAGAATGTTAGGACCATGAATTCAACCTTGAATTAGGACCTTGAAGTCAACTCTTCTCATTTTTTGCCCTTTCTCAGTCCAAACATCATCAGATTGATAATTTTCTTTAGACGGCAAGTGTGCTGGTGTTTGGCAAAGCACTGAGCAGATTCTTAGCCATTTTGATGATGAGTAGAATTTTTCACCTGTACAGTCTAGTACTCTGGGACATCCTTTAGTACTGGGTCCAGATATGATGTTAATCAGAAAATTTGAGGTGATTATGAGCTTTGGGATAATAATCTAAGGCTTCATCCCTGAAAGGTAGAATGAAAGACACATTTAAGCATAACTGTTGTTTTCAGTTGTTGTAAAAATTATGATTCCCTTGGGAAGTGCACAGACTGCAAAGTGAAAAAAACTGAGTTTGATTTTACTTAATTAAAATAGAAGAGAAAAATATTAATTGGAGTGGAAGTTATATTGTAATTATTTTGAGGATTTCAATTTAAAAAAGAGTACTCACTTCTTGGAGTCTAATTCTTATGTTTTTGTGTGCTCAATAAAGATGTCACATGTTAAGCTAGAAATCTGGTGGGCAATTTACATTTTAATAGCTCAGAAGCAAGTTTCTGTGGAGTGCTGTAGAGGAACACATCTCTCTTTTGGATTATCCAGGCATTTATAATGTGGACTAGTCATCCAAAATTTTTCAGGATGTAACTTTTTCCAACAGAGTTTAAGCTTCAACAGATCCACAAAAGATGGCCATTCAAATAATTATAAAAAGAGAACATATGACTAATAAGATAAATTCATGTCTTGAAATACTTTTTTATCCATCTGAGCCAATTTTCACAATCCTTTTTCCCTTTAAAAGAACTGTATTAATACCATTCCCCAGGATTCTATTGCAGTAGATTGATTTGTCTTTCAGGCAAAAGGATATGTTTGAGAAATTACAAAAATGCACCTTTTTTTTTAAGCAACTAACTTTCACCATAGTTTCAGTACACTGCTTGACCTTTTCTGTATGATCTTGAAAGAGGAAAAGTATTGACTAGCTTGACAAAGTCCTATGGTTCAACAAACCTCCAGAAAAGAGGTCCATGACCCATTCCCAAAATTACTCACACACTGCAGTGAGATAGGTGCACAGTAAGTAAAACCTGGACATTACGAAGCTGTGCTTTAACCACAGCTCCGTTCTTTGCTCTGCCAGTGTTACCAGTTAATACACCTTTGTTATAAATAATCAAATCGGCAGCCAAATTTATAAGAGAAATTTAACAATGATTTATTAGATCGTTAACAAAAATAAAATTTCGAAAAACCACCACAGCCAAGGCAGCGTCAACCCTGGGTGCTGACGCTGGGTGAACCGAGATCAGACCAGTGTCCCCCAGTGGTTCACCCCGACTGCTTCATGCTGCTAGATTATATACAGTTTATTCTGCCTGAGGCAGAAATGACCAAATGTTCCTTTGTGTCCCTTCACGTGTAGAACTGGGGCCATACATGTGCAGGGATAGACAAAAGTGAGTCCAGGTGTCTAGATGGTTGTCTGAGCACTTCGGAAGAGCCTGCATTCACATGTAGCAGAGTGGTGCTGGTGCTTGAGTATGGTAGATGCAATCTTCCCAGGTGCAGGTCCTCGTGAGTGGCTTAGGCATTCCAGGGAAGTCAGCAATCACGGCCCCAGGAAGGTTTGAATTCATATGTTAACAGACTTGATATTATCTTAACTATCAAGTCTGTTAACATATGAATTAAGACTCTGCTCCCAGCCAGGGTGGTCAAAGACATACTTTGGATTCTACAATATTTTATACATATACAGCATGAATTATCTCTACCATATACTACACTGTGATGGGAACAGAAATGCAGCCAGGGACTGCTCTTGTACCCATTTAAACTCTCCTTGTTAATAGGCACCACTCTGGACACCAGACATTCTAATCAGCTCCTTGTTCCTTTTCTAATAAAGTTGCCCACAGGTGTCTGAAAAGTGATGTCCCTGAGACTACAGCTGCAGTGGAAACGAGTGAATCACAAGGATTTTTCAACTGTCATTGAATTTTTCTTTCAAGGAACTGTATAGAATTACTGCATAACCTTTGCTAGTGCTTTATATATGTTTGGCTGATATATATCCCATTTTCTTAAACATTGGAAGCTATATTTTCTTTATGTTTTGTGCTATGTATGTCTGGTATGTCTGTCATAAGATCGGAGCTATTTTAGCTGTTCAACATTATGAACAACGTTTTTAATAGGCCTTCAATAAACTTCTCAATATTCCATCAGGAAAATTAAAAAGACTATTATAAAGACTATTCATTTGAGAAAAAAATCAAAACAAAAAAAAACCCAACCAAACCAAACAACAAAAACAAAAAAAACCAACCAAACAAAAAAACCAAAAAACAAAAACAAAAACAAACAAACAAACAAACAAACAAAAAAAAAACAACAAAAAAAAACCCCCAAGAGACTAAAGTTCAAGTCTTGAAGAAAGCAGAGGATGTTTTAATTCAATGATACTTTAATACAATAAAAATATTGTACAAGAGTATTTCCATGGTTTGTTTACTTACCATGTTCTGAAGTTATAAGTCCTTTTTATTACAAAGTTGTTATTGCCAGAAATCAATTTAATCAACTCATTCAGTGCAGGGAATTTGTAGCCTTTTATGTTTTGAGGGAGACAATTATAGCTCCTAAAGCAAATAATAAAAAAATATTTTTATTATTGTAGATTATTGTTGACATTTCTCAGTGGATAGATAGGTCTTACTATGCCAACTATTTTAGGAAAAAAAACAAACTAGTAGGAATTAGTTGCTTCAGTGGAAAGTTTAAAAATTGACAATGGTTTTAAACAGAAAAATAATAGATCCTTATAAAATCCTTAAAATCCTACATATATAAAGCATATTGTTGGTCACCATCAAAATGATTCAGAAGTGCAGCTAAAATGCAGCTAAAACATGAGAAATGCAGTATCACTAAAAAAAAAAGTAACAAAACAATATCAGTATCAATAGAAAATTATATGTGCACTAAGCAAGCTGAAGAGGTACCTCATATTTTGTGTCAGCACCATGAAATATCGCTGGACCAGCAGTTTTCTTTTTACAGATGTTTTACTTTGACCTTATTAGTTTGGCTTTTGCAAAGACATGGCTGTCAAATTTACAGCAAAAGTGGAAAAAGTGTTGATCCTACTATTCAATAGTGCAGGGACATCCTTTCTTATTTTTCCCCATCAGCAGTATTTTATATCAAATTAATGATTTGGTATGATTTGCAGAACAACAAAAGAATTACCACAGGGGGTAAAATTGATACATTAATATAATTTAACATGAACACTTTTACTGGAACTCATGCTTTTTCTTCAGTATTAAGCTAAAAAGTACTATTTTGGTCATTCCAGTTGTCTGACATGATTTCCTACAAGATACAGGTTAATTTCACTTTTTTTTTAAATTTAGGTTTTAATGCTATTAACAATTGTCATGATACTTCTTCAAATACTGCCTTTACCTGAACTTATCCAAATGAATGCTAACACTTGTCATTAAGAGTAATTATGAAGTGAATTATAATCCATAGATGGATAACAGAAATCTCTAAATTTTGCACTTGAAAGGAGACTCAAAACTGACCCATAGGAATTGGGGTGGAGAGGGAGAGGAGGAGGGGGAACAAGGGGTACAGGACATCTGCACATCCACATTTAGTGCTTTTTTCTTTTTCCCAGCCAATTTGACATCTCAGAATTAACATACTGAGTGTTTATTGGTTATCATCAGCTATTGTTCTAAAAGGACACTTCTGAATCATTGTCCTTAACACTATTTCAGGAGTAAATTTTAAATGTGTTGATTCATGGTCTAAATTCACTTGTCCATGTCTAATATTACTTTGCTACCTGTTTTTCTCTGATACATCCTTGGAGGACAATGACCCATACAGAGTAAGAAAATAGGGCAGGGGAGACCCACACTACTTTGCAGCGGTGACTGGAGTGCACGCAGGATGCTTTAATATGTCTAAACTGTCACTAGATGCCAAGGTGTATGGGAAACCAAATCTCACCCTTAGAAATGAAAGAAAACATGGAAGAATAAAGGAACTTGACCTGCTCACTCACCTTTTAAAATGATCTTTTCCAAATGAGTTTAAGGAAGACAGAATGTTGAGTCCCTAGTATGGCAAATAGAACCCTTGGCTGTGAATCTTTGACAATAGCTGATGATTAGTAGGAAAGACCCTGTGAGTATCTACAGGAGGATGTGCATCAAGGTCATGTATAACACAGTACGAAAAAAATCCGTATGATGCACCAAATACTATTAAGAGTGGAAAAAGTTAAAAACAATATTTAAAAAAGCTTTCCTGACTCATAAAAATCAAGTTGCCTAATAGCTTTTCAAATGCTATTTCTCTTTGATGCTTAGAGTCTCCTACTGCTTGAGACTTCTGACCAAACAAAGCAAGAATTTATTTTTTAAAAAATGTTTTCTGAAGAACAATCCTGCACCAGAAGAACAGAGACCTCCCAACCCAGAAGATCTTTTCTGATCCCTACTCACCGTGTTACATACAAGAATATCCAGTCAGACTTTTTCCAACACCATACATCATCAAAAACATGATTCATTTTCACCCTCTGTTTCAGCTGTCTCAAATTTTGTTCAGTTGGTAGGATCCATGGGGTGTACATATGGAGATGTTACTTTTCAGGGGGTAAGAGCCAGGGGAGAAAAGCAACCAAAACATACTCCATACCATTCCATTGATGTCCTCCACCAGACAGTTCAGCTTCTTCAGTGTAAGGCTCACTGGAGCAATGCTCAGGTGAGGTAACAGGGGCTCCCTCCTGGCACGGCAGGCAAAGGCCTCTCACTTTGGAGGAAAGACAGGGCACCCACTAAGGTGCTGGCCATGCTGTCCTACTTCACCCCCAGCCATCCTTGTCACCCAACACATGTAGCCAACATGATAAAGAGGAGCTGGAGAGACACTGAAGTCATGTCTCAGTCTTCTGGAGTTCAGCTGTGACATTTTGGTGTCTTCCACTTGAAATACTCCTAGAGGGTGGCATGGTGCTCTGTCACTGCAAGTGATTCACAGATTTAAAGCATGAAGAGCCTCAGTAACAGTAAACCTTGGCTAGCAAGGTTAAGACATTCAATTAGGGGAGTCTCTGATTTAGATATGCAAAAAGACTAAAACTGAAAAGCGGAAGCTTATCTCTAACCCTGGTAATTTAGCTGCAATTTCTTCTTCTGTGATCTTCCTGTGAAGTGCTTCCAATAGATATGGGGCCTCCACTAAGAGCATGACAATCACCTGATAGAAAGGATCTTCTCCAGAGAAACTAATTAGCATAAAAATCAATACACGGATTCTGCTTAATTATCATAAATAACTCCAGCAAGTCATTAATGGCAAAGGACCCTTATTTTTTCTGTACAGATGAGTTTTTCTTGGTTTAACATACCTAAAAATTACTTTGGGTATTTGCTTTTGCATTTGTATAACATTCTACTTGGTAGAAACTCAGAATCTTCACTGTAATAGCACAAAATAGTACAAAACTTTTAAAAAACATTACAGTGGAAAGGAAAATTTCACCGTAAAAAAATCAAGAAAAATGAACAGAATGGGCAAAAGAAAAAGAAAACTAGAGGTATAAATTACAGTATTTTATGAGTGAGGACAGATGAATGTAAGTTCATGTAAACTGACAGTTCTAAATAGATCTCATGCCTATTCACTCAAATCCCGCCCAGTTTTGGTCTAACACAATGCTCATGGTAAGGCCTCGTGTTTGCTGAGAGCAGCACCAGATCAACTGATTCAATGAATGTGTTGACCTGTAAATTTAAGAGATCCAGTTGAATAAATATTTGGTCCAAGTGAGCAAGAAATGTGTGTGAGCACGGTAGACAAGAATATATAGAAAAATATGAACAAATATTTCCAAGATGCAGTTATATCAGGTTTTGATAATCCTCTAAAGCAGATGCTAACTGGGATAGTGTATTACAACTGAATGCTTTTTATGCTCCCAGGAATTATATATTATGAGATTTGAAATATACTCTGTGTGTGATACCTACAAGAAAGGCCATTTAACTCTGCCTGCAAAAACAAGAAAAAACTGTGAAAAACTACAAAAAATTGTACTTTTAAAAATATATCTACATGTTTAATCTTATGCATTTATTTCACCATATAAAAGTAAAAATTGAGTTGTGAATCAGAAAGTCTTCTGAATTTTTAGAATGGATCAAATTTACTGACTTCATATAATTTGCTTTTCATGTAAATTCTCACCATGATTAAAAGAAATATTTACACTGCTGAAGAAATTCCAGATCTTTCAAACATATATTAAGAATGTTAGCAACATAAATAATGACAGCCCATTAGACTAATTATGTTATGGATATAAATATGCCTGAGTCTCAGAAAAATATTTATTTTTTAAGTCTGAAAATCATTATTTTTGTTTAGAAAGACACTTCACTCTACTAGCATGAAGAAAGAGTAACATATTCAGCACTCCTCATAGAAAGTTGATAGGAGTTGCTGAGTTATTGGAAATGCTTCTCATCCAGTATTGTATGTTTTATTTTAAAAGGAATTTACATTAAAAAGTTTCATACCATAGCAATAATCTCTTCCACTAGGAAAAAAAAATGGCAGTATGAACTGGCTACAGATAGATAAACAGTCCTAGAAAAGCTTTGAGTTATATAATGTAAACAAATGCACTTCATTTTGTAAGTAATAGTAAAAGCAGCAGTAGTAGTAGTAGTAGTAACAGTAGTAGTAGTATCACAACTTTCTTTCTCTTGTGAACACTAATTTAGGGTGAAACATCTCAGAATCTCAGCCTTGGGACCCAAAAAATTGGAACTGCCATTTTCAGATATTTGAGTGAAGCATGGGAATAATACCATTTTTATAACCAAATTTTTTAAGTTTGCAGGTTTGAGCTTGATCCAACCCTGGAGTTCACATAAGCAATGGGAACAAAATGCAACTGAAAGAAAAACTGGCTGTGCACAATCTGAGTATTGTAACTGTGTAACTCACAGTAATTTTTACTGGACATTCCAGCATTGCCAAGATTATTGCTGAACTTTGCAGAGCAGTATGGAATCTGCTGCTTTGGGACTTAGGCTATTAAAAACCAAATATGGGAGGATAATTAGCTTTATGTACAAAGTCCTATTCCTTTCTTCTGAAGCCCTAGTGCTGGCTGGGCAAATGGTTGGCTATCTCTTTCCAGTTCAAGTATTTACTTTTCCAAAAGTACATTTTCCAAATTAAAGCTCTTAATACAGTTTCAACTGGCATTCATTGTGCAGTTTAACCATGATTTAAAACTGGGTTGAATCCAAATATATGATATGTCACTTCTGTAGCAGACAACCTTTATATGACTTAATATAATAATAAAAACACTTGCTGTATAATTAGGTAATTAACTGTATGAAAAAACTGAGCAATTTCTCTGCTGTAGTTTAATTTCTAAAAGAAATGTAAATCACCTATAAGTTGGTAGCCTGTATGCAAATATTGTTTGTGTACTGTAAATTTTCAATTTCCCTGTCTTAATTTGCATCCTTTTTATTTGTCTCATCAAAATGCACATTTTTTCATTAAAATGGTTTGAGTAATGATATAGGGATGATATTCTTCAGGGCCTATTCATTTTCCATTCTAGTCACCTGTGAATTATATATTCTTTAATACATGAGTGAAGACATGCCATTAGTAAGATCATAATAAATATGACTTGTTATCAGAATACAAATGGAAAATAAAACTATACTCTAAAAATTATGAGCCCCCTGGGATGAGTTAGCCCTTGATTTATACCAGGCCCCTGAAGACTATAAGGCTATGACAAACCATTCTCATTACCTATGCTCTGTCTGCATTTATCTATTGCATACTTCAGGGCAGACAGTTGCACATTTACAATATGCTCATTACACACAAAAAAAAAAAAAGGCAGATAGAATTCTAATTTTTACACATAACCATACATAGTCAAATAAGAATTGGAATGGTCAGATTTCTTATAACAATTATCATTAAGTTAATCTACAAAACTGCTGGCAATATTTTCTCTAGAAAAGTAAAAATACCATTGTAGACATCACTCATGTCAAACAGGTTCTCTCCTAAACACCTCTGATTTGGGGTGAAGATGAGGGAAATGACTGGGTCTAAGAATTTTCGCTGTGTGGAAGGAACTTCAGAGTAGATCATCATCATCACCCCAGAAGCTCACCCTTTTCTGAGGCCCTTTCCCAGCCTGTGAGGAAGCAGAGTGGTTTGCAAAGGCTTGAATGTACTATGCTGTTTTAGGCAGGCAGTATTTTTCTCTCTATGTAAAAAGAGATTGTATCTTAGGGGAATTTTCCTGTGCTGTATAATAAACTCTCCTCCTGTGGCTCTTTTTTCTTTTATTCCCTGCTATGTTTTCTAATATTTTACTATCCAATATAGAATAAGAAAAACAGAAAGGTAGAAATTGAGGGGAATTCTGACAATTCTCACCTAATAAGGTACCTAGCAAAGTTAACAATGCTGAATGTGTGACTTGAAAGCTGCTCTTTAATTCAATACATGGTGCCAGTTGCTAATGTGAAATATCTCTCAAAAGGAATATTAAAAGTCTGAGCAGCATGAGTCATGGGAATTTTCATGAGTTCTATGTGCAGATTATACAGAATATGTTTGCACAGAAAGAGCAAGAAACTAAGAGTTGGGTGTTTTTTTGTATAAACAAGTGGTGTGCATTTTTCTTTCTCAAAAATAATAACTGTAAGCAAGCATTTTATTATCACTCTCCATTCCATATTTATGAGAATTCTGCATCATAGCCTGTCCAGAAAACACTTCCTAACCTCAAATCAGGTTTTCCACTTGTTTTTTCAAGAGAAGTTTGTTCTCATGGGACCATTTTACTCTCACTGAGGTACATCTTAATCAACAGACAATTTACTGAATAGACTCAGTTTGAATTCTTGTTTCATCTAGTCACACTCAATTGAGCATAGATGCTGGTGATCATTAAAGGCCATGGCCTTCTTCTGGCAGTTTTGTGGAAAACATCCAAAATCCACGGAGTGACTGAATTTTATATTCCCCTGAAATGAGAGGTGTGCACTGTGCAATGAGATGACCTTCTGTTGCTCTCACCCTGATGCACTCACACGTGAACATTCTCACACTTACAGCAGAAATAGTCAGGAAAACTCAAAGGTACAAAACTGCAGGTTGAGTAATCCTACCAGAGGTACCTGTTATCTCAGCTTGCTGGAAGCCTAAGAGATACAGTTGAAATGCATGGACCCACTAAGTCAAAGGCTGCCATCTCCACAGTGGATGTAGGTAAATTTAATGCTTTTCCCCTTAGTGAGTTTTTACCAGGAGTTCTAAAGATAATCCAGGATGAAAGATATATATGCTTGTATACCTGGGACTTATTAATGTAAATGTCTTCTTTATTTCTTGGTATATTCTCAAAAGGTTTCAGGCATTGCTCTCACTCATAACTTTAAGACAGCTTTATAATATTTGCATCAATGCAAAGAAAAGTATTGTCTTGAATATATCAATGTCATTATATAAAGCTCCAAGATATTTCACAATCTCATCTTTAAAATGGATATTAAAAAAGGCAGGGGGGCTCAAAACTCATTTACACATAAAAAAATATTCAGACACCTTCTGATTTCGCTTCAGCAAAAATGGTATTGATTGAATCACAGCAGAACAGAAAAAATGTCGAAATATAATGGAAATTAAGTAAAACAATTTATATAAGAGAATGACAGAAAAATATTGGATTTTGGCTGGTTGTATGTTGACCTCAGAGAAGAACCTACATATGCTTTAACCAAAAATATAGAAGCAAAGTAACAAAGAAGTAAGTTCTGTTCTTCCTAGTGATTCCAACCAAAGTAGTTCTTAGTCATTAAGAATAGAGAATATACACTAGGTCATGTATTCCACTTCCTTACTGGGCCAAGACATTTTGGCTAATGTACAAGTCATTTGGAAAAAAATCACATTTTTTGTGCATAAGAGTATAGCTTGTTTAAACAACTTTGAAGTAAGAGCAATATTGGAACCTGGGGTAATTAAGCTCATACTTCAATTATTCTACTGTTTGGTTCACAAAGATTTTGCACAAGGGCAGTTTATTGAGAAAGTAGTACTTCAGCTCACATTATGAATGCTGGTTTTGTAATGCAGGAAGCCTGTTTATTTATTTATAAGTGACAGCTTAGATTCTATCAGCTGCAATATTGTCAGGCAGCAACAACCAGCTGACTCACAGACGCTGGGGCCAGAGCATGTCCTGGCAGAAAATCCTGCCCACACAATGGCCAAGACAGAAATGAGGTTAAATCCAACCCTTATGGTACCAGATGGGGCTGTAAAATGCACCTTTTTGGTAAAAGCTTCCCCCACTGAGAATCACTGGGCTTAAAACGCTTCTGTAGATAGTCACAGTTTTCTTCCTTTCAGCATTTTTCTCCAGATTTTTCTAATTTTTGAGGCTTTTACTGGGGATTTTACCCTCAGGCAATGGTCACCAATGTTTAATGAGAACAGCCAAGCCCAATAATAGCACTTACCCTAGTGTACAGTGAGATAATAAGGTGCCAGTTCACAGTGCATTACACAGGAAAAGAGCATGTCTCCATTTTGCTCCCTGTTCACTGTTGGCTGTTAAGGGAGGTAAAATCCCAGCATCACAAACAAGCTATAGACAAAACTGCAGTCATTAGATAAAGTGTTCTGTGTACCTTCAGACTGCAGACACAACCATCACAGCAGACAGCATATTTTCATACTTGTGGATATTGGGCAGATATTTAAATTCACAAGAAATAGGACTAATAAGTAGGAATCTCAGGAAGTAAACAAGTAGGTTATTAAATCTGCTTACGACAGTAGCTAATAATCCTCATATAGGTAAGGCACACAAATATCGTCTTCTGCTCTCCCATTTTTCCTGCGTGCACTTAATAACATTTACTAGACACATAAAAAATGCATAAGGCCCTAAAATCACAGAATGAATTCTTATATGTCAGATTTGTTGTAGGATCATAGAACAAGTGAAAAATATTCATAATCCTTCATATAATGTTTAAATGGGGTAATCTGTATAGATTCAGAGTGTGGAGTGGTACAGAATATGCCTCCTCTAGCTATTCTATTCACAGAACAGGGTAATTTTTCCACAGATTATTTATACAGTACACAGAGAAGAATTTGAAGTGATTGAAGAGGCTGCCAAACACCATACTCTGCCTTCAGGATATAGATGATACCTTTAAAATGGGTGAAAGGCTAATTAATCTTGAACTCTTCATGGATGATATATGAGATAATATGCCTTAGCCTGACAGCATTTTGGGAAGGCAGACAATTAAAAATGGAGCCATGGTTTTCTTCACAAGACAGCACACATACAAAACTAGACAAGAGAGTTTAATATACAGATTAATGAGAATTTGAATGCCACTTGAAATACAACTTGAGACTCAATATTCCCTGGGAATGTTATAGATAGCTACAGGGCAGACTGGTTGAGTTTGACAGAATCCACAGCTTCAGGCCTTGAACAGGTATTTTACTGGGGGGAAAGGCTGCTGTATGCATTTTACTGTACTATTACTTTCTAGCAATAAATCTGCTGCTTTCTAACAGATGCAGCTTTCATGACAAATTACAACTGCATTCTTCAATTTTCTCAAAGAGAGCCATCAAGATATATTCATCCCTTAACGAGGCAACAGTCTTCTTAACTGTTTCAGTTATACTTGTTCAATATATGTAAACACCTATCATTATTGTTCTTATTCCTTATCATGTCTAAAATGATGTGACAAGCTTCCTAAACAATTACTATATCAACAGAGAAGTCATGATTTTATCCTGAGTGAAAGAGAATTTAAAGATTTCATTTCAAATAAGCCTAAACTTGGAAAAAATACAGCAGTAAAAAATAAATTGCCTTGCTTCCTAGATGAATTTTACAGCTTTCACTGTGCTTCATGGCTAGATTTCTTCCTGTACCTGACCTAAGATGTTTGATTGACAATAATCAAGCTCTTTTGTTGTACAGAAGTACCTGGCAACTTTTGGAGTTAGACAAGTAATAGATATAGAATGGGTGAGATTTTTGGATCTTTTTGTGCTTAATGCTAGGCTATAATCTTTAGGTACTGAACTGTAAGAAATATATGGGACATAAAAAATTAGTGATACAAGCATCTTTTTCCAATTCCTTTGATGGACAGACATAATATCTGAGTATATCAAAACCAATCTGCATGAAATTTTACTATAACTTCCTTCCTGGGTGGTGGGAGAGGGCGAGGCAGAGATGACATGGTTTTATCACCCAAGAGAACACATATTTCACATATTTTTTAATCACATTCCCCTGGCTTGCACTATTTCATGCTGTACATAACACAACTGCAAGCGCAATCAAAAGCAAGATTCTATTTGCATTGACATTTGAAAGAAACATTTGTACTTTGGCAAATGGTATCAAGAATGATGCCTACTTCTTATTTAACCCACTGGAAATTTGATTACTTGCAACTGTCCAGATGGGTCAGTGCAGGTAGCAGATGCCCCCTGTGGCTCATGCATTTTTAGCATAAGTCTGCAATGTAAGTCTCCATCCTTGCTTATGTTTCCCAAAGAACCTTTTTCAATAGTTTGTTTAATTATGGCTTCATTTGAAATGGCCTAGCACAACACTTGCACACTAGAAAAAGACCTACTTTCACAAGTCATGTTTTTGATCTCAAATTTCTGTGTTTCCTTTGGGCTCGGTTGTTTTTTTCAATCCAAACTTATATCACTATGACATCATGTCCCCACTATCTCACTTTCAGTGACTCAGCATGACACCACATAGTAAGGGCACATGACTCTACCAGACAAAAATAATTTATTCATCACTCACAACTCTCCAGAGTTTCAGTACAACTCAGGTGAAAATAATTCTCATACAACTTCTTTAACACTCCATTGTTCAAAGGATTGACAAAGAAAGCAGACACCACATACTTCTCTAGGCAATCCACCACATTTGCACCTGTACCATTTTTTGTACTTATTTGTCTAGATACTGGGATGTATGAGAGATGCTTGTGCCACCTATCTTTCTGGCACATGAACCATAATTAAGAAAGTGTTTAGTTCTGGAAATGTTAGCTTAGGAAAAATTAACGAGGCTGTGTCAATATCCAATGATGCAAAGCGACAAATGATGCAACGTTGCTCTTTCATTACTGCCAGCACTTAAAAAGTCTCTAGTTTTATTTTATAACTTTTTTACAGCCAAGTAGTATACTCTAGGGATAATCAATAACTCTAAAACTGAGATAAAGATACGAGGAATGAACTTTTTTACAAATTAAGTCTGTGTAAACCTCTCATTCTTGCATCATTAGATATTGCATCATCAATTTCTCCAATATTATGAAGTAAAGCCATATTTATATTTTTCTTCACAGAACCTTACTGTATACAATAGTATAACATAAAGTACAAGACAGTAGATAATAGGCCTATGTTGTTATCTTCTACTGAGTGGAAACAAATTTACTGACTTGTAGAATTAGAGAAATACTCTTTTTGGAGCACTGTCATTGACTCGATAGCTATCCTTGCATGAGGTCAATAGGTCACTGAACTGTTGTGAATTTAATTACTCCTGGCAAAATATTTAGCAGTTCCTGAATAGAAAAAGTCTATATAACATTCTGGGTGCTTGGGTTAACTCGTCCTGGTACTGACATACAAATAGCATACAGTCTCCAATTTAATCAAGTAGTTTTTGCTGCAATATAAATAACTGGTACTTTATTAACTCAGAAGAAAGCCTGTGTCAGTGCTAAGAGAACTGAATGTTGCTTTCCAAACTGAAACTAGGAAAAGGTAAGTAAAAATTTAAAAGTTGGTGTCTGGCAAAGAAAAAAATGGATTTTGTAATCAGCAAAAAACAAAAAGGCTAAAAACTGGAAACTCCCTCAAGGGCCATCAAACCCAGTCTCCTGCTATGACCAAAAAATGTACATAATTAATCCCATCTTAAACAAATCAAAGAAGACCAATTAGTTTTGAGGCCTTCTTTCTCCACTTCTTCTGTTTCAAGGGTGTTCCAGAATATAACTCCTACAGTATTTATACTTCTTTTTCCTTAGAACAGAAAATATGTTCACTCAGGCCCATTACCATTATTGTTAAAGTTTTCTTTACCTTTTATGTTAAGTAGTAGCTTTCTATGTTAATGCACTTACCCAACTGAAGGCATCAACAGGACTTTGAGGGAAAGCAGTCCTCCTGTCCTGTGTGACTGCCAGAGGGTCTCATGAATGGTCAGACTGGAAAGTTTCCTTAACATAAAGTGAGCAGGGATCTTTCAGTCTTGCCCCAAAATTCCCCATCACCCCACATGCCCCTCTGTGAAACTTTCACTTTAAAAGTTCACTATTTTAAAATCCATAACCTGTAACTATTTTCAAGTACACATTAAAAATAGCAAATGACTTGAATCAGATGGGACTGGATCAGGAATAGTCTGTTGCTGTAAAAGGCTGTGACTATAAAAATGTTAGGAGAGGCACTTGCCATAAAGAAAGAAGACTCTGAAGTCATCAGGCTGTCATTTAATTTTCCCTTATAAGAACAAACATATAATACACGAGGCTTGTGAATTAGGAGGCAGGGATTTATTTTTGCTGGGTTGCTTGTTTTTCTTTAACCAGAAAATTCTTGAATTATATGCATGAAGGTATGCTAGTAGTTTTGGAATATGACCATGATTTCATCAAAACCTTTTACAAAAGCACAAATACTTTCTCTGTCTCTGAACTTACAGAAGGAAGGCTTTTGTCTTTTTCAAAGCTCTATTACACAGAGATTCTATTATTAACTGCATCTCTGTCTTTATCACTCATTTTTAATTTACAGTAGACTTTTTATTAGCAGTTCTTAAGCACCTGACCTTGTACTAGAACATTTCATTCCATTTCTATTAATGCTGTTTTAAGGTCACCCTGATCTTCCTAGGTATTACTCTCATCTTCCTGTGAATTTTCAGTGTGTCTCAACTTTGACTGATTACCTGATTTTTCTATATGACCCCTGACACTTCAGTAGTACTTTATTGTTTCACATCATTTAAGATGATTTGGATGACTGAGAAACAGTGGCAAAGAACAGGTGGATGCAGTATATGGAGCTGGTGAGAAACACTGGCTTCACTGACCACCACGAAATTAGGCACAAAGGAAAACAGCTGGAATGCCACTGCTCCATATGGGCTCCAGATTCACATCAATACATTTTCAGCATTTTAATGAAATCTATTATTATTTCTTATTCTACCAATGATTTTCAAGTAAAATCACTTACAAACATTATTCAGCCCACTGAATATCTAACTCACCGTTAGAACTCAACTTTCTAATTCAGAATCCTAATTTAGGTATGACAGCCAGGTGCCCACACTGTCATGGAATTATCCAGGATTTTGTGACTAGTTTCTAAGAAATGGAAATCAACCTAATCCAAACTTTTCTCCACACAGTGGCACTTTAAAAGACGAAAAAGAAAAAAAAAATTAAATGTATTCATCAAGAGTTTGGAATTTTTCCTATGGATTATTCTATGGACTTCTTTCTAGACAATTTGGTCCTCTGAATTTGAAATTGAACATCCATAAAAACCAGTATTAAAATACAAGTACCACATATGTGAGCAAGTGTATGATGCATGTCAAACAATACATACAAATCCCCTATGTGCATTTTGTACTCACAATACAAACAATGCCATTTATTTTGCTACTTTACATATTTTGGTACTTAAAACTGATAAAAATTAATTTTATTTATCTTGGTCTTTATCAAGGTACTTTACCTACAAATTCCATCCCAGACACAGAGTAGATTCTCTCTTGAATTCAATTAAGAAATATTTTCTAAATCAGTCTTAATCGGTCCAATTTTATCTACAAAACCATGTTTTCTCTCTTAAAAGGACAATTTATTTATTGCCTATTCTGTCAAGAACATTTTTCATTAAAAATCTTGTTGATTGCTTTGGGTCCAAATGCATGTGTGATATTTTTATAAACAGATGTGAATGGGTGAACAGAATGATCTTCCTTGGCTCTATTTTAATTAATTACCTTAAAAAAAACCCAAACCAAACAAACTAAAAACCCCAACAACTTGCATCATTCAATACAGGGCCTTGTTGGATTGGTTAATGCAAATCCAAATGGGCTGAACAGAAAAGTTCCATGGCTCTGCTCCCATGCACCTGTAAAGTAAAGAATAAAATAGGCAGAAAATGGTTTATTTTGTTAAAGCACCCCAACAAGTACCAACAGGTTCAACATGGGATATTGCAACCCAAATTCTACTTCTGTTCTACATTCTACTTCAGGATCATAAGTTCTTTTATAAGCTTTCTAAGACTGAATAGTAATTAAAGAAGGGAAAGTGATGTGAGGGTTAAGCACCTGAGCAGGAACTCAGGGGAAATGCACTCTTAAAATTTGTGGGAATATGAGAGGGATACACAGCACCTCACAGTGATGGGGCACCGGGAGAGAACAGAAGCATGTTACAAATCAGCCAGAGAAAAGAGCAGTGGGAGCTGGATATTCATTGTATCAGGGGAGTGAAAGACAGACCTTCAGGATGAGAAATATAGCTTTTACATGCAACCACAGAAAGGAGAGATTTGCCTTTCTGAAAACCCTTCCCCTCCTCCTTCAAACACAGTATGCAGCCTGGAAGGCTGTCAGCACTTCCTGTTGTGCCAGGCTCTCTGTTTCTCCATCTGCATTTGTCACACATTGTTTCTGCAGTGCATCTGTTTTTTCAAGGCAAATCCAGCATTGTTCAATACACATATATTTCTGTGTTTTGCATCTCTCTGTGTAAAGGAGATGAACAACATCCTTCCAGAAAAATCTTAAGAATCTTTAAGGCAATAGACTTGAATAAGAAATATAGCATTTTCTTTTCATGAGAAAATGAAAGCAACCACTCTTCCACAGAACACCCACAGAATCAGCTGAAACATTAATGAGCAAAAGGGAACACATACCAGTTCCTTTGCCTGCTTTATTGGCTCTGCTTTTCCATGAATGGCAGAAGAGATAAATATTATTGTTAGCCTTGGGGCTTTCTTCAAAAATGCTTGTCTGTATCAACTCATATTGTGAAAAAGTGTCAGTAGCTGTGTTAAACCACTGCAGGCTGAAACTGAAAAATGGCACAATAATTTTTTCAACCAGTGCATGCAAGATCAAAGCTGTTACAAGGGGATGACAGGTGGCATAAATGTCCCAAGGCCCTGACTCACTAGACACATAACAGCATCCACTATAACTCTAATAAAAACAGTTCCAGTAAAAACATCATAAAAAGCAGCAAGTAGCCTCTTATATCTTTGACCTTGGGGTCATTCCACCAAGAAATCATCTGGTAGCCCAGTGAGAAATGTGTAATTGTATTTTATTCTCACACACTAGGCTAAAAGTGTCAGATATTAAAATATCAGAAAGACATGTTAAAATACATACTTTTATTGATTTCAACAATAAAATCAATGCCAAATATCATCTCCTTATGGAAGCCCATTTTCAAATGAATTGTATAGTTTTACATGATTCTGTTTTTGTTCTGCAATTTTTGTTAATGTTCTGGTTTCAGACTTGTAGCTCTTACTTCAGTTAAAATAATTATTTAGTTATAGTTAGTAGTTAATGAAGATTAATGCATAATCTGTGTGACAATTAATAATATTTTGTAGAAGGTAGTACAATGTGTCAAAGCTAGACTTCTAGTAAACTACATTAATACTTGCAATTTAAGAATTAAAAAGACTATACTTTGTCTTTGAAGAAAGTTATGGAAATAAAACACTTTTTTCCCTCTATATTCTGTAATGTGTTTTGTTCAATTCCTCTTTATTTTTATATGACCATAATCGTATTGGAAACAAACCTGTCTAACCTAACAGTTTTTATTTGAACTACTTGCAGCATCTTGAAAAATATATCAAAGCAGATGGATGAGTGGTAGTTAGGTGTCTACTTTGGAAAGAAATAGAATCATAATGGGAATTAATAGAAGAAAGGATTTCAAGTATCAGTACTACACAGACTAGATTTAGGTGTTAGCTCTTTAGGTTGAAGGAAAACAACTTGTCATTTCCTACACGGTACATAAAATGTAGTGATATTCACTGTGATAACAACCCAAAGGCCTTAGGAGACACACAAAAATGCAAAGTTCACACAGGAAAAAATAAAGCTAAAGCATTATTTATAGAGATGTGCTTGGGCCCTTAACCTGTAAATAAATCATACTGAGATTTTTTCATGTGAATGAAGCTTCAGATTTATTCCTTCAGAGAAAGACATGAAAGCCTGCACTGCTTTGTGAAGCAAACCTGCTACAACAGTAGCATGGAGGTGGAATGGGGTTCATTTGAATATTATTTAAGCACCATCTCTGCAGTGTTAAAAGTGGTCTCTCATCAGCCCAGCTGGCCTTTGAGGAACAGATACAAGCAGAGCTTGCAGAGGGGAAGGGGTTTTGCTCGGCAGGCAATAAGGACACATGCTCCCAAACCAGGCTGTGAACTCCTACTTGTTCATAAGAGGAGGGTAAACTGGCCACTGATTAATGGTCGTTTTCAGACATACACAGCACATAGTAATTGTTTACCTGTTGTTTTTAGAAGTAGCATAGGCACTAATTAAGCATCCCACTAAAACTTCACAACTTCAGGTACTTCTTATTGAGCATGACCAGCTGGGCACTCTGCTTTTGATTGAAGTTATTTTGCCCTGCACTACAGCTCAGGTTTACCACCATTCTTTGCAAGTCAAGGAGACCCACTGCCAAATCCTGGCAAAGAGTTCATGCTAAGGCTGCTGTGGCACATGCACAGCCCTGTGAGGGCAGAGGACATCCAGAGCCTCTTGCTGGTGTCACCCAGCTGGCAAACAGTGTCCTGCTCCACCTGTGCTCCCAGCTAAAGAGGTGAGTCTTGCCCAGAGCTGCTGGGAGACAGACACCTCCCTGCTATGCAGGCAAATCTGTGACTCCCAGTATGCAAGTGCTGTCCAGGTATGCAGATTACCCAGACACCTTTCTTGCATAAATTTCAATGTCAGTGTGCTGAGTGTAAAGGATTATTTTTTCACAAGCTCTTTACACCATGGTTAAATAGGAAACTTGGTTCTATCACGTAAAAAACGCAAGTGTTTTATGAACTCAAACACTCCAACTCATCCACATGATAATTTCAGTTGGACACATCTTATTCTGACACCTAAGTGAGAAAGGTAAAGGTAATATTTTTATAAGAGAAAAGCAAACAAACAAACAAAAGCCCACCCCAAAATCCCTACCAAACCAGTTCCCAGACATTTCCCAACTCAATCATATTTTGAGAATCCTAATGTTGACTGAATAAAGCAGTAAGCCTCAAATGCTGCACATACATTAAACCATCTCTAAGCCTCAGCATCAGTTACCACATTCAAGCTGAATTGAAAAATGCTTCCAGTGCCTTAAAATGGAAGTCTCTGTCTTCAGTTAGAGACTGCTGCATAATCCCAAACAGCAAATGAAAGGACAAGAAACTGGAAATCAAAGCCCAAAAGGGAGGAGATATTTCTGTCAATTTCAGTATACAATCTTTTTTTAATTGCCAGTTATACACACTGGTTTTCCATCAAGCAAGTAAACAAATGTGAGTGTCTCTATGGAAGAGACATTGCTCTTCTCTCTCCTTTCCTCTTACAGTCAAGCAATTATGAAGTTAAAAGAACAGACAAGGAGAGGCAGCAAATCTTTTCTTAAGTGAACAATTGTTCGGGACTATCAATGTGATAGTTCATGCAAGGCAAGTAGTACTTGCCCCTAAAATAGTTTGCTGGTAGAGACTGTATGTTACCATAAAAGTACACAGTGCCTAACATTTAAAGAAAAGCAAATCATAAGTTTAAAAATAAATCAGGCATACTATGTGTTTTACAGGTGTAGGATGGCTGTTGTAATTTTGCTCAGTGCTGTGAGAACATGCCGTACCTGCTGTGTACAATATCTGCTGATCAGGTTTCCCAAGAGCAGATGTAACTTCATAGCTGATTTCTAAGAATTACCTGTTTATCACAGAGAATGCTATAATTTTATCTCTCTTGAGAGATATGATTATTTTTTGCCTTCTATCCTTGTCTGTAATACAGCTACTTGTCCTGTATCAAACGCCTGCTTGAAAAGGTAAATGCTAATGCCAAATAATTTACATAAAGGAAAAACAAAAGCAATTTTTTCCTAATTGTTGGCATAAAGCAATTTGCCTTTTCAAGCAGTAAAGGTAATTGGTAACAATATTGTTACAACATATTTAAATGAGTAAAGCATTGATCCTACAGGGGAGCATAATTAGCACAGCAGAAGTCATGTGGGGAGGGACTTAAAAAAATTATCGGAAAGTGACTTGAATTTTAAGTAAGTTATATTGTTATTTTTACTACATATATTATGCATAGAGTTGCCCAGATACCAAGACACTGAGTCTTGATGGAATAAAGAAGAGCATGAGCTACAATGATTTCTTTCTTTAATAAATACTTGAGTAGGTATTTTCATTATTATCCTTCCTGAAGAGAGGTGCAGCCTGACATGCTGGTTTCAAGCAGTGTGGCTCAGGCGTCCCCCCTGCTATGTGGCACTGAGTCTCTAGGTGGCCTAGCCCGCAGGTGGCGAAAGGGAAGTAAGGACAGCGCAGGAGCTGCAGCCCAAGGGGGGGAATCGCAGGGAAGCGGGACCGAGCGGGAAGCACCAGCCGTGATGGGGCAGTGGAGCAGGAGGAGCAGCAGGCTCCTGACTGAGTGGAGCTGCTGCCTCTGCTCCCAGCATGTCAGGGCGAGGAAGGGAGGCTAACACCACCTGCCCATGTGGAGCATGTTCAAGAAGAAGGAAGAAAAGAGGAAGGCAAGATCTAATTTTTAATTTAAAAACCTAAACTTAAGCCAGATGATGCAATGCTTCTCTTATAGTAATTACAGCTTAAATCAAAGAATCCAAAAAGCAGATGGGCTATTGCTATGACACAAGGTGAACCTGGAGGCCCTGCAGAGCAGTCTCTGTGGGTTTGGAGAAGGCTCCCACCAAGGCAGCAGGGAGGGGTTCCGAAGCGCCCCGCACAGCGGTGCCAGCAGAGCACAGCTGCTGTGCTGCACAGCCGCCTGCGCTGGAACCGCACCCACAACTGGAGAGGCACAGGCAGGGGCTGGCAGAGCCCAGAAGCATCAGGGATGGCCCCGCACACTACAGAAAGGGAATGTGATGGCACACTAGCATTCCAGGGGCTACCAGGAGGTGATCAGAAACTGCTACATCACCTTCAATGGTTACGGATTCCCCATTTGTGAGTGGGGTATTACAGAAGTTGTTTTGACTCCAAGTCTTTGAAGAAAAGAAACACTAGTATAGCTGTGTTAACTCTTTGATATTAATGATGTTGCCAATGCAGGACTTAAATAAATATGAGTGACCTATGCGGGTTTGGGCATTGTAGTATGAAGGGCAGCATCTCATCCTCTGATTTTCACATTAAAGGAATGTTTCCTCATGTCTGAGTCTTAGCTGAAGTAAAACAGTGGCTCTTTAAATGACAAGCAACCACGAGCATGTGTTGGATAGATTCTGTCCAGTTTCATTCTACTCTGACAACTGACACAGCTTTCCTGTGATATAATCATGATTAATAATTCATAAATAATTCATAATTAATTGTTCACTTACTTTTCTTAATTTTAAGTAATCACTGTGACAAAACCATCTAATTGAAATCAGCAATAGAATAAGACTCACGATTTCTTGGCAGGAAATTTAGATTAATATGAAAAACATATTCTGAGTTGCTATACTTGATCATTAGGGAAAGCTGGTTAATTACCATAAAGTGATTACAACACAGGCTGAAGTATAAACTGGATTGAATCCTGTGATCATCAATGTGCTCAGGAAGCCTGTAACTACCTTGTCATCTCTAGAAATTATACTTTATGAGATCTCTAACCAAAGCTGGCAGCACATCAGAGAGATGTAAGACTGAAAGGAAGAAAAAAAATAAAAGAATAGAAATATGTCATAGTTGTCATCTCTGTTCCTCCAGACAGACATTTTTATCCCAAAATCTAGGTAAAAATCCTGGGAAGGAGATAGCATCATCTCACTGAAGTCAGTGAGCTAGGACCCTCCAGCTCACACAGGTGTTTGTTTTGCTACTACAAATACTGGGACTGCCAAAAGTGTAACTATTTTTGTTCTCAATTATTCAGCTGCCAAAATTCAAAACTTAGTCTTGTGCTACATAAAAAAATAGAGAAGTTGTAATCTATCATGCCAATTTACAATGATGATAGAGGAAAATAGCCCAAGATAAAAAAAGAAAGCAATTTCAAGTAAAGTATTTTTTTCTTCTCTCTCTGTTTGCATAAGAGCACTCATACCAGTGAAGTGGTAGGGAAAGTGGATGGAGACACTTTTAAGAAGAAATCTCAGGACAAAGTGAGTGATCATGGTTCTCAGTTGGATTAAATGACTGTGAGCTATATTAAGCATTATGGGAAGAAAGGGAAACTTACTGTGGCAAACCCCTGAACGGGGAATAACGTGCAGTGACTCCATGATTCAGGAGGCTGAACAATTGCTTTATTAAGCTATACTATATTATATTATACTATACTAATACTAAATTAAAGAAAAACCCATGACCCTTTCAGACAGTCATGACACAGCTTTGACCTAATTGGTCAATCCATCCAAACACCATCACCAGTGTCCAATTAACAATTCTCTTTTTGGTAAAAAATCTCCATAACACATTCCACATGTGCCAAACAACAGGAGTAGCAAATAGAGATAAGAATTGTTTATCATTCCCTTCTCTGAGCTTTCTCACTGCCTTACCCAGGAAAAATACTCTCTGTGAAGAAATGAGTGGCCACAGAAACTAGTATTAAGCCTTGAGATAAAAATACAGAGAGTATTCCTACATTACCATTGCTCACTGACTGGGCCTGTAGGCTAGGAAAAAATTACTTTTACATTTGAGAACTAAAAAAAATCTATGAACCAAGACTACCTTCCTTTTTCTTATCTTTAATTTTTCAGTGTTTAGGAAGTGATTCTTTCTCAGTTCCTGCAGACATTGTTGAACAAAACTCATGCATGGGAGCTCTCCTAAGGTCAGTGAAACTAATCACAATTCACATGCTTACAGCAAAATGCAAGCTTAAATGTAGCTGTTTACTGAACCACTTTGATGGATCTGATTTTGTACAAGATGGTTGAGTTTATGCAAACACAACATATTCTTGCAGCACTCACTAACAAAAAGCTTCTACTGAAATTTACATGACAAATCCAATTTAAAAGGGGAGGAGAGTATCTATAGGTCTGCAATTTTTAAATTATCCTCTTAAAATTAATCTTAAAGGCACATTACAATACATTAAATGAGCACACACTGCACCGATGAGAGCAATTTCTGTTCACACAAAGCTTTCCCCTTTCATTCATTAACTTATTACATACTCCACATCAAACTTTAAAGCTATCACAAAGTCTCAGGCCAAAGAGGTGCTTTCTTCTAAAAACAGACTAGTTTGTCTGGTAATCCATTCTTTATTAACCACTGGATAGCCAATTCCTTCCTTTGGGCTTAATGCTCTTCTTAATGCTAGCAGCTCACAGTCCCTATTGCTAAGGTTGCCACAGAATCATCAGGAGATAAAGGAAAGTACTTGTAGACATCTTGAGCAATCTTCCTTCCTGCACACATTCAGATTTTATGTCAGAGCACAGCAACACCCTTTCCTTTTCTTCTTTCCCTCTCAAATTAGGTCAGGTAGCTGGGATCAAATATGAGACTCCCTCACATCTCATTGCTAGAGAAGAGGCCTCTCAGTCTGATGTGTGGGGGACACTCCCTCCCTCATCCACCTGCTTAAGGTTTCATTGAGATTGCTGTACTTCTCCAAGTCATACTTTTCTAGCAAAAAAAATAAGCCACAGCACTGGAAAAAATCAGAGGTTTGCTCTGTGGCCATTTAATATGCAGACAAACCAGCTTGCCTGAAGTGAGAGGCTTTTACAGTTACCTACTAGCTACCAGTGGGAAAACACAGCATTGCTGGCACATTTATTGAGTGGTTTAAACTTACTTCCATGTTTAAATTAAAGCTGCACATAAGCATAATGTTTCACAAGTTGCTTGAGCGAGTAGTAAGGGAATTAGAGGCTTAATGTCATTACCACAGTGAGTGCCTTTCTCTGCTCCACTGGCAAATGCAGATATATAGGAGCTTTTTTCAGTTTATGAGGAGACTGTGCAAAACAGATTTACAGAGAAGAACTTCATCACACACTGAATTCTGTTGCCTCCAGAGCTTCTTTAATGTTAACATCAGATGCTTTTCAAAACTTAATAGATTAAATATTCCCTTCCCTGAGCAATTTGCATCTTTGAAATTTCATGCAATTAAATTTCATCTAACTTCTTGCTCTTCCATGATGATGAGTTATGAACTGCAGAATTTAGAGGCATGGATTAAAAAAAAAATGCCTTCAGAGCAACATCAATACATGAGTGAGTGTACATCTTAATTCCATTACTCTTTTCCTGGTGGCAAGCAGAATTTTCAGAGAAAAATTGCTAGTGGATAATAAATGTGATGCCTGGTGGTCCTACAACAACACTACATTATATTACCAAGCTAAATTAAGGTCACCTTGATATAAAATTGATATGGGAAGGGATGAAGAAAGCAAAGTAAAAAAGGAACACTGAATGATGCATAAATCTGGGGAATAGAGTTATACAATGAAACTAGGCTTCTTTTTAAAAATGGAGAGACAAGAAAAGTAAGATATGGAAAACTATGAAGATAATAGGAAATATGAGCATAACTTCAGGTACCTAGTTCATACAATATGACTAGGATGTTCATTTATGAATCCCTGTCTTGAAGTTGCTTAGTAATAAGATCCACAAACTGAAGTCATTACAAAAAGACATCTCTATACTATTACAGATAAACTGTAGTTTAATAACCAAAATGTGCACTCTAAATTTTTGCTTTGAGAATGTCATTAAGAAAGAGCAAAACAAAAACCAATTCCAATAAGAATTTCCTTGACAACTGTGAAAAGCTGTCTGCTAATCATGCAGCTGATGAATAACAAGAAAGCTAATCCGAAAATAAATTAGTGAAAAAAGCTATTGTTGTAGAAGCTGATAACTATAAACAAATACAAGGAACCAAGATTAAACAAACCCAGTCATTTAATTTAATGTAATCACCAAGTTCCTATTGAGACCCAGCCCAGCTCAGCAAATAGCAGTAGGAGATTATGAAACCCAAAACAAACTGTTACCCCAGCCCAAACTCTCAGCCTCACTAGCAAAGCTGGCACTGGGGTCACCTGGAGGAGGAGGAGAGCTGAGGTGTGGAGAGCTGTTCTGACACCACGGCTGCACACGTGTCAGCACTGCCTGAGCAGCACAAGCAGCTTCAACCAAGTGGAACAAGGCAGGGCTAAGCTGCCTGGAAAAGGCAACACTACTGGAAAAGGTGACATGGCAGAGAGCTCCCTGGAAAACCTCTGCCTCGTTTTTCTCCTCTGCAAAGTGAGCCTCATGTCCTTTTTGCACCCTTCTGTGCCATTCCTTGTGCTGACCCAGAGTCAGAGGAATAGAGGAAAAAGTAAATCAAAATTTTTTTCTTTATGCTCAGTCTCTATTAAGTAATGACTCTAAAGTTACAAAAGGGTGGAGCAGAAAAGTATGCACATAAAAGCTTCACATCCTGGAATTTTCTGTCTCCCTTAAAATTTACGATGATGTATTTCTAGCATTTACTGTATCATGGTGATATGGAATGAGAGCAGCTGCAATTTCATAGTGTATTAATTTAAATGAATGAAAAATTGACATATAAAAATATACATTTCCATTTGAATTCCTAATATATACAATTTGGCAAAAATTTTCATTTAGAAATAAAATGTTGCTTATGTTTGTCCATGGAACTTTAGAAATTCCAGGAGATGAGGGTTTTTTCTGGGCTTTTGTTTGTTTACTAGTTTGCTTGGGATTTTTTTACTTTTTTCTCTTCTTTCTTTACCAGGGATGGGGTGGCATGATATGCCTTCTTGTTGATGTCAAGTTTAAGATTTTTAACTTTCATTGTAAACAGGTTAAACAAGTTAAATTTTATGTTCAGGGAAGGCATTTCAGAGTTTTATTTGCTATCCTACAAGAGTGGCTAACTGTTCCCAATCTGAAATTATTTGTGTGGATCACATAGGCTGAAATGAAAAACACAGAATGTAAAAGAAGACAGAAAAAGGCTTATGCTTTTTTAAATCAAATGGTTAACAGAGCACTGTTAATCTGGAAGAGAATTGATGAAGCATTTCAGGATTCTTTCTTTGAGATAACAGATCTCTCTGCAGTTCAGTCTTCAGTGTCTAGAAATCATCATCTTATTATCAATAAGAAAATGGAATAACAGTTGTCTATAGTGTGTGTATTAAGTCTATTATATGTAGCAGCAGATGATGAACAGTGCAGAATAGATTATATTCTGCCATACTGGCAACATGGTTCAGCCAATCCTCATTTTAGAAGTTCCAGCCTAATGAATAAAAACCTGAGGATAATAGTTTTTGTAGTCTTGTTATGAGTTCTCAAAGCAAGGATCTAACACAATGTCATATCTTAAAATTTAATCTAAAAATCCTAAATTTAATCCTTAAGAAGGATGTTTTCCTTGCTGCAGCCCAGGCCAGCCTGGGTGTGTTGTTTTTTCCTTACTTCTATCTCAGCAGACTGGTGAGTGAGCAGCTGAGTATGGCTGCAGGAGATGCCAGAGTCCAGTTCACAAACACACCTGTGTGGTGTGTACTCTGATGGATTTAGGCAATGCCAAATTTAAATAACTGTATAAGGACTTCTCTGCAATCCACTCCTGCCAGTGACTAATAGATTGTGAATAATTGAGGCATAATTGAGAAAAGAATGTATTTCATGTGTTTTACCATGTGTTAATATAATTCTGTTAAAGCTGCTGTTTGGTAACTTCTCACAGCCTTAGTGGTGGTTTGTCCTTTTAGAGCTTGTGTCAGATTTTTCACTTCTTAAGTTCCTCAAAAGGAAAAAAGAAAGAGGTGCTTCACTTCTACTTGCAAAGTACACCCAAATTTCACATCTGGCTGGAATGCATGGCACAACATCTTACAGAGGAGTTGCACTGTGCTCTCACATGCAAATTTTACTTCTTTTTTCCTTTTTTTTCTTCCTAAACTGCAAAGTAAGAGCTGTTTATATGAGAAGTGCATTGTTTCTATTTTTTAGGGCAGACAACAGTAATAACACTAATATCTTATGTTTCTACTTTTCTGGCATTTGAAAATTTCAAGCTGTTCTCCATTTATTCTCCTCAGTGTGGTTTACAGACTTTTCTCCCTCAGAATCTCATAGTGATTTAGTATATCTAGCCATGCAACTCACTGTGAGATAGGAAAGCTTCACAATTATATTATAAACATAAGTTTACAATTATGAGATAAATGTGAGGTTGCATCAGAGAGAGCTTATGGACTAAAAATATGCAAGTGCCTAGGTATCCTCCACAGTGCATTGGAAACAACAGGCTTTTCAAGTGGGACACACACAAAAAAAACCCCAAGCCATAATATTGCAATCTTAGTAATTAATCAGGAGAAAATGTTAGGGACAGTAACCAACACAGATTGGTTCTCTAATACACACAGTCCAAAACCCCTTCTAGAAAATTTGTGCTTTCCAAGTTTCTTCTTCACCTTGAAAAGATACTCTTGTCATTGAAAAATACCGAGGCTGTACTATGTAATGAAACATACTTTCATTTGTTGTTTCCTCCCATCTAAAAACAGTGGAGGAAAGAGCTGAAACTGCACTTCTAACAAGAATGCTATTGTATATAAAACTCGTGGCAGGCTGGGGGTAAATAATGTCATGGCCTTGATGCTACCAATGCAAGTCTGTCTTCTTAGACATTGCATGAATGCTATTGCATGGAGCCTTCCAGGGAAATCAGGTGTAAGGTGTTGTATTTCTAGGCCCCAGCTGGAATCAAAGCTACAATAGTCCAGATCAGACCTTTAGAAAGGAAATACACAAAACACACAAAACTTTGCCTTTGATCTCTCAGTCCTAAACCTTAAGGGAGACATAAAAAACATATTTAAAATGTAACTCTTTGCAATGCACTCAGATACCAAATATCAGGAATCCAATACAGGTGAGGGGTTTGTGACAAATAATACTCTCTCTCCACAATAAACTCATGAAGTTTCAAAGCCTGGAAATAAAATTACCTGCTCTGCAATGAAAATATTATCACCTTACAACATTTTGTCCCTGGTGATGTCCAATCTATCCCATAGGCACTATACCAGTTCTCTCAGTCAAGCTGATCCGAGGGGGTCTTGTGATTTGGATCCATCTCAGTCTGTCCATAGCTTTGAAGTTTGCTGCTTTTTATTTCTGGATGAAAGGCATGTGCACAGAAGCTTTGGTATTTCAAAACTCTAGCAAGACTGCAGCAACACTTTTGTAGAGACCTTTGTATCTAGCTCTGTCTTATACATGCCATATTAAACTAACATCTAACAAGGACAGAGTTGGAGAAACAGCCATCAACATAACTTTTACCTTTTAAAGAGACAGAGTTTTGTATCAGTTTTGGGATGAGTTTGAGGTTTGCAATGAGTGGGAGCACTTAAAAGAGTATTCTAGGAACCCATACTACATAAGCTGTCTACCATATGGCTCTTCTCATTGTGTGAAGTGTGAGCAAACGATTCAAGCTTATTCTGCCAGTTCTCTGTTAGCAGGTCTATGTCAAGCAACAAAAAAAATCCCAGTAAAGTTAACAACTCAATTTAAGTCTCCTCAATTAGCACTTCAACTACCACACCTTCCTTTCTCTTTAATGACATAATAAAATATTTAAAGTTATTAACTCAACCATATCTATTTAATTAAGAGATTACAGTTATTTTGGGGGGACATATATTGGGAAGATCATAAGGTTAATTAAATTTGCTCACTTTATATATACACTTGAAAGAAGGGGCTTATTTGAATTTCTTTTTATGGCTCTTTTAAAAGTGCACAAGTTTTCACAGTTCAAAAAATTCAAAAAAATTCCAGAACATGATGAATTTGAAAAGACCATGTCAGTGATTCTTGCAAGTGCTGTTAAGACAGGTCTAAGATCATAAAAAATGTGATAATTCTGTCAACCCCGCAGTTCAACTCTTACTACAGTGGTGTTTCAGATGCTGTACTGGTAAAACAGGTGGCTTTTCCAAATCTCAAATACTGGTTGCCCATTGCATTTCCAGATGATAAAAAATTGGCAGGATGCTCCAGGTGGTTTTGTTACCAATGAGAGGGACCTGGACAGGTTGGAGTATTCAGCTCACAGGAACCTCCTGCAGTTGAGCAGAGGGAAATGAGAATTCCTGCACCTGAGGGGTAACCCCATGCACCAGTATGTGCTGGTAGCTGACCAACTGAAAATCATGTAGGCAGAAAAGGTCCCGAGGTCAGTTCCATTTAAATAAAAGAAAAAAAACATTTTACATTGTAGGTGATCAAACACTGGACTAGGCTGCCCAGAGAGGTGTGGAGTCTCCAACCTTGCAGATATTCAAAACACAACTAGGCATAGTCTTGAGCAACCTGCTCTATATAACCCTGCTCTGGGCAAGAGAGTTGGGCTAGAAAAGCTCCATAAATTGCTTCCAGGCTCATTTATTCTGAGGCACACAGTTTGGAAGCTCAGAAAAAACTGTTTGAGGCTTTACTGGAGTTCTGAATTCTGTCAAAATGACCTGTAGATTCTCATTCTTCTGGACATTGCACTCAATCTCAGGTAAGCAAAGACATAAATTAAAAGATAAATCATTCAGTCACTTAAAATTACAGGAAAAGGAGTTACCCAGACCAAATGATAAAGTGAGTTGTAGTTAAATATAAAATATCCAAACTCAGAGAATGACGAGTTCTGCATCATAGAACTAAATAATGTAAGCAGATAACAGGTGATATATATTTACAAACTCTTTGTTCTTTTTGTCCTTTTCTCCTTCAGGAAATTTGGCTAGGATCCCTATATTTTCTGCTCTAATTGTACACCTCCTGTGCTGGATTGGTGTGGCAGGGTTCTGGTACAAGGCAGGCTGCAGGGGCAGGTTCTGTGAGAAGCTGCCAGAAGCCTCCTCCAGGTGTGACAGGGCCAATGTCAGCTGGATCCAAAACAGACCCACCAGTGACAGTGGCGCCTCTGTGAGAACAGATTCAAGAAGGGGAAAAGTTATTGCACAGAAGTGATTGCAGCCAGAGAAGAGAGGAGTGACAAAGTGTGAGAGGAACAGCCCTGCAGACACTGAGGTCAGTAAAGAAAGAGGGGCAGGAGGTGCTCCAGGCAGTGGAGCTGAGATTTCCCCTGCAGCCTGGTGAAGGCCATGGTGAGGAAACTGCCCTGCAGCCCATGGAGGCAGAGATCCACCTGGAGCCCATGGAGGACTCCCCACCAGAGCAGGGGGATCCCGAAGGAGGCTGGTGCCCTGTGGGAAGACCATTCTGCAACAGGCTCCTGGCAGGAGTCCATGGACAGAGGAACCCATGCTGGAGCAGGTTTGCTGACAGGACTTGTGATCCTGTAGGGACTCCATGGTGGAGCAAGTTGTCCCTGAGGAATTGCACCCTTTGGAAAGGAGAGCTAGAGCACATTGTGAAGAGCTGTAGCCAATGGGAAGGACTCATATTGGAGAAGTTCATGAAGGACAGTCTCCTGTAGGAGGGACTCCGTGCTGGAGCAGAGGAAAAGTATGACAAGTCTTGCCCCTGAGAAGAAAGGAGGAGCAGAAGCAACATGTGAAGAACTCAAAGCCCCATTCTCCATTGCTCTGCAATACTCTTGGGGAGGAGGTAGAGAATTCAGGAATAAATTAAAGTCCAGAAAAAGGGTCAGGGAAAGTATTAAGATTTGGGTTTATTTCTCAGTATTCTACTTTGACTTGATTATTAATAAATTCAGGTAATTTCCCCAAGTAAAGTCTGTTTTGCCCATGATGTAATTTGAGAGTGAACTCTCCCTGTCCTTATCTCAATGCAGGACACCTCTTTTATTCATAACTGCTTAAGGTCTGCATCTGACACACTCAAATGCTGATGTGATACTGCAGTTCAAACATTGAGCCATTTTATAATTCACATCTTTATTACCATCATACAGCCCTTTCAAAAGATCAGCCTTCAGGAATGATGCAGCAGTTAAAGCAATATTCCCTGGTCAGGATGCTTCCTGGGCAGAGCAACTCTTACTCAACTTGCTGCTGCTGGTGCTGGAGGTTAAAGACAAAAAAGAGTCAAGGGCTTTGAACCTTTTTGCTCTGTTTCTATCAGTTCTTCTAAGACAAACAGGAGAAAAATCCATATTTTTGATGTTTAAAGTCTGTTTCCTAACTGGGAAATAAGGGCTGCATGTGAGCAGTGCTGCATAATAAAAATAAGCAGACATTGATCAGCAGTAAAGTTTTAGGTAGCTCATTACACTTCAAGTAAGAAATGAATCTTGATTGTTAAGAGTACTCATTACACATTTCTATAAGCACAACAAGCATAACAGGTGTTAAGATGTGCCTTCATAACTGTTAAGCTTCACCCCTTCTTAAATTTTTTTTACTATTAAAGCCCTGCAATGAACTTCCCCAAAGCAACCTCAGCTGTCTGCTGCATCACTCGACCATGGTATTTTGGCAAAGCACAATAAGAAGGAGAAGCGCATACCTGCAGCAGTGACTTATGTCCCTGACTCTCAAAAGAACACAAATGCCTTGTTTCAGTGTTCCTGGGGAGCTGCTCACATCTGGCTGCAGGTCAGGATGAGGAGCTTCATAGATGCCTCTTTCATCAGAATTAGACTGTATCACTTTGCAGAATAGGCTCAAAATTATCTTAATGCAGTAGAATGTTTGTAAAGAAAAATTACTTTTCCACTTAGAGCACAGGGTTTTTTAGGACTTTTTCCCCTCACAACCCATTTGAGAAGTGAGGAAAGTGACTACAGAGATACTTGGCATGAGGTAGGGTGAAGAGCAGCACAGTTTATACCACTCAAAGCTTTTTTATCAGACTTACAGTAACTGATTCAGGAGAGAAACATATCTGCTTATGGAGGGAATCTGTGTAGAATCAACTGGAATAAAAAATAATATAAGCCTCAATCTCCTGACAAAATTTACACCCACTTGTTGAATTGGTTTTGAGCTGAAAATGTGCTTGGTTGAGAATACAAGAGTGAATTGGACAGCAGGTTCACTTTAACAGGATAGCTGCTTCCATGGCTGCCAGCACATGAAGTGAGGCATTTTCTACAATGTCTTAAATTAAATGCATATCATTTCCTACTTCTCCCTACTTAATTAAACCTATTCTTCATATAATTCCCAGAGCTCCTTTCATTTCTAAACACAGAAATACTTATGCTGTCTCCAAGCAATTGGCCTTGATGCTATTAATTTGCAGGACATAAAACAACACATCACATCACAGTAAGTAAGAATACTAATAAAGCACTTCAGCAATTAATTGTAGTTTTTGAGCTTCCATCAAGAAAAAACAAACCCCCAACAACTTTCTTCTAAGTAGCTTTTTGAAAAAGATTTTCTCTGACTTTACATATCATTCTAAAGGAGAGCAAGTCAAAGCCTTCAGTTAATATCATTGACTTCTGACTGATATATCTGAAGGACTTTATTTCCTGTTTATATCTATTATTTGAATATTTCTACTCTGCAGCAGAGGTATAAAGCTACCATTTATTCATCATTCATTTAGTTGTTTGATCACATGCAACTCTACACACTATTTAGTTTAAGGTAATTTTAGAAATAATGTTTGATAACTACTTGGAGATAGAAAAAGAAAGTAAATTAGTGTGTACAAGTCTGCACAAGCTGCTATAAAAGCAGTCTAAATCCTCTTAGTTTTACTTAGGAATTAGAGAACAGAAAAGTCAGAGATCTTAGAGACAGGTGGTTCTGTGAGAAACAGACCTTTATGACAGGCAAAAATCAGGCAAATAAGTTGGCACAAAAAGTAGCCTTAAGTCTAAAATAATGTGGATTAAAATGCTAAAGGCTAGCATATTGGATTACCTCATATAGATTAAAATCATTGTACCATTATAAAAGACAGTAAAATCAGGATTCAGCACCAGGATGCTCTCCCCAGGTGCTGAGTGTGCATCCATGCAGAGGATTCTGTCTGCAGTGTCCAAAAGCTCTTTTAAGCACAGATTAAATACAGATTTTCTGCTCTAAAAAGTTAACTATTTATTACTGGTCTTCAAAATGAGTTTAACTATTGTATTTAAACAAATATATTTTTTTTCATTATTTATATGTGCACTAACTGCATATATTTTATATTAATGCATCACACAGATGTTTTGTGTTGTATCTGAATTGCTTCTCTTCTATTACTCATGTTATATGCCATTAAACTTTTGAAGTAAATTTTTTTCTTATTCATTGTTGTGAGAGTTTGGTCCATTTGAGCTCTTTAGTATTCTACTATAAATGTCTAGTAATCTACAGAGAGCTACAGATCAGAGAGAGAATCACAGAATAGTCTGGGTTGGAAGGGACCCAGAAGAATCATCAAGTCAAGCTCTTAAGTGAATTGAACCCACAACCTTGGCGTTATTAGCACCGTGCTCTAATATATGGCCCTCTATTAATAAATTTTATTCCTAGATCAAGTTCTGCTTGTAGCACCTATACTAAATCACTCAAAACTAGATCTAAGAATGGAAAATGCCTTGACTTGTTCCCTTCATCAATGGCCCAGTCTCCAAGATTCATTAAGTCGCCAGTGTTTAGATGTCAGAATAAAAAACATTTCTAAATAATGTGGCAAAACCCCTATCAGACTCAACATAATCTCTTATCTTCATTTCATACATCAACTGCCACTCCATGCTGACATATGGAGCACTATAGCTTCCTAAAGAAAAAAATACAGTTATTAAATATACAGCTGCTGGGCCTAATCTCATTCCCCAGGCTGGGATGATGAGGTTGGGTAGAAAATAAAATTTAAAATTCTATGGCAAATTTTAGCGTAAAAGTTTAAAATTGTGTAGGGTTATTAGGTGCTGAAAATATCCCGAGATAAAATGAAAGGACAAAATCTATTGTCTTTTAAATAATGAGAGAAATGGAAATAATATCAGATCTCCCTTTAATCTCACGTTTCTGCCACCCACAACCTCAGCTACTGAGTGCCCTTGTAAGGCTCTATGGAAAAAATCCCAAGCAGTACGTTTGATTAATTAAGATTACATCACAGCACCACCTGTCACAAGAGCATTGTGCTCTTTTGTTTGTAAAATGCCTTATCTGCATGAAAGCACTGCCTGGAAAAAGTGTTTTGAGAATATGTAGGACAGAGATTTACTAATTCCAGGAAAAAAAAGCATGCTGGAAACTAGATAGCACAGGTGACAGATAACTCGTCGTTATAAGGTGACTCAAAATGAGGAGTCAGTTTTGTAAAAGGTTGCCACATATAAATTTAACTACACAGATTCATGAATTTTAGGGCTGGAAAGGACTATTTGTTTGATACTGTTTAGCTTGACCTAGTGTGTACCACCATTCTCCTGTACTAGGTAGGATCTGTAATTTTGGTTTAGCTAGACTATGAGGCCCAGGAGGGCATTCTGTCCTGATCTGGGGATATCAAGAGATGAAAAAATAATGACTTTCCATGGGAGGCTGTGCCAAAGATTGATAATCCCCAGTATTAAAAAAAAAAAAAGTTATGTAAATAGGTAATTTAAATTTGTCTATCTTCTAATCATTATTTTGCAGCATACCTTTTGCCAAGTCTGTTAAAAAGCTTCTCAGTCTAAAAAATAAATTTTTTTAGAACATGAATCAAAGAAAAAACCCCACCACTTTGCAGATCCAGATGCCTATCTCTTTTACTCCAAGATATATTTTTGAATCAGCTTCAAAGTTTCTGATTGCATCATTGTATTCCTTTGAAACTATGGATACTAGAACTGTGTGCAATATCCTGGTCATATGACCATAAATATACCCACACCTATTTGCAAAATAATGTATTATCCTACAGACTGCCTTACACAGCAACTCTATTTGCTATCAGGTCACTCAGAGAACTGTCATGCAGCTGCATGCCCACACTGCACCCTTTTCTGGTAGGAATTACTTTGGACTATACCCAGGCTGGTCTCTCAGACTGGATGTTTCTCAATGGCATGATTGGGAAACAGATTTTAAAAGCATGTTCTTCATCTGAACTAAGGTACCAATATAGGCACTTTACAAAACCTAAGTGGTTGCAAAGTCACTGCTTTCATGGACAGGGTCTCTAAATTTGTGGGCTGAATCCCTTGTCCTTAAATATGACTTGTCTATGGTTCCAGTAAAACACCTGGTCACAAATTCACATTAACCATCTGCCTCTTTTAATTATTGTTTCTAGTTTTTCTGTGTCTTTCATGAGTTTTATCAGTAATCACTTTATAGTTGTTTTTTTTTATTATTTATGTAAATCATGCAAAACATCAAGGTGAGTACTAATTCTGTAAGAATCCTGCTTTGGATTTTCATGAGAAAGGAGAACCCATTACATCTTATACTGCTGCAGTCTGCCTGTCTCCAGCCAGCCAGCTGCAGTAATAGCCCTGAGGGACTTCATATAAGACCAGCCTCATATGACAGAGGAGAGGGGTGGCAGCATCATCAGGGAGTTAATTATAACCATCTCAAGTAAGGAAACCCTGAGCTGCCTCAAGACAGAGCCATTTCAGCTGGCAATGGACTCTCAGGGATTTGTCACTCAGGGGAAATGGCACACCTCTGCTTTGGTCATTTATCCTCAGGCTGCCCACATTAAAGGAAGGAAGAAAGAGTGACAGAAGGACACACATTGTTGAGAAACATATGTTGTGGAAAAAAAAAGTTTTTGCTACTACTTTGCTACTCAGTAAGGCAAAGAAATTATCATCCTTTCTTCACACCTGCATTATGAAAGCCATTTAAAGAATAGATAATTTATTCAGATAAATAAACATATTTATTCTTTCAAAGAATGAAAGAATGGATAATTTATCTTCATAGCTTATTAAACAACCAGATTTCCATGAGTGGCTCCAAACACTTTGAAAAATAAAGGTAGGAGTATCATGTCAAATTAATTCTAGGTATGTCCATAGGTTGGACCTTAACCTATGAATATCAGGTGTAGGATGTGTTTCCCATGAGTCATGTAAATAAAGTACTCCATTCCCCTCCCATAAAACTCAACCAGCACCCCTTTCCACTCAGAATCAAGGCTTTTATGTCACACAGCCCATCTGCCAGATTTTTTCAGCAGGAAATAAAAGGGCTCAACCAGTGGGGAGATGAGGACAACTGAAAAGAGCACCAGGCAGGAGCCAATGTGTGCGGTAAACAGCTCTGTGAGAAGACAGCAGCAGGAGGATGAAACAGTTGCAACCAAAATAGGACTTCAAAGGAAGGAGGTGTAGGAATGTCAATGGTACCAGAATGCTTTTCTACATCAGAAACAGTCAGGAATTTTTTTTAAAAAAGCAAGTGACAGCACAGACTCAAAATCCAAAAATCTTCTGGGCTCTCTGGATTCCTTCCTGTACTTTTCCAACATACAGAAAATATTTATTTATTTTACACATCATTCTCCATTTCTCACAACTATACTTCTGTGTTTTATAGGGCCATCTTGCCAAGATATATTCCTCATCATAGAACAATTTTTAAGGAAATGGCACTTACAAGAGACTAAAAGTAATTTATATTGATAAACAGCAGTGGGAGTTTAAAAGCTCTGAAAATAGGCAGTACCTTTTAAAACTACTTCTCACCTTATCAGCTGGCAAAGAAATCTGAATTTCCCATGAGTTTCTCCCACTGCAGCTGATGGGAAGGAAAAGTGAGGACTCCAAATATTAAGCATTTAGTGAAATAGTTATAGACTAAGACTATAACATAAAATAGTAATTCTTGACTTAGATTTTCTAATTATTTGTATATTGACTATTATCTGACCATTGTGGCAATGGATTATCAGAATATATTGATCCAATTTTCCACCAGAGGTAGGCTATACAAATCAGGTATCCTGGTTGCACTCAAAGTTCATCCACTCAATAAACATATTTGGTATGGCCATATTTGCCCATAAATCCATTTTATTTCAAATTAAGCTTAGTCCAATTGTTTACAAATGTACTCAAAAAGCAGACAGGAGTATTTTCAAAAAATTATAGAAGGATAGCACGCATAGTTCTTGTTTGCATAGCCTCCTGTAACAGTGGATGTGCATCTAAAACACTGCTTTTTTTCCCTCCCTTTTCTTAGCTTTGCTTCACCTCTTCATGGAGCCTATAGCTTGTAAATTATTGCTTTGCCTTTATTTAAAATAATAAAGTTTGTTTATCAGGTAAAAGCAGATGCTAAAACTAGATTCTCCAATTATCACATAAAATGGATCCATACATATTTATGACTTTATCAGGTAATAACAGGTACTGAATAGCTATCCTTCCAGTCACAATGGCTACACATTACAAATTTATGACTGCACAGTATCTACTATGCAGTCTTTTTCCAGTAGGCTCAAATGGACAAATCTCACTTATCTCTCCTGGGGCAGTGATGCTTTCTGGATTTGCTTTGACTACATTCAGATTGTGTCATCACAACTGTTATGCTATTGCGGCGCCCTCAAAAAAAACATATATAATTAATACCCACCAAATTTCAGATTTTGCTGCCAAGGACCTCTGTATGTCACAATGTTAATAAACACACAAATTAAAATTATTAAACAGACAAGTCATACTTCCAAATCAAATGAAGACATTCTTCAGGTGACCTTGAGATACAGCACTTGAAGCATCTCATAAATTTTCCATGATGATGACCTGAGATGAAATCCCTATAGCAAACAATAAAATCCAAATCTTTCTGTCCCTGGATAAGCACAGGATTATTTATGTTTCAGTGAATATAAAAATAACTTTCTCCCTCCTTACTGAAAGGAGAAACTTCACAATATGAAACTAGGTAAGTGTCTAAGCCAACCTGATCACTACATAAAGAACTGGAAGCATGGCATGCACATACTTTCTCAGTATATTGTAATTACAGAGTACAGTACCTTTATAATGCAAAACAGTTCAAGTTTCTATTACTATGTCCTTATAGAGCACACTCTTGCTAGCACACAGTGTATGTGAGGTTATGGAAAAATCCAATAGCCAAATTCCAAGTCAGAAGATTGCTAAAGTAGGAGACTGACAGGGCAAAGTAGACAGCAAGTATTAATGTGAAGTATCTGACATTGTTATCCTGCTCTCAGCATCTCCACAGGCTCACTGCCTCTCAATCCAAACCCAGAGCAAGGGTCTGGGACCATTTCAGCCTTGTATCACAGCGGGATAAATTGTTTTGAGTATAGTCACTGTAATAAAGCCTAGTTCCCTATAGCTGTGTGCCCTTTGATCCTTTATTTCTTACCTTCAGCTTCCTTTTTCCCCTCCCTCTACCTTCTCATGTCACTTCAGTGAGGAAGAATCAGCACATTCTACAGCTGAGAGCTGTGAATCTACAAAGTGAGTAGCAAACACATCTGTGCTGATTAACCAGCTGGCTGCTACCAAATATCACACAACTGTCCTTCCCTGTGTGCCTGCCTTTTGTAGCAAGGCTTCTGTTTCCATTTGCTATCAGTAACTTCCCATTATACTAAAGCAGTGCCCAGGCTGAAATTTTCTGTGCTACTGCTTCAGTGGGCACCTGCACAGCTCTACCTGAAGGTACAGGAGTGGGGTTTTGGGCTTTTCTAAATAATTTAGTACAAAACAAATGGAGCCTAGCCCCCACATTTGTTAAACTGTTCAGACATAATTTTAATGTATCCTCCTGACTGAAAAAAGGAAAATATCATAGCCCTTAGTTCACAAAATGTTATAGATTTTTTTCTTAGTGGAAAGGACAGTCTGTTGACAGAAGCAGCAAGAAAATCCTGGTTCTGTCTTCAAAGCATAGTTTGAACAAGACTCATAAATCAGGAAATACATAATACATTTCATTCACAGAGGTATGAGACTAGAAACTGATCTTTAAATGAGTGCCATGAATTTACATACTTGTAAGCCAGCAGGCTTTGGAAATATAATACATGATGAAATAATTAAAGAAAAAAATTAAGGTTAGCATGGACTATTTGTTTCCTGTTCCTAATGGGAACACTTTCCACATTGTTTCAGCAAAAGCTGGCAATATTTGAAAACAGGCAAGACAAAATTGGCAGACAATTAATAGCCTCAGCATCAGAGAGAAACAAGGGAAGTCATTAACACTAGCAATCAGCAGTATTGTTTTAATAGATTCATTTTCATTTGACACTATGAACTATGAGCTTTCTTTCCCATTGTAAAGAAAAGGTGAGTCAGAGTAAAAAACTCACTAAGAATTGAAGAATGCCAGCTTTCTAGCCCTATATTCCAATTGCAAAACTAAAGCCCTCAATTAATTAAATATCTATATCCACAGAAAGTGTTCTTTGCATGGTATCCATTGCTCTAAAGCACAGATTTTTTTGTTTTTTAATCTAGAAAGTGATCAAAAAATAAAAGCTAAATCAGCTTTAAAATGCCAAGGAATACCTAGACATATGCTCAAAATGCAATGATATATCCAGACATTTGTGTCTCAAGGCTTTCAGTTATTCTCCTTCAGTCTAGAAGAACTATTCCAGTTTTTCTAAATCAGGATTTATCGGTAGTGGATCATGATTTTGTCTTCAGAAATCAAAAGGAAATCCTGGTCCAAAGACTGTTGAATCTCAGCCATTATCCTAATCTCTGTTCAAGATACATTCTCTTGTATTATGCTACAGTACAGAAATCCTTGGCTTTCCTTCAAGAATGTAACATCTCAGCTTTTGGAAGACTATTAAAGTGATTATGTGTGCATATTCAAATGTGAAGCGTGAGATCATCAGTCCTACAGAGATCACTGGGATTAACAAGGCATCTTTTTTAATTGAACAAGGCAACCCTGTGAATGAACTCAGCATCTTTTTGCAGTCTACCACCTTCAAAATGCCACACCATCTGCTTCTCTTATATTTTTAATTGTTTTTACAAAGTGATATGTGACATTTTTGCAGTGCATAGGATATTATGAAAAGGAGATTACGACAGACTTTTTAATTATTCAGGATACAAGTATTTTTGAATGTGGGTATAGTGAGATGTGAGTATTTCAGATGAGAACTTGTCTGTGAAAAGAGCATTGTAAAAATGGGAAGAAAAATGTCAAAGCCAGTTTTCATGCTTACACAATGGGTATTGATGGCCTTTTCCCTTTGCTAAATCTGATTGTAATGTCTCCTTTTCTTGGTTTTAAAGGAGAATGGGCAAATTATAGGAAACACATGACTATCCCACCACCAGATGCATGCAATTTTTTTTTATTTCACCTGGCTATTCCTATCCTGTAGTATAAAACTGGGTGCAAGTAAAGAGGAGGAAGTTTGTATTTGAACAAAAGAATTCTAAACTTCTAAGCAAAATTGAGAGATTGACCTTTTGTTGCTGAATGTCAAAGTTATTTGTTCAAATCAAAGCTGATACATAAATGTCATCTTCATAATATGACTGTAATAAACAAGCAGGTATAATAAATTAAACTAGCATTGTCTTATCAGTCAATAACAATAGTCATTTTACCCAAGCTAGTTTAACACTGCTCTAAAAATATATTCAATGTGAAAGGGAATGAGACTTGTTTCAGGCAATGGGTGCTGAATCTTTTGTTAGAACAACAATTTAGGGAGCTTATTGTTTTCATTTTATGCATAATACCCTTCCATCAGAGCATGCAGAGAGTCACAGGCTTGCATCCGATTCTCATCTCAGCTTTGAACCTACAGATTCAGGGGAAATCTCTTACAGCTCCAAGGGGAAAATTCCCCAAAGCCAAACACTAATTTTCAGGAAGTCAGATCATCACAGAGGATAAGAGAGTTTTAGCTCTCTACCCAATAAAGCATGTTCTGAGGAGTATACTCACTTTTGCAGACTGCATATTTTTCAATAAGTCATTTAATAAAATAGATATTGACATGATAGTAAGGATGACAGTGAGGAAGAGCTTTGATTTGCACAGCCAGGTCCAATGCTGATATTTGGAATTTTGCAACACATAAAAGTGTACCATCACGTCAGACGCCTCAGAAAACTATGCAGTAGTAATTTTCTTATTCATGTACATAACCCAGGAGTTTTATTAATAATGGCCATATTAAAATGCTAATAAATAAAGCTTAGTAATGAAATACACAAGTTGAAACATGAAGATATCATTAAAACCAATTCACTTACAATATGCCATAAAATTCATGGGCTTGTATTTTATATCACATCTTGGCAGAGTAATTAAAGAATAATCAAGCCTTTATCAATAATTTACATTGTTAGTAAGTCTGGATGGTATGAAAAATATAAAAATCGGTTGAGCATTTTCAGTATTTGGGATGATTGGTAGATTTTCCCTCTCTTGGAAAGAATTTAATAAAGATACATGTGAAAGCATGAGCATCATTATACTTACTGGAAATCAAAGAAAGATAATGAATGGAATAAGAGGTTAGAAATTGGGAGGTATCAATTTATCTTCCTCATTATGCTCCTTTAAGTGAATCCATGTTATCAAATAAAAATTATTTTGTGCATCGATGTAAATTTTTTTCTTTCCAGTTGGAAATTATGAACTCCAAACATTTGTATGTGCTCCTCATCTCCAATACTTTTATGACAATAGCCTGAACTTTCATGTCTTTGTAACTCAATTTGGACTGAAACCCCAGAAAGTATTTAGTGTGAATTAAGTTCCTCTAATGAAGAAATTTGAGCATTTTCCAGTAAAGTATTTTTTTCCTACAAAATTAAGATATATCAGCAATGATGGGAACATATATTTTTTGCAAACTTTAAGTCACAAGCATGTGTCCCTCAGAGACCATCTTAATTTTTTATCATCCTGCCATGCACTGTTCAGATTGCCAGACTGAGTCTGTTGTTTTAAAATAACTTCAGGAGGCAGAAAAATCCATTTTTGGGAATTTACAGGGTTATGAGTTGCCTTCCTCCAAAGAGAGGCAGATAAAGGGAAGCAAATACCATTTGAGATCCCAAGACTACCAGCACCTATAGGACTTTCTGCAGTCTGCCTTTGGGTTCCTGGCTGTTTAGCACAGCATCAGGTCTATGTCCTGAGTATTTCAAGTTCAAGCAGAACTTCGTTTACAGAAATATCTGAAGCCTACCAAACCTTCAAGATCGGACCCCAGGCCAGGAACTCCTTGAACAAAAGAAGTAAGCAATCTATTCTGGAAGAAAATAGAGAAGTCTGTGATACACAACAGCTTAATTAAGCAGATTATCATTATAAATGTGATATCACAATAATACCTTCATTTCCATCTCAGGAAAATAATTTAAGCTCTTTATATTTCATCCAGATCTTTCCTGTAAGCAGCCTATGCTGAAAAGACTATATGCCAAAATCTAAATGTCATGTTCCAAACTTTATGATTTGGGCATGTGAATCATGACTAGACAGCCCAACGTATCTGTTTATATCTAGGAGGAGCAGGGCTGGCTTCAAGAAAAAAAAGGGCAACTTTGTGGTAGTGTAGATGTTTGTACTAAACTCTGTCAGATAGACTAAAGATAAAAACAAAACTGCCAATGGTTAAGAAACAATCCTAGAAAGAGGATCTTGAAAACACAGAGTGAGCTTGAAGGGGCAATAACCTTTCAGAGGCTCACCTGTTGGTTATATGACTTCCCTTCAGGAATGCATGAAAATGAAAAATGCTTCTAGCAGTTTCAGATGCTACAACATATTTTATTTCAGCTCCCAGCACAAGGATAAGTATAAACACTGTTCTTTCCTCACGTCAGCAGAGAATGAATTCAGCCATTTGGGAAAGGAGAAAACAGAAACCCATGATCCCTTTTTCCCACAGAATGAGTACTAAAATGACACTGAATATATGCATCTCATCTAAAGGAACAAACAGTATCTACATCACTGTCACCAGATGTTTTTGGGAGCTATTGCATTTCAGATCTTTTTACAGTTAAAGCAGGTCCATAATTTTAATGGCAGTACACTATGACATCTTAAATAATAGAATGAGTCTCAAAATATTTAGCAGTTTGCCATTGTGAGAGCAGCTTTATTCTTTAAATTCACTCTTTTTATTCTATTTAGCCATGAGAAAAGGATTAATGTTCCTCTTTATTTATTTTTCCTGTGGTTTTCATTATTATTTTCTTAATCTATAATGCTTTATTTACTCTATTTCATGGTCCAGAGCCTTTTTGCAATTTCTTCTTCCAGCATACTTTGCAGAAAAGCCACTGAAATAGTTCGATAGTTCTTTTATCCCCTGTCAATTACTGATAGTACACTGATTGTAATATTTTTGAAGAGAATAAACTGTATTTTTCATGATTAAATATTGTTCTTTAGCACAGATACAAACAACTATAAAATCAAATCTCCACTGGGGTTATAATTTTGCTTTGCTAAAGAAGGTATACTCTGGCTTTTCTTCTATATTTGGTTTACACATGCAACCTAATTTGGGTAATGCAAGTGAGTAATAACAGTAATTGTATCTTTCTTATAACTACTAGACTCTGAAACAATATTACATAAGCATAAAAATATCCAATGTCACGTATCTCCTGAAGCAAAATTCTAGAGTTTGTAGTGTAGAATTTGGGTTTTAGTGCCTGGTTTTTCCCTTGTCATTTCCTGAAGGAAAATTTACAGTATTCTTCTCTCAAGATGAACAGCTAATCAACAAGGTAAATGACAAATGGATGTTACAGCAGTATCAGAAGAAGTTCTGCTAAAATTATAATGTGATGGTAGTCATAAATTATCTCTCAAAGTAGCAGGTATATCTCAGTGTAGGACCTATAGCCAATTCACCAAACCCAGAAGTGTTTCTTGGGGAGTAATATTGGAAAGAACCATGCTGAAATCTTCTGTTGTAAGTTTAATGCACCAAATATCTACAAGAAAAATTTTAAAAAAAGATCATATGGGAAGTGAAGTGGATGCTCACAGAATTCACAGAATGACTAGGTTAGAAGAGACCTTCAGGGTCATCAAGTCCAACCCATGCCCCAACACCTCAACTAAACCATGTGGAAGTGATGGAAATTACAGCTGGAGAAGAGTTTTGGTTTTGTAGGATTTGTTCTTCCAGCTGGCTTTTTAGGCAAAGAGGACCAAATTCGCATGCCTATCAAAACTTTGATTACGTCAAAATAAATACCTAGTATAGAAATTTCTGAAACTCATGAAGTTTTGTTAATTTAAACTAAATTAAGAATGTAACAAAGCAGTAGGATGCAATGTGGAAAGCTACTGACACATTTTTGGAGAGGAAGGAAAGTATGAAGCCCATGAGGCACATATGCAAAAAAAAGTTGAGGCTGGATAATATGCAGGGAATGAGAAATAAAGCTTCATAGAGAAAAGATTACCCATAAAGAATTGAGAAGATGTCTTAGCAAATTCATTTTATCTAACCTTCAGTCTAAGCAAGGCAAGAGTCTTTCGACAAATAAAAGCAAGTAGCTAAGCCCCTAAAAGCAAACATCTGAGTCAAATAATTTTAGATCACTGATGACTCAACTTATCTATAGCACCACTTCCCTGTGACACACAGGGAGGAAAACCATTTAGTCTGGTGTTTCTTTTCTTACTACTAATCTGTGTTAAATATTAATTTGTACTTAAATTGTTAGTGTCCTGTGTTCCACTTGTAGACAAATCTTATGAGTTCCTCTTTGACATTATATTCAATTTCCTAACTATTCTACATTCACTTCCATTCAGAATTCTGAAAAAAATTAGACTTGGAGATGGGAAACATCCCCACTGTCCCAAAGGTACTAGTGCTTTAATAGCCACCAAAAAAGCAGCATATTTTACCTGCCAATCAAAAATCTGGCATCAGGATCGGTAGTCACTAATTTGCAAGAACATCTAGAAGCCTTTACTGTCTTCCTAGAAAACATTAAAGCCTTGAAAAAAATTGTTGTTTATCTATCAAAAAAATTGACAAGTTTGAAATCTGAGCATCATATTTCTTTCCATAGTTGGATGACATGATAAACAGAGTTTTTCCTATTCCCTATAATACTATATACAAATGCAAGCACTGAAAAGGTGTACTTAAAACAGGAAAATAAAAACTCTCAATGAAATCTCTCATGCTAAGGAAGCCATGGCACTGATTTAATTCTATTTTCCGCAAGAAGAGTAAATGCCTAAGTACTACTGGATTCCCTGCTTTAAATCAACATAGCAAATCATCTGAACATCTAAATCACCTAATCATCTAAACACTGAAGGGTTTGCTTTTTCATTATGAAAAAGTCAGAAATGTGGGCAATTAAATTATGTTAGTACAAACACTGTGCATTTTCATGCATAAAGAAAATAATTTAGATCATATATTTTTGTGAAATTTCTTTGTTGTTGTTTCAGAAATGTTTCTGAATGCCAAATGTATTATTCTACTCAGGTTGCTTTAAGCTGATTAGATGGTCAAATATTGCCTACTTAAATGAGATAATGACTAAGAGATTAATCTAAGGTGAGACAATATACCATAGATCAGAAGGGAAAGGGCTGTGAGATGACTGCATGTTACCAGTGCAATAAAATCAAGAGGAAAAAAGTACATACCACTAGAGGTTTGCCAATTGGAGTGAAAGTTAAATTAGAGATAATTTAATGAAATATTTATTACTGACTGCAAGATATGGCTTTTGCATTTTCCCAAATGGGGCTCCTTTGAAAGGTGTATTGATTAAACCATGTGCATTATCATGCTCACGTTCATAGCAAATCCAAATAACTTATCAACATTTTTATATAATTATAAAACCTCTACGTCTTTTGATAGTTATGATACACTCTTGGATATGTGTTATTTATAAATGTCAAGCTTTAGTGCCTTACAAGTAAAAAATGTCACCATGGAAAGGAAAATATACACCTATGTATATTGTCAACATTTACAATAGCACTTCATTTAGTAGCAATAAAGTATTTTGAAAGTAGTATTTGATGTGTATTTTGGGTACAATAAGAAGAATATTGATTCAGTTGCTAGTGTAACTGCGTCTTATTTCAGCAAAGCTCATGTTCATTTTCCTAAGATCCCCACATACTGTTTTACACCACAGACGGAGTTAGCTTCTGACACTCTTTCCCCTAAACAGTTATGTGAACAGATTTGCTGAAGGATGTGAGAAGGTCACAGCTGCATTAAGACCCCTATTTCTGCAGTATCTGACTATCCCACCAGGTGAATGCATCTACGTTCACAAGTCCTTTGCACTGCTCTTCAGCATTTCCATGTGACCTTGGGCATGCAAATGCCCAAGCAAACAAACAGCAGTTTCAGTTTTGCATCTCTGCTATGCATTTGTGTTATAGGAAAAATACAAATTGGAGATTTAATGGAATCCATAAATTTTTGGTACCTGATGCAAAAAACCCTCTGTGTTTATGATGAACCCCAGAAAGTAGCATAACCTGAGCTGTGACCAGAACAGGTCCTCAGTCATAATCACTTTCACCTGTGACACAGCACTCCCTATTCCCTGGTGTTGCTTGCATTTAAAGTGTTACTATCTGTTAATGGGTATGAATCCATACTCTTTCATCTTACTAGCACTACTTGTATGTTCATTTAAATTATCCTAAAATCTGATCATAATGGGCACTGAACAAACATGTAATCTGTGTGTAAGACAGTAAGAAAGAAAGAACTGGAAACAAGAGGCTTGTGCTGGGCTCAGCCTAAGGATGTAGTGAGAAGATAGAGAACAGTGGAGGGACATATATAGATGCTCATGAGAAATCTTCAGGGTGCTCCTCCAAAGCAGGAAAGCAGTGCAGAAAAACTGCCACACTACTTGTTTGAAAACTTGGCAAGTGCATGATGGATGAACAATAAAAAGAAAACTCGTTGCACACACAGGAGAATGCAAGGCCTAGGATGCTAAGAGCTGCAGGATTCAATCACTTTGTGTTTGAGATAACAAAGAACTAGAAAAGGAAATGGGGGGTAGAGGTCAGAGGTTTGGAGGAGAACAAAAAGCAGTCTAGCAGAAAGTTCAAGTAGGTATGTAGCAGAATTCTTTGTGAATATTGCTGTGACAAAACCACATTTGCCAGCACTGAAGAAAAGCCATGAGTGATAAGGTCCAGGACACTTTAAATTTTGTGGCTATGTTGGAGAGTAGATAACTAATGACACAACTGTATGAAATTGTCAGGCAGACAAGAATAATCCATGCTGGTATCAGTGGGATGCAGAATAGAAGATACTTTAGTAAACTGGACATAGAAGTCCATGGGATTTCTGATTGGAGGCATGTTGAGGAAATTGATATTATTGCACTGTTGATTACCTAGCAATAATGAATGCAGTTGGGAGAGGTGTTTGAGGACTGGATTGTCTTCACAAGTTTAAGAAGCAGGACCCAGAAAACTACAGGTTGGTCAGCCTGACCTTGATCTCTGGCAAGGTGATGGAGCAACTAATTCTGGAAATCATTTCTAGCCACGTGAAAGACATGGAAGTGATAAGGAGCAGTCAGCATGGATTCATCAAGGGTAGGTCATGCTTGACCTGTCTGATAAACTTCTGTGATGAAGTGACTGGCTTGGTAGATGAGGAGAGAACAGTGTTGATTCCCTTCCTAGAGCACAGTAAGTCTTTTTTGACAGTATGTCCAATAGCATGCCCCCACAATAACCCTCCTTGAGTTGGGGGCTGGGCCAGGTGACATCCAAAGGTCCCTTTTAAGCTCAACATTTCTGTGTCTGTGAAGTCCAAAGACTTTGGTGAAGGACAGGATATAACGTCTGAGGCGTTTAATAGTATTAAACATCTTCTAAGATTAGGCCACATTTGATTTGGACAAAACTGAAACCACAGCTGTCTGAAAAATATTGTATAGATGAAACACACAAAAAAATTGGTGGGATTAAATATAACCTCAGTCTAAAAAATCTATCATACATATCTTTAAACTTGAAAAGCTTTAACTGAGAGTATAACAAATAAATATAAATTTTGTGCAAAACAAAAGCACATTTTTCTGAATTTTTTTCTTCTTGTTTTCTAGCTTATTTAGAAGTGTGTTCTTTGAAAACATTACAAAAATCAAACTGAATTCATTGTCTTCTGAGAACTGTATAAAGTAATAGAATGATTAAATGCAACCTCAGTACTAATTATCTCCTGAATGGATTCAGCTACATACCATGTTTCATCAGGTTCGAAAGGCTTTAGTCTAGAACACTGAATATTATTTGCAAAGGTGAAATTTTCATTTCATCCATTTGTAAGCTCATTTATCCAGCCTAGACTCACAACTGTGCTAATTAATACCCCAAGGCAAAAAAGGGGGCTTCGTGTCACCCAACATATCTGAGCTAATGAAAAAGTTTCTCAACACAAGAGCATCAAACCTGTTAATTTTCTTATATGATATTTAAAATCCCTTAAAAATATTCACCTCTAACAAAAAGTATGCTTTTAATTAATTTTGCTGAAGTTGTACAGTATTTCTAAATAGCTCCAAAGTTCCAGCAAATAATAAAAAGCACATATATATTTGAATCTTAACCTTTTTGCTAATTTCTGCTATTTATTGGCATTTCAGGGCATTAATCAACAGATTTTCTCATTGAAAACATCTGTCACATTTCTTGCTCTCATGTTGTTGTCCTTTCTGTCCATGTAGTTGTCCCATTCTTTGCATAATACTATGATTTCTGATGCACTCCAGTATAGGATCAAAGTCTGCATCCATTTACAGAACACCATTTTTACTATATTTCTATTGCACAGTAAATGACTGCAAAGCAATGAGTCTAGGTTAAATATGAAACTCTACTTGTGTTAATAAAACAGCCATTGGCTTTCGGTTCTTTGTTCAGAGAGGTGTTCAGAGGTTCTCTTCAAAGATAAGAAGACTTTAAATATATGAACTAACATTGAATGATGAAACTGAAATGTAGATTTATAATGTAATTGTATTAAAAGTTGTAGTTCAGTGATCTGGATCTGCGTGGCACTCATCTTCAAAACCTCTCTGCTGTTTCTTAGGTGCACTGTCTTCCAAAAGTTGTGTTTCATAGATATACTATCTATGTTATTTTTGTGTGCCATGGAACTACAGTCTACTGTAATTTCCTTTTATCTGTAAAGGGTTAGCGGATGTTTTAACAGAGCACAGCAGGTGGACAGCTGTGACTCTGAGAGTTGATATCCTCTGGTGCTGGATTCATAACATTTTGAAACACAACATTTTCATACCTATAACATGTTCATAGTAATTTTCTTACTAAGGCTTCTTATCTATTGACCAACATAATTTTTTTCCCAGATAGAGAACGTGATAATTTGGCTATAACTATTTCCTCTCTTCTGAAATATGCTCCCACTTACAGACTTTTTGCTTCTTATGCTGGAGATGTTTAATTTCTTAGGTATTATTTTTCTTTTCTCTGGTGTTTCTCACTGCATAAGGCCTGCATATTTAGCAGAAGAGTCTTGAACAGCATTTGGCATGCATATGGTTTATGTTAGAGCAGAATTAGTCATACAGACTGAATAGATCAGACAACAAGAACCATTCAGCTTCCTGACATGTACAGGGTAATTAGTAGGCAATGTGGCAAAACAGAAGCATTTACTTATTTACACTCAGCCAGTGAGAATAAGCAAGACTAAGCACTTGAGAAAGAGCCAGGGCTCTGCTTCCACCATTATATTCTCACTGGTAGAACATGCAGAGGCATATATAGAGCAATGACAAGATTCACAGAAAAGTTACAATTCAGAGTTAATATCTCTGAGACATGATGTCTCTTCAGGATACTTATAGATTTTCCTTGTTAAATATGAGTTCTTACTCATGTCAATGTCTGAAACTCCTAAATATTCTGTATTTGTTCTTGCACAGCTGGTATTTTAACCTTTGACTTAACTCCAGATATGGTTTGATGTGGACAAACAAACGGTCAGAGTACAGTCTGATTTCTTGTTTTTGAAAATTTCTTTGCCTCCCAATTATTGGTAGAAGAACTACACCAGAATCAGAAGTTTGCAGCGAACTCCATCATCATCCAGGAGACTACTTGTGAGATGGTTTCTCTATGCCAGAGTACACTTTCAAACTGGCAAGATGCCATATCATTATACCACTCCTTTAAATGATGACAGTGTAATTTCCATAGCAAGACAATATTCCATTTCTCAGATTTTCAGAACAGCATCAGTGAAACTGCTGCCTTCCCTCACACAATTGTCCCAGGGGAATCTCTTTAAACATCTTTAAGCTGAACTCATCATCTCAGGACTGATTTAGCTATTGGTTTTAGCCTTTTCCAAGCAAGGTATATTATGTCCAGAGTAGCAGCCAGGACAGAGGTTATGACAATCAGTTCCAAAACTGAATAGCTGAGAGTTTTTAATGATATGACCACTGGCATTAGGGAAAGCACCAAGAATGTTGGCCCCATGTAATGCCCAGTATGTAGCTAAGAAGCCTGTGTAAGACAAAGTCCTCAGACATTCCTTCTTCTAGTAGGTGCCCCTGCCCATGCCAAGGGTGTTAGAAGCAGATGATCTTTAAGGCTCCTTCCAACCCAAACCATTCTATGATTTTGTGACACTTGGGGGCCACTATCCAATGCCATTTCAGCCAGCCATGGCCTCTGGCCTGCCTGTCCTCACCCTCAACCAGTGCCTGTATCAGCACTGCTCACAGCTGCTGGGTGACCAGCACCAAGGCATTCATGTTGTGCCATAGCCACATATCAGCATTGCTGTTGTAATCCTCTAACAATGGTGTGGCTGTGGTTGAGCAATCTGAACTGACCTTCCATAACCAGCAGCACAGATACAAGAAGCTATCACACTTTGGGCTAAAGTTGCAATTTAAAGGTTTATTGTTTTCTACTCAGGGTCACCGTATCCCAGACCAGAAACTCACCCCCAGGCACTGCTACTGCCTGTTACTGCTGACACATGCTGGTCTTACTCAGCTTATGAGGGCTTTTCAATTAACAGCACTGAGAGAGGTTGTCTTTTTTTCCCCTTGACAAGTCTTCATCTGACCTCCTTAGCAACCCTGCTCACGGATTAGATTTTTCCAGACAGCTTTCCTCCCTTCCTAGTCATCTGCCAGTACTTTTTCTGTAGATGGGTCTCTATAGCTTTACATCCCTAATTGCTGCTGGAGTTAATTCCTTCCCTGCTACATAGTGCTTATTGATCCATCACTCCACAAAATGGTAATTTTACCCTAGACTGTATTAATCTACTTTGCTTATGACGCTGTCAAGATCTATAATATCTATTATTTCTCTCTCTTTTAGTAGCCGAATTATTATGTCAAATAAGAAAATCAGATGGATTTTTCGATAACAAATCAATGCTTGCTTTTACTTATTTTCCATACATTTGTACGTTGCTTAGTAATTTGTTCAAGTATCTCCTAAATGAACAAAACAAAAATAGATGGGTTTGTAATTTCCAGAGACCTCTAACATTCCCTCCCATCTAACCCCCCAAATTGGGGAGAACTTCTACACTACAGCTACTTTAGTTTTCAAGGATCTCACCAATTTTCCACTAGCTCCCCCAAAAGTCACTAGAAGTTTTGGCAAGATTCTTAAGTATTCCAGAGTGAATTTCATCAAGGCTTTGCTAAGCTGAAGTTATTTAATGTATGAATTGGTTATATATAAATTACTCATCCAGTTGCATATATCATAGGGCATATTTAGATATTGTTTTGAGAATAATGGAAAGATGAATTCCCTGTGAAGGTGAGTAAAGGCTTTAAAGCTGTCCTTTGACTACATTGCCTTCTAAAACTACTCCAGATCCCTGTGTGTTAACTCCCTCAAGGAAAAGGGTCTACACTGAGAATTATTAGATAAATACTTTCTTCATCTACACTGAAAGAGCTTATCCTTGTAAAATGTTTGATATTGTTGATTTCTAAAAACTGGTTCTTTTGATAACTGCATTTACCCTGTATTCCTGAGGTGCTTACCCAGGAAAATGAAGCACAATATTGCATCCTTTAGAAATTATAGCACTTGGCTTTTTAGAGGGAGAAAAAAAAGCACAGTAATGCAGTAAATGTTTATTGTAGAGACCTCTGTAGCACTATAAATATTCTAATAGCACTGTTGGAGAGCAACTTTTAATAAAAAGGAATTCTCCACCTTTAAAGAGGTTCCTTCAAGAATTCTTACCCATCTATCCATTTCTGTTTTTGTAGATCATTACCCCTTTAAAATATCAAAGTTGAATATTCCCATTAAAGAAATTGTGAAAACATAGATTTTAAAGAGCTTTTAAATTCTTCAATTTTAATATTATTGAAGTTTTCCACTGCTACAGTGCAGGATTTTTTAAAAATACATGTACCTGAAAGCACACAGTTCTCACAAGATATCTTTTACCAAAAGACCATTCCAGAGCTATCATAAAGATCTGTTTCTATCTGTTTCTCTGGTTTTAAATGTTCTTCTAGTTTCCTTCAAATGTTATAAATATAAAAAATGTCTAAACATTGTGACTCACAGAGAGGTTTGTATGCATTAGGATTTTCCCTTCTTAGCCTCAAAGTTTCTTATAACTCAATTTTCTGAAAATTGTGACAAAAATAATTTGATCTAACATTTTACTCTAAGAAATAACTTGGAACAGAGTTTTTTGTAGTGTATGAAGTTTTCTGTTAGTGAAATCTAAAACTTCCACAGGCATCACAGATTTGGGGGTTTATTTACTGGCAAGTTTTAGTAGATGATATTTTTTTAAGAAACATTTGAAATTCATTTGGTGTTATAGGATCAAGTGATGTTCCTTTATAGAAACAGATCTTTATGAACAACAAATGTATCTGGGATGGTCCTAACATAGTAAAAGGCACCTTGTGAGAACTGTGTGCTTTCAGGTACATGTATTTAAAACAATTCCTGCACTGTAACAGTAGAAAACTTCACTAATTAGAAGCACATCTTGTTTTGGCACAGCATGAATGAATCTCTTTTGTTGGCTATAGAATAACTTAATTATCTTTGGCAGTGAAAGTTGCATTTTCTTGATTAGTACTACTGAAGGTACCTTTGAGGAAAACAGAATAACTTGGCACTGACTGTGTTTGGAGTAGAACTATAGATGGAATGTTTTTCAGCATAAATATCATTCCTTTTTTAACTTTCCATTGTTGTCACATAAAACTAAGCCAAATTTGGGATGAGCAAAGGAGTTAAAACTGATTTGTTAGAACTTCAGAAAATCATTTTTTTGGAGCTATGAAATGAGGAAAAAATTCAGAGAAGACAGTAATGTATTCCTTGGACTGTCAAGGAGAAAAATTCTCCATTTCTTAACAGTACTTTTTATTACAAGATCTTGCACTGTGGACAACAACTTCAGTATTAAATAATCAGAATCACAGTTTGTAGGTGCTTTAGGTATTAAATTGTTATGTTAATTGGCATCTTCACTAGCAATATTATTGAAAATGAGAGGAAAGCTAATGTCTTTACAAACAATTTGATGGGTAAAGATATCTTTGAAATCGGTCTTAATGTCTCTACCAACTTTGGGCAGCAGGTTTGTTGCAGACCCCAGGCAGCTCGGCTCCTGAAACAGGAAAAGGTCTGCACAAGCCTGAGTTTCTGAGCTTTGGGGTAAAAGAGTAGGTTTAAGGCAGGAATATGTGGTAGGCAGTTCAGGAAGGCTGTACCTTCCTAGTGCCTCAGCCAGTGGGGAAAGGAAGAGGGCAACATGCAGCCAGGAGTTTGGGATAAAAGGAGGCAGAGCTCTCTGAAAACTCAAGAGAGAAAACCTGGCAGGTGTGTGCCCCAGGGGACTCTCTCCCTTTATTTGAATAAAGTTGCAGGACTCCTCTGTCTCCTTTTTGGATGTAAACCTCTGGCATTTATGGATTTTTCCATAAGAGATGGACAACATTCATCTTATCCAAGGACATCTGAAGTAAGCTTTGACAACATTACTTCCAGCACAGACACAGATGACTGAAGACATGAGCATACCTCCTTAATTTAAGACATGGTCCAATCTCCTGACGGTATGCAGCTTAAAGGCACCTTTTTCTGTTTATGTGAAAAAATACAATACAGAAAGTCCCAGAAAATAGGATTCTCTTCAGGATTGGTTTCAAAAAAAAAAACCCAGGACACATACACTGTTAGTTTTCACTCACTTGAACTGAAAAAGTTTAACAGAAGATATATGAATCCTCATGGGCTAGACCATACTAATCTACAAAGAAAGGGAAGAATGAGAAAGTAGAGAAAAAGAAGCAAACAGAAATCTAAGGAACCAAAGCCATAAATATTTAAGAAGTCTATCTCTTTGCTATCTTTTTTTTAGAATTTTTTTCTGTACAAAAAGCTGTCTACTATTTTAGACTTTCTCAAGCAAGCACACCTCAGCATTTAAACCGACTATGCAGCTTTGCTGTGTGTACTGAGCTGTATCATCTTCTCTCACAGACCCACAGAGCTGGCAAAGGAGTATGTGAGTACAGTAGGTTAGATAGTAGCTTATATTATTCCATATAAGCTAACATGTTAAATGACTCCAAAAATGTTTCTGAGTCAAGAATAAAAATCAACATGTTGTCAATACCATAGCATAAGTCTGAATTTATTCATGTGCAGAAACAGTTCTGCTCTGAGAACTTGTTCCTATAATGTATAGGATACCTTAGCCATGATCCACCAATAGGTCGGTACTGGAAATTCCAGCTGGTTTTAACATTAGATAATCTCTATTAAAGTGCAGGACTTTATATTTTTACATTGTTATTATGCTACAGAGCCTTAGTAGATTGAGATCTTTGGCTTACGAATGAAAATGTGGAAAAAACCCCATGTCACCATGTAAACTCTTAATATTAAAGTCTCGTTCCTACTCTCCTGACTCAGCCCTTACTGAATCTACCAGGCTGCTAGTTTTTGTAGCTTTTGCTGAACTGACCACCATAAGCAGGCTCCCAGCTGTGTCCATGTGGCTGCAAGGAGCTGGGCATGAGGTGCAGGGCTGCAGCCTGCGCTGACAGCATGCGGGGCTGCATGAAGGGGGTCCCGGGCAGAGCCCACCCCATGCTGCCCACTGAGCCTCTCATTCACACTGACATTCCTCTGAAAAGCTGCTTGACGGTGTTTCAGGCAGTTGCTGCTTTTATAAGATGTGGGCAGACTGCAGGTCCTAACTATAATACTAACTGAAATATTTCTGTATTTATGACTAAATATGTATATGAATGCCTTTTTTGACAGGATTGTAAAGCACTATACATTGTAGGACTAAGATCCAATCCCAGGATATTGGTTTTCAAAGACATTTTGCACATCCTGAAAAATCCAGTAATAATAATATGCTATGGTAGTGACACCAAATATATATCACTTGTTGTTTCTCTTTCAAACTTATTTCATATAAACACTTTTATGAAAGTCATTCTTCTAACCCCACAACTACAAGTCATATTTAATTCTTCACTGTTGTGAAAAAGAAAAAATTGGTTTATGATCTAAAGAAATATCAGTTTTATAAAAGCTATACAGGAATATTTCTTAACAAATTTGCTTTTAAAGGTCCACTGAAATGAATCAAGTATCCAGATTCATGGCAATTATTTCAATGAGTCTATTTATAGCTATTCAGTATAAAGAAGATAAATTAGCTCCTTCAGCCTACAAAGGTTGCATATTTATCTAGCACTTATTACTGTAATAAAATTCTAATTTAATTCAATTGGCAGCTCTGGTATGATGACTTCATAGTGTGATTATTCAAGGCACAAAGGATTTTTTTATAGTTTTTATTATTATTTTCTTGTTAAAAATGTATGGCTCTTCAGACCAAAGCATGTGATGTTTTAAGATCAAAAGCAGTAGTGAACTTAGTCATTATGTTTACGTCCCCATCTAGCCAGTTTCCAAAATTACATGACAGTCAGTTTCCTATGTGATAACTATAAAACAGAGAGCAGAATTTTTTTTTTGTTTTCTTGCGAAGGAAATGCATCAGTGAAGAGCCTACAGCTATATACATTACACGCATTATGAATAAATAACTTCCATATTCTGTAAGCCCATAGAGAAACATGGGCTTATTCATTAACTCTGTAAGTTAATAATCATATGCCTCCACTACTTGTGAAGATGAGAAACACACACAGACCAATTTTTGTCTATACATAAAATTACACGAGCATGAGAATTGCATAAAGAAGAGGGTATTTTTAAACAGGAAAAAGAAATTAGCTCATTGTTCATTGTATAATAAATAATGATCGCACATAGAGATGACCATGTTTTACAGAAACTGAAGTCTTAATTTCAGTATTAATGTCCTAGAAAAACAAATCTAAATGTATAACACTTTTTATCAAAAGAGCCATTAATTTTTTTAGAGAGGAAATATATCCATGGTCTCTGTTTGGGAAATAAAATTAAATTTGTTTTATTGTTTCCATTCTAACTTTTTGTCATAAGGACCACTATAGTTTGAATTGTAAGTGGTGTAATATGAAATACATAAATCCCTAGAAGTATAAAACATAAAAATAGCTTTTGTGTCATTGCTTTTATTAAAGAGCATGTTTTCTAGTTAAATGGAACATTTATAAGCAAGTGAGCACTTAGCCATCTTAATCCATTTGCATTCTGTTGAGATAAGTTATCAGTAGCTCAGTAATTTAATTTCTTTCTAATTCATATGGAGCCTGCCTGCAGGGGACACATTAACTGCTAGGCCCAAAATTACATAAACTTTACAATGTTCTGCTCGAAATCAAACAAGAGAAAGCCAAAACAAACACAAAACAAAGCTTTAAGACAACTGAATTTTAAATTGTTTTCAGGGTGAGGGAGGCGTGAGAGTCACAAGTTTATTCTCGAGACTCAACTTATCCATTTTACCAAACTGGTTTAAAAGATGCCTAAAATACATGTGAGTGTCAGTATACACACAATGCTGACAGTATTCTAAACCAGAGGTAGTTATTCTGTAGACCTGAAAAACAGAAATACTTGAATGGAGGGATGAGTTTGGAATACCACCCTCTCCTGTGTGGTTTGCTTTCCGAACAGCCAATAAAAGTGAGTCATTGAACATTTCATGTGAAGAATGGATATCTAAAAGGATATATGCCTGCACAGACACAGTTCCACAGAAAATGCATGTTTTTACAGTATTAAGCCTGAAGTTATTTTTTAAGTGTAGCTATGTAAAATATTGGCAGATAATAAATCATATGACAAACCATGTTAGATTCTCATCTATATTGAGTGTTGCTGACATGTCTCTCACCAGTACTTTAGCATTAGTTAATCCTATTTGTGGATCCTGCCTTTGAGCAAACAATCAATGGAACTGTAAAAGAAACGTGAGTCCAGCTCCTCCTTTTCTGCTGCCCTCTACACCCACACCCAGGATTCCATTAGCAGCACGCTGCACCAAGCAGAAGCCATAATGCTAAGATGAACACCCAAAAGTTACTACTGCCACTTTAACTCTGTTATTGTCACTTGTCCTCATAGATTCATAGAATGGTTTGGGCTGGGAGGGACCTTAAAGACAATTTATTTCCAAACCACACTGCCATTGGCAGGGACACCTACCAGTACACCAGGTTGCCCAAAGCCCCATCCAACCTGGCCTTCAGCACTTCCAGCAATGGGGTAACCACAACCTCTCTCGGCAACCTGTCCCAGTGCCTCACCAAACACACAGAAAGTAATTTCTTCCTAATATTTAGTCTAAACCTACTCTCTTTCAGTTTGAAGCCACTGCCCCTTGTTCTGTCATTACATTGCATATAGTGTTGCCATCTTTCTTGTAGGCTCCTTTCAGGTACTGACAGACTGCAATTAGATCACCTCAAAACCTTCTCTTTTCCAGGCTGAACAAACCCAATTCTCTCAGCCTTTCCTTACAGGAGAGGTGCTCCAGCTGTGTGATCATCTTTGTGGCCTCCTCTGGACCTGCTCCAATAGGTCGGTGTCCTTCCTGTGCTGGGGCCCCAGAGCTGGATGCAGCACTGCAGATGGGGTCTCACAAGAGTGGGGCAGAGGGGCAGAATCCCCTCTCTGGCCCTGCTGCCCACCCTGCTTTGAATGCAGCCCAGTTGTGCTTGACTTTCTCGGATGCAAGTGCATGTGGCCAGGTCATGTTCAGCCTCTCATCCATCAGCACTCCCCTGTTCATCTCCCCTGGGCTGCTCTTAACCTGTTCAAGCCCAAGCCTTTGTTGATACCAGGGTGCAGAACCTCACAGTTGGCCTTGTTAAACCTCAAGAGATTCCCATGGGCTCACTTCTGGTGCTTGTCCAGGTCCCTCTGGATGTTACCCTGTCCTTCAGGAGTGTCAACAGCACCACTTACCTTGGTGTCATCTGCAAATTTGCTGAGGGTGCACACAATCCCTTTGTCTATGTCATTAATGACTACATTAAATATCACTGGTCCCAGTTTAGACCCCTGAGGGACATCACTTGTCACTGGTGTCCATTGTGACTCTGCACTTTTGAGCATTACTCTCTGGATGCAACAGTCCAACCAATTCCTTATCCACATGCATCAATCCATCTCCATGCAATTTAGAGAGGAGGATGTTACGGGGGACAGTGTCAAAGTCACTGGAGTCCAGATAAATGACATCTGTAGCCCTCCCATTGTCCACTGTTGGAGTCACTCCATCGTAGAAGGCCACTGGGCTGGTCAGACAGGATTTGCCCTTGGTAAAGCTGTGCTGGCTGTCTCAAATCACTGCCCTGACCTTCATGTGCCTTGGCATAACTTCTGGGAGCATCTGTTCCATAACCTTCCAAGGCACAGAGGTGAAGCTGACAGGCCAGTACCTCCCAGGTTCCTCCTTTCTAACCTTTTTAAAGATGGGTACAATGTTCCCCTTCTTCCAGTCACCTGGGACTTTACCTGACTGCCATGACTTTTCAGGATTCTAGGATGCATTGGGTCCCATAGATTTATGGGATAAGTGATGTCCCTCAGGGGTCTAAACTGGGACCAGTGTTATTTAATGTAGTCATTAATGACATAGACAAAAGGATTGAGTGCACCCTCACCAGTTCACCTCAGTGAGTGAAGGTCTATCTTTGCACTACAAAGGATTCAATTGACTTTATTCCTCCAGTTATGGCAATTCAACTTGTTTGAGACTGAGCACACGATGCTGCTGCCGCCGCTAATTTCAAACCCAGGATATTGCATATGGATGGTTTGAACATGTTCATACTCAGATGGCTTCCTATAGTTTACAAAGCTCTCTTGGACCCACACTGGAATTAGGCTTTTAACTCCCAATGGCTTGTTCCTGATATTTCCACTTGTTTTTAAGGTTTAGTGACAAAATACCACATTTGGGTTCACCAACCTAGAACTGGGAGTGACTACTGAGAAAATTTAGAAGCTACATAAATGATTATTATTCAACATAAAGAGTCAAAAGAGAAAGCAAAGGGCCTATTTCTTGTCTTTGATAGCTCCTTTAAGCCTACTGAGCACCAGGAAGAAGAGGTGGAGAAACTGTGATCTTAACACATTTCCCAGATGAAATTTGACTGGACTTGATCAATACTTTCACATCAGTAAGCTGTATTGCTTCCAGCAGAACAAAGCAACTTCCCTTAAATATATGGTACTGTTGACATTTAAATGCTATGGATCAGAGATGTGGCTATACCACTCTAGCATACATCACGACCACCTGTCAACTTCAATTTTTCTCATTTGCAGTTATCTACAGTTAACAGCAGTTAAAAATAGTGAAGCCCTACTACTGCTATTCTCTGCAAATTCCTGGCTGAGGTATCTGGAAGCAATTCTCAGCCTGTGCTGCTATTGAATAGTGCTGTGATGCAGACAGTATACACATCCCTGCATCAGCTGCAAAAGGGATTAGAGACTTAGAGATCTTTTAATAAAATCTTCTTTCTCCCTGCTTCCTCTGCTATCTCAAGGACTTTTGTCATAGAAAACAAAAGCAAATCTCCTCGTATTTTGTAATAAATGTAGCAAAAAGTCATGGCTTTTCAAGACCCATAATGTATGACACCTGTCTTTATTTTTTTATCCCAGTAAATATCTGCAAATGGGAATGTGTGAGATCTGATTCTATTTTTTTTTTCCTAATAAATACAGGTGGTAAGCACAGATTTTTAAAATGTCAAATGCTGGCTTTACTAAGAGGTTGCTAGCACCCTTGCATTACCTAAAACAAATAATGCCCAATGGACAAGTCACAGATTCAGTGAGAAGAAACTGCAAAGGAAAGTATAGGGGATATGGAAAGTTGCAACACTAATGATCACAATTAATTAAAGAAAAATGCTTTTGAAACTTGATGGTTCATGTGAGTATATTTTCTTGAATGTAAATCTTTTCTTTTTCCACTTCTGTTAAATACAGAGCTGGAGAACACCGAATCTCAAGTTTCTAAGACAGCAGCGTTGCCTGTTCATGAACATAGACTGAAAATAAATGCTTCTATAAAATTTTATTTCCACGGCCTCTATAGAATAAATAGGCTGATCCATTGACCCTTCTTCAATATTTTTACTATATATTTGATGTTATGATTTTATTTTTCCAGTTCACTCCAACCCAAAAAAAACAGTACATTAAGAAATGAAAGATGAAGTGTACCCTTTAGAGTAGCAAAGAGCCTTGGTACTAATCATTATTGCAGCAGAAATGTGAGATAAATGCAAATTGGTGGAAAAGATAGAGAAGCCTACAGAGATCTAACACATGAGTAAACCAAATTAAAGCTGTTAACTATATATTGATGACCTGGTTTGTCAGTTATTGTTGAAGCATTGTAGATGAAGAATCCCTGAATAAGTTTCTGTATCTGAGAATTGGAAAATGACGCTTGTGGATTTTTATTGCCAGTGATACAAATGTAGTAGTTTAAAATTGATAAATTACACTGCTCTTTCTTTATAATTTTTTAGTGCCAAAGTCCATAGCTGAGGCTGATCCATTTTAATTAATGGATTCTGCATGACTACAAAGGACCCAAATTCTTTTTTAGACTGATTGCCTGAGCATAACTCATTATACTTGTTTGTTCAGTGGCTTTGTTTTTCACATCATTTGAATTACCATTCACTTACATTGCTGCTAGAGTTAATCTACTTCATCTAACAGGTTGCAGATCCATTTGAAATTATTATCCACCTATTTCTAGCCTTACAATTTTCCTTCTGGAGTCTTAGGGGGGGGAAAAAAGATTTGGGAAGGGGAAGAGAGAGAGTTCATATTTTCAGGTCAGCTGTTTTAGTCTGAGTAAAGTTGGAGACTAAGAGATTTGGATCAATATGACCCTACTAGAATACCAGTACTGATCCTCTTCTTGTTTACATTGATAAAAGCAATAAAGACTGGCAAAACTGGCAAGAAAAAAGCCTGAGAATCTTAACTTTATCAAGGATTTTAGAATATTCCTAGGGCAGTGAAAGGACAGGGATTGACCTAAGGGAGCAATGGGGGCCTGGCATAACGTCACCCATAAGAAAGTGTAAATGGCAAAGACTGTCAAACCGTGGTGGGTGGGAAACTGTTAATATCACTACATATACAGCCTTTCTAGTTTGAAGCTCAGGGATTCTTATTAGGGCTGCGGGTCACCCAAAACAGAACTACATGCACAGCTTCGTGAGAAATTATACAGAAAGGTCTCTCCAACTTTAAATGTCTGTGCAATTCTGTGGTAGAGATTAAATAGCACAACAGAAACTGGGAAAATTATGCACTTGTTGGGCTTTGGCTTGGAAGTCATTGATGACTTATTAGAAAAAGATACTATGACAAAGCTGTTCATATGTATGCCTAAGGTTTCAATGAGGAAAAGTAAGATGGCATAGAAGATGTATTTTCTGCAGAACTTGAAAATGGGCTTTTTCAAATTTAAATTCCAAAGAGATGCCATTAAAGTTGCTTTTATGGACTTAAGTGATGACAGATTAAAGGAAGATGTAGGGAAATGAACAATAAGCAGTGAATCCTATCATAGTGTAATAAGCAACAGTAAAATTAGATTAATTAATTTTGTCATCTATAAAGACTCTGCAAAGAGCACTATGTATTTTCATAACAATATAAACAGGCATAATTGGATACTTACATCCAAATTCACCAATCAGCTTAGCGAAATACTCATTAGTTCAAGACACATGAGTAATGTCCAAAATTATCCCACTGTCAGAATCTAAGAAGACTTAATTATGGTTAGGATTAATATCCTGTGAGAGCAACAGTATGTGTATGTGTTTCTGTAAGTCCTGTTGTACTGTACAATAGACTGAAGCAGGCAAAAAAAGCTAGAACGGAGGATGACTGAGGAAATAAAAATCTAATCAGAAAAAATAGTAATTAGAAATTGATTTGCAAGTGTAGAAAATAGTTCTTTGATGCTTAGAGATAAAGGTAATATCAAGAGGGATGATTAAAGACATGGCAAAGGAGGGATAATTTCAATAACTCAGAGTATAAACAACTGGATAATTCTTGTTTGTAAGAAAACATGCAACTCAACTTGCAAAAGGACAATGCACTTTACACACCAAGCATTTTGACATAGAGCAATATTGTGAATAAATCCAAAACTCCACTTCAACACTCAGGATATGAAAGCAGGTGTCGACAATAACTTTCAGGGAATTATTAGAAGAGGGAGAAATAAATAGAGTCAAACAAAACCTTTTAAACAACTGACCTTCATAATACAGATCTGCAGTCTCGTCCAGCGGCCATTGGAGCTGACGGGTGCTGGCTAGCCGCTCCCAGAGTGACCGGTGGAGACCACGAATCCCGCCACTCCCAGGTCCTCTGCAAGCACCCCTGAGTCATGGCTCCGTCTGCGGCGTGGTGACGCAGGCCAGAGCAGGACTGCGAAGCACTGAGGCGAAGGAAGGAAGGAGTAGACACACGAGTGGATGCCAAGGCGCTTCATTGACCCAGGTGGGGCCACTGATGGTGTCAGAGAAAAACCATTGGGGAGGCACTGATAAAGGGGAAGGGCGTGATGGGAAGAGCCACAAGAGACCAATGGACAAAGCCCAGGGGAGGAGTGAGGGACACAACTGAACCAATAGAAATGGCCCAGGGGAGGGAAAAGGCTCAGGGGACAAATCATATGTTAGGTAAGGGAAGACTGACATAGAAAGTTCTCGAAATGAAAGGGGGTTGGTTACAATGATGGACAGGTAACTGGCGGGAGGAACAAACCATTATGAGGGAGAACATGAGAGGAGCCGAGGGTCAAACCAAATCTTAACTTATAAAAAATAACCAACTTTACAATAAAACTCGTATAAACAACACAATGCTACATAGATCTTCAGAAAAATTTCCTGAGGTCATGGTAGTAGGAAGTCCTACGATTGCTTTTGAGAAAAGTGAAATGTAACTATTGTGAAATGTCCCATTTCTTTATATTGCACAGAGTTTCAACCTTCCACTTTTTCGAGACACTTGCACAGCTAGTTTGGGAAAGCACTAGCTGGATTCCACACAGACAGCTGACCTAGAATCAAGTGTTTTCAGTTCCCCAAGAACCTGACATGAAGCTATGTAAAGATGTGAAGCTATGTAAAACATATTTTCTCAAAACTTTAAAAAAAAAGCTTATATTTACAGATCAGTCTCCAGGTTGAAATGACATAATTTTAGAGCATAGTAAAATTACTTTTACATAGTAAAATATAGAAAAAGATCTCTTCCATTTCCTCTTAAAGTGATTTTGGATTAAGCACAATGTCTGCACTTTTCTTAGCATACCCTCACAGAGAAATGACTATTGCTATCAGCTTGTTAGGCAGTTAAAATTCTAAAAGATCATGTTTTCTGGTAACAATTTGATATGAGAACAAAGAAGTTAAAGGATGATTTTTTATTTACTTTGAAAGTAAAAGTTCCTTTCCACGAAGATCATTGTTCATCTAAAACACCTGAAAAAATATAAATTCAGTTATAAAAACTTTCTGGTTTATGCTGGCATGAGAAAGGGCAAGTAAATATAAGGTAAGAAAAGCTCCTGAAAAAGTTATGAGAATGACATATTAAGGAGAATTTTGTAATAAGGAAAGAATTATAGATGGAAAAGAAAAGCATATTATAAATACAAACAATACAAATTAAATACAATATAAATACAAAAAAAGATAATTAAAGTGGGAGAAGCAGGTATTTAAAGACTCAGAGGAGAAACACACATTAATAGATGTGTTTCCTAGAGACATGGTTTAGTAGCAGACCCAGCAGTGTCAGATTGATGGTTGAGCTTGATGATCTTGGAAGCCTTTTCCAACTTTAATGATTCTCTGATTCTGTGGTTTTATACAAAACAGTATCTAATAGCTCTGAATATGCACTAGTATAAACAGTGAAAATCATATTACAATAAGTTAAGGCAAATTAGCCATGGTATTTTCTACTAGGATTACCAACCTGAATCAGTTACAATGTAACAGATAGGCTATGCCTGCATTAACACATCTCGCTAGTCATTAAAAAGAAATAATTTCACCAAAAATACTAAAAGTAAACTAACAATAATATATTCCACTGTCAAAAAACATGCCAAGTAATGAATCTTTATAAGGGTCTTTCTTTTTAAGTAACATTATCATTTTTAAACAGATGTTACAGCATGTAGTCGAGATAATAATGTAACCATACCCACCAAAGGTGTAATTTCTGTGTCAAGTGAACTACTAGTGACCTTATAATAAGCATGCAGAATACTGATTGCAGAACCAGGAGCCTTGGAAGCACAAAGCATAAGCACAGGTTGAAACCTGAAGGGCTAAGGCTGAGCACAGATGGTCACATCTTGATCAGAGTGCAAGATGAGCAGGGGCTGGGTTTAGAGCAGAACAGAAGTAATGCCCATGGCTCAGTTGTGCTCATGGAGTCAGCAGTTTCTCAGAAGGGTGTGCATCCTGAGCAGCAGGGAGAGAAAACAGGAATTTCTAGCTCAGGGACGCTATATGGATTGCAGAATGGTGAGGGAAAGAGGAACTTTCTTTTAAATTCTTTGTCACTGAGTGTCCAGGGTCTAGATGTGACCTCTAGTCACATCTAGAGGTGTGCATCAGCCTATGAAAACTGTCCATGACTGATCATCTGCAACAAAACATGCTGCTTGTGTTGGCTCCAAACAGATAATAATCAGATATCCTGAGCAGATCTCTCTGCTAACCTGTACTGTACTACTATGTATACACAAGTGTTGTCTTATTATTGAAGGGAAATGCAGTTGCACTTTTGGACTAAGGACCTGATTGTATTTGACCTGTCTGGTCATTTACTTTTGAGGACTGGCTGTTAAAAAGGGATGCAATGGTCAGGTTGCAATTTTTCTTTCTATTTTTAAGATGCTAGCTTTTAGTTCTCTGATAATCTGAAGGTATTGAAGACTGAAAAGTCCAGCTGCTATTTCGCTGGAAATAAGTAATTACTGTCAAAACCTGTTTGATAAAAACCCACACTAAGATAACATAGGAGTAGTTTCCTACTCTAATGTTGAAGTATATTGTATTATAGCTCAACTGTACCTTCTCCTTAAAACTCTCTTTAAAAAGGTTATTCCTACTTCAGATACTGCCGCCTTGAACTGTGACAGCAAAACTCATTTTGCCAGCATTTAAGGTTATTTGGAAAAGCTATTTTTGATACAGAGAGCTCAAGAAAAGGTGCTGCTCATCTTGTTCAAAATTTCCTCCAAAACTCCTTTAACCTGGTCTATCTCAAAAGCAGCTTTTCCAGCAGTAACTGGAAAAGAAGGTTATTTGAAATATGTGTTGACATTTAGCATATAGGAGCATACTTCAGAGAAAAGAAAGTTTGTATAAGAAGTTACTTACTAATAAATCAGAAATGTCAGTTATCAGACACCAATATAGCATATCAGTATTTGAACATCCAAGATCAAGCAGACAGGCAACATGTCAGAGCAATGCCTCATCTCCCACTGTGAGCTATGTGTAATCCCTCTAGCCTTTTAAAAACCTGATTTATTTGATTATTAGATTACATACATGTTTTGTACCAGGAAATGATAGTTCATTTATGTACCATCAAGAAAGGCACTCAGACCCTGCAGGAAAGCATCCCTTAAAATGCCATTTATTGGAGCTAAAGCTATATGGAAAGACAGGATAGTGTAGAGAATCCTAAGTGCATTCACACACTGGAAACCCTGAGGTGCAACACTGAACAGATGTCCAGCGAGGGCATGGCCTGCTGTGCAGACCAATCTCATTTCAGTCTTCTGTGTCCTTATAGGATTTTCTTAAAAAAAATTTCTAGTTGCCATTTCTACTACCAAACAAAAAGCATTTCACTTGATAACTTGTTGCTGCATAACAACCAGCCTACAGACCAAGTTCATCCTGTGGCCAGGGGACATGCAAAGTCCAACACTGGCTTGGCGTCCACAGGGTACATTTGGCAGAGCACAGCACATGGCTGCACCCACACAGACTCATTGGTACAGGGATCATCATCTCCTCAATGAACAAAGGCCTCCAGCCAGGATCACAGCAACATGAATTTTTCATTTTGAATGAAAACAGAAAGGAGGAATAACCTTTTTGGACATGTGGTCTTTACTGACTTGACCAAAGCTAGACAACTAGTCTTTGAAAAGTCCAAGTCTAGAAAATCAGTTCCTTGATTTGCATTTTATAAGAATATAGCAGAAATAAAATTTCTGCACTTATTTGAACAAGAGTTGTTTGATATCTAATTTGAGTAAAATGATATGCTTACAGGTGTTTAAAAAAACCCCAAACCACAATCAAACAAACAAACCAACCTAAAATAAACCAACAAAAAACCAAACAAAAATTTAAAAACCCAAACAAAAACAAAGCAGGTACCAGCAGAATATTTATCTTTCATTTATTCCACTATGATCTGCTAATTAAAAAAAAAAAAATCTCATAGTAGCAGTTTGACTCCAACTTTATAGTTGATAGGTCACATGAAAACTTAAATTGAGGCTTTTTTTGTGATACATTATCTGTTTGGGAGGGTGAGAATTTTATGGTTCTGATCTGGTTTTCTCAATCCCTAAAGTCAGAAAATGTGGAATAATTTTATATACTGTGGAATGGCACAAATAATTGACTTAAGAGGGCCTCTTTAGCTGTGCAACACTGACATAAAAAGTATCTTCTTGATTTTCTTGCTGAAACATGTTTGTGGTAGAGAGACTTTATACAGCTATACAGTTTATGAATTACTGCACTGTTTCCATGGATACTTCTCAACGCAGGCACAAGTAGTATCATTAAAGTGGAACTTGAAATTCTCCAACAACATCATAACTAGACATTTTCATACTCTGACACCCCCATATTAAATTTGAATAAACTACTTGAAATGGAAAGGAAGTTTCCAGAATGTTAAATTAAAGCAGATTAAAAAAAGCTATCTTTCTCCCCATCTTGAAGCAACTAATTTCCTTTAAGTTATGGTCTGTACAATCTTTAAATAATGGTTCTACCTAGGAAAGATGATTCACTGACAGTAGAACTGTGTTATTGTATCTCTGTGGGTTTTTTCTTATATACCTGGTAAATGTACTTTGTCTTATGTGGCATTAGCTATGTAACCGCATACACTCTGAGCAGCTGAGCTGAATATTACCCTGGTTCAGAATCATTCTTTGCTGCTATAAAATTCTCCTCATCACTTCTCTCTAAAGCTGTCGGTGCCACAAAGGAGCACAGCTAGCAGAGCTTTCAAGAGCGTGACGCAATGTGCTGGTCTCTGACATGGGAGAACAGTTCTGACTGGCACCATCCAGAGTGGCTCTTCCAGCTGTTGAGACTATAAATATCAGTCTCTCCCTGTCTTCCTGCTTGCTAACTGAAGCTATTCACAAATGAGAAGGATGTCCCATGTGTGTGGGAAGGGAAATGCTTTCATCTTCCAGCTGTGAGTCCGGGACACCCACCTCATACTAAGAGTCAGCTTGTTTTTACCTCTTCCAGTGCCCCCACCTCACAGTCCATGTTTGCACCTAGACACACGTACACAAACTCTGTATTGTCATGGTATCTAAATACTTTTGTTGTCAGAAGTGAGCTTTCACAGAGGAAAAAGACTGAAGAACAATAAGGAATTGTGACTGCATATTAAGACAACAGTGAGCTGACCTGAAAAATATAGTGTTGCAAATGAAGGGATGGGTGCTTAAGATGATGATTGATAAACTGCTAGATAATAGACTAATGAGCAACATGTGTATTGTCTGGCAGTGAATTACCATGGATCCACATAAAGACACCAGTCACATTGCATAATGAGGATGTGCATGATAGAAAACATTATATAGCATTTGAAGATGTCTCATGTGAACTGAATGCCAAAGTGCTGCTCTAACACCTAGAGCAGCATTCTCTAGGCTGCTTTTTGCCTCTTGGCTATATCAGTTAATAAGTCAATAAAAGTATGAATGTTTTATAGCAGGCAACAACCTTCAGGAAATAAATGGTCCAAGATACAAAGACCTGTCAAAATTAACTGATAAAAGATGCTTAGGCACAAGGAACCCTTGGGTTCATTTCTTGGAGCTTGGTCTGCTGGAGAGCTGGGCTTTACCAAATGTTTTTTTGACATTGGTATGTAGTGGTTTCCTTTTATTTGCCATTATTGCTGAATAAAGATGCTTACATATAAATTTCAGTCTTCAGCTGTAGTTCCTACAATACCCAGCTATCATTATGAATCTGGGGAGAGACAAGATCTGTTTAGAGCAATGCACCATATTCCAGAGGAAAATATACAATACTTTTCAAAGGAAAGCTTGTACAAGACAAAAAATTTTGTGTTTTTTAATCAGGAATTCATCTTTGGTTTTCTCTCCTTTTGTTTTTTCTTTTTTTTCCTCTTCCTTATCAAACAAACTTGATAATGAATCCAAATCTCTAGTTGAACTGTCAGTGATAGAAATATTTCTCCTCACTACTTACTTGATACATCAGCCTCCATTCTTTTTTTCAAGTCTCTTTAAACTGGCAGTAGACTGGCTGCCTTTTACCTGAGCATGAGGTAACGTGTTAGGAGCAGTCTTGGGGCACTTAGCCCTGCATGTGCTGGGTCAGGCATTCATCAATCTGCCTGGCTATATTGACTGCCATAGCTCCATAGCGACCTCCCTTAACTACTTACATGTTCTCACAGCATCACTGAAGATAAGCGTATAAAATTCATGCTCTAACAGGTCAGCTGGAGGTGTGATTTTTTTATCTTTTTTTTTTTATTTCTGCTCTTTCAGCTAGCACATGACTGATGTTCTGCGTGACTCTGCTGTGACCATATCCTTAATTTCCAGTGCTACATCCCCACTTCAAAACTAATAGAAGTTGCTAGCTTGGATAATACCAATGGCAAGACACAATCAAAACATGTCTGCAGCACTCTGGAATAAATAAGATCTATATGAATCATGCTCAGTATTTGACAAGTGGGAGTCTTTCCTTGAGAAAGAAATCAGTATAAAAACATCTAATAGGGAGAAAAACAGCAAACAATACCATGCTGTCTAATGCTACTCTTTCCCTTCTCAATAACAAATTAAACCTAATTTATTGCTTTAAAAGTACTCCCAGTTCACCATCTGCAGTATTTCCTGTAACTTGTAACACAATTTTGAATGTTTCTTTCTTTTTTATGCTTTTTTTCTGCTTTCAGTGACTACTTTGTCACTTTCTGAGATCCTCAGTATTCTGTCCAAAAGTTTGATCAAGTATCTGGTGAACATCTATTCCCTTCCACAAACCAGAGCTGAAGCTGTTCTGTTCTCAAGTGTTTTCAATAGTCCACAACTTATCAGCTATAAATTCAAAGAAAAGCTATTCAATGAGTTAGTACAAAAAATACACAGCCAGAAGCTCCGACATCTTTTTCTCTCTTTCATACTTCTGCTGTTTTCTGAGAGAAAACTAAAGCTTTGAGGAAACAAATTTGAAACTAAATAGTAGAAGAAATAGTTATAGATTAATATAAAATGTCATTGTCATTTATGGCTTTCTTAATTTTTTAATATAATACTTATGTCACCAATATCATGATTTAGAATCTTGAGATGTCACTTGAGGATCCTGATTGATCTATTGTTTTTCACTCAAAGATGTCACATTCCTAGACAATGTATCTTTTTGTGTGCAACTGTACACAAGAGCTGTTAAATGTTTCATTTGTTAAGATTTACAAATATAGAAAACTGGATCTTCTCCTGCACCACTGGTTGTTGTGGTACTGGCTTTAACAGACTCCAAGACAAGGCACCAGCATTTACAGTCAGATGACTGTGAAAAGGTAAGTTTACCTATTATCCCTTTTAGGAACTATAAATAGTATATGATGTAACATAAAATCAAATCTCTCAGTAAATGAAACTGACAAATAGAGATTTCATTACCTCCTGAAGTGGAGGTAAAGAAATAAACAACACTCAACAACCTCACTGGTGGTAGAATTATCCTGCTTTTCACAAAGCATCTTCCTGTCACTGCTAAGATAGCAATGGACCATGCAACCTTGCCTTTAGGCCAGTCCAATCTGAAGAATCTCCCTTTCAACAGAAACAACCCATATGTAGCTCTCATAAACCTACAGATTTCAAAATTGCAAAATGTTAAATGAGGACTATGCTTTTCAGGGGATCCTGTGTAGGTTTGGATCCTGAATAGATATGAAGTACAATGTAGATTCAAGTGCCCTTTGAGAGCTTAAGAAAATTCCATCCTGCAGGCTCTAGAAAGCCTTTCAAAAGCTGCACTTGATCATGATAACACTCCCCACCTCAAAGTTCATGCAAAATAAGGCAAGTGCCAATAACACATCTCAGAAATTTAAAGGAACGGTAGTTAATAGCAATAATGCTTCCATTATTTTAATAATTTCAAAAGGCTGAATTTGCAGTGTTTACTCCAATTTTGCTGCAATCATGACATCTGTAAATTATAATTAGGAACTGAGCTTAGACCTGAATATTACATTATCTTTCTTTACAACTTAACTATGCAATTAAATTCTAATATATATTATATTCAAGCTGTGCTCTGCTTTGGATAATAAACCTGATAAAGCCAAGACCATAAATACAATGCTCTCCTCTAAGCCACTAGCTGATCTTAAAAAAACAGGTTGGAAAGCATCAAGTATTTTCAACTTCAGACATTCCAAACCAAGATTTCACTCTCTTTTTCCAAACTTTATCTTAGAGGTCAGGCTCCTGGTTCAGCTAAACTGAATGTTTTTCTACTACTATCAGCAGAATCATTTTTCCAGACATTATGAATGGGTGCAAAAAAATGTTCCATATATTCTTATTCTTTTAGAATATGATGTTTCTAAGGTAACTGTACCCAGGAGATCTACTAATAGCAAAAAGTGGAAAATAATGTAACTTCTACTTTAAAATCACTTTTCTAAAGGGAAGAGGAATTGTATTCCCACAAACTTTTTCCTTTGTAACTCTGTCACTCTCTTTAACAAAATCAAAGAATTCAAAATTTAATGCTGAGGTTCTATATATAATCAGGTTGGCAACAGACAGATTCGGAGATGTACTGTATTATAGTGTTAAGAGTCAGCTCAGAAGAAAAGATTGGGTAAAACTTAGTTACATTTTATGGATGGTCAAAATGCTTCAGATAAAATGAGATCCAGCACTAACTTCTGTCCAGATGTCAAACCAAACTGGCACACCATTTTTTTAAAATAAAGTTTAGTTTTTAATGTTTGTTAGGAACGGCTTTAAAAGTGCTAGAGAATATTTTGATAAAACATTCCAAACAAAGATGGAAAATAGAATATGTTTAGAAGTCTATCACTCAACCTTATGAAGTTCACATTAGATTGTCTCATGAGAGCTCAAGACCATCACATCATGCAAGATTTCCAGCAGGGTTAACTCTCCAATGATACCCAAAGGCACATACAAAGTAAACAAATTGCAAATCCAATTACTTACACAAACATTTACTCAATTGCTTTAGTGACTTGTAATGCATACCCAGTGTTTATCTTATACTACAAGTCTTTAAACACAGCCTAATACAAATACCTAGGTTTTGTAAAATGGCAGAGGTCCTCAGATCTGAGGTTTTTGGGGAACCCATGCTAGTAAGCAACTTAACTTACTGGTAGAAAAAATAATCAAATAATCACAATTTTTAGTGAAATGTTAACAGAGGATTAAAAGAAAGTATGCACTACAAAATATCTTTTTAGTAACCCCTATGACAATAGCTGACCACAATAAAAATAAAAAAATTAAAAAAGAGAAAAAATAATTACTACTATCTGCAAAAGTAAAGCAGAAGAAATCCAAAAGCAGAATTCTTAGAAGTGCACTGGACTACGTTTTTTTTTGCACAAAAGGGCTGTAGGGACTAAATTAATTTCGGCAGAAAGTAGAAAAATGTCTACTGCTCTTATATTGATTGATTAAACTGAATCTCTGATACACAAATATTTACGTATAGTTAAGTGGGATATTTTAGCTGCTAGGTATTCCCACAATTGTTGTCTAAAATATTCAACCTAAAGCTGATAATAAAATAAGTTGGAATCAGATTTTTATTTTAGCCAGAAACTTGAAAACATAGCCCAAGGTCTATAGTTCTAGGTACTTGTTGCATAGCAAGAAGAATCATTAAGTTGTTAAAGGCAATACTTAACAGCAAAAACAACATTATACTTTAATTTCACCAATTCCCTCTTCACCTTGATCAGCTGATACTTACTGTTTGCCTAATATGAAGCTTTCCAACCGAGATCTTCATAGCAGGCAAACAGGAGCCAAGGACCAGCCAGTGTCAGGCAATTAAAACTACCTTAACAATGGCAAACTACAGCTCAGAGTTTTTTGTAACACAGAGGGGGAAAACAAGCACCATTTTGATGCCAGCCCTTGCCATGTTTCTGCACCATGACACAACACTGTGCCCACTCACTCAGCACTGTTGCATTAAGTGCAGAGCAGTAGGCTTGTCATTTAAACACATGAACAAACTGCCAAGTCTAAGCCACTATTCAACAAGAACTCTTTTTTCAGCCAAGGCATTACACTGAACATGTTGCAGTTGAGACAGCCATGACACACAGCATATCATACAATTTCAGAAAGCTTCAACACATACCAAGTAACACCACACCAATTCAGAAAGCTCCAAGTGTCTGCTCTTCTTGTTTGTTTTTTTTTTTTTTAGCCTAACCTTTTATACCTTCACGTTTATGCATTGCACCTGTGTGTCCCTTTGGTGGTTGGTCAGTGCCCCTGGGCACTCCATGGCTCATTGCTGTCAATGCTGCTCACCTCTGTAGCCCATTATTACTCCCAATTACCACAAACTGTGTGCCTACATGAACAGCCTAAACAGAAACTATCACCAAACTAGACAGAAAATGAGGCATTTCGTATAAAAGGAGTTGAAAGGCACACTGCATTTGATTCATCAAGATCTTCTAGACACACTAAATTTTATTACTTTTACCCTGATTTCCTGGAGTCTGACTATGGATAATGCAGGTCTTTCCAAGAGTAGGGAATAATAGTGTAGCAAAAGTTAAAGAAAATGATGCAGTATTACACTTTTGAACTATAGAGGCTTCCAGTGTAAAAACCCTAAGAAAATAATAAATTCAGTCAGACATGATGCACAGATGAGAAAAACTTATTTGTGCATAAGCTAGAGGGCTAAATGTTCACATCCCAGATTCTTATGAAAACAATGGTGTGGCAAAAGCAATGTGCAAGGGCACATGGTCAGAGCAGCAGTGAGAAGGAGGGTTAGCATGCTAGCTGCTCTTTATTGTGATCTAAAGGGACAATAATATGATTTATATTAATATCACAGGTTAGCAGGACTATCAAACAAATTTTTAAATAACCAAAGGGCATAAATTAATTAATTAATTAAAAAGGAAGTTTAAAAAATCGTCTATTAATTGGTAGCCTGTGATTTTAAGCATAAGTAAAAAATGAGTTAAAAGACAGATGGCAGAAGAGTAAAAGGAAGTGGGAGAGAAAGAATGCAGGAAGAAGAACTAACTTCTACATATTTATCCAGAGAACTGAGATGTTCATACATATTCCATGAGGTGATGTATGCCAAATAAAGACCACAAACTAATGCACAGAAATTCCTCAGGGCATGTCTCATCAGGGACGGTGAGACTCTGTGATCAGCATGCTCCATGATCAGGATGTGACCACTGTAGTTGGCAATCAACTCCACAGGTAACTGACACATCATAAAAGCTCCTTTGCTACTTTCAAGTTTGCAGTCATTCTTGCTCTCAGAGTAGGGGAAAATGGAGCTCTTGCTACACAGCTATAAGCCATACATGGTTTCACTCATTCTATGGGGTTCCCTCTTTTCTCTCTTCTCCCTTCAAAGCCTGGCTCCAAAACAGAACAGCATCTCAACAAGTCCTCTCAGGTTTTCTCTGCCAAACCATGATGCCCTTGTGCATGTTCATAATTTCACTGGAAGGGTAAGAACTGTTGGAGATGAATGTACCAGCAATTCACATGTAAATATTACATTATTTAAACGTCATTATATTTAGTTTTCCTTCTCATTGTAACTCAAAGGAATAAAACTCATAGTCCTTTACCCATACTGATTCTTACATATTTTTTTCCTGAGTTGCCCCATTTAATCTTGAGCCTAGGAGAGTTCCTAATTCCATCCACTCTTCCAAATCTACCATAAAATTCTCCACCACTCATTCATTTTACTGCCTCAATCCCCCTTGAAATTCTTCTTGGTCTTCTCTAATCCAAACAATTAGCAGCTATCCATTACCAACTCTCTCATCAGAGATAATGCATTTCCAGATAATTAATACCAACCTTAACCCCTTAAAATTCATCAAGCTCTAAAAAGTTGTATGCAAATAGCTTAAATTACTGCAGCTATCAAACTGCCTTAACATAAGCTAGAAAAAGGATCAGTTGGAAATTCCATTATTTCTTTTAATAGCAGTATTTTGCAAACTGGATCTCAATCCAAGAATTAAAATCCAAATCTTTGAAGAGTAACCCTGAAAGCATACAGGTGAGCATAAGCACAAACTATTAAAACCAAAGCCATGTAATTCTATTTGTAGAAAAAACTGCAAAGAACAAAGATCTCCTGCAGAAGTTTTGTCCTGAATTATCATAAATAGAGCAAACAGGAAGCCATCTAGATCATTCTGTTGCTTCTTTTGTTTTGCAACTCTTTTGCATGCTCAAAACTCGACTCTTGTGTTTCCTCATTCTCTTTTTTTTTCCCCCTTGGTTAAATCACTCCAGACAATCTGCCCACTGTTTATTCTCTCTGCTCTTCCCCACACACTCTGTGGTGTGTTGCCTCAAACTGGCTCCACTCTTAATAATATCTCTATCTCCCACAGCTGGATAGAAAAAAGCCAATTTTTTGTCACAGACATTCCTTTAATTGTGTCCATTGCTTATTACAGTAGAATGATGCTGTTGACTTAGTCAGACTAGCTAGAAACTTTATGTCCTTTCCACAAAACTTGCCACTTGTTCTCCAAAAAGAACTTCCATGGTTGATTACCACTGCTTAAATGGGAGATTGCACTTATCCATATTACATTAATCCAGTGGCATCAGTTTTTTTTCTTATGATTTTCCAAGAATATTTCAAATTCGAGCTCTGTCCTCTAACGTGTTTACACCTTTAGCAAGCTTAATCTTTATTTTATTATTTATGTCTTTCTTATGAGCCTAAAAATGCACTGGAAACACCAATTCTTTTGAGTACAGTCAAGCAATGAGTTTTACATTTATTTTATAATAGTTTAACCTAGAATATGTTTCCCTAACTTATTTATGAAGATGTCAAAAGAGACAGACATCTTTTACTACATTGAAAATGAACGACTTCTACGGCTTTGTAACTCACAACAAGGCCTGTTAATCTGTCAAAAAGGAAATTAGCTACTTTATGACAAATCCATGTTGCCTGGTACTGGTTTCTTTACAACCATCCAGATGCTTGTAAATACTCTGATTATTTTTAAATATTGAATATGAGTGGTTTGATCTAGAATTTCTGACCGTGGGTGTCCCTTCCATTCACGTTTCCCTCCTCAAGTACTGGAATACTTCCACCATTCCGTCTTTGGAAGATAAAATCCTCAAAGACAACAGCTAAGACTTTTGAAAAGGCATCAGTCATTCCTTTCAGCAGATCATGCCCAATGTATGACATGTCATCAGCCTTCCCATTGTGTGTTGCCATGTCTGGCACTTTGCTAATTGCCACTGCCATAAAAATTAAAGGTATTTTCTAGGTTATGCACATTTTGAACTCTGAACCTACCAATATCTGTTCTTAATGAATTTTTGATTTTGAGAAATAAAACTAAATAATGGACTTCGAGATTAATTCTGCTCTTTCTGTTTGACATTAATTAATCCCCCTACTGTCTTCCTGCATATGCAATAAAATAGGTACTCAGAGACACTGAGAATAAGACAAGAGAGGCTGAATTTTCTAATCTTTAGAACAATTTAGGGCCATGAAAAATATTTGAGGGTTTTTGGTTGATTTTTTTTTCTGAAAAGAGTTACTGCAGCAGTTTCTCCCTTTGTTAGGGTAGAAGGTTGGAGTAAAAAGGTCAGTAGCATCCCAGGGGTGAAGTACAGACAGTCAGAAGAACTATCCAAACAGAGCCATTATGCCCAATATGCTAAGACATAATTTGGGGCTGACAGGGACCTTATGGTTCTTCTCACTTTCCTGATTTCCCGAGCAAAAGAAGAGCAGCTCCTGTGCCTTTCCTGACAATCACCACTACAACCCCACATTCTTTGTTATTCCCCAGTAATGATTCCTACAGACACTGAAAGGAAGCAACTACTGGCATGACTGGATACTTAGTAAAGCAGAACTGTGGGAGGATGTACCATGAAGACTCTTGCACTGGAACCTAAACCTACACTCTTGGCCCTTAAATGTATGCGGCCTGTGACACACCAGTGCCATTTAGATTTACTTAAAGAGAAAAATATGAAGTACAGAAAACTCATGAACAGAGACAAAGGTGATACTGCAGTGCAATATCAGAAAATTCTTTTAGAAGCATTTGGTGTCCGTGCAAAATTCAAAGGGCAATCTTATAATTTAGGGTTTGTTTCCAGTGAATATGGAATTTGTAATGGCTGAGTCCTTGGAAATTATTATGCAAAAACTTCAACAGCCATTTTTTTCTTTGGTATTTATGATCATAAAATCATAGACTTGTAGAATGGGGCTGGGAGAGACCATAACGATCGACCCTTCTGCCATGGGCAGGGACATCTTCCACTAGACCAGGCTGCTGGTGTTGAACATTCCCAGGGATAGGGCACCCACAGCTTCACTGGGCAACCTGTTCCAGTGCCTCCTCACACCCACACTTTCCCATATCTGCTCTTGAGCCCACTCTTGTCCATTTACAGCCTTGTCCTATCACTACACACCCATGTTAAAAGGCCTTCACCAGCTTTCTTGTGGGCACTCCCTAAGTGTTGGAAGTCTGCTATGATAACTCTGAATGCATTCATTATATGCAAATAATCATTTTCTTGTTTACTTCAAGAGTTATTTATGCTCTCTGCATTTACTTCTCACTTTAGATATTTAATGCTTTTTGATTATGGCATGGAAGTGGTCCTTTAAGGCATATTGATTTTCCTCACTGACTGGATGACTGAAACATGTAAATTGAATCTTCTAACCTTTAAACAAAACAGAAGCTTTTAAAATTAAAAAATAAAGACAAAAAAACCCTAGACAAGTGACACAAATTTAGATTATTCTGAGGTTTTTTGCCATTGCTGTGATACAAAAACAAAACACAGGTGATCTGCATTAACATGAATAAGTAAAAGCCAGAGTAAACCTTGTTTTCTGGAATCCTTATTAGTTTTAATAAAACCACACCCTGTGTCTCATAAAGAGTTGCCTGTCTAGTAATAAGCACTCTTACATTCCTGAGACACACAAGAGATGTGTATTTTGGTATACCATGTATGTAGAATTTATTAACATCATTTAGGATTCCAGAAAGCTAATTTCAAAAGCAGCAGGATGAATATTCAAGATTTAAAAAGTACAATCCATGCTCCTTGCACTTTGGATTACATCCCAATTCCTGTTAAGACTGAGCATCTAAATGACAGGAAAACTTGACCCTGCCAGAGGACCTCAAATATTTCACTATTCTTTAGAATTCTACAGAAGTGTGGATGATACCTTCTAACTTTCTCATGTTTAAAATGGTATACAAAATACACTTTCAAAGGCGTATTTTTAATAAAACCAGAGGAGAAAAACCTATTGAGCCTTCTACACTACACTTACATCTACCTACCCTTTATAACTTCTTTTGATATCATATAAACTAGTAGTCCTGTAATTTCAACATTTCTTTCTGTAGATAGAAAGTAATTTCAGCTTTCATATATATTTTTGTTTGGATAGTCAGCCCCAGTGAATTTAGAATGATTAATTCCTACCAAGATTCTTTTTAAAGGCATCATTAAATCCATAATGTAAAATCAAACCCACATAATATAATTGTTGGAGGGACTGGATTGAAGGCAGCATCCTGTCAGAAGTTATAAAAAAGGTTGAGTGTGAGAGTAAAGTAGGAAAGCATTAGAGAAAAAAGGACTGAAATGGGAAAATGAACATTATTATTACTGCAAGATCTGAAGAGTACTGTGAGGTTTAGAAGGTTTCTATGACCTGTTAAATCTTTTCAATAAAAAGAAAGTGGGCAGGGCATACTTGTTAACCTGTTAGCTATGCATATTATTGTGGTGCAGAAGTGTGAAACAACAAGAAATGAAATTTGTCTGTATTATTCTTTCAGGTTCCACTGAGGAACAAAGAGCCACAGAGGGAATACAGAGCATGGTAAAGATGGTTTACAGCAGTATATTACAGTTACAGATCATGCCACTGTCATTTAAAATGAAAGTATTCAAAGTCTACATTTTAAAATGCTACATTGCCGGTAAAATACACGAGTTGCCTTTTCTGCAGACAGCAGAGATACTTTTCACTTTTTTGTAATACATAGCTCTGGCCTCACACAGGTTAATTACTACTTCTGAGGCCAGATAGCAAACACTTCTTTTAAAATATTACTGTAATCTTTTCTGCTTGCCATAGAGCTTATCCATCAGCTGAAAAGCTGCTTTATTTTTTAAGGAACTCTTTCAACCCATGTTGAAGTCAAAAGTCAGACTGGCAATGGGAACTAGTTTAGGATCTTAATAACATTTTAACCCTTGGCACCATCACAGCTGATGATGTGCTTCAAGGGTCTAGACTTAACACTGATTTCATTTTCCTCTCCTTTGAAAAAAGTGAGCAGATAAAAGGTATCTTCTGACATGTTTGCCTACAGTGTTAGGACTATTGCCGACAGCTTCATTCTTGAAGCACAATAGAATGTCTTGAGTGCAGAAATAAAGCCTACCTGTGCATGACTTATTCAGAGTGAGCCTGAGGCTAAGGAGCAAACTTCTACAAGCACCAAGAAATGGCTCTAATCCTTCTAACATCCATCTTCCAAAATAAAGACAGTCTGCTAAAACCTTGCCTCTGGGAACATGTGCTTTCAGAAATGCATACATTAAAAAACCAGGCCCCTGTCAAAACAAATCCCTACTCTAAAAATTAGGCTGTCCAAACTATCACATTATCTAGGTAAAGACAGAAAAGAATGTGGAATTAGTAGAAAGCATCAGATTCTTCATTCATTACACCTAAATTACACTTACCTTCTTGAAAGGTAGAAGTTTGGAAGTAGAAGGGAGGAGCAGAATAAGCAGTTGGGGAACAGAGGACAATGGGAAATAGAGATAAGAGTGCTGTGCCTTGTTTGGGAGGCATAGGATGAGTAGGTGTGAAGGGTGGGAGGAAAGATCCAAAGAGCCGAAAAAGAGTGGGATAAGTGGTGACAGAGATGGGCAAAAGGGGTGAAAAATTATTTGTATGGTAAATTAGATCTGCCCTCATAAGCCCAAGATAAGAATTGCCCAATTACACTACCTCCCCTTACATGATGCTCTGAGACTTTCCTTCAGGTAGTGAAAGATGTCCATGAGTTCACTTCAAAAATATCACCCCAATGCACTGTTGAATCCTGAAGTGGTACCTTTATGGTAAGTGACTAATAAGCATAACAGCCTCTAATGAAAGAAAATTAACAGTGAATAAATAGTGCATCACAAAGCTATTGTAGAACTCTACAGCTGAGGAGTTATGCAGTATCATTAAGGGTTTCTTTAGATGAATGCAATGTGACTTTGGAATAGGGTTGCTGTAAAAATATTAAAAGGCAAATTATCTGAGACAAGTATTGGGTGATTTTCATTTCAGAAAAAAATTGTGTGTACAACAACTGTGTGTACAACACACAGGCTATTGCTAAACTGTTTATAACAAGAGGAAAATAGATAAAGTAACTGAAAATATCTGGAAAGAACAATAAATCATAACTGAACTTCAAGTACTTTAAATCTGCAAAAGCTGCAAGCTCTCAAATTCCCTTAACTTCTTAGCTAAGTGATACCACAGCCAAATGTTTCATCAATCTGCAAGTGTTTCATTTATCACCTTTATCATAGAAGTCTGCCTTTCCTTTGTACATCAAACCACCGGAGGGGAAAGGTCTGGGACATAGTAAGACATAATGAAATTATTCAGAGATGATGAAATCACATAGAAAAAATTTGTAGAAATGCTCTGAGAGTGATTAAAAATCTACCAAAGAACCAGTCCAAATTAAACAGTCCTCAGACTAGAAATTTGAACAGCTTGTGAAGAACAAGAAGTAAAGCTTAAAATCCTTATCAATATCACAATTAACAAACCAGCTATAATGTTTTTTCCTCTTTGCAATTAAGTTGCTGCATCAAGGGTTGATGCATGCTGTGTAGAGAATGCCTTATAGTATGATTTTTGAAAGATGTTTAATTTTCACTCATAAGAATGTAACTTCTACACACAAAGAGAGAGCCATTTGTTTCTTGAATGAAGAGACATTTCTTCAAAAATGGAAATCACTTTAATATCATTTACGCATTTTCTTCTTCCAAAATATAAGCTGAAAAACTGTTGCATAGACTAAATGTGTAAATATAAAATAGTTAAAAAGGCTATTTCACACCCATCCTATCAGCCTGAAATAGTATTATTATCTTACTGCTGCTTCCTGTAAAAAAAGAAAAAGTAAAGTCATTCTTTTCTCCCAATTAAAAGCTCTATGGGAGGAATGAAAGGCTTGGGAGTGAGAGAAGAGTTTTTGAATATTTTTCTATTAATTAGAATTAAATAAAACAAGTTTTCTTATCTGAGATCTATTCAAAGATGAAAAAAGTGCTGCACAAATTATTAGTACTACCATCTAATTCTGAAGTGTCATTTCTACACACTACCTAAAATACTCCATGCAATGCAGTAGGACATATCACAGAATTGGAGAAGTTTCCTCTAACTGCAAGCTGGATAAGCCTAGCACTGAGGGTCATGAGCTTAGCTTAATACAGCAATACATTTGCATAATTGTCCAAAGACTGTCCAAATTTATTAAGACACTGGTCTTCCATTCACTGCAAGAGGATACCAAAAGCACATATATCCAGACACTAAAACAGAATATATGTAAAACAGCAGCAACACCATATCTGTATGTCAATAACAATAGGCAGGATCTTGCCTCAAAAAGTCCAAGTATATATGTCATAGAATCACAGAATCATCTAGGTAGGAAAAGACCCTTAAGATCAACAAGTCCAGCCAGTAACCCAGGACCACCAAGTCCGACACCAAACCATGTTGGCTAAGTGCCATTTAAGTACCTCAAGAGATGGTGACTCAACCACTTCTCTGTGCAGCCTGCTCCAGTGCTTTGAAAAAGTTTCAGTGAAGGAATTGTTTCTAATATCCAATCTAAACCCTCTCTGGCTCAACTTAAGGCTATTTCCCCTTATCCTATCACTTGTTACCTGGGAAAAGAAACCAACAATCACTTCACAACAACCACATTTCAGGCAGTTGTAGAGAGTGGTAAGGTCCCTTCTGAGACTCCTTTTCTCCAGGCCAAACAACCCTAGTTACCTGAGCCACTCCTCACATGATTTGTGGTCTGGATGCTAAGCACCATATACCACTTCAATACAGACAGCCTGAGGGACAGGAAAAGAGAAGCAAGTGGTGAATGAGGAAGAATCAATGATAAATAAAGAAAAGCTAATGATAATATAAAGAAACCTAAGGTAAGCAGGGACAGATCCTTATGCAAAAGAGGAGTCATAGAAACAGAAGAAATCAGAGACCAAAAGTACTTTCTGATATGCAATATTGAATTACTTAGGGCAATAATCTAAATATGCATTATTAACAATTTTTTTTTTCTCATATACCTTATATTGTACACAACTATTAGTATTTTCAATTTCTAAGTAAGAACTAGGATGGTAATGAGCCTGATCCAAATCTTACTGAAATAAGTAAAGCTCTCTGTCAAGATGGAGGTAATCTATGTAATTTGTAGGTTGCTGACACTCTCAACTGGGCCTCCAGATTGAGAAAAAGAAGTTGCCTCTCTAAATATCATAGGTGTAATATTTATAGTTACAAAGGAGGAATTTATCAGGCCTTATTTCAGATAAAATAGTGTCTGTGCAACAGACTGTGGTCAGGCCATCGCGTCTCTTAATAACATATCCATGAAGCCCTAATAGACTTCGCCTATTTTTGAACATACAAGTTTGAAATGAAAAAAAATAAAACCCAACAACAAAATCATTGGTTTTCCATTTAATCCCAATACAGTCGGTTTAAGCAGAAAAATTATTAAAGCAGCAATTCAAGATCTCTGATCTATTAACAGCTGTTCTATTATATCTTAGCCAATACATTTCCATCATTAAACCACAAAAAGTTTATCCCTGAATTTCCTTCAGACAGCAATCTGATGTAACACAGCATGTTCAGATTATATTCTTACACACCAATATGACTGGGGCAGTTTACCCGAGACCTATATAAGCAATCTGAAATGCAGGGCATGACAAGAAACAACCTACAGAGTGTAGTCAGAAAAAACCAAGATCATCAGTAGCAGTGAGTTCCTGTCAGTCATTCTTGTCTACAGTTCCTGCAGGAGAGAGAATATTTGCTCAGATTGGCGCATTTATTTGCCTGCTGTGCTTGTTTTGATATCCACCTGGCAGTGTGCGCGGAATGAGTGGCACAGGCAGATGCTGAGGAGCGCTGGGATGAGATGAGGGCTGCCTGTATTTCCATTTTAAATGGCCTGCCTGCCGAGTGCTCTGATTTTTCCTTCCTCCCGTCCCTGTCACGCTTCATTGAGCGGCGCTCTCCGCAGCGCCGTGCTGCCGGGAGCCAGCTCATTCCCTTGTTCTGGAGACAGCTCTGGCTGCCTCCTCCTCCTCCTCCTCCTCCTCCTCCTCCTGCGGCAGCAAAGCCGGCGCTGCGCCACTCTGTGTGCCAGGCAGGACGGGCCCGCAGCGCCGGGCCAGGCACCGCGCCCGGGCCGGGCCGCTGCTGGCTCCTTGCAGCCGCCCTGGGGCTCAGGAGAGAAATCCTTTGTTCCTCGCTGTGCCATCGACAACGCCTCTGAGGCAAGCGAATGGTCCTAAGAGAGCCAGCCTGCAATTCCCACCAGGGTTTTGACAGCAGGCCAGCGGGAACAAAACACCACCTGCAGCTAAAGCAAAGGAGTTTTCTCTCTTTACATTTATAATTCATATAACTACAGATAAATTGAACAGCATAACTGGTAATAGAAAACATGATCGTTTAGATACACAGTGATGTAACAACTTTTTTTTTCCAGTTTAACATTCAGTAGTTGGATTAGCTTTTCCAAAATATAACCAGAGCTCTGAGATGAGAGAAGAGTTCTCAAATTATGCCTCTTTGGAGCACAGTCATTCCTGGATGAACATTCACAAATATTTCATCCAACTTCTTGCATAAAATAAACCTGATTCTACACTGTACTGTGTAAATAGTCAGTTTTCCTGGTCGTGCGTGCCTTAATCTTTTGAACTATGAGAACTTAGTTGGTTCAAATCAGATGGACATTTGTCAAAGAGTGGACAGGAGCAGTGAGGTGGTGATTTCTGAATCACCCTCTCTTCCCAAACATAATGTCAATAATTAGGAATAAATTCAGTGGTTATATGCAACTTTGGAATCCTTTTCATTGCAAACTAAAAAGTATTACAGTGCATTTTGAAGAGTAAATTTATCATTCTTTGAAATTCTTTGGATGCTTTTTTCCCCAGTAGTGGGGGAATAAATGTTTAAGGTTTTCCTTTCCTTTCCTTTCCTTTCCTTTCCTTTCCTTTCCTTTCCTTTCCTTTCCTTTCCTTTTTCCTTCCATTCCCTTCCTCCTGAAAAATTAGAGAATACAAAATCAGCAAGGGAAGTTTCCTCAATTTTCTCTCAGTTATTAACCTCTTTCTGTTTTGAAATATGAACATCTCAATGCTTGCACACAGAGTTGTGTGCTGTGTAAAGGTGGATTTATATCTAATATATCTTTGTTATATATTTTGGTTCAATTAATGTTATTTTTCTTGTATGCAGAAAATGTATATATATGCAGAAAGAGTTTCTATAGAAGCAAGCAGGCAGATAAGATGCATGGTTTGATAAACTGACTTTTAGAATGTAGTCTCAGTTTTCCTTGAGATTAAACACTAGAGCAAAGTTGCTGGTGCAAGCCAGGTGGAGGAAGCAGAGCTCTTACTTGTGACCTTTCCTTGTTGGACTAGGTTTCTGGAGGGTTTAGGGTATTGAACAGCTATTTCAGTAAAGAAACTACCTTAAAAAACACGCTTTGGCTTCTTCATTTGCCTTCCTTTGACACAGTTTTCCAGGCCCCTACCTGAGAATAAGGTTTCCAGAAAAATGTAATGGAATCATAGAAAGGTTTTGGTTTGCAGGGGCCTTAAAGATCTTCTAGTTCTTGCTCCACTCCTGTGAGCTGAGATCCCTTCTATTAGACCATGTTAATCAAAGCCCCATCCAGCCTGGCCTTAAACATTTCCAAGGATGGGGTAACAATAATTTCTCTGTTTCAATGCCTCATTACCTTCATAGTAAAGAATTTCCTCCTAATATCTGGTCTAAATATCTATCCCCTTTCAGTTTTCCAGCAATTACCCTTGTCCTATCACTGCATGGCCTTGTAAAAAGTTCTTCTCCAATATCAATGCCATTATCACATTGTAATTTATAGTTATTAGTTCTGGTTTTTTGAATGATAAACAGCATCACAAAACCTGGTGATTCCTACACCAACAAGGAATCTGTACTTTCTCTCTGTGGTCAGCTTTGTAACGTCTTCATGCTAATAATCAGTAAGAAAAGCACCACTGGAAAAACATTTTGAATAAGCAGTGATCACTAATTTGTATTTTCCTAATAAGGAGCTAAAAAGTGCCCACTGCACTAGAACATTGCTCAGATATGACTCACACATATAAACAGAAGATGCTACAGAAAATGCTACAAAATAAATTCTAAAAAAGCAACAGGTTTAAACACTTTAACAATAACTCAACCGGCCCTTATACAGTCTCCATGCTTATAGTCCTCCTTAATTCCTTTGCTGCAGCCATGTATATTTATGCAACAACACGGTTTTTCAGAGGAAGTTGATTTAAATGGGAGGAAAAGTGGAATGCAATGAAAAGATACAGGTACTTCATTCAGGCTCATGGTGTTGATAAAAAATTCAGAGATACTGCTTGATACAGTGCCATGAATATCCACTGTAACGGCTCTGCATAATTATGGTCCCCTCAATAAATATGAGATTCACTATAACATTTACACTATAAAGAATGTCTTAGCCCTTGCCTTTCAGTAGTTTATGAGCACCACCCTTTAAGATCAAATAGCAGTTACTGACTCTGGGTGGATTAAAGCTTAAGTGCTTTTTCAATATGAATGACAAAAGACTCTTTTTTTTTTTCTTTTACATTGAAATGTAAAAATGCTAGTAAAAGCATAAAGAGTATTAAAATAGAGCATTCCATGAATAACAGAATCACAGCATCACAAACAGGCAAGAAAATAATGCATTCATTTTCCACATTCTCTTATAAAATCTATAAACTATACAGCCTTCAGGGAGTATTAGATATCATTTACAGTATGAAAAGCACGACTTTCAGATAAGGAAATTAATCAGCATGAGTCTTGTGGATCTGTTAACTACAGATAATAGTCATGAAAGTTTTTAGGACCCAAAATCAATAAACTGAAGTTGCTCTCCCTTTGCAGCCTCTCCTGACATTGTAAGACATACCAGGACTCTCTTGAATGATTACTTGGGTCATTGCAAAAAGTGACACTCCAATAAGCTGTTCAAATTGGAAAGTTTACATTTAAACTTTACTACCAATTTGAATCAATTGTAATTAATTTATATATTTAAAAACCCTACCTCTCGTGTTCACTCTGTAAACACAAAACAACCACCTCTGTGAACTTCTAGTGTCTATTCAATCAAATACCCTTTATTCAATCAAATATCTATTTACCTATCTGTCTGTCTGTCTATCACCATTAGCCCTAACAATAGAATATCAGTTTTACTGGCCAGCTTTCAGACACTGATACAATTGCCAGGTATGTGCTGGCCTTCCTTGCCCATTCAAGCTGGAGCAGGTGATCCCACAGCCAACAGGATCTCTGTGTGTGCAGACTGCAGAGGTCCTCATGTCCTTGTCACCAGGATGCTCATGTCACTTAGATCCTCTGGCTCTGGAAAACACTGCTGACAGCCCAGAAAGTGAAAACAGGATACCAGAGCTTTTATCATCTCTGCTCCAGGGCCAGATCCAAGCAGCTTCAACCTGTGAGATCACATTTTCCAGCAGCTCTGGCCATAGCACTAGCACAAAGCAAGTTCTTGCACTTTAACATCTGAATATCAAACCAATAATTCAGGCTTTGGGCTCATGCACTTAATTCAGAGTGATCTTGCTCATTTTTATGCCCCAGATGATTCACTTTTCACACAGATGTACTGTCCTGTCACTTCAGTGGCCTAAAATTATTTATAATCTTGAAAACTGGAGTTATAAAATACAGTCATTCACCCTAAAGGAATAAATTCATAGCATTTTAAGCAAGAAAGAGATCCATTCCCCCCATTTGGAGTCTCTTTCACACATCATGTTTCACATTGGGCCTTGGCAGGATGAGATATGCCTGTGCTGCTGGAGATGCTGTCTTTCAGATAATGAGACATAAAGCCAAAACTGTCACTTACATCACTAAAATACCTCATAGCACTTCTTTAGATGCATTTCCAGGACATAGAAAGAATTATACCATGAAAAAGAAGAACCCAATAAATACTCCTCTAAACTATAAAATTATTCTTAGTAGTCTGCAGTAGTGGAAAACTACAAAGATCATATAGCCAGTAACTTGGATAGCTCAAAGATAAGGCTCTGAAATAAAAATAAGTAAGAAAAAGAGCTTTGATTTTCAACAGTAAAAAAACAGTTTTTACTATTTTTCCACAGTAAAAACAGTGAACAGGATTTAGTGTAAATTTCATTAATTTCTCAAAGGGAAATTGAATTAGCCAAACAGAGCCCTCAGTAGACTCTGACTTTAAAACTAACTAAAGAGTCATAATGAGCTCTAGTGGGAGGTATGATGAAGTCAGCTGTTGAGGTAAGCAGATGAAATACTAATTTAATAAATTTTTTTTTCCAGAAGTAACAAACCACAAGTCAGAGAGATGCCCACCAAATGGTACAGTCATTGAAAATCATTGCACATCATTTTTGTCCCTTACATTTCTGAATTTACATTAGCAGGTTTATTGATATGAGACAGGGGTGCTTACAACTGCCAGAAAGTTGTCATCAGTCCATGAAGTCTGGAATTAAGTAGTCCAGCTATACATTTTTTCTCAACACTGTATAGTCTTCCATGACACAGGTTTTCTAGAGTAATTGCCTGTGGATACCAGAGTCTGTTGGAAGGAGTAGATCTCTACTTAAGGAGTCCCTATCATGGGACAAGACTGGACTGTTGCTCCAGATAGCAAAGAAGTCACTTCACAGTAATAGTAATGTGACACAGACAAAAATAAGCCTTAACAACAGATTTCCACAGAAGAACAGCATCCTATATAGCATCACAAATTGTATTGAGAAAATAGTACTGTCTCTGTTGTAAAAAAATGCTCATGCTCCCATTTTCTCCAGTTTTTACATTTGTTAATAAATTCAGGTTATGGTGATATGTTAATCTGGTGTCTCCTATTTATTTTCCTTGCCTTATAATAGCAGCAAATATCTATTTCAGTCAAAAAAATATACTAAGCACTTAACTCTGTGATAGCACAAAGTCTAAAAAAAATTTAATCACACAAACAAGTTGAGCATTGAATTTATACAAAGTGATGAATACAAATATTTCTAAATATTCTTTTAGATGCATGAAGAGCCTGACAGGTTTCTCTGAACAATTTGTGATGCTAGTAGAAATGCATTCTTGACAAGACTGAAAAATGACATAAACCTGTAACTACATATTGCAGTGACTACCACCATAAAATCATCACTTAGTGTGAAACAGAAAGATCTCACAGATTTTTTACAAGGTTACATCATAATGCAACTGCTGAACACCAGGTCTACTAGGTACAGTTTTCCTTCTGTTATATTTATGATAGCAAATCCTGATAAAAAATGTTGGGATTTGTTGTAAACTGTGTAAGCTAAGGGAAATGAGTATGAAGTCTTTAATGAGAAGATCTGAACATCTGCTGACTTAACACATGAAAGACACACATTGTAGCATTCTCTCGATTTTCTAGAAAATCCACACTTGGAAGCAGTAGTTCACAGAACATTTGCTGTGCTCCTATGCCAGACGGAGCCAACAGAACAGAGGAGTTTCTTCTGAAGTTACATTTTAATTCCTAGATACTCATGAGAAAACCTAGAACATTTTTCCTCGGTGGAAAACTATTATTATTTCTAATGTCTACTGGCTTTTTGTGAAACCATTAAGTCCTTTCCTGAACATCCAATGCACTTCTCTCACTTGGGAGAACTCAGGGTCACAAAAATAAAGTAACTTTATATAAAATAATTTTCTAACAGAAGGCTTCATCTTAGAAAATGGATTCCATGATGGCTTCTTTGACAAGCATTTAATAAAAGCAACTGTACAGTAAGGTCACATACAATATTGACCATCCCACCTGTATGAAAAGTACAGACACACAAGCACAAGTGTATTTAGCAAGACTTCTGGAAACATATAACCCAAAAGCTACTGTGGAAAGCTTGCAGGATTCATATATTCGCTTTAGATTTGCAGCTATTTCCCAGATCATTAACAGTGCATTCAGTCATCAAGGCTTGGGAGGATATTTTCAAATTACCAGAAATTTATTTCTGATACCACATAAAGCCACTTCCTCAGCTAGCATAAATTATTACAGCACATTTAAAGTCACGAATGCATGACAGTCTGGATATTTGCAGTGTACCTGCTGCACTATGTACATGCCATAACCACCACAGGTACCAAGCACACTTCCTTGCTTTATCAGGTCTTCTTTGAATGCACTATAATGTTTTTAATTGGATATTCTACAAGGGCTGTGGCAGCTAAACAGTGCTCTGTTGCGTGAGGATGCTGTTTACTTCACTATTCACAGAGTCACTGAATTTATATCTAAGTGCACACCCTGTGGCTATTATTGGATGTGGCTATTACTTCTAGATGTTTTTACAGTGAAGAATCCTCATGCAAAAAAAAGGCCAAGGCACATGAAAGGTCTACCTGAGAGGAATGATGGAGACATCAGTAGATATTACTAGTGGGATGGACTGGGGTCATGAGCACGCCGATTATGTGCAGATGCTGTGGCATAATCTTTGGCATATCTAAGTCTCTTCTGTCCATGGTGTTCACTGAAGATGTGTTGCAGCTGGTGCACAGGGAACTAGAGATCATCTGTGTGTCACTGATGCTTGCTGAGAGACTTAGCTATTTTAGCTCACAAATGGAGACACTGATGATCTGGGAAATGGGATGAAGACTGAACATAAAATTAGCATCACAGTGACAAAGGAACATATTCAGAATATTTCAGAAGTCACTGAAGCTGCTAATTTGTGGTAACAGATCTCCTTTTGCTATTCTACTGGAACAAATACAGGATTAATATTTGTAAATTCATATTTTGGTGGACAAAACCAGCTCCTTTGTGACCGTTGTAGGAGACGACCACGTTGGGCGCCACCTGCAAGAATCCGTGTGTCTCCGGGCTGTTGTGTGGGTCCAATCTGGTTAGCTCAAACCCTGGCCCACACGGTCTTACATGGACAAAAATAAAAGATGAGAAGCACTCTTCTCCACGTGGGGACGAGTGTCCCGTTTATTGGCTTGGGACACGACGCTTCTGGTTGCGGCAACCACCCAAGTAGAAAAGAGGGTGTGGTGCCCTTGCAGTGGGCTTTTATACCCCAGGGATGGGGGCGGGGAAAGAGGACCACGGCCAATGGGATACCATTGGGGAGGGGCGAGGGGAGGCATAACCAGGGGCCAAACCACCAGGGTGTATAACGGGGGGGGTGCATGGGGGAGAGACCATGTAATGGGAGAGGGGGAATAACAATCTCCGTGACATAACATACTCAGTACAAATTTCCCATCACCCAGTGCTAACAACAACTAATAAACTATTTAGTGCAATACAACAATATTTAATTGGGAAGAGAGAAGTATGAGCTGTCAGATTAGTATTTATGTATTGTGGTGGATAGCTAAAGGTGAAATATGTATATGACAGTGTTATCATTTCTTTGTTCCTCATGAAAGTGATTATATCCATATACAGTACACCCTTGCTATTTATTATATTTGCAGACAGTTCTTTATTTCATGCCCTCTCACTGCCTCCATCTCCAACATCATTGCTACATATTTCTGAAATATGTAGCAATACTTCTGAAAATCTATGCAAACAGCATCCAATTAATATGTATGGTTTTCTACTGAAGGTGAGTAATTCTACTGAAAGTTTGAAAGAATGTAGAAAATTTAAAGCAAAGACTTTCTACCCTGTTACCTACTGACAAAGTTCAGGCACAACCTTTTCTGTGCATCAATTTTCATCCTTTAGAAGACCCAGCAAAGTCAATTAGGACTATATATGCGAGTCCTAAAGTGAGACGTGATCAATCCAAGGGAAAAAGTGGGAAAAGGAACACATTTCTGAAGCTTGCTCCATCACCAATCTCACTGGAAATGATTGTCAAATCTGACAAAACTGGGGGAGACATTTTTACCACGGGAACAGGCAGAGCATGACAGATGGCAAGGTATGAGAGTCTTTTAGTGAGAGACTGTGTCTGAGTACTGACAGATTCCATGACTGAATGTGTTGTGAAGAACAGCCAGCTTCAGCAGTCAGCTTGAGGGAACTGCACTGTGTTTTGCCTGCTAAAAGAGTCTATTTGGGTTTTTTTGTTTGGTTGGGTTTTTTTTGGTTTTGTGCACATCTCAACCAAATCAAAGATATTAAGTAGTATATGGGATAAGCAGGAATATTCTGAACAGCTGATCCACCATGGAAAATTCTGGGTCTGCAAAATATTTAACCACTCGAGAAAAATTATTATGCTTCCCAGGACAGTCCTTTAAGTGATGAAAAACACTCATCAGCATCAATAAACTGCAACTATTTAGCACTAGTGAGCAGATGAATTTTTTTACTTGAAAATTAATAACTTGTTTTTGAATTCTTATCAGTTAACAACGCAGGCCCTCACAACATGAAGGAATTATTACAATGCCAAAAACTTCACTGTAATCGCCACCAAGTATCATTAATCTGCTAAACTTTCAGAATGTAAAAAGATCAGTAATTGTGTTTAAAATGTTTTAGCTATATGAGTAGCAAGTGACCTCTAGGTCACACCTTCCCTTTCAGAGGATGGCCAGAGAGATTATGAACTCTGCTTCACAACAGAGTTGCCCTTTAATCAGACAACTCTCAACTTCCAAATAAAGCAGCTTTTGTCAATTATGATTACACTTGCATCTTTGTCCCTGCAGTGAAGGAATCATCCCATGCTGTGTCATCACCAAGCCTTCATGGAAGTAATTGGAGATAGATTCAGAGAAATATATACCCACTGTCCTCAGGGCCCCTGCTCAGAACTCATCACCACCAGGAAATTTATGTTCAGGGGAAGGATGGACACAAAGTGTACCTTATGAATTATAAATCCATAGTTCACTACAGTCTTAGCTTGGTCTTTCAAAGCATCTACTCAATAGAAAGGTAAAGGATCAACTGCAAATGTAAACGTTGTAACAAGCCACACATCTACAGTCTTGAATGAAATTGTTTGTGAGTGTGGCAACAATTTAGCCATGTTTATCACTTGACCTCATCCTTTAAGGTATGTAAATAAAATATGCCTCAATTTATATAAAATTTGAGCAATCTGATTAGCTGCATGTCCTTTTCCTATTTTTAGTTTGCATTCTGTGATTAAATGGTGCTGCCCTTCTAACAAAAATGCTTCTTCTATTAAGCTCAAAATTGCCATCATTTCTCCTCACATTTCTGTTTTGTCAGAATTCACAGTATATTTCAGAGGAATTTTGACTAAACAGAGCCTCTGGGCCGTATAAAAATTTACAAAAATTTGGCCATATTCTATATCTCTTTGTATATACACTTTGTATGCACCTCTCCCTCTCAAAATGGCATACATTGGAAAAAACAGAGTAAGGGACACCCAGTGAATTGCTAGTAAAAGAAAATACATCATCAGAGCAGTGGAATTAATTGTTCCTATTTTGTTTCAGAAAACTTATAAATGTTGTCCAGACACATATACTTGGAATTGCCAACACTATTCCACAATAACACAGTCACACAGCAGTGTCAGAACAGTCCAAATGCTGCATGTCTTCACAGGCCTCACCATTTTTCTCTACCCCTACTTTTTAATTTTTTTTTTCCCCTTACAAGAGAAGAGTCTGGTACTAATACAGGAAGTCAGAACAGCACAAATTTTACACACATCCTTCACGTTTTTTTCTCCTATGGTTGTCCATGCTAAGTGCTCACAAGCTATGCTATTTAACAGTCCAACAGTTTGCTTTAGTTTGCTAATCCTTATTATCTTCTGCAATATGCCTACAGGATCCCATTACACACACCTTCCAGAGAGCATCCCAAACTAAGCCAGCAGGCTGAGATTCTAATGCCTGCACTGTAGCATTACAGTAATCATCTACAGAAAGTATTAGAATACAGACCAACACTGGATCGTACAGAAATCTTACCCTGTGATCAACATGACAATGTAACGTGTAGAGATCAGAAGGCTTTTAAGCATATCCTCTTCGTTAGATATTTTTACCTGTTAAGAGAGCAAAACAATTTAGGTTTAGAATCCAATCTTCAAATATAAATGATTTCAGAGGTAAAAGGAAAAAAATCTGTAGTTAAGTATGACATAGAAGAAAAACAGAGGATTTTATCAATCAAAGGTAAACCACTTAAGTCATACAAATTCTGAATTAGTGGGTCACTTAGTGGTATCCCAGCAAAAAAAGCCTGGAGTTACCCTTCCTCACCAGCAAAATGACTCCAGCATCACACTTGATGTAAGGACAAAATACAGTCAAAAGTAGTTATGGGCTCTTGATCTGCCTCATTTTGGTCCAGATCACAAAGGAGAAAGAAAATCAGCAGGGGAGGTGCTCTTCCTCATAAATGGAAAGACATAGAGACGGCTGCAGGAAAAGAGGAAGAAAGAGAGTTACTGGGTCTATCCACTTACTGTGGTCAGGATGTAAAGACAGAAAGTTTTCTGCTTCCCACAGAGCAGTCATAAGCTGTTTGCAGGGTGTGTCAGGTGGGTCAGTCAGCCTTTCATTTTTCATCCTGGAAGCACAAGCTACTTTGCCCACCTGTGGGCTTTTAAGATGCATCATTTGTCATTCTGAATCGTGGCACATGCCTGGACACTGGTAGTAACTTGCTTGTTAGTCTAAACCTTCTCACAGTGAAAGGAGGTAGGAAGAAAGGAGGGGAAAAAACCACCCAAAAACAACAATAAACACCCCAGCTACAGCTTAGCAAATGTGCTGCAGTTTAGTCATTAAGCATGAATAGCGAAGGTATATTACAAGTCATTACTCATTAGTAGGAATGAATATGTTATTTGGGTTTATTTGCCAAGTAAACTGAGGGGTAATTGTCAGAGGACAGATGAATAAAGCATCTAAGCTCAGAGAAGAACTTGCTGAAGAGGGTAAATGTCAGTGATGCTGCTGTTCCGAGCACATCTGCTATTGAGCGCTTCGTGTTTGGCCTGAGGGCCCGCTTTTGTTTTCTCAGGCTCCCTAAAGCTCAGGCTGAGGTGGGCAGGGTTCCAGGGCACGCCTGAAGCACAGGAGCTGTCAGATGCAATACGCTCAGCTGTCAGCTCTCTCCCAGGGAAATTCGCGCAGGGTTGAGCCGCGGCTGACTGTGCTGTGGCACTGAGCTGTGCTGAGCTGGATCCCGCAGCAGGGGCTGACACAGGTGGGAAGGGAGGGACAGCCAACACTGCCTGGGACAGCCGCACTCCGGGGGAGTGATTGCCCCACGCTTTTCTACAGCCCCGCTTAGTGCATCAGATTCACAAAAGCTGTGACAACTCACACTGTCCTCTGCCGGGCCCAGGGATAATGGAGCGCCAAAGGAAGCTGAAACTTGAACTTTCCAAGGAAGAATAGTGAGGCACCAATGAAAGTATATAAACAGACAGAATCTAGGTATTAAAGGTACACAGAATTTGTTTCCTGGGAGGTAAGAGGCAGTTCTGCCTTGCTTCAGAGACAGGCCCCACTGTCTCTTAAGGGGTAGAGTTTTTAAGGTAGAGTTGTCTTGCAGGGCTAGGGGGGCTGAGTGGTGAAGAACAAGCTGACACACCAGAGGATCCACCTAGAAGCAACGTGCTAAATCCTGAAGAAGGGCACACAGCAGGAGCAGAGAGAGCACAGAAGATTATCTGAGTCCTGAGAGAAGTCAGGGAGTGGCAGTGCTCCAAGCATCCCTTCTGCCTTCTTCACAGGAATGCTGCCTTGCAATGACTGCCAGTGTTCTGCTCAGTGCAAGCCACCGTTTTGTCCTAGCTCCTAAGACTCTGGGCTTTTGAAGGAATGCATCTTTCAGCCTTTGCACCTGAAATAAACAGGGCAGGAGACTTCTTCTCCTTTTAATGCCTTTATTAAAAATGATCAGCTCAAGGTTGGGAGGTTCGACGGGTCCGCGGTCTCCATCGTCTCACCCAGGATGACTCGGAGGAGGAGGAATGTGCAGCTTTGTCCACTGGAGCAGAGCTGAAGGTCCCACCCACGCGACAGTAGTGGGCGTAGCCCCTGCTTCCTCATGGCTCCAGCCAAGGTGTTGCCCTCAGCTGAAGTCTTCGCGCTTAGGGGAGGGGCAACAAAGGTTTTCAGCATCTCTGCAGGCTCGGTACTCTGTTGCTCACGTCCAGATATCACTCTAATTTCTTAATTCTGTATTGGGTCGTTGTTTTTGGGGTCTTTTTGGTAAGTTTGATGAGGTTCCTTCCCATGGCATGCTGGTGTCGAAGTTATTTTGCATTCTCTCTGATGCCCCCCTCCCATGTCCCCTCCCCTCACTGTCTGGGGAGAAGTACAATTTAGCCCCAGGCAGGGCCTTACCAATAGAAAAGCAGCTATTAGCTACAACGACCAGTGATTACAATAACAAACAGGTAGAACTTCACTTTAGCAGCAATCTGGTTTGACTGGTTTTGCAACTCTTTTTTTTTTTTTCCACAAAAAAAAATTGGCAGATTTTTGTTTATAACAGCACCCAGGTCGAGTTCCCAAAACAATCAGCAGCAGGGAGAGGAATTGTGTCTCTCACCAATACTGATGTTCTGCATGCAGAGGAGGGCAAAGCTGGATCCCTACTCATGACTGGCAAGTAGCTCAACAGATCTGCCAAGCACTGTGCTCAGGTAGCACTCAGTTACAGAAGAATAGCTATTAAATTATATAATACTTCTTTATCAAAAGGCAGCAAAATTATTATTCTGAATACACAAAGAATTCATTGTAACATGTCACTTTCTATAGAGTCTTTCTTTCCTTTTCTGCAGCAGGAATGAAAATGAAGCGAAAATGCTATTTCATGTGCTTTTCTTAACAATACTTTATAATTAAAAAATGAATTTCAAATGTGATTTAATTTAATGCAGTTGTTACAAATTGTACTGTAAATGCTTTAAAATTAAATAATCACACCTAAATGTCATATGATTACTTACATTTCTCATCTACCAAATTTATACCACATTCCTTGAGTGTATATCCTCTTATACTAATATTGAAGTGCACATATTTACCTGGATTTCTAACTATTAACTTTTACTTACCTTCTGGTTTGAAATTATTAATTCAAGTAAAAACAAATATTCGACATTGGAATAATGATTTCAGAAACAAAAGTGCTATTTTCAGAGTTTAAATACAGAACTTCAGAGAGGTGCTTCCACTCCTAATTGAAATATTGTTGTAAAATTGATATAAAAATAAGAGAAACAGAAATTCCTTTTTTTTTAATGTTTGGAAACCTATACTGGGAAGAGTGGAAGTGTACCACTGCATTTAAGAAAATGCATATCTTACCGGCAGTGGACATTCAGGTAAGCATAAAATAGACTTTGCAACTTAAAAGGAATGTAGACAATCACTGCAAGAGGAATCACAGCCATTACACATGCTGCTGTATAAATCATAGCACAATCACCCATGTCCTAAATGAATTTCTGAACATATAGACTCTTATTTTACAAGTAATCTATTGCATTTTGATAGTTGTATATGGTGGTTCATTTTGAACATAATTTCTAGCTCTCTGTGAATACTAATCTGTGTTTCTTCTGTGTTATGAATGAGACTGCTACTTCTGTCAATACCCTCTCAAAACTATAAAAGAGATCTTACTAATTTTTGAGTTTCATTCAAAACTTATCTTCACTAGAATATATGAGTACAAATAATGACAGAAAAAAAGAATTTTAAAAGGTCAACTGATACAAGAAAATTATTCAAAATTAACCCTTCTGTCTGCTTTTATGTGGTGCTGTAATAGGAAATGGCAAGCTGTAAACCCTACCCTTGTGCACAGCATAGATTTGTCCCTCCTGCCACCAGACAAGCTATCAGGAGGAATAAGGCAGAGAAGTTCTATTTCACTCATGTAGAACTTTGCTCATGAGTGAAAAAAACATCTGAATGCATGTCCAACACTAAATACGGGCATACATATGGGGTATGAGGCAGTAAAAAACATACTCTTAATTTTGATTCTCATCATAGTTTAGTAGCCTCTATGACTCAAACCACTCAGAGGTTAGCATATACAAATGGCTAATTTGAAGAGTTTGGCTTTGAACTTTTGAGACTTTTTCTTGGTTTGGCTGGATACTCCAGGTAGAGAAGAAGAGCCATACACATCAGTATAAAAGCAAACTTGCATTTTTAAAAATTTAAATAGTACCATTGCGACTCCTCACTGATTAAACTTAGCAGATTGATACCTCCTCACTTTGAATCCTGATCTATCACTCAGGCTTTATGTTGATGTCAAGAATGCTGAGGTAAGCTCAGCACTTTTATGCTTTTATCTTCAGAAAAACTTTTTATTTTATAATCCTCTGTAAAAAGACAGGTGCAGAAGCTACCATTTATATAATCTACCTTCTGGACAGATTTACTAAGACAGCAAAAATAAGCTTACTAATGTTCTGCTTTTACAACTTCCATCAGAACATTATTGCATAAATTACAAAATGTAATGCTGAACAGCCTGCCAGAATCAAAAAGAAAACAAATCAATAGCAAATAAATGAACTACCTCCTCATGCATGTATATACATGTAAATAAATGCATACTGTTTACACTACTCTAAAGATCAATAACAAATTTGGCCCACATGAATACTGGAATATGTATGTAATAACTACACTGTCAAAGGGAAATAATTGATCACATATATATAGACTAAAATCCAAGCACAGTAGTTTGAAATATTACAGAATCCTTACAGCATCCTGAGGTGCACTCTGGCTTGCGTGTAAGTAAAATAAAATATCAAAAGTAATACTCTCAATGTACTAAATATAGTACTGTGGGACTGGACAACCTGGATCAATTTAATATACTAATGAATGCCCTAATAAGGCTAACCTTTCAGAAAAAGAAGGAAAAAAACCGTAAAACTTCTTAAAATGAAAATAAGTGTTAAATGCTAATCCTATAAATCCCTAAGAATCATTATTGGTGGATTTAGACCAGGTCTGTAGATCAGATTTACAAATTATCCTGGCATCCTTCCTTCCCCCACTTCCCTCCCTAGTTAGTCTTGTCATTGTGATGACAATGACAGCACATCTTGCTACTCCTTCCAAGGAGCAGTGGAATTTAACCCTTAACCCTAATTATTCCCCGTTGTGTCAGTAAATTGCACATTTCTTTCTTATAAACCTAGCATGCTTTATACACCTAGCATGCTTTATACTTTCTCATTTTATCCCTGACTCCATTGCAAAGTTCTCCTTACAGCTTAGCAGAACTGCAGCACAATCTAGGAACAAATGCATACACACTCAGTCCCATGTCCTGCAAGCAATGACAGACACCTCTTTATCAAACACTGCCCTGAATGCAGTGACCTCACTGTCCAAGGAAGGAAAGGAGTCCAGGGGAGAAGTGCAGAGTCTGACAGACCTCTGCTCAGGCTGCCCTGCTTTGCTGCCTGAGGAGGAGGAGAATCTGGGCTTCTCTGGCTCCTGTCCCGGAGGATTTCCCAGCTCAGATAATCCTCTTCACGCTATGGCTACTGCGCAGTGATGTGGGCAGTAAGTGTCTCTGTATGACCCACATGAACAAGTTTATTTTTTCAATATTCTTGTGCCAGTAGCTTTGCCTCACCCATCACTCTAACCAAACCTGTGACTTACTATTCATGTTGGGTGATCTCCCAGATCTCCTTCCTCATGAAAATCTTATGGCAAGCACAGTTAAAGAAAAAAATATTCACAGAGTTTTGCTATAACTCTGCTTATACCCATCTCCACTTTCACCAACAATGGTTGCAATCTGCTGCTTATTTCTAGAGTTTTGACTGACTCACTGAATGTTTTTTTCTGAAAGGCATGTAAAAGCACAAGTATGAAGCAGAACTTTCATAAAGAGGGTTTAAAATATAATCTCTCCTCTTTATCAAGGACTTTAAAAAAATCTAACAGTTCTCCATCATACATCCAATTCCTTTATAAAGAGCTATTGTAGAACAAGCATTATCATGACCACAACCATTCTGAGTCAGAAGCGGAAGTTTGCATTTGCTTTAATGAATAAAAAGAAGATGGAACTACGGGAATCTGTCATCATAATCAAAAGGAAATGTACGTTTCTTTGCAAGGTCATAACTAGATAAAGTCATCATCAGTGCAAACTGTAATAGTGGAAGATTTCCTTTCATATTTTATCTGAGGAAGACTATAGAAAATGAAGTAAAGTTTCTTAACTTTCTTCATAGTATCTCTAAAGCTTTTCATTTTTGAGATGACCCATTAACCAACAGATGTACCACCATGCATTTTGAGGTGAAAACTAGGCAGGTGTGATGAACAAAACTATAAACACCATTCAAAAAGCCTAAGGTTTAGGAATCCCATATCTATTAGAATAACCATTTTTTTCATGAGTTCAATGGCAATACTCTATGTAGTATTTGAAAGATGGATTAATTGTGTATGGACCAAGGGAGATGTCTTTGACATAAGCTTTCAAACACATAGGCTATATTTTTATTTCTTAAGCAATTCCTAATGGTTATGTCCCGTACTCTAATGTAGTGTTCAGTGTCATAGGCTAGGAAAGTACTTTCTTACTCTACAAATCACAGAAAAAAACTGTCTGTGATTTAAATATGACAGTCAGAAGATACTTCTTGAAATGTCCAAGCTAATTACAGAAGGGCTATTGTTTTCTGACTGTGGATACAGGACACTTGGATATTTCATTTGTCCCTTGAGGAGGAGACTTTCTTACCAAAATTCTCTAAAAAATGAGGAGCACTTTTTAACAGATAATTTTAGTGGCACATATTGTTTCTCATAGCAGAAAAAAAAAAAAAAAAACAAAACAATGACAACACCTCAAGAGTTGACATCACATGGGTGAATTTTTAACTTTAAATTAATATTACTCACATATTATGGAATTTACCCTCCATAAGCTAATACTAAGCTAAGCTAAGCATAAGCTAAGATAAAAACAAGCCAGCAAATAAATCAGCACCACACATAAACCACGCATAGATCATCACTGTTCCTTGAACTATCCAAAAGATCAGTATAGCCCCTTAACTCCCTCACTTTATTCAAAGAGAATATTAAAATTCAGCTAACATACTCAAAATGGATGTCCATGAGCAATTCAGCTAACAAAGGCCTTTTCCAAGTCCAAGTATATCAAATCAGATAACCTATTGCTAAATACTCCTTTTTTGGCTTCACTCCGTAACTAAGAAGTAAATTTATTTTCTAGATTTATTAGACTTTCTTTTCTTCTTTTTTTTGGAGATGCTGTTATATTTTGCATTCGTACTACAATTGAATTTTTCTTTAGATTGAAATCAATTCTTGACTACTTTAATAATACTCTGAAACAAGACAGGAACTAACAAATATTTTTTAAATGTTCTGCAACAAAATTATATCTATGGAAGATTCCAATTTAAATTTGAGGCATTTTATTTATTTATTTACTTAGTATGTTGCATATATTTCTACTAACTTTTATTTGTGTATCTTTCATTCTTTTTTATAATATAGTGTCTAAAAGAAAAGACTGTCAGGTAGGAAACTACCATGAAACTTACTGTGCCTTCAAACCTTCATGATGTTTTTTCTGATGCATGTTAAGCAATTGCAGGTAAAACATCAAGTAAAATAAATAATAAATAAATCTAAACAATGTGTAAAAATAGTTGGGTTGATGTACTCATAATCAAAAAGTACTAAGCATTTATGAGTGATGTATTATGTAATAGGTAGCTCTGCATGGGAAATTCCTCTATGATTTACAAATGCAGTTCAAGGTTGATGATTTCATCAATTTCCCCTCTCCATAATGATTCCTCTACACATTTGTGAAGCAGCAGATCATCACCCTAATTGTCCTAACATCTCATCAGATTTAATGCTAAATTCATAATAATGATGAATCCTTTCAGCCACCAGATCACTGTCTCTGTCTTTAGCTAAATCACTGGCAGTCCCAACATCTGGCATATTCAGGCTATATGAAACACAGTGACCTTCCCCTGGAAAATAACTTCCTAATGATCTGGGTGCCAACGTGTGCCAAGGCATCAGTGGATAGATAATTTGCTTATTTTGACTGTTCATAAGTCTTAGGAGATGAATACAAACCAGCTGTTACTGCATTTCTTTGAATTTCTATTTGCAACACTGGGTTTTGATAAAAATTAGTCCAATTTCTCTAAAGAACAACAAATCTCTATTTTCTTTTGCTTCAGAATAAGAATCACTTTTAGCCAAATACCGTGTTAAATACAGTGGGCCAGAAAACAAATCACTGGAGAAAAATATGGGGGTGGAGAGGGGCACAACACAGGAAAGTGGCTATGGGTTGTTGGGTTTGGTGTTTCTCTGGAGAAGGTGGTGTGAAGTTTTTTTGGAGGGGGTGGAGAGATGTCTTTTATTAACTTTTAAATATACTTGATGTATTTATATTCTATGTTAAATTTTATGGTTTCTTACAGTGTTGGAAATGGAAGAGTATAAAGAAGTATTTAGAAGAGATGTAAAGTACAAAAATTAGAAAATTAGGCAAAAGCTGAGATAAGCACAAAAGAAAAAAGGAAAGATAAAAACCTCACATTGAATATGGATATTAAGGTAGGAAAGATTCAGGCTGAAAAACTAGGATTCACTGACAAAAGGTCAACAGCTAAGTTTTAAATTGTCAAATCAAGGTAAATTCCCACTTAGTGAAAATCCATCTTGGATTCCTCTGCCTGAAGAACACAGCGAAAGGACAGTAACTATCATTGAAGCATAACACATCCTGAACTTCTTTCTAATTGATTAACACCCAGAACTTTGCAAAAAGGAGAGAGAGCTTGTTCATTCTGGTCTGCTTAGATGTAGAGCAGCAAGTTCTCTGACAGATCTGCTGACAACTGATGATTTCTCTCTCTCCAGGAGAATACAGGGCTTTACATACAGAAAAAGCTGGGAAGAGGGAAACCTGATAGTGACTCCACATAACCCCCTCCTCCTTGAAACTCCCTGGATGCAGGAGCATTTCACAGCACTTGCAAGCAGCTTCCAGCAAAGATGAGAGAGTCTGCAGTAACACTTGCAGTATGTTCTGTCTGCAGCATAATATTTGCCTTCAGGGAGGATTTTTAGAGTCTGTAGAAGCCTAGCAAGAATTTAGGCTTTTGTACAGGAAAGCACTTGAGTTCATACTAACTCTTACTGAATTCAGCAGTTCTTAAACTTGTGCTGAGCCTTTAATGAGCTGGGTGGTATTCAGACTGTGCTAAAATGTGGTTGAAGTACATCAATGAAACAAGGCTTCAATTGTTGAAAATTATTTTGTTTAGTTTGGGGGTCCTCTGCATGCAAGTAGTTTGCAAGCTCTGGAAATAGACACTGCAATAATTAATCCTATATATACTCAAGAAATGCCAACAATCTTTCAAATATATTTGCTCTGAATATTAAAGGATTTCATAGCAACAGATTCAAAAATAAATGTACCTGAATTATTTATTTCTATTATTAACTTATTTATAAGCCATGGGAGTCACCTACCCAAGCACTAAGCATTCTCTGTGTAAATAATTTACATTTTAGAAATTGTTACAAAATGTGTGATGACTTGTTTATGCAAAACCTGATGGGGGATCATTGTTAGAATGGCATAAATGAAAGCCATTACCTGCACAGGAAAATCAGCTGCTTTGCAAAGTTCATATACTGACAAGCTAGAAAAAGTTCAAATATTAATGTTCCCATAACAAAAAAAGAACACTTTTTGTTTATGAACTTGTCTGCATATGTGCAAAAGCGCACATACATGACTATAAATAAACACATCTCTTTATTTATAATTGGGCAGGAGGTTGATTTGCCTATTAGTACATTTTGACAAGACTGATATTCAGAATCAATGTTAATATTGTTCTCCTTGATACAAAACTCACTTGGATACTGAATCACTTGCCTGCTTTTTCACTTTAATTTTCAAAATATCTTTCTCCAGATTCCCTTCATTATATTCCCCTGAACCTCCTCTTTAAATGTGTGAAGAACTTCAAAGATCTGTTAGTAATTTATGGATAGCATGATGGACTGGGGTCAGTTCACAACTGAGTTCCCAAGGCAAAAAAATTAGATGGAAAAAACTATATAAAATGCTTCCTTGCTCAAAAGTTCACACATGGGTCTGCATGCCTTGTTCTTGCAGGCAATCCCCTTTGAACCCAGACCTCTTGCTGCCTTGAGATTTTCATAGTTGTTCACACCAAGGTGGATAAATGTCAAAGATGCCAGACCTTTAACCTAGCAGCAATTTATCACATGGGGTTCACTGAGCCTCTCATCAGACATGGTTCAGTGGAGATGGTTTGCAGTTCTAATCAAATACAATTATATTCAGATACAATATAATCAGACAATGCCAGAGCAAAGCTAACTGGCCAGCTGCCTGTGCAGCTTACTTCCTGAAGCATTCCTCACTGTTTAGGTGCAGGGTGGTGCAGTAGCTGATGCACCACAGGGAGTGCCCTGATGGAGCTATCCATCCACCCCACATGTCAACCACTCGATCCCATCTGGCAAAGCACAGGACAGACCACTGAGGGAACATCACAGAACAGTCTCCTCAACAAAGGCTCCTGTTGTTGTCCAAGGTGAGTGCAGAACAGGCTCGTGGGCACAGTGGATTCAGGCTGTCCATAAAGACAGTGCCGTTCAGTCTCCCTAGTGTTCCCATTTGCCCATCACTGCTGGAGTCAGCCATCCAGGCAAGTGTAGGTTTTGCCCATGCATATCTAATGACATCAAGATTTTCTTGGGTTAAGTGTTCCACTTTTGCACTTTAAAACCCAAACCCAGGTTTTTGGTTAGCATACTTGCGGAGCAAACTTGATATAGAATGTCATGTCTGGTTCATTTGACTCAAAATCCTAAATTGATCAAAATGTAGGCTATAGGAATACTTGTTCCTGCCATCACTTTTGTCTAGCAAAAAAAAAATCTTTTGTGCTATACAAAAATATTAATGAAACTTTTAATTACATTTCTAAACCTATATCATGTACCTAAATCTGCCTGACAGAGCTGAAAATCAGGCCACCTATTTAAAGTGTAAAATAAATTATTCAGAGAGAACATCTGCAAAATTATAACCTATTTCTTCTTTCCTATCTTCTGTTTTTAAGTATTCCTCCCACCACCATTTTGACTTCTTTTCTCTTTATGTTTTTCAGCCAGTATTAATAGCAAATAATTACACCATACATTTATACTAAAATAATAAAAAATTGTTGATATCAATTATATATAAAATGTGTGCTCCAGGTTAAGAAATATATTTTCATTTCTACATTGGTCCACACAAGTCAGTGAATTGGCTAAGTAAAATGAAAGAAATTAAAAATATAGGCAAAGAAGTGTGTATGTGCGTACACAGCAGCCATTGTCAACCTGAAAGTTGGTACAAAGGTTCAGACTATGTCCAGAAGTACATCTTGTTACCAGTAATTTTCTTAACTTATCAAGATGATCATCAATACTGATCATATTTTTAAATGTAAATTACGCCTAGGTCCAAATAGTGATTTAATGACATAAAACTCAGTATTAATGCTGTAATTACTTCTTTCATTGTGTGCTGATAGGCAGATATTCATCAGCGAATGCTCATAGCATCATGTCAGCTTCTCATGCCATAAAACAAGCTATGAAAATACAAATGTATAAAAGAACCTAAAAGAAAGATTTATTAAAACTCATCCATAATTTTCATGGCTTTTCTGAGCTTGTGATCTATCCTCTTACATTAACACAGTTGCCTCTGATCAGTATTGCTTTTAATTGAAAGTGTCTCTAGCTTATTATTCTAAAGAGATATTTGTGAGGACTGTAGAATGGGAAGCACAATTAGAAAACAGCTGCTGTTTAGCATTTGCCATAAAACTTCAAGATTCCTGGTAGGTGTTCTTTAGAAAAAAGTCAATTAGTAATTTAGAGCAGAACAGAACTCATCACAATTTCTGTTCTCAGTAGCACCAGGGGACTTCTCTTTGATTAGAATACTTGCGGTTGGGACTTCCTTTGTAACCTTCATAATGGAGTTTACGTTTTAAAGACTTGCTTTTTTTTTTTTTTTTTTGAACACTACAAAACTCAGAGCACTGATAGACAGCTCTGTCTCTCATCTTTATCTCAAAGGACACAGATAAAGTCTGTTGTCAAATTAGTCAGTAAGGATGGAGGATAATCCCTAGCAGAGAGGCTGTTAGGCAGATCAAAGATGAAAGTGTCTAAACACAGGGCTCACCTAAGTGATTAATTGTGTTCATGCAGAAGTGCTGAACCACTAGCACAGTCCCGCCATCCTAGTGTATTGATCTCCAGGAAACAAACTATATCCTATCTGGCAATTGCCCAGAGATTACTTCTTAATATCTCAGCTAGGTATCCAGGGGAGCAGAAAAGCACAGGGAGTACACAAGGAATTATATCTCCAGCCACTGCAAACAGCAGCCCCAGTGGCTCCACCAGTGTCAAATTCAATCAGATTACAAAACAGCTGTCACTTGCATTCAGGTGGGATGTATCTAAAGACATTTACCATTCCCCATGTACTGCTTCTGCTTGGCCAGGAGGAATCTAAGAGTAAAATTCTCTGATTACTCACCACTGTTGAGCAGCAGAGTATGACAATGTGGAAACACATTAAAAATGCACTGCCAGAAATCTGACATTAATAAACAAGAGGATCAGATTTGTAGGCAAAAGATACTAGGCACACTGACCTCTACATAAGAGGCTGATAGAAAACAATACTGCTTGCAAATATTATTAAATCAAGCATATTATACTAATCAGTTAAAAGGACTGCTTTAGTACATTCACAGACTAGAAGCTGATAATTTGCAATGATAGGAGTACAGTCAGACACTGACCTAATTTTGGCCTGCTCCAAACAAAGCTTTGTTTAATTAAGTACCAAGATTTGACACATACCTAGCATGCATTAAAGCAGTTGACAGCATGCATTCTTATTCAGAATACTTGTAACATCACACAGCAAAGAGTTTAAAGATACTTGAAATCACAACAGTTGGTTGCACCAAACTATGACTGACTGCAAACTATGATCTAAATCTTCCCATGGTTTCCCATTGCAGCTTTACATTCAAGCTGATGATGATCAACAATGCAGGCTGGGACAGGGGCACACTGCAATGGTCAGAGGGCCCTCACCTAAGGGCCCTACACTTAAGGACATGAGCTGCAGAGGAGACTCACCACTGCTCTGCTGCTTGTCCCACATACTGGACACAGTGACGATGGCTTTGCCAGAGCCTGTAAAAGAAATGGCCATGCTCAGCACTGTGGATAGACATCAGGCTATTCAGAGAACACCTGACACACCCTAGTTCTTCCACCATTGATTATAAGGCCTTTATATCTCTGGAATAACTTCTGGAAGGGAAGAGAGGAGTCATTCTAAGCTAGCTCCTTATCTTTGTCTTGGCAAAGACAGTAGAGGTTTGTTTTTAGGGCTTGGTCACCTTCTTTGAGACACACAGTGTCTCACTGAGCTTATTTCAATATTTCCTGTTAAACACATACAGGAGGCTGCAAGAGAACACCATGAACTGACACGCTGTGCAATCAAATAACAGCTTCGATGCAATACAGAGGGTTTCTCTCCCAGAGCATCTGACATGAATTTTTATTTGCCTTTTTTTTTGTTAGAGAGAGGATGCTGAATTAATGATTTGCTGTTAAATGTTTGGATGCTGCTAGCAGAGCTACTTCACTTGCAAATAAACTAATTTCTTTACATACTTAAAAATTGTAAAGAATAAGGAATATCATGGGTTTTTAATTTACTAGCTGAGCAAGACACATTCAGGTAGAAATGTAACTAAAAAAAATGATGTCTAAATAGTAACGTTGCTCTTTTATTTATTTACTCAGCACTTACTGTCATTGCCTGTGATTTAATTTGCAATGATATTAATGAGGCATATATAAAAAATTACCAGCAGCTCTTCAGGAGATTGCTTAATATGAATTGATAATGTAAGGATTTAGTAATATCTGTCCACAGTTTTGTTAGGGCACACTGAACCATGCACATTTTCATTCATTTCTAGTCAGAAGTTCCAACCCATGTGAAACTTTCAAAATGCTTAAATAGCAATAATAAGGCATCAATACAGCCTTAATCTAATTGAGGGGATGAGACAGCTCTACAGTTTGGCAGCTGCTGCTGGAGTAGAAGAATTTGGTTATCTTATATTCAGCAATTCATCTTGTATCAGAATTTTTTCTGTTATGTTTCCATAAGCTTTGCTAAAAAAAAAAATTGAAACAAAAATCAAGAGTTATCAGCTGAATAAAGTACCATTTTAACACTCTGAGAAACTGTGTATGAAGTGCTAGTAAGGTATCTTTATAAAATAATGCTACCAAAGTCACTTTATGTACTGCTGCATAAGAATGTAACATTTTGAAAATATTTCTATGTCACAGCACGATGTTATTTCATGAGACTCAACTCCTGCAGACTAAAAAGAACCATGTTAACATCAGAAATGCATGCATGTGGATTTTAGGAAAACAAGCTTGGTTTTTGATTTTCTCAGATTTTGGTTGCTTTCTAATATCCCCATTGTATTTTCCTCATCCAAGATATAAATTTGCTTGTGAAGAAAATCAAAAGCCATATTAGAAGTGTAAATAGAGTAACTACATTTTCAGCTGCTTCAGCACTTTCTGCACTTTTTATATGCATTGCTTTGTTTCCATGGTTGAAGAAGGGGAACATTGTAGGAAAAATTCTAGCTTTTAATGAAAAGCATCTACATTATGAAGAAAACTCAACAGGACTTCATCCTGATGAGATGTAATTTCTTCCTTTGTCCTAGCTTCTGGACCTATTTAATATGCAAATGCTGGAACAAGCTGAAAGTATCTTTAGGTAGAAACACCTGCTTTGTGGGAACACAAAAAGGATCAAAGAGCTTGTAATTAAAAAAAACCTGGAAGCTATGTACAATAATCAGTTCTTTGAAGCACTTGAATTTATATGAAAAATGCATGGAGAACAAACTGAGAGTGAATGTGTGCAAAGGAATTGCTTCCTGAATTAAAATGTGATCTTTGAATTATCCCAAGATGACTATGATTTTAATTTGTTCTGTGATCTCTTTCTTTGGATTCTATGGCTGTGGAAGTGGAATGATGTAATTCTTCCATAATTTGGTTATTTAGCATCAGCTTCTGACAGTGTCACTGACTGTGGCATCAGGGTCCAGGTAAGAAGGCAAGTAGTAATAAAAACTTGGGTTTACTGCATCATAAATGTAAAAAAAATTTGGGAGAGGTTTGCAAACATGCAATTTAGGGAGAATTGTGGCCCCATCAACAACAAGGGCAAAAAGCTTCACTGTTTATGCAGGTATGTGGTTAGTCATGATTAATTTTTACCCTACATGGATATAAGGAGAGTAATGACTTTCTGCAACAGAGCACCATCCTCCAGGTATTTGTACATCCATCTAGGCTTTGGTTTAGGCTTTTATAAAAATATGAAGGTGTCAAGGTATTCTAATAGTCCTAGAAGTAAACAGAAAAGTAAAGGTCAATCAATCAATCATTTACTGTAAGTTTTATGCTCAAATGCTGCATGTAACTTTCTTGGCAAAGTTTCAGAAGATCCTTAAGACTCCTTTATGTCATGCCTAAACTTCAGAGTAAAAACCAAAGATCCTTAAGACTCCTTTATGTCATGCCTAAACTTCAAAGTAAAAACCAATGTGCTTGTTGCTGGGATTCTTTTTGACCCTTAACTTTATATTTTTTAAGTTATGTGAAAGAAGAGAGGAAAACTGTTAATATGCAAGGCTTGGGAAGCAGAATAGAAGTACCCTATGAGTACATCCCCAGGTGCAGGCAATTCATGCTTGAAGGCAAGGTAACTATTTTTGGTAGTTTCTTGGAAGTTCCATCTCACAAATGCATTCAGAATACAAAGACCAAGTAGTCAATAAGATAAAAGCACTGCTGCCTTTGGCTGTTTGGAGGCCACAAACACTACAAGAGCCCACTTCAGAAGCCAAGTACTTATCTAAAACAATAAAAAATGTCATAAACAAAGCAGTCCTTGAAGAGACAGAAGAGCTTTGTGTTCAGATGTTGAGAGAAAACATGAAAATTTAGCCCTGGATTTTTCTCTCCTGAGAGCTGAATCTCCAATGTTTTGCTGGAGTTCATACAATGAACAAATAAATATAAGTTTTGCTACACTTGAGTAAGTAATGTTGCAAAGCTGAGATAGGAAAATAAGGGCTGAAAGGAGCAGATTATTAAAAAGCTGAAATTTCTGTTCAGCTTGCATTTTCCACATCTGTTGTCTCCTTCTTATTCCCCAGCTTAAATATAGTGAAAAGTTGCTCAGATGAGCAGGCAAGAATTACTTAGACACACAGCATAGATTAAAATGGCAAACTGCCACAGTCTGTAGCACGGAGGCACAGTACTGTAATCCTACCAGGCCTAAATTGAATCCAATTTAGGTTTATAGGATAACATAGCTGAGGAGAAGGGGTGAAACCAAAGTACTTTTGTCCACTCAGCTCAAGTGTAGTGCCAAGAGATAGGGGTTGTTTCCCCTAGGATCAAAGGTCTGGCCTTTGTACAAAGCTCACCCATGCAGAAACCTCTTGAGAGGCAAATCCTGGCACACTGATGAAAGGCTTGACGTCTTTTATTTTACTTCTGCTAACACTGGACCTCACCTCCTCACTCCCCCAACTTCAGGAGAGCCAGGATAGATATGAAAGAGCATGGTTTTTATCCCGATGCTGTTAAAAGAGCCAAGCTGGCCAACTCTTGCCCATCTAGCTGGAATTGTTACCACAGAGGGTCATTCTTCTTCAAATCACTATCTTCTAGGCCAGCTTACATGAGGGCTAATAAAAGAATACTTAATGGATATCTAAGAAAGGACAGAGCTCACTCCCTCTTTCCTGCCTAACAGGAGGAGGGCAGCAATGAGTCTCAATAGTTCTGAGGACAAAATACATTCATTTTAGTGATAAGTCAAACACCAACACACCCTAAAATCCCACTGCATACTCATAGATGCACTGAAAGAGAGAGATTGCCATATTATGAAGGTTGGCACAATCTTTTTTCACATATTTCACTGCTGCAAATAAAGGACTACTAAAAAAGGCGTACAAGAGAGCTGTGTGTGAGGCTACAATGTTTGATAAAGACCAGGTTGCTGAAACTAAAATTGTCTTCTAGAAGACCTAGCTTTTAAAAAATTTGGGAAACCTTGCAATGTCACTGAGTGATGTGAGTGAACAGATCTAGAATGTAGAAAGTGTTGGTAGAGAAAGCAATGTTAAGAATTGTTAGCCACTATTTAGACACTACTGAGGATGGAAAATTCCTTAAAGAAGTGTTTGCAAGTGTTTATTTTTTCCACAATAAATGTAATCTCCTAAGAGAATGAAGTGTCTGATGCTTCATGGGAAACCTCTCTCTGGAATAATTTTGTTCAGACTGCTAAATCTCATGCAATTGATCCTCTACACATACACGATGTATTGCAAATATCAATAACCTGCTGCTTGGCAATAGTACCAGACGTGTGAAATCTGGATTTGAGGTTTTAATTCTCAAAGACAAAGCCAGTGGACTGCACAATTTTGCTTCTTAAGTGAATTCCTAAGTAATGGATTTCTGAATAAAATGATATATATTCTTGCTCAGTACAAGTCTGATCCAGTCCAAACCTGGTCTTAAGCATGTTTGAGTATTACCTGGCACTTAGGCATAAGCCATGGCATTTCAATCACTTTGGATTTGGTTTATGCTGCATATTAGCAGGGGTACTCTGGTGTTTGAGAGCAGATGATGGGGCAATTTTGGATTTCCATACAGGCTAAATTTTCTGAAACAACAATATTTTTGAAGGGTTTTCTCTTTTTTTTTACATTTTTTAAAATTCATTACCTCAGTCTGCTTCTTACTTCTATCTCAAGAAACCCTTCATCATTTGTGATGGACTTAACACCTCTGTCCTCTCTCTGAGGAATGTCTTCCTCTCAAAAGTTTTGCAGTCAATGGATTAGGGTCATTAGCTTCTTTCTTTAAGTTTCCTTTGGGGTTTTATTTTCAGTTGTTTGTTTGGGTTTTTTTGTTCAGAATCAAACTAATGACAAATATTTCTCCTTCCAGTTCCTGTGGCTTCACTGAAATGTCTGAAATTTAATTTTCCTTGCTTGCCATAGTAAACAAATTAGTTGGTTGAAGCATAGCACATGGAAGTTTTATATTCTTTCTGAGAATAAAAGTCCATTCATTTAGACCAGTAGGAACTAAAAGGCTCATCACTAGCCTCATTTTCAGGACACATCTCAAGGCAATAGGGACCAGTGCAGTCACCAGTGCTCTAGGTTATGGCTTCCCAACTTCAACCCAAGGGACTTGATGCTACAGGTAGGCATAAGAGAAGCTTTTGCAGAAACGACTTTTGGCCAGATAATCCCTGAGAGTTGTCTAACTTCTTTCTCCTTTGCATCCCTTCAGTGGTCATCATGATAGTTCTCTGACTTCTACTTAGGCTAGACAAAATAGTTTAACTGCTGTTAATATTAAAAGCTGTTCAATGGCCTGGCAATCTGCATGCTGAGAATACAATATGGAATCAGCAGGGCAGATATGTTTGATATGCAAATGTACGTATATATGTAAATACTCCACCACAGCTCAAGATGCATCTCTGCCTTTTTCAAGAAGCACCTCATTCCCATACAAAAGGCAGTCTGCTGGAGTTCTGATTGTACTTGTTACAGATATTATCCCATCTCACAGGCGTAATGATACCAGATTCACGGCATGCAAAATCTATGCCTGCAAAAGCACATCTGAGCAAACTAAAGTGGAATGTCTGCTTAGCATTGTCTCTAACATGAAACTGCAGACTAGGACCGGTTGAAAAAATATTATCATTAACTTATCTTTGCTTATCACTTCACCCACCCCCCAGACTGTCTGTATTGAGGCAAATGAGAGACCCAATCTGTATGGTGTTTAGAGTCCAGAGTACAAGTCTGATGGAGCAGTTGAGGGAGCTGGGGCTGTTTAGTCTGAAGAGAAGGAGCCTGAAGGTACCCCTTATTGCCACTTGGAATGTGATCATAACAAAATGGCTGTTGTCTTTTTCCCAGGTACCTGTGGACATTCAAATTTTCTGAAAAAATTCCTTCGCCCAGGATTTTTCTTCTGGGAAGCTGAGAAGCCTCAGAGAAAAGAAAAACAATTCTTACCTCATTTGTTTCTCCTGTGTTTTGCTCACGTGGAATGTGTTTGGAGATTGTTTACCCACAGGTGATTGTTTCATTGGATTCTGGTGTGAGTAGTTTTGACTCATTGGCCAATCAGCGCCAAGCTGTGTCGAGACTCTGGAAAGAGTCACGAGTTTTCATTATTATCTTTTTAGCATTGAGTAAGTATCCTTTCTGTATTCTTTAATATAGTTCTGTATTCTTTAATATAATACAATATCATAAAGTAATAAATTATTATTTTACTATTATAAAGTAATAAATTATTATAAAGTAATAAATTATTATTATTATTATTATTATTATTATTATTATTATTATTATTATTATTATTATTATTATACATGCCTTAATTATTATGTTCTGAGAACATGGAGTCAGATTCATCATCCCTGCCTTAGTCAGGGCATTCCCTGCAAATACAATAGGTACCAAGTGATGAGAGGAAACAGCCTCCAGTTTCACAAGGAGAGGTTTGGAGTGTATATTAGGAAAATTCACTTTGCCAAAAGGGCTTTCAAGCACTGGAACAGGCTGCTTAGGGAAGTGGTTGAGTCACCATCCCTTGAGGTGTTTAAAAGACCTGTAGATTACAGCACTTATCAACATGGCTTAGTAGTGGGCTTGGCAGTGCTGGGTTAATGGTTGGATTTGTTGATCTTAAGGGTCTTTTCCAACCTAGGTGATTCTGTGAGTCTATATATTCCTTGAGGATCTTGAATAGCACAGATATGGGCATCACAAATACATGCTTCTCCCTGAACTCCAGCACTATAGAAAACACGTGTGTGGACTTAGTCAATGTGCACATGAAAACCTCAGCTATTCCACTGCTATTTCAGAGAAAAGAACCACAAAAAAACTTAGGAGAGATCTCTAGAGGATGTAAACTGAGCAACTCAGCACTTAATCAGTCTGCCTAGGATCCTACCAGGTAAAGTCTTGTCCACAGCCTCTTTGGCAGTGTGTTTCAGGGCTTGGCCCTCCCGTGGTTCTCAGCACCTCTGAGAAATTACGTTCTTTGCTACAAAGACTGAGAAAGAAATACATGAAGAATAAGTGGGGACCTCATCTGTGCATACAGCTAATTTGATCTCAGCCACAATATGGCGGCAACATTATACATTATATATTATGCCTAAGGTAGTTACAATAACACCATAAAAATAAGAAACCAGTTCTGAAAAATCATTTTTGTCACATCCTGATATCTGTGCATATTTTAAGGCCCAGATTTCTTAGAAAAACCTAAATTCTTTTTCTGTTATCCCTTTGTGATCTCTTGACTATAACTCTCTATATTCAGTAGTAAGTGATTTTCAAGGCTTCAGGAAAAAATTGCTTTCCTGATATTTTTCTGAAATATGCTGTGAAATCTGTTTGCAACAGATGATATTAGCCATAGAGACTTTTAAACCTCTGTTTACAAATTAATTTTCTGAAGACAGTCACAATTATGAACAAAATAATGCAGGCTTATCCCTCAACGCAAGAGTTCATGCCTAAACACTCCCCTTTTTGCATGGCAACTTTTAATTGCAGAAAGTAGTTCACTGAATTGGTTTTCATTATTTAGATACCATGCCGGTTTTCTTGCTAAAGTTCCATATAGATTCGGAGTCTTTTTCACATGTTTACCAAGAGCCATTACAATCTTTTTTTTCCTCTGTATCTATCTTCACATGATGGTTCAGTCCCACAGTTGTCACTTGTTCCAGCCTATCTGTTTAGAAATATGAGGACAAATTATGTAAAACACAATCTTTTTCCTCTCAGTTTTAGAATTAAGGACAATCCAGTTTGAAGACCAGACCAAAGTTTAGATTTCATTTCCCATTAATGTGAAAATAACCAAGTTCATGAAAGTTTCCCCATATTTCAGTGGATGATGAATGATCATGATTTCACAAAGGGACTTAGACACCTGATAAGACTTTTCCCCTTTTTAGCTGGAGGACTACTTAATGTCACAGCTGTTCCACCTTTAATTCTGCTAGTAGCCCTGAAACCCAAAAAAACCAAAGGAGCACAGCTGAACACCACCACATAACAAAAAGATAAAAAAATAAAATAAAGCAGAAAAAAGCCAGAAACTAAAATATGATACAATACTCTGGACTGAGTGTCTCCAGTGCTTGTGTGCTACATAATGCAGCCCATGAAAACCACAGAATTCTATGGATTTTGTGAATACATTTTTGGAGACTTAGGATGTTGCTTTAGAGATTTCACTTTGTACAACTACTTGAAATTTTGAAGAATGTCCAGTAATCTTCAAAGGTTCTGATTTATTTTTGTGGCAGAAAAGGCTGATGATTTCATATTGCACAATGAGAGAATTTCTGGTTTAGTAACTAAGAGAAAGATTTTGTTTTTTCTGTTCTGTTTACAATACCATTTATCCTTATATCATCACTTAAATGAGTATTTATTTAACACTGAATTCCCATCTTTCATTGAGATGTACAAGAAGAAGACATGCCTTAATTAAAAGGAAGATAGACTGATGTGAAAGTAGTGGGCCTTTGATTGTTAGTGAGGAGGGATATGAATTGCACTCATTAAAATAGAATGTTGAATAAGGACAGGCTATAAATCTGAAAATGGGTTGCCCTGGAGATGGGTTTTAGAAATAATTTTGCCTGTAAACCAAGGACCTGACAATAAAAAGAGTGACAGCATTGCTTTACACAGTGTACAAGAGGAAGAGATGTTTCTTTAGAAAGCTAAAGACAAAAGTCACTTTCTTTATAACAAATATATGCCTAAATTAAAAAATACCTGCATTTCAAACATTATCAGGGAAAGCAATTATCATTAAATAAGTAATACAGTTTGATTATAACATGAATATGACAAGAAAGAAAAGGACAATAAATGATCGCTGAAATATGAAATTTAAGAAAGGGCAACCTTCAGAAATAGTGCTTATTATATTTGAAAACTGAGTTAAGCTCATTCTGCATGAAACAGAGGCTCAAAATGAAAGTTTAGCACATCCCCTTTTTAGGCATTCTTTTCTTGATTCAGAATTGTGCAGCACTATTAGGAGAGCTGTAAAACAAAGCCTCTTTCAGAAGTTCTTCCTAGAGGTGCAAATGATGTAATGACCCTCAACTAGACAAACTGGCATTTTAATCTAGACTGAGAGGACAGTGTAAAATTATATCATAGGTCAACACAGCCCTAACCAAGCTGGAAAAGAGAACAAGCCTCTCTGCCTGTACACATTGGAGGATCATAGAGCTGGTAATGCAGACAGATGAGCAGAGAGATTCAGAACAGCTTTGCTGTGAAAAGTAAAGCTTCAGAAACTAATATAAAAGGCAGGGAGTCACAGAATTAAGAAAACAGTAACAGGGAAGAAATGAGCGTAGAGTGAAGGAGGTCATAATACAAAGCAATGTGGCAGCCAGATAAGCAATTTGTTGTCAGTGGCAGAGAAGGGAGGCAAGCATTAAAGAGGAGAGTGAGGGTGAATCCAGCTAGTGTGCTGGTTTTGACAAAACATTCCAGCAGCCCAAAGAATGTGTTTCTTTTTAAGAAGACTTTTTCTGCACAGTCTCATAAGGGAAGAAGAAAATGACAAGGAAAAATAAATGTGCTCCAGTAAAAGGGAAAAGAAAAAAGAACAGGAAATATGCGATAAAATAAAACTGCAATAACATGTACTGCACTCAGCTTAAAATCTTTTAAAAATAATCAATAGAATCAATAGTTAGTTTAATGGCCTTCATAACCACTGATCACACAACTTGAAGAATTCTAGTAAAGATGCTGATAGTAATAGCAGTAGCATTAGAGACCTGAAATAATGGAGGTGATGTTTTTCTGTTGTAATGCAAAGTAACACCTGTCATTTCTGCTTAGCAGAACTGATTCCATCACAGATCATTTGTTCCATTGAGCCAGTTATTATGTAGCCATAATAATTTTACAAACACTAAATATCAAAGCATATTGTTAAAGAAACCCACTCTCTTCTGCAATACTGCTGAAGATGTAATCCAGAAAGGATAGAGTAGTACTATCTGTTTGCCTCCATATTACTAGAACAAGCTGCTCCATCTTGGAATGTTTTAATTATGTAAATACATGGTATTTTTTGATTCAAATAATATTTTCTTTCACTCTAAATTTGGCAGTAATATTACTTTAACTTTAAAAAAACATTATCCCAAACAGATATTTGGATAAATAATTGCTTAGAAATACATGCACATGAATACATGAAATAATTTGCTTCGAAATACATGCAAACACCAGAGTTGCACAGTAGTAGAATGAGCCAATTACTACTCTTCAAAACATGCAAACAAAGCTGCACAATCAATACTTTTTCTGGGTCTTTACAATTACCCATGCTGACAATGTGACCAGTGTAAATATATCTGCTCAGCTGCTATTCAGTTTATCCCTTCTGACTAAGACAGTTTGGAAATGTCTTACTGATCCATAGTGAATGAAGAATGAAAATTTCTTGGTAATGGTTATAGGAATCAAGATGCCCAAAGTTCACGGTCAAACTTTAACCTGCAGAGAATACCATAAAAGTAGCCAAAGAAAAAGAGAAGAGCCCTTCAAAAAATTCACACAGCTACTTGCAAAAACTCACAGAACCAAAAGAATGATATTGCACCAGAAACAAAACTTTCTCTGTAATCAAGCTACACGTTATGCTAAAAGGGCATTTGAACCATACATTACTCCTGACCAGTAGTCTGAAGATCTTAAGGGAGGTTACCTACGGCAAGAAGAGGTGATATAAATATCCTGAAGAAAAGACTGAGATCAAAGACTGAGATCTACTTGATTAGCAGGAGTTGTGATTCTCTCCAGGTAAAGCAGACCTGATCCTTTTCTGCAAACACATTTCTTGTCCAACAACATGTTTGGATATTGTTCAGCAATCCCACCATCAGGAACACTTCTCACTTCTACATTAAGTCTCAGAATGAAGATTACCTAGAGCTGTAGGTAGATACACAGTAAAGAAAGAAACTTGCAGAGATAATAAAGAGCCAAATTGGGAGCTCTGTCTTTTGGGAAAAAGATTATGTGGAAATATGCATATATAAAAACTGCTCTAATATTATCATACATTAGTTTCCACAGAGGTATTTGGAAAACATTAATAAAATTCATTAAATCATTTTCTCGTAAAGTCAGCAGTAGTTAAAAAATATTTTAAATGTATGATGAGCAATGTAGGTCAGCAGAAATTCACTTTTCCACTGGGATAAATGGGATCTATGTGTAGAGGTGCTGAGCAGTATTTCCATTTAACCCAGCTGAATACATGCATTCTTCATAAACTTGCAAATTCTTGGAAGGAAAAGAAAGAAAAGAACATCTGAATTTTTTTCAGGGTAAAATGCAACTGCTATCAGCAAAGGGATAGTCAAAATATTCAATAATTTTAACTTTTTCCAATCTAGGACATTTTGTCCTGAAAAGGTGGCATACAAACTACAATAAAATACAGAAATCACACTTGAAAAAATCAGCAACCATTAAAAAAAATTCTTTTGAAATACCTCTGTAACAACAAAAGCATAGCTCAGAGAGAACCCAAGTAGACTGCAAATAAAGGTAAATACTTCCACGACCAGCCTTGCAATTTTGCATCTCTGTAAGTTGTTCCCTAGCCAATCCTTTAGCACTGGCTTGTGAAAGTTTGGGCTACTCTATCAGCTGCAAATCACAGCTTCATCTGTTTTCCAGTGTGCTTCCCACATATTCACAACCATGGGTTGTGCACTCTGCCTCCGTTACTTAGCACTACAACTACAGAGCTAATAATTTGCAGTAATCCCTGGCTCTCTGGGATTTATATGAGTCCAAATCCAGCTAGCTCTGGACTCTGGCCCACATGGACTTGCACAGATGAAGTAAGAGACGAAAAGTGCTCTTCACCACGTGGGGATGAGTATCCTGTTTATTGGATAGGACACAACTGGCGATGGCAACCGCCCAGGTGGAAAAAAGGGCGTGGCACCCTTGCAGTGGGGTTTTATACCCCAGGATGGGGGCGGGGAAAGAGGATCGCGGCCACTGGGATACCATCGGGGAGGGGCAAGGAGAGGGGTGACCAAGGACCAGACCGCCAGGGGTGTATAACAGGGGGGGGTGTGAGGGAGAGACCATGTGAAAGGGAGGGGGAATAAACCATCCACGTGACCTGACATACCCAGTAAAAATTTCCCATCACCCAGTGCAAAAACAACAACTAAATAAACTATTTAGCGCAATACAACAATAATTCTTTTCATTTTCTTCAGAAATCTGTTCAGATCCATATTCTGCTCTTTGCCTACCTCTCCTCTGCACAGAAAGTGGGGAGGCAACCCTGCCAGCCAAACAGATGCGCAGGAGATTGCATTTCATTGTTCTGCCTAGTTCACGAATTTCTCAGTAGTTTGGGTATGATGAGTTAATGCATTTTGTAACAATTATTATTATACTCTCTATGTGGCTGCATCTCACCAGAATTTGGGATTGTACTGCTGTTCTACTATAGAAGGCTTTGTCATTTTCTCAAAGCAGCATGCTTTTCAGCTCTACAAATGCATTTCAAGTTTCTTAAAGAAATACATCATTTAAGAATAAATGATGCATTTCTTTAAGAATAATTAAAGAAATAGACAGATATAAAACATTCCTGGTGGGTAAAGGACTTCCACTCTGTACAAAACAATTACAAAATATGTGATCTAAAAAAAATTATTTAATCAAACAATATAAAATACTCATTGCTGTTTTGTTTTCATTTGCTTGTTTCCTTAAGAAAAACACTACTAATTTTTTCCAGGGCCACGAATTTCTCTGCACTTAAAAATTTACCCCATCTTGTCAACATGTTCTCATTCGTCCAGTTTTTCCCAAGTGTAACTGATTGCAAATCACACCTTTCCCTGCAGTGCTGAGCTTAGCAAAAAGTACATCCATTAACTTGGTGGCTAAGAATATTTGTAATTTCTTTTGTTTCTGTTGACAGCTTCTTATCAGTTTTTCTGTCAGAAATTCTTTGCATGGTACTCTTTGTTCTCAGTTTTGATTCCTCCTTTAAATTCTGTATTATTGCTTTTCTGACAGCTAATCTCCATTTCCTGTTAAGTGCAAGTATCCATCCATTTGCTGTCAGAGAATTCTCCTCCACAGCTTGTTACACCTTCCCATTTGGCATCTTCTAATACACCACAAACTGAATGATATTATTTTAACCCTTGCCTTTGTCTATGCTTTGGATGACTTGTTTTACAAACTGGCGATGAAAAGTCAACGTGGATTTTTGGCTGATTCCCTGATTCAACAGCTCCTAATGTGTAACCTGCAAACCAAAGAGAGGAAGAAACATCCTTCCATGTGCTGGAGGTGCTCACCAAACAGTTCAGCAGGTAAACACAGTCAGACAGTACCAGATTTTCACACTGCAGACATATTCTTTACCCTGCACAACATTGCAGGTATCCCAGGAGAAGCAAATTTTAAACAATTTTGAAAGAAGACAGAAGCAGAACTGGAAATATGATTTGAATTTCTTGAACTCCAGTTCACTTTTCTAGCTATCAGCAAGTATTTCTCCAACTCTTTTGCCTCTGCTAAAGCATTCAAAAGTACTCCAGTGCAGAGACCCAAGAAATTACACAGAAATTGTATCTGCTAATGTTTTGCTCTGATAGAAGACTGGGCACAAACATAGAAATTATTCTTGAAGAGGTGAGACAACAACAACTATAATTACCTTTCACTGTGGAACAGTGCATTGTTATAAATACTCTTTTAGTAACACATCAGGCCATTTGCTGAGTCTCATTTGTCTGTGAGTCTGTGTGTAAAAATCACAGCACTGAGCTAAGAATACCGTGCTTTTACCATCTGGAACTATAGCAGGAAGGCTACTTTAGTGTAGCCTGTTCTACCAAACATCTTAGGTGATATGCTGATTTCTTTAAAGCAAATTATGTCTGTCTTACATGGACCATTTTAAATCCTTCTATCTCTAACAGTGCAGGAAAAAAATGCCACTAACACTTTGTTGAGATCTGATATCTGTCTTTGTTGGTATATTCATCTATGCTAAGCTCATGTTGTTCATCTTTCTGGGAAAAATAATAAATGATTGATCACAGACTTTAAGTTAGGTTTTTTTGGCCAATGATAAACAGAGAGTGATGTTTGCTTATTTTTAATCCTGCCATTTAATAATAATTTCCCTGTTTTAAAGATGCTTTTTAATCTTATATTTCAAACAATTATTTCATTGCATAACTTTTAATGCAAAAATAAGTGTGGAATATTAACATTAACAAATACTTTGAGTTGAAGTTTCTGCAGAAACTTCAACTTATGTTCTCTAATTTATGCATTCTTAACATTCTCTTTCTTTAATTTTATAAACAACAAGTAAATAAAAGAAAGTATCATTATTTCTCTATTCAAGCATTCAAAAATGTGGTAGGAAATCGGAACACACACACATCTCTTGAGATAAACAGAATTTCTTTTTACATACTTAGTATGCTAAATTTAACTATTTTGCTGAAAGCCAGATTAAGACAATGGTTTCTATTATTCCTGACACATTTTATTGCAACTCTAGGTTCTTAAAAGAGTAGAGAAAATTTCCTCTTATCAGCCTTTACCAGAAGTGTAGTGTTACACTGCAAGGGAGATGCCACACTTTCATGTTTTTGGGTTTTTTTTCCTCTGAGAAACAGAAGGGTAAAAAGACAAGAGGATGTGGCTCATTATGCAAGAAGAGGCATGGACAAGGCTTCTTGGGACTTTCAGACTCCTTTGGCATCCAAGCCAAAGCAAGCTAGCCAAGCTAGCAAGGTTTTATCTCAAATGTGTTCCTCAAACACACAACTGTTTGTTAGGTCCTGGTCAAAAGCAAACTTATGCATATAGGTAACAAGGACAGGCTGGATAGAGCTCTGAGCAACCTGGTCTAGTGGGAGGTGTCCCTGCCCATGGAAGGGGGTTTGGAACTAGACTATCTTTAAGGTCCTTTCCAACCAAACTATTCTATGATTCTATGGCTCAAAATTCAATGGGATTACCCTAAATTTAAGAAGGTGCAAAAAGCACTTAAACACCAAGGCTTCTAGTGTGAAGGAAGAACTGTGTCAGCATGCACTTATACAGTGTTTATACAGCATGGTGGGACTCCCATCCTAATTTTCTCAGTGTTCACACCATAAAAATTCTTATGACATTTCTAACAATTCATCAGCTAATACTGAATTAATTTATATAGTATTTAAGGAATGACAAAGATTCACCTGTTTGCTAAAAAAAGGTATAAATTTGCATATCTTGAGATGCAGAAAAACTTTGAGTTTATAAGTGATGTCCTTCAGTGATATAACAGTGGCTAAATAGTGTATCTTCCCTTGGTCTTAAATGATCATTAACAAGAGAGGAATTAAAGCAAAACAAGAATGTAAGGAAAAGAGGGAAATGAGAAAAAACTGGGCTTGCTAGAATATATAGTGCTCATTTCTATGTCATATAATTGAAAGGGAAAAGAAAAAAAAACAGAAAGAAGAAAAAAGAGAGTAATCAACAGCCTTTTGGTGTTTATTTTCTGATTTTGCAAATTAAAGTCTTTTCACTAGTGTTGTCTAGATTTTACACAGTCTCAGAAAAAAATAAAAAACAGAAAATATCTGAAGGAAATATGGAAAGTTCTAAGTAAAGACAAGTTAATCAGCATCACAGGACATTCAGTTTCAGAAAATGCATTATAATCTTGTGCCAGGCCCACAAGAAGTTTAAAAAAAAATGCAATGTCTCCTAAGTACTTAGCCCACTGTATTATACCTGTTCTAGTAAATATCTGGGACTTCTATACATTCTGGAGGATGAAAAAAATCCTCAAACATCATTCATATCCTTTTCTGTCCTCAGTTGACAGTTATTTTGTATTTCCATCAGAGGAAATGTTTCCATGTTGGCAAATTACATCATTATGAATTTAATAATTGTAGACTAGAATGATAGAAGTCTCCCCAACTTTTCGCTATGTTCAAAACTGTTTACTAACTCTTAATTATCACAGCTCTGAAAAAAACAGCTCAAACACTGCCTTTACTTTATGGATTTTCACAAATACATTACATTCTAAGGTATTATTCTGCATCCTTTTAGTCAGCTTATAGAGCTTTTTCTTCCTATTGCAGTGGCACGAGTTGTGTTATCTCATTATAACTATAATTATCTCATATCTCATATGAGTTGTGTTATAGAAGAGGTGTATTTTAGAGGTACTTAAGTGATTTTTGCACCTCAGTGAAAATTTAATTTTCAAAAGAAGTTTAAAGAGTAGGGTAAAAAAAAGAGATTCCTGAACAATTTGAAGCACATGGAGTTCATTCATTAAACCAGAATTGTTCTCACAAGCAATCATCCAGAAAAACAAAAAAGCTTTAATTTTCAAGAAGTTATAAGAATGGTCAGCAGCATTAATTTGTTATGCTTTACAGTGCCACTCATTTCCAGAGATTACACTGGAAACTAACTTTTGTCTTTCATGGTAAAATAATTTAAGGAGCACATTTTATTATTGCTTTTTATTTTTTATTATTGGTATAAAAGGCTTCCCTCTTCAAGTGTACCAGTTATATATGGAGTTGACATTCCAATGTCTTGTGTATTTCTTTAATGACAACATTCCATTAGTGTAATTACAGCAATACAACATAAAGGGGAAAAAAAGTTAATTACAAAATGACCTATATTTCTGATTCTAGCTTTCTTTGTTTCCACCAAGGTACACTTGAAAAACCTGTTCTTCATTTTAATTAACTGTTTGAATTCACACAACTGGATCTACTGTATCTGAAATGTTGCTTATATTTCTCTTGAAAAATAACAAGGGTAACAGTAATAGATTGATTTTAATGGTATAATCAAGATCTGCAACACAAAAAGAATTCTGCTTCATACTCTTTTGAATTGCATAGTTCATATACAGCTAAATCTCATTCAGTCAAAAGGATATTGATTTTGCAGAGGGGCATACATATGAGTTCGTGGGTGAAGAGGTATCAGAGGTATTCAGTCAAGTGATGATGAGGGCAACTTTCTATTACAAACTTCCTATACCTTCTTGGACAGTTCTCAGAAAAAAAGAATATCTCCTTATTAAGGATGTGCTTCAGAGCAGGTGCATTATCAGGAGGAAAATATGTTTCAAATTCACAGTATGATAGCCATGGTGACACATGCAGCAGTGTGCCATTGATGAAGGAAAGCAAATTAACAATGTCCAAATAAAGAACATCCCTTAGGTGAAGGTAAAATGCAAAATTTTACATTATCAATCACTTCAGTCAGGAAGTTTGGTTCATAAAAAGAACTTTAGCAGGTGGTCATAAATTCCTGGGTTATTATCTGCTTTCAATAAATTGATAACAAATTATTTGAAAATACTATAGAGCAGGAGAACTTCAGTTAAAAAGGTTCTAAGTTTTCCCATTCAGCAATTTAATGCTAACAAAATAAAACTATATTTTCTCAACAGAAACAGCATGGCTGTTTATGTTATGACACGGGGTTCATTTCTCAACCCTATATATTTTTTCAAAATATTTCTTGAACAAAAGTTTTTGAAAGGGCTATTGTTTTGAGAAGCATCTCTGGCACAAATCATTGCAGAAAAAGAGCTTGTCAAGAAAAGATGGGCTTTTCCCAAATAATCCATATATTTGGTAAACAGCAATTATTAAGTTTCATAGAAAGCAGTTGATTTTACTTTACTTCTTTTTCAGTTAAAGAATATCATAATTTAAATGAAAAGAAAGCAGAGAGAAAAATATTATCCCATTTTTCATTTGCCTCCTCAGAAATTGAGGGGGGAGGAAAAACAATTTTACCTGCGATTTTGAGAAGTTATTGTCATTTTTGCATAATAACAATCATTATCTCCCAGTCTGGTGGTCAAATGAGCTTTGAGTTATATATGAGCCTCTTGGTTTTAAGCATAAATACCTTTCTAAAAATATTTAATAGAACTCTTATGGAGATTTATTGCATGAGAAGCATAATATTTACAGGTAAAAGGCAAATTATTTACTTTTAGACCTGCTAGCTTCTATCTATTTCTGAAAGAGTACTTTCGAGCATATTTTCTTTCTCTTTTACCTAAATAGAAGTATATGAAAAAAAAAACTATGAGGTAATCATAAATAGGTGCATTCTAATCTTGCAGACATGGCCTTATATGTGTTCCTCCCTTTGACATAATGTAAAAAATTAATTTAAAACTCTAATATTCCAACACAAGTACTGAAGAAAAACAGTGGAAAATGCCTGATTATGTATCATATTATGCATGTACGAATGATAGGACCATCTCAGAAAGAAGACCTTTACAGTTTTTCACAGGTGTTATTATTTCTCTGTTCTCATTGATATTCAATATTGATGCAACTCAGACTTGAAATTAGGTATATACTTAAGTAATCCATTGAGTGGCTTTCATACTATATACTTGGTTGATTTTACTTGTACTTTTCCTTATCTCATGGCAGACAGAAAGAGGCAGAACCACAAAACAGCAATTTGTCATGTTTGCCCACACCTTGTTTGGAAGAAGCATTTGTAAAGAGCTTATAGAAGTTTAATAATGCCTTAATCTCTAAAAGTTCAAACAATATGGATTGTTGTATAAGCTCTTGTGTCAATAGGTTGTTTACAACCACAGGTATTCTTGTAAGAGGACAATCAGAATGTCATTACAAAGCATGAGATAAATACATATTAGATGCTCTTTCCGTATAAAATTACTCCTGCTTTTTTTTTTTTTTTTGTAGTCATCTCACTCCTTTATGTGGATATGGTAAAGCCAATTATAAGATAATTTAAAGAGATTTTGACATAGCACAAAATATAATCCTACAAAAAGACCCACATTTCAGACCTGCATAGCTGTTACTTTGGCATTTTGCATGGGTTTCTCAGCCCAGGAGAAACACTGCTACACTGGTTACTGTTGCTCAAATTACTCATTCCTAACTGGCACCCATTAGGCCTTTTAGAACAGCAGAAATGTATGCCCAGTATAGAGCAGCAGCAACATCTTGGATGTCTGTTTAACACCAGTACCCTTCTGAAAGACTGGTGTGGGGATGCATAGGAAGCCAATATGCTGTAGAGCCCCATTTGCTCTTTTACTGTGCCTCGCTCTTTGCTCTCAGTTTCCTCAAAAATGCCTAGACATTGATGCTTTCAGTCTATGGAAGGTCACAGGTCTATCAAAGTTTTGCCTTTCACAGGTGCAACATCTGGCATGCAGTACAGGAAACCCCACCTGCAGCTCTGCCAGAGCGTACCCATGAGGACAGCAGGGACACACTTCTAATTTAGCCCTAATGTTCACTCTGGGGCTTTTTAAAGCATTATCCTTCATATGTTATTTACTGTACATGTGGGAGATAAGTCTGCATTTTTTGTTTCAAGGTACAGGTCAGCACAGCCTGAAGTGCATGAACAACAGTTTTGAGGCATTCCTCAACAAGAGTATGTGCCCAATCAGTAAACTGCAATGCTGGGATTTAAAGAAATGCAGACCCAGAGCAGAGTCCCCAAATAAATGTTGTGGACAACACTTAGGTGTAAATCTTTTATTACTGTAGTCAAGGAAGACAGACATGTATTCAGACAAAGGAAAAAAAATTCTAACCTCGACTGAAAAAAGAAAAAAAAAAAATCAGGCTTCATTCTTGAAACAAGAGCCCTCAGGGAACTTATCATAATGCTTCCAATCTTTAGTCCTTTTTCATAGCACAAAAACATAAAACAAGAAATTATGTTCTTAAGCTAGTGAACCAATGAAATGGGAAGACATTAAGAAAGCTTGCTGCCAAAATAATTTGTCAACAGTCTAACTCTTTCAGAGCTCTCTTTTGTGCTAAACTGAGTCTAGAGAAAAATCTTGTTGATTTCTTGTGAGATTTTACTCTGTGTATTCTAGAGTTTTATGCATATTTGGAAGGTCCCCAAGGGAAAGCTTTCTGCAAATTCAAAAAGCATTTCTAACTAATTAAAAGAGCTTTTGTTTCTATGTTCTTATGGAATTTTTTGTGGCATTTTCATGCTAAGGCTTCTTGAATTATATATAGAAGCCATTAATCAGAAGAAACTGATGAGGATTTTCAATATTCCAAATGTGAGCACTGTCATGTCTCTTTAGACAGCCAAACAGCAAGCCTAATTTTAAAAACCCAGAGCATCAAGATGTTTCAAATTATTTCCAAAGAACTTCCTTTCTAAAGTCCTATCTAAACCTGAAACCTGTTGTTCACAGCTGCAGATGCTGAGGAAAGCAGGAGTGAAGCACAGCCCGAGCATACAGGTGTGTCCTCCTGAGTGCCTTCGAGGCATTCAGCATTTGCAGCTCAGTTGTATTTTCACCTCAGGAAGCAAATTCCTGTGTAGGACTGGAAAAGTGAAGATCCTGTTTTACTGAGTCCCAAAGGGATGAGAGAATGGAACTTTAGGGGGAAGACTCTTTCAAGCATATTCCTACATGCAATCTCCCCTAACATTCCATGTGTATCCTCTCTTTTCTTTTTTTTTCCCAGCTTTCTCAAAGATTTAACTTCCATTCACAAGCATATTATACAAACCAAATATTTTCTTTACATTTATTAACCTGATTGAAGGACACATCTCTTTTAACTGCCTCCATAGTATTTCAGCCCCACCTAACCTATGAAACAGCATAATCAATGAAAGTCCCATCAAATTATGCCACTGAAATTTACATTACATAAAATAACACAAAATTATGCATAGTTCTGAGACCTAAATGTAAACATATTTTGACAAAAATAATGAAACTATCTGAGCAATAACTACTAATAAAAAAAATCTTAAAGAAAGAACAGAACATTACAGAAATAAGGGCGTACGGCCATGCCTGAGATAAAATGGCCACCCATGCTATTTGACAACAGAAATGCAATTATCTACTAGGAAAGAATACTCTAAGCCAAGAGAATTATGAGACAAAACTAATGGACAAGGAGAGAGGATTCATACTTCATGTTTTCACTCACATCACTCCATAAACAGTATGTGTTGCCGGAAAAATGTAATAAAAGAGGGAAGCAGCAGGTTGGTTTTCAGTCTATAGTTTCATTATTAAATTATTTATCTTTCACTCCCTCCTCCAGAATTATCTGGTATTTTCAATGGCAAAGAGGATACAAAACTCTAAAACTAAAAATATTTGAAGCTTTCTGGAGCTATTCCATGACTACATGTGCCTTGGTTTACTGTAATGGAAATATAAACTGTGTAATATAACAGGAATTAATTTATTATGGACAATAATGTGGGTCCAGAAACAAGAATGCATCGTTGTAGTTCCACTTTATGATTCAGATTCCCTGCAGCTTGAAACACATTCATCAATCTCATTAGTATTTTTACAATGCTGTAAAGTTTAAAATACAATTTAGAATTAAGACTGATGAGTACTGAATATGTATTAATGAACACAACATGTGTTCCACCTAGCTCAGGAAAGGCCCTCTGGATTCATTTCAGTCAGCTGTTTTCTGTGCTAACAAGTTTGTTTTCTAAAAGAACATACCTAAATGAATATCACAGAAGATGTTTCAGCCATTGAAAAATAAGTCCAGTTTCAGAGGTGCAATATGATACAATCATATCATGACAGCAATAGGTAGCTCAAACAAGTGAAGATTACTTTGTGTCTCACAACAGCCTCCATCCAACAGTACTGTATGCTTATTTCTATTCCAAAATTTTGAGCTCTCAATACAACGCTTTATATCCCAGCCCAAATGAACAAACATGGGAAATGTTTTCACTTTTTTAGGAAACAACTTTGATCCCTAGCCTGAGATATCTATGCTTGTCACTTGATCAAAAATCCATGGTAACTGGTTTAGTTATTTTAAACTCCTGAACTGGTCTTCTCGGTTTAATTATATATTTGTAAAAGTGTACTATAATAAAGATGTTCATACCCATAGTAAACAGCTTAATTTTATTCACTAGATTAAAGAATTTTATCTGGTTACTGAAACAGCTTATTCAAAACCTCACATTTCAGTTCTAGAAGTGACACCATATTGCTTTGCTATAACAGTAGTAATGTTCCATGGTTGCTAACGTCACTTTCATGAAAGTGACCCTGTGTCCAACATCATAATGACCTCTTGAAAGGTCATGCAGTGATATGCATGTGAGGTCATGGCTGCTGAGTTTCATACAAGATGAAATCCACTGAGGGTATAACAATATTCACAACTACTTCCATTTTTATGAGACACCTTGATGTTATACCAGAAAGAAATATATTTCTTCCAGCAAGATTTATTTTATCTGGGAATCTATGAATGAACAACATGCACAACAGAAACTCTAAAAAGTGACTTTTTCTACCGACTGCAACTGTTTTCCATGAAAATATTTCAGAAACAAATCACTCCCACTGTACGCTAGAAGTACTGCACTGTAAGCTAGAAGTACCTGTGACTGTAGGAAATACCTTAGCAAGGCCATCACAGCTGAAGAGCTTCAATGTGAGCTACTTTCACTCCAGTCACAACTGTTTAAGTAGCTCAGCCTCCATAGAAGAGAGTGGCCAAAATTCCACACATTCATTTTGAATCAAAATAAAAGCGTGTCACTGGGAGATGTTTCACTTTCATTTCTTAGATTTTTTTTTCTGCAATGTTCTTTAGATTTGTTAACATATAGATTTTTTTTTATTCACTTTTTTGAAAAGCTATACTCTTTAATAGTTTTGGTTTTATTTAAAAATTGCACTACCAAAAATTTTTCCATCCCTCTGTAGCTAGGAAAACACACACATTATTTTTTTTTTTTACTTCTAAACTAAAACAAAACTGGAAATTTAGAACAAATAGATGGCCTGTGACAAATTATAGTTCTGTTCCGTATTATTCTACTATATTTCGGTTTTATGTTGACATTGAGAGAATTTCAGTCAGAATGGAAGACAGAAGATGCTAGTTACTTTTCCTGTCCAATTAAACCTATTAACCCAGTCCTTAAAATACATTGCAAAAGAAGATGCAACTTATACATCATGTAAGGCAGGGGTGTATCAGTCTCTCTATTAAAAATTAAGGAAGCTGAGAGGAGATACCTTAAGGGACTTTCTCAAGGTCACACAAAGTCAGGAAGAGCCTGCCTGTAGTTTCTCCCAAACCAGAAAAATAGACAATATTTTGTCTATTTACAAACTTACTTATATCCATATATCTGTGCATGTTTTCAAAGTATCTTATATTTCCTTTAATTCCAGAACAATTCCATATTTTCAGCTGTAATGTTAAAGAGAAATAAGCAGTTTTCAGGCTGATGAACAAACTGGGTTTGAATGCTGAACTTATTAAGGACTCAGGGGAAGCTCACAAACCACCCTACAGAGGCAGTCTGACACTAAAATTTGCAGGCTGATGCAGAGCATAGCATGCTCCACATATGTCAATGCTGACACAGGAGGAACATTATGCCTAAAACACCATCTCCCACACAATTAATTAATCAGAGATGGTATCTTAAAGTCTCCTTCACTTATTTCTGACATTTAACACCTTTGGAGAAAGGTACCATAAGAAGTTCCTAAGTATTTTATTTATTTGCAAACAACAGACACAAGTAACAAAGATAGCTTCTTAAATGCAGGCCATAATAAAAGGCAAAGTTAATTACTGATTAATAGAAAAGCATAAGAAAGAGACAAGGTATGATTGAGGTCATACATTGCAATGATTAATTACTGTTTTCCAGAAAACATTCACTGAAAAATTACTTGTAAAATTATGTTCCTCTAAGAATTAATTAATCTAAAAGCTTTAAGAAAACATAAAAGCACAATAATCAGGAAACTGGGTAAGCAGTTTGCTCTAATTTGTAAAAAGAAAATTTGTATAATTGATTAGTCTGAGAGCAATTACAGAGCTGGCAAAGCCTTCAAACAAGAACCAACTTAAGAACAGCATACTAGTAATTGGTTTTTATTCATCTTCCCAGTGCACTTATTTGCAAAAAAATAGCCAGAATTGTTGTTCCATTTTTTGGTGTATGAAGGAAACAATACTATGCATGTGCAAAAATGTGGTCTGAACACACCCCACTATGAGCCTGCTGTCTGTGACTAATGGCAAAAGAAAATTTCTACCACATCAGTGAGATTTGCATTCCAGCTTGGTTTATAAGCCATATGAAAAAGACCTCAGACAAAGCTCTGTATCAACCTCTTTTTAATGTTTCAGAAATTATCCTCCTGTTTGTGATCTTCAGAAGTGTCATGAGAGGGAGTTTGTGATATTTTTTTTTTTCCTCCAGAAGTTGCAGTGATGGCCACACATCACCAGAGTGAATGCTTGTGAGGAGCAAGCCTGATAAATCAGTCACAACTAAACTTGCAATGCCACTGTCTTCTACATGTGGGAGACTGGAAAGAAAATTTACCTGTGATGCTACATAAAATACTTCACGGACCACATCTGCCCTGCAGCATCTCATTTGTGAATTTACACCACAATAGATGGCTTGAAGCCCTCTATTGGATGCTATGAGTGTATTTTGCAACAGTGACTACTGCTTAGTAAGTGTTTGTTTCACTTTTGTGTGCCATAGAAAGAGCTACAGATGATCAAAGCCAGAGTGAGATTTTGAGGTGAAGAAACACTGAATAACTGAGAAAAGAAAATGTCATTTGAGATGTCTGTTGTTTATTTGAGGTCACTGCTATAACAGGGCAGCAAATACACCATAGCACAACATCCAGAATATCAAAAGTGCCAAAGGCAGGGTTGTTCATGTAGTATAGACTATATGGCTTGTGAATACTAAGTCCTTTTGCATCAGCAAACCTCATAATTAAAATTGACAAAGGACTTATAAGAAGTGATGTGACCTCTGACCAGTAACATGGGAATATTGCTATTTAAGATCTTGCTGACTCAGTTCAGTTCAGAGTTAGCTCTAAACACAGGCTTTCATATCATTTGACTTTCAGTACCTGCTTAAATTTAAGTTCACATATATATAATCTTTTCTCAATCAGGAGTTGGTATAATATATCACTAGTAAGCAGATGTAGATGAAAAAAGGAAAAAAAATTCTTGGGGGTGAAAATCGAATTGAATTTTTTTCCCTCCACAGAAATTTAGAACTTAAAGAAAAATCAGTTGTAGTTTTTCAAATAAATAGAGCTGTATCACACCTGCACTATAATACCTTTGGACTTTTATCTACCTTATGAAGAATTGCAGGAGAAAACCAATTAGCAGAAACTCTAAGCTATTGCATATGCATGGCACACCTTAAAGCATAAAACAAGGTCCTCAGAAGGAGGAGCTTTCAAAGCTAAGGAGAGGATACTAAGCAAGCTTGGAAATGGTACAAAACTGGGAGGAGTTGTTGACTCCTCAAAGACAGGGAAGCCCTGCAGAGAGACCTTGATAAATTAGAGGGCTGGGCAATCACCAACCACATGAAATTTAACAGGGAAAAGAGCTGGATTCTGCACCTGGGACTGGGCAACCCTGGGTGTATGTACAGACAGGGGAATGAGATGCTGGAAAGCAGCACTGTGGAAAGGAAGCTGGGGTTCCTAGTCAAGGGCAAAGTGAACACGAGTCAGGGTGCCCTGGCAGCCAGGAGGGCCACATGTGTTCTGGGAGACATTGCCAGCTGGGCAAGGGAGGGGATTGACCCTCTCTGCTCTGCACTGGGGTGGACTTGCATGCTGTGTGCAGTTTTGGGCACCACAACACAAGAAAAAAATAAAGCTATTAGAGAGTGTCCAAAGGAGAGCAACAAAGATGGTGAAGAGCCCTGAGTGGAAGCTGAATGAGGAGCAGCTGGGGTCACTTGGTCTGTTCAGCCTGGAGGAGAACATGTTTTCTACACGCATTCAGGTGGAGCATTATTCTGGTCAGTCTATTAGAGAATGAACTTAACAAGCAAAAAAACCATTCAAAGGGAAAGACAACATTCAAAATATATTTCTAGATATGAAATATGACTATTTTAGAGAAAACAATAAGGAAATGCTGCTAAGAAGAAATTATCATTGCATGTACCCATGGTGGGTAAGAAAAGAGGGCTGAACTGGGTCTGTCTGAGATGGAGTTAATTTTCTTCATAGGAACCCTAGTGGCTAAAACAGAGTAACACTGATGTTCTCACTATCGAGAAGTAGTTCTTGCATTATTCAAAACTTTCTCAGCTCCTTAGCTGGCCTCTGCCGCCAAGTAGGCTAGGGTTGGGCAAGCATTTTGGAGGGAACACAGCTGGCTCAAACTGGCCAGAAGAGAGTTCATGCCATACATCATGTTCACCAGTAAAAATGGGTTTTTTTTTTCTTCCAGAGTAGCTGTTGGTCAGAGATTGGCTGTTGGTCAGAGATTGGTTGTTGGCCAAACCCAAAACACACAACTGCAAACAAATATCAAAAAACTCCAGCAGAAAGTTTTCTGGGGGTGTTTTGGTTCCTATCTTCTTCCTTCCACTATATTGATTATCAATGTGGAACACTTGCTATGGGGAAAACATTTCTCTATATTTAAGACCAAGATATTCATAAATATTATCCAGAAAACTTGACTTCAAATTTGAGATCACTTTAATTAGATAACCACTTTTAGTTAACATAGCATATGATCACTAGGGGAAAACTTTGCTGCATACAAAAATAAATGCTATGAAAATACTGCTTTAATTTAAAATATAACACACATGAACACAGGTATATGTATCATATACAAAACATACAACAACATAGAAATGTTGTGTGTAAAGAAACACAAAACAGGTTTGACCTGCTGCTGTTCATACAATTGTGTATGTTGGAATGACTATTTTTAGTTAACAGAAGTAATAGTGTCAATAACATTGAAAGGATGCAGTAAATTTAAGAATTGATTGTTAAACAAAATTTAAAAGTCATGTCATTCTTAACAGTAGAGTGACTAGAGTCAGATTATCTGCAAATACGGCAAGCCTCAGCCAGGGAATGTGTACTTTTAACTGGAAACCGCTGTAAGGAATCAACTTGCTCATGGAGACATAGTGATGATATGTTCATTGGGTTTTTTTTCAAATTGTGTTAGCACAAAACACAACTTACTTGTGAACTTATGGACTGACAGTGAGGACATTTTTATTCTACACAATAAATACTTTCAAGTTTTCACCTCTTGTTGTCCTGCACCAGGTTGTTAACATTACATTTTACTTCTGAAAATTACAGTCCCATTACTCTGAGCCAAGCTGTTTTTACCTTCCCTTCCCTTGTTAGCACAAATAGATATTTCATGCCAAAGTGTAGAGTCCATACAGGTCAGACTCAATAGTAAATTTGGGGAAAAAAACCCAAACTTATATTCACTTCAACAGCCTTTGGGACCAATTACAGTTTTGATTAGCAATTGGAAATGCAAGTTTTAATATACACTTGATTTTTCTCTAAGACAAACATTCAAATGATTTTGGTCTGTTAAAACAGATTAAATACACCATGAGAGTCATTGATAGGCTACATTCATAACTTAGCAGATATATTAGAAGATATTTTGAGTAGCATTATCATGCAAAAAAGGGCTAGAAAATATATATCTATTATATACAGACACACCAGTGTCCAGAGGCTGAGAGATGTATATCTACACTTACACAAATTTCTAAATACATATGTACACATGAACATTGTAACAAAATAGCAATTACCTCATTAATGTTTTACTGTTATATTTGCCCAGTTCAACATAACTAATGGTAAAATCATCCCAAAAGAGTTGGTCCCTATGTTCCATAATTAATTTTCTTCTTTAATTCTGCTTTCCTGGATTTTACAGTTACACATATCAAGTGAGCTTCCAATGCTGTTAAACACGACTTTAAGAATACGGACACATCTTTGGCAAAGAAAAAAAAAAAAAAGGAAAAGCTGTCTAGAACCACTTAGTTGTTTGTTGCTTTGCCATTATCCAGAATAAAGTATCTACGTACATCTAATTTTTCCAAAACTTTAGGTTTTGGAAAGCAAACTTTAGTCCTACAGCCTGGGCTTTGTCCCATGACAGCATTGCAGTCACCTAAATTCAGACTACATGTCACCCACCTTGCTCAGAACTGCTGCATGACTCATTTTTAAACAAACAAACCAACCAACAACAAAAAAGGCTACTTCTAAATAACTTTTTAAGTCATATTCTATGCTCAGATGCACCTGATGCTGCCATTAAGAACACAAGATCAGAACACCTATAATATCAACAGTTTCCCTTTGGGGGTTTGTTGACATTGTTTTCTGGCATTTTTTTCACTCAGTGACAAGAAATCTGTAAAGCATTGCCTTAAGGACAACCTTACAGATTCCATCCTTTAAGGAATCAATGTCAATTTCCTTCAGCTAGCTGACCTAAATTTGAGGCCCATATTTCCTCTTGCTTTTCCTTTATCAGTGTCATAAATAAATCACTATAACATTCAAACCTTTCAACCCAACAAAATACAGTTTCATTATATGACCTTTCTCATACAGCACATTATCAGATTCCGATATATACTGTCCCATGACGTCACAATTTCTTGGTCATTTATTTTAAAGTCTAATTCTTACCAGTTACTTCCTTCTGTAGCTTCAAGAGCAGTTAAAAGCTCAAGTTACTGCCTTTTTAGATTTTTTTCCTACATCATTCCATATCCTACCAAATAATTTACTTAGAATGGTCTTCAGAAGCATTTGGTGTTCTTTCACGTATGAAAAAACACCTGAATAATAAAAAAACACATTCAGGATTTTTCACACAAGTTTTCTCCTAGAAACTACAGTTAGCTTTTATTAGGGCTCATGGAAAGTGGAAAAATTCAGGAGAAATATTTTTTTCTTCCTCTTTATTGCTTGGCTACAAGAACTTAGCTCATGAGACCAATGATTCATAGTAAGGTGAGTAAAGAGATCTTTTTCAGTATCATCTACTACAGGCATAAATATATGACTTGAATTTAAAAATTATCATTCCTTGTACTCCTTTCATTTTGCAACCAAATCATCAATGCTAAAAAACAAAACCCCTAAAATATATAGCTCCCCTAAGAAACACAAGCAGTCCCAGAATTTTAACTTTTCAATAGCTGAATTTTACTAGGAAATATTTTCAACACAAGGCAACCCTGATGTAAGAACTTAATTTTGTCAGTTAACTTTTAAATCAACAGTGGGCAGGATAAGGAGAGCAAAATGGTCTGAGAGGAAAACTGAGGAAAACTGCTGCTAAAATAACTGAATGAAATAATGTCTGAGTGAAGGACACAAAGTTTGAAGGAAAATTTTGACTGATATCTCAGAACTAATGAAAAAGGCAAAGAAGGATAACTCATTCATCATTTTACAAAACTGTTTTTTCTAAAATATGGCAAATGCTGTAAGTCAACACAGTCACACACAATGCATTTGACTCAATAATAGAAAGGAAAATACAGCAAAGCCTGAAGATGCTGAATAATATTCTGGATAATTCATTCATTGATACCTCATTTATTATAATTTTTTTAAAATTCTCTAGCAGCATCAACTTTTAAGTTTGCCACAATTCAGTTCACTGGGGTTGACGAGGCATGCTGTGATCTGGCCAAGATTTGATTATTACTATTGTACAGGTTCCAAACTGGTTTTTAGAATGCCAAAATTCAGAGAAAACATTATATAAGCTTACCTGTTAACTCAAAGCTATCTTTTTCTTACAACACCAGGCAATCATGAAATCAGATCTACATCAAATACAAAGCAACTCTTCCCACCTTGCTGCAGATGACTTGCTGACTGCTTGTGGTAAACATGCACAATACACATATTAGCTCTTTCATCATTAAAGTCTCTAAGTCTTTCAAAAGAAGATGATGAAATCACATTTCTTTCACACTTAATCTACTGAACTAGCAAATATACCTAATATTACTACAATTTGTTCCATATTTTGTCAGAATTTTTTTAAAGAACATCCATTTATTTGTTCATTTGGTTAAGTGAACCTTTCAGTGCATTTAGTCCCAGTGGATTTTCACAGCTGAGAGAAACTCATGGAAAAACAAAAAAAGGCAAAACAAAACCCCTCACAGCAGCCACCATTTGAGTCTTGGCAATTCTGAACAAAAAATTGAGATTAGATATATGAAAAATATTCTTATATTAAACCAGCTATCATAAGAGATAGTCTTAATTCATTTGTAACACTCCATAAATATTAGAGCATATATTTTCAGTCTCCTCCAAGAAACAAATATATGCTTCTATAATTGTACAGATAAGAAAACCATAGTATGGTTTACAAAAAAGACTTTTTCATCAGGAGTTTTGTGACAGAATGTGAAGAACTTAAAACTGCTGAATTATAGCTACTTAACTGTAAAACGATTCATCTATCTGCTTTTGTTCTGAAGAGCCATTCTAAATACTGCATTTGACTGTGTTTTTCTGTACACAGAATGTGCCAGAATGTACTAAAATTCTATCAGGTTTCTATAGATGAAAGAGATTGAGATGAAACATCTTCTCACACACAATCTGGTCTCTTTGATTACATTTACAGACCCTCCAGTCATTCCACAACCCCACCCATCCTTTGCTACAGCTTTCAAGCTGTGACAATTTAGATAAGTGAAACATTAAATAGCTCATTATAAGTCCACTTCTGCACCATAGGAATTGATGGCAGCATTGCCATTGACTTCAATGGGAGTTGGATTACAGCTTGAAACACATCACGTATACATTCATCAGAAATATTTAAAATTCAGAGACTTTCCAAACTACTTCAAATCAGTTATAATGAACCAATCTTACTACAAATTGGAAAGAGGTATCAGGCCAGTTTTTAGAGTACTACAAAAAGCTGTTGAAATAAAGTTTTACTTGTTCTGCCTTTTTCATCCAAATTTCTTGCTATGGCTTTGTGACACGAAACCATCAGGAAGTGAAAAGCCTTTTCCAACAAATTCAACATAATAGAATAAAAAGAGCAGGGACAAAAAGCTTTCAAAATTTTCTTTCAAGACAGGCAAACTATTTATCTGCCAGAAACTGATTTACTATGAAGAAGCTACTAGGATGCACATAATTCAAGATTTCAGCTTATAAGAAATCACACAATTGAGCAACTTTGGTAATTTAGTATAAAAGATAGTAGTCCAGTGTAGTCAGAATGAGTCATATTCCAAGTGGGTGTGCATTTCCTTCTCTCTTACATCAGACTAAAGAGACAAAGCCCAACCAGCCTATGATACAAGAGATAGACAGATTCTAAAAAAACCCAAAACAACTCTTCCAGAAAGAGGCTTTATACCTCTGTGTTATTCACAACAGCCCCGCTACCTGCCAAGCAGTTTGTTACAATACATGAGAAAGGCCTTAATTCCAGATACCTTTCATTATGCCCTAACGCTAGCATCCTGCATAGGTAAGAAACTTACTTGTTACTTTTTAAGAGGAGATAGTGTTGCATGGCAAAATTGTGTCATTGCCAAATATCAAATAAAAGCCCCTGTAAAGCTCAGAAAATAATGGGAAAGGTTTGTGATAAACAAATTGTCATATTTTCAATAATTTATTTTCAACCCTATTCAAGACAAAGAAACGGACTTGAATTCCTAAGAAATTTGAGGAAGAGATGATGTATAGAAGCTCCTGCCATATCTGCCAATTTCTACATGAGCTTTTATATTAAGTGGGCTGGAATCAATTCATTAAAACAACAATTTAACAGCTAAGACAAGGACACCAAGAAAGCAAGCAGCGGAAGAAGTAGTTTCAAGAGAAAGAACACGACATATGGACTTTTTTTCATTTGACCTGGAAAAGTAAGGAAATGGCTAATATTAGAGTCCCTTGTGAGGCATTGTGGTCTTATGTTCAAATAAAACAGAATATTACCTTTTCTAGTGTTTTGTAAAGGATCTGATAGGTATTCAAAGGTTTCACTTAATTTTTTGGGTGACATATATTCAGACATAAGCCTCAAGTACTATTTTTAAGTCTCGTCAAGGAATTTGGCCGATCTTGTAAAATTTTAGAGCCCAGAATTTTACTGGCTACATCTCGGCCCCAGCACTTGAGCACATACCCTGACCACAGGCCAGCTGCATGCCAGGATAAGAGATTAACGTGCACTGTAGTTTCCTACAGCAGAAAACCCAGACATGCGAAAGAGCAGCAAGTTCCTGTGCACCTCCCTGCAGTCCTCCCTTTCCAGGTTTACCAGGGAATGAAGCATTACTGTGTCAACTGCACCTGTCCTTAAGTGTAGACACAGCCATTTTCCTCAAACTGTCTAAAGCAAGGTCAGAGGTACCAACACTGGACCAAACTACATTGAGAACAGTCCAAAACTGAATCACAAACTTAATGAATCACTACTGTGTAGAACAGGTTTAAGCTTCTGCTTAGATTTTAGGCAAAAATTTCCAAAATTAGTTACAGCAGAGGATGTACATTTTGGAAAAACTGCAGGAGACGTCCGGCCTTGAAATGCAGAATATGTTTTACCTATATAGTTTAAAGCCTCATTTTAAAATTAACTTAGTTCAACCAATACTTGCAGTCAAGCAATTACCACAGCATTTTCTTTCTTATAGATACTCATGCAGCATACTTCACTGGAAGGATAAAAGTATATTGATAAGCATTATACCTCCTGAAACAAATCCCTTTTGGTCAGTACAATTGCCAAATCATAGCAACAGACAAAAAAAAAGTTTAGATTTACATATTTGTGTGTGTTCATGCATGGAGACAAAAATAAACCACAATCAGTTTAGAGGAAAGCATTATGCTACATTCAAATGTCAATTTACCACTTTTCAAGGCTAAAGATTTCTTGGGCATCATTTTTCAAATAATCGCTAAGGACATGAAAATTTGCACAGCCCTGGCTGTGTTTGAAGCACTCTGTGTATTAAAACTGCAGTTAACTTGAAATTGTGTGACAGAAAAACAAAACAGTCATTTAGTGTTCAATCTGAACATTTATCAAATGTTTGCAACAACAAAACTCTGAGGCTGATTGAGCTGTTACAGTCATTTTAACGTGATGTAAGTTCACTAATCTGCTCTGATGACAGTGGAGGCACGCACCTTGGGCTGGAAAACAGGAGGCATTGTTGCAGGAATACCATATTGCTGTTCTGTAATCACCACATTAAAACAAGCACATGAAGACAAAACAATTAAGAAAAAAGTTTTTATTTCCCCCCACAACAAAATACAATAATTAGGTTTTTTTGGGCTATGTCTAATAGAGCATACGTCATTTGGCATACTGCTGTGAATGGCAATGAGCAATGATTATAGAGATTTATTCTTCCCAAAGTCTTCAAAATACACTCAAAACTTGACAGATAAGATGATGATGATAATAAACTATTTATCAAATTGAAATGCAGTCACCTCTGGGGTGAGCTGTAATTTCAATATTTTCTTCTCTGTGTTCATTGTACCCCTTAGAGAGTAGCATTATCTGATTGGACTGCAGCTACAAAATTGCTTCAAGATCCCTACCAACAACTGGGAGAATTTCTTCTGATTTATAGGGGCTAAAAACAAAGGTATTCATGCTGCTCTAAATCTGAGTGTCTGCATTGGAGATAATACAGATTTTTTCAGCATAGCAGGATACTACAGCAGGAATGTAACATGTCTGGAAGACAAGGTCCAATCACTCTATTACACTGCTAACACGGGTGCTGTCCAGTCTCATCAGATCTCATAAAAGCTTTTTTAACCTTGCTAGATTAATTTCTAAGTTTAATTGTCTCCTCTTCAAAATGAGATCATGATTTCTTGTCTTACACAGGTTTTCTTTGGCTGCCATTTTTTTAAACAAATTCATACCCTTTGCATGCAGTAATTTTAACATCTTGTGAGTTTTAAACTAGTTCTGCATTGAAATGGGAAAAAAGTTTTATTGCTCAATTTCTTAATATTAAAAAAAATATATTTCTTCTACAAGTACACAGCATAAACCATTACTTCAAACATATTAATTAACTAAAATAACTGTATCTCACCGCATAGAAAGCCTAACAGCCAAGGGGACTTTTAATTTTTTATATATATGTATATATATAAAAGGAAGAGTAAATCTTGATAATAATACTCTTTCCTTCACAAAAATAAAAGTAATCTTTTTAAAGCATTGGTATTAGCGATGCATCATCCCCTCCTTAATTATGCTATTAAGAAATTGGAATGTTGATACCACGTGGTGTACCTTTAAAAAAATATACAATACTAAGAACAAAAACGGTTCATTAATTCCTGAAAATCCAAATTTTTAAATGAAGAAAACTAGTGGAATAAATAATGGTTTCTTCTAAATAATATTTCAGCAAAAAGAAACATTATTAATCCTATTGACATCCTTTTAGTTTAGAAACAAATTTAAAGTACACCAATAATATTTAAGTCTAGAGTTTCCTCTGATAGAAGACCTCAGTGCCATAGAATGCATCAGCTAGCAACATTTCACTGAACCATTTGTGCACTTTGCTCATTGTAACTCATGACCATTCACCCCTACACTGACACTCAAACATGAGCGAACAAATTACGTGGAGGAGAACATCACCACTTTCTCTCAGTAAACATCACATGTCACATCCCAAGAGTTCCATTAATGAGTCAAGTTTAAAAATAATTCAACTACAAGGTTGGGAATTAGACTTTTTTTATCACCTCACTACTTTCAGATAGTTTGTGGAAAAGCAGAATTACTGGCAAAAGTGCAATGGACCCACATAACAGATATGCCTCCCAGGCGCAGTAAGGCTTAGTGCTAAATGCCGTCCAGAATGGCTAAAATACCACACTCCTGCCTATAAAGGGTACAAGTCTCCACTTCCTTTTCTTCCACTAACAAAATCTTGTTGAGTTACTTAAATCAACATGCAAATAGTTATGCTCTTGTTAAGCACAAAACACTAATATTTTGCCTATTGATGCTTTCTATATATTGCAATTTTCCACAAACTAATATGCCAACACAAGCAAGATACACTGTGCATAATGACACATCCTTGCATATCAAATAACTAGTGAAATAAAAAGCTCAACTCATCTCTCTCCTCAGATGTGCTATTCATTGCTTGAAACTATGTAATTGGCAAGTTAAAGTCCAGATTTTATCTGGGTCAGATTCACTTGATCTAAAAATAAAACTTTGTTCCCTGAAACCTTTCCAACTAGAGCAGGCATTCCCTTAAGCCCGTAAAATAAAAATAATATCAGCATCAGAGATACTAAAATATGAACATAGAAATAGAACACTGGAAGGATTTGGGATGCTTGAATTTGGATTATAAATTCTACAAATGTAATTCCAAGTGCTTACTTTACAGCAATATTACTATAGTGGATATGTCTCCTTAGAAACAGAGTCAGCTTTCATTCAGCTTTAGTGGGAACATTAATACTGTAATTTCTTACCACTTTGCAGCTTTGAAGTATGACAGAAATGAAATACAGAGGCAATTATTTTAGCTTCTACTGGAATACCAGTTTTCTTTTATGTGCACTTAAAAAATTCCAGTCTGATATATCTAGAAATTTCTTTTCAACTCTTTTTATATTGGCAATGCTAACTCCTCAATGCTTCACTTATCGGGGATCGCTTTTTTTAGTGCGATCCTTATGTTTTACCTACTCTGCTGAAAAAGCTACCTACAAAAGTCTCAGTTTACTTCTCCTCCATACAAGCACCAAATTTCCAATTTTGTTCCATTCTCTTTTTGTCCATTCCAACATTAGGAGTCACTCAACAACAAGAGGAAGAGTATTTTGGTGATGAGAGGCTGTGTCTCAGACACTTTGAACATGGATGCCCTTCCTCTCCACCAGCATCTTCTCTTCCCTGGGGTGAATTCCCTCCTACTTCTCCATTTGTGAAAGGGGAAAACAGATGGGCAATGCTCCTAAGGAGACCGTAAAATGTGCATTTAGTAACCAGAAAGTGTTCACATAACCCAGCCAATTAAAAAACCACCAGTCAGAAGTCAGCTATTCCATAATACCCTGCCCAAGGACTGTACATCCCATTTCTCCCAGAAGTGTTGCCTGGAAAGGTCCAGGTATCTACCACAGCCTTCTTTCACAGTATTTTTCAACTTTTATACCAGGTAATTTGCACAGGTGATAGGTGATAAAATGCCAGTTGTGGAGGAAGGCAGATTGGAAATAAGCTCTATGTTTATTTCATAAACAAACATCAAGGACTTCCAACATTATGTTAAATAATTACCTGAACCAAGAGCATTTGATCAGAGCAGAAGAAGAATTGGATTTGTTCTGATGGAATGAAAAGAAAATAAAGTTACACAGCCCACTCAAACTGTTGCCCATCCGTGTTGTGTTCACATAATAACCATGACTGTCAAATATTTTTTCCTGCTCTAGGCTTCTTCTGGCAAGTCACAATAATAATAGCTTCTCAAATCAGATGGATAAAAGAAGCACATCTAAACATGTTATTATTATGGTGGTCTACTTCCCTGTAATCCAGGATTACAGGATTGCAAATGAAACCGTTGAAGACATTAATTCAATACAGAAGTAAAATAACCCTGCTAAAAAGAAATTGAAAATAAAATTTTATTTTTTTTAATTTTGGAAGTATTCTGGAAGTTGCTTTGCACAGCAGCTGAATGGAGCCTGGATTTGAGAGTTTATATTCCCATATCTTGCAAGGCAACAATGATTTCCAATCTATGTCATCTTTCCTTGATATAATAAGAAAGGAAGTATACATAGGTTCATTACCATATGAGACAAGAAAAGTCATCTCCAAAACTCATCAAAATCTTTTCCACGCTCAGTTCCTATTTCTCTGGGTAGGATGCTAATTTTTCCCTACTGGTAAGGAGCTGCGCCTCATGCAATGAAAAAAGCATCCTTGATAAAGGTCATTCTCTGTATAATGTCTATAATTTCCCTTCTAAATTTCCCCAGTGTTTTAATCTTATCACACTAGGTAGGAAGTAACCCAGTGATTCATACTGCACACACCCCAAGAAGGAAGATAAACATTCAAAGATCTGCTATGGAAATACCTTTTACATCAAAAAATGACCAATTCTTCTTTTCTATTTCCACACATTTTTTTTGCTTTCCCTAATTTACTTCTCAGGTTGTTCATTATCAGCTTTACTTGGTGTTCTTTTGATGTTTTACCACAGTTTGTTCTTTAGCTTATCATTAACTGCTGTTTAAAACACAGGCAACAACCACTGGAAGCCATTACCATCCCAATTGCCTTTCACTCTTCTTTCTAGAGATATTTCTATTTTAATAGCACCTTTACAAAGTGATAAGTACTAGCTAAAATTTAGATGTGTTTGTACATAACTTCAAGGTGGGGAGGAGAGGAATAAAAATGTCTGCTCAGTCACCAAGGATTTCCCAGAAATACACACCTCTTCGTAAAGGAACTTGACTGAACCAAACATCCTCTATGCACATGCCAAACACAGAAAAGTAGAAAGACTAAACCAGTAAAGCACAAAGCCTAGAGGTCATTTTTCTGAACAAAGATGCTCACACTAATGCTTTTAGTGTCAAAGCTGATCAAAGAGAAAAGTCAAATCAAAACAAGAAAGCACAAGCTTCCACACCCCAAACTGAGGCGATTATGGAAATGCCAATGCCCATCCTTTGCTTTAGCTAGATGGAAGCCCCTCTACACTGTTCTCATGTGACTCCACCTGGAGTGCTGCAGCCAGTTCTGGGCTCCCCAGCCAGTTGTAGTGAGTTCTGGGCTCCTCTCAGCCTGTTGTAGTGAGTCCAGAGGAGGCCATCAAGTTGATTAGAGAGATGGAGCACCTCTCCTATGAGGAAAGGCTGAGAGGACTGGGATTGTTCAGCCTGGAGAAGAGAAGGCTTCATGGTGACCTAACTGCAGCCATCCAATAGCTAAAAGGCACCTACAAGAAGGCTGGAGAAGGACTTTTCATAAGGACAAGGGGCAAGGACTTCAGACTGAAGGAGGGTAGGCTTAAACTAGCTATTGGGAAGAAATTCTTTACTGTGAGGGTGGTGAGGCACTGAAACAGGATGCCCAGAGCACATGCTCAATCCCTGCAAGTGTTGAAGACCAAGCTGGATGGAGCTCTGAGCAACCTGGTTTAGTTAAAGGTGTCCTTATCCATGGGACAGGGGAGTGTGAACTAGATGACCTTTAAGGTCCCATCCAACCTGAGCCATTCTATGACTATGAATTCACACTGCCTACTTCATTGCTTCTCCAGTGAATTGCCCAGTCTAAAATTCTGGGAATAGAATCTCCAATACCCATTGTGTCATTTATTTAACAAGGTATTGTGTTGTCATACATGAGTTAAGAAATTGGCAGGGGTAAAGGGACTAAAGGAGGGCAGGAGGTGTAGATAAAAGGGGGTTGGGATTAGTTTGTTTTTTCCCTCTCCCCTATTATAGGACAAATTTATAATTTAGGTTTCATTTGTCAAATTTTCTTTAACCTACTTCCATGCTAGCTGTACTATGCTAGCTCTTTTTATTTTGGGGCAGTTGAGATTGAATTATACCTTAAAGGTATTTTGCTGTATCTTCTGCAAAGCTTTTCCTATTACTGTGGCAGCACCAAAAGGCACATTTTCACTATACTGACACCTTAGATAAAAAATAGGAGACAATCCTGTTTACCCTGTAAACTCTTTTCCTTAGAAAGACGAGCACAAAGAACAGTATGGACTGTTGCTGTTGTATCCAGCAATTGACACAAAATGCTTAATCCAGGGACATTTTTAGATTGGGTAGGAGTTACCTGAAAGATGGCAAGGTAAGGAATGGCAGAGAAGATGATCAGTTGCTCATTTGGTAAAAAAGAGTGTGGATCAGCAGATTGGCAAAAATGGCAACTGTAGAAAGAAACCTCAAGCTATTTTGCCATAGCTCATAAGCAGGAGATCAGAGTGGAAAAAAACAGTTTTGTGAGAGGATCTTTTGTTGTCATAGGCAATTTCCCACTGCTCAGTTGAGGGCACAGTAATAAATAACAGCTGTGGATATGATGTCTCCATCTTCTGATTACATTGAAAGCAGGGACAATAAGGCAGGGAAAATTAGATGCTGCTTTGGCTTTGCATATGATAGTTGCCTTTGTCAGAGGCAAAGTATCAGCACAGCTAGATCTCTGGGTTTTACTTTCCTATCTAATGAAAAAAGTAGCTTGAGGACACATCTCCTCAATATCTTATTTTCTTGTTCTTCTTTCTTTTTTCTCTCCTCCCTGACTAAAGTAAGAAATAGCATTAAGCAGGGAGATGTGTTGTATCTGAGATTCCTTGAAAACTAAATTTGACAAGAGAGCTTGTTTGAAAATATAAGCTGGAAGATTTACACCAGATAAGAGAATATAAAACCTTCCAGTAGAGAACTAATCTCACATGCAAGAAATTAAACAGGTTCAAAAGTAGTTTGTCATTATCTGCCAATGAAGGTAGGCTTGTTTCCTCCTACCACTGTCTTCAAAGGGTGAAATGAAACTACAATAGGATATTTCACTTTCAATGTGTTTCTTTCTGTTACTGAGCTTTCAAATCATGTTCAGAAGTTAAAGGAAAGTTATGATTTTCCTTACAGAAAGGGACAATCTCCTTTCAATAACTTTTTGGAATATTTTTGAAATCCAAGCGTGCATCCTAGAGCTAACATTTACCACGTGCTAGATAAGACCATTCTAAATTAAAGAACTTTACATGTTCTTTGAAGTATTATAGTGGTACATATCAGGAAGACTAAAACATGTAATTTAATCCTTTACATTAAACTGGATGTTTGCATTTTACATCTGGGTTATGTAAAGAAGAGAATAACATTGTTTACAACTACATCTGAGAAAAAAATAAAACAGAAAGTGTTTATAAAGATAAAGTAATATCCTGTATACATATACAGGATACGTATAGTGTATATACATATATATCCTCTATAGAATTTGTGCACAATCCTTTCAGATACTCCTATACTAATGTATACATTTGGTAAATTACAGTAGTCCAACAATGCCCAGCATGCTAGAGACAGGATGCCAGGTCTAGCAAATCCCAGTTTCACCCACAATGACAGATTTTTCCACTTTAAAATTACATTCTTCCTTCATGATTCTTCTTGTTCAAACCTCTAAACTAAATTTTTCTTCATGTTTTGGTAACAAGTATATCCGAAAGCTTTGAAAAAACTATTAAAGTTTTCTGTAAGCAAAATTACTTGATTTAGAAGGCCTTTTCATACTACTTACAATTTGTAGAAGGAATATACAAATCTTAAATACCATCTCTAAAATTTTGCATTTCTAGTGAGAGAGATCATATTAATGAAAAAAAATCAATAATTACAAACCTTTTTTCTTAAAATTAAAAATCTCCAAGGAGTTACTCATTTTTCTCCTAAATTCATCCATGCAATTCCAACATGTGCATATTTCTTACCGGCAGGATTTGTTAAAATTTTGAAAAGCTGTCAACCCTCTAGAATTAAAATAACCCTAAAACACTGTTACAATCAGGGAAGCTATCAATTAAAAATCTCCCCTTAAAATTATCTTTTCAAGTGATATCGGAGTTCATTTCCCAGCAACTCATGGGAAAAGGACCTTTATCAAGATTGAAAGTATTTGTAAGTAACAGAATAGTTCTAAAGCCTGCAATTACTGTATGTTTCATCATCTTCATAAACTTAAGTAGCATAAGCATTCAGGAAGCAGAATTTCCATTCTTCATTACTTGAATCAACTGATTTATGAGTTTCCCAGTCTTCACTCTAATAGAAGACAAAAGGTATGTTTAAACCATATTTTACAAAAACAATTTTCTTTTACCTAGAACAGCTCAGAGGACTTACTCACTCAAGCTGAAACTCTGATTTGTTTTTTGTTTAAACTTTGGATTGCATATGTTCTACCCTTCTTGGCCAGAAAACACTATAGCTGGGTCTCTCAGACAAAGGCTGCTCAGGCTTGAAAGTCACAACCTCCTCATTTGCTCTTGAATAGTTCAGGAAGGATAAACATCCTTCACGCTTCTAGGTTTTCTCAGGGACCACATAACAGCTAAAGCAAGTGACAGGGAGATTTTTTTTTTTAATAAATAGTCATCTCACTTTTTTTTTGCAGAGATTAATGAAAAAATAAACTAAAAACTACCTGGGAAGTCCTGACAATGTTTCATGATCATGCAGATTTCTTTAGGTTGCTACACACAAAACAGTCCTTGACAACTTTGTACTCTGACTTTTCTATGCCTTCTAGAATGATTGATAAAAAAGTCCTCACTTTGTTCAGTCCAATTCTTGGCCTCTTGACTGAAAGAAAATGTTATTTACAAAGGCACCAGACATTGCCTTTCTGGTCAACTCATTGATACTACTGACATTTTGTCACAGTATCATTTGTACTAAACAGTTTTAAGAAACAGTAAATTAATATAAAACCACCAAAACTAGCATTTATGTTCCTTTTCCTCACCTGCTAATTACTATTCAAGCCTCCAAAAAACCAAGTGTGTCACAAAGCACTAGTTGCTAACCATTATGCTGTAGAAACAGTTTCTATTGCCTGAATTTTAACCAAAGCATTCAGTTGTCCATCTAAAATTATCTGTAAGCATAGGAGGGTTGACTATGAACCACACCTCTCAAGCACAGATTCATTAGGAGCAACTGATAGCCTAAAATATACAAATGGAAATTGATGGAGCACCGCTGAGAGAAGTCTGATGTGATTCCACAGGTATTTTCTAAAACTCTGAAAGCTAACATCTGAAGAACAGTACACAAAAAAGTCAAGACATAAAATCCCATTAGATAAGTTATACTCCAGAAAATCCTGCACTGCTTTTATGTTTTATCCTCAGCTATAGAGGATCATAGCATAGGAGCACAGAGTCACATTCAGGAACTACCCTTCCAGCTTTTAAAAAATACCAGACTACCATTTATGTACCTAGACAGGTTTATTGAAAGATTGATGTAAGATCTGCAAGCAACACCATCATTACACTGATTTCTCTAATGGTGAACAAGTTTTAAGGTCAGATGATTGGTGTGCCCCTTGGGGAAACCAGATTCACAGCTCCTTTCTTCTGCGCTCTTCCCAGATGCCATGCAGACCAGCCTCCAAGAGAAAAGTGTTCTACACCTGTCAATAAGCATATGCCAAAGTGGGACATATTCCCACTTTGAAAACCCTCACACGTTGTCTGAGCACAGACCCATATTCAATAATCACATCTGAAGAGCTGTTGGGAGTCCACTAGTGCCCATTATAAATCAAAATTAGAAGAAATGTCTGAACTCCAGTCAACCAGAAAATACCATTTATACACTCAGGCCCACTGATGGCTCCATTCACAGTCAGCCATTAACTGTTGTCTGGTACCAGGCCAGTTTACATTTACAGCTTGCTTAGGGTCACTAACTTAGCATTTTTGGGGTTCATGCTTCCTTGACATAAATAGTCCATGACTATGCTAGCAATGACCTCTTATGTTTGTGTCTAGAGATGAGCGAAAAATAGACCCACATCACAGTTGTGCCTCACAGGTCTCTTTAGAAAGGAGTTCTCACTCAGCCAATTGCAAGGCTCTCTATTTCAAACTGTCCTTAAGAGTAGAACAGAAGCTGAAAAACTTCTGAGCACATTTGGACTTTGGTGCTATCTGCTCCCAGAATCTGGTCTTTTTACTTATGTTCAGCTTCATCTGTTGACCTCACCTCCTTGGCTCAGTACCTTGAAGTTTAATTAAGAACAATAGTAAATTATATAGCATCTTGCAGTTATTTTAGAGAAGACAATTTGAAAATGTTTGAGAAAAAATGATAGAAATGAAAAAGCATCTTGTTTCTTGCTTTGGTTGTCTTGTTTTGACAGCACCTCTAGCATTTGCAGGTTTAATTTCTCTTTCAAGCTGGAGGCATGAAGCAAAATGCCAAAGAAAAATATTTTGTCCAGACTCAGCTAGTAATTTTGAGGTAATTACAGTGCTGAATGTTCAGCCTGAAGTTTTCTACATAATTAGAGGTTTAGGTTAGCTGCCTTTCTTTAGTAAGTATTTCAATTCCAACTCATCTCTGTTAAAATAACCCCCCAAAAGAGAACAATATTCCCTGGGTCCGAGTAAACAGATTTATTTAATAGCCTAGTACTCCTATAGCTTTCCTCAAAATCTAGGTAAATAAACTAAACTAGTTATTCTGAGTTAGAGAATAGCTCCTTATGATAAAGCACAGCATTAAACTATTTGAGGCCAAACAAATCAGTTATTCTATTTATTTTCCAGTGTGTTATCAGCACTAGAGAAGCAGTCACAGTTCAACTTATCAGGTACTTCTACATTAACTACTGGCCTACAAGAGGCACAGTTAGTTTTGTTCTGATGTGCTACAGCCTAGGTGCCACCACATTGCTGCTAACCAGCAGCCAGGTCTGCACCACCTTCTATCCTGAGGTCACAGACTCAAGTGCTCAGAGAGAGCAGCCACTGGAGAACCCGGTGGCCTTTCTGCAGAGTGCACCAGTGCTGCATTTCAGATGCGGCTTCAAATGCAGCACCCCACTGATATGTTGGAGTGGACACTGCATGAATCCAGGTACCAAGACCAGGCCAATTTGTTCCTTAAAAGATCCTTTCCAAAGCTCTGAACCCATGCACTCACTCTGCTTGCTAGCAGACCAATGTTTAATATCATTCCAAAGTGAGATCAATGACACTAGCAGAACTTGAACTCCTGGTCTCCATACTGATATTTCATTTTCCATGCATATAGTAAGGATCCTTTACTGGTATGCATACAGATACAAATAACCTTCCACATACTCAAACTTTAGCAGTGTTTTAGTGCAGAGCAACAGGAATAATATGTGCAGATCGGTATAGCACAGGGAGAAACAATTTTTTTTCATTTTATACAATACTATTTGTACAGCCAAAGTCCCTCACTCAGCCAAAATTAAGAACTTTGGCAGGATTTCAGCTCTTTCAAATAAATACTTTGAATAACACTGAAATAAGAATTATCAAATACATGGGTTTTGTATGTTTTGAAAAACAACAAATAAAAATTTCAAATATTTCAATTATTCAGGACTTAAAACTAACCAGCTAAGCAGAAACAAACTTGCACACTGCTTCAGATTTCTTAAATATAAACTTCCACTTTCTAAAAGAAAACCAGAAATTTTAGAAATCTAATCATATGTTGCAAAACAACAGGAATATTATCAAACTTTAGTAATTGCTTTTTTAATATCTAGTTTTGAACACTAAGAACATCCAAAAAAATTTAACCATCAATTATGGTAAAATCTACACTTTACATGTGGATTAATTATGGAGTGCTATTTATCACTTTCATATATCACTTCAAGCAAGGAATATGCCTTAAAGGATTAAGTTTTGCACTTTGTCAAAATACTGAACTCACTATCACAACCAGCGGAGTGTTTAAAAAAGCCAGAAGTGCAGCAGTAACCCAGTTATAAGTCTCATTTTATCAAATTAAAAGCCTGGTACTGCACCACTGATTTAATGAACACTTTCACCTTTTACATTAATGGCATCTCTTCAACTCCCTGAAGAAACAATAATATATTATGGATTCACAATCAAGAAACACATTGTGAGTACAAATTCTATTTCATATATCTCTCTGCACATAATTAAGATTTAAATTCCTTGCACTGTATTTGAGCTATAAGCAACCCTCTGATGGTTTTTAAATGAGCTTTAATGATCAGCCCACATGAGGATTTCAAATACTAACATTATCAATAAAAACAGTTCTATAAAATATACCAGCTCCACAGATCTATTTCTCATAATATAATATTATTGTTATCATTGCAAAGAGCTAGATCAGCCTACGGGCAGAGGAAGGTAGGATAGTCCCCGTTAGAAAAAGCAAACATTATATTGAAAACAGAATTGCTCATTAGTATTTCCTGCTAATATACCACTAAGGCTGGAGTCCAGCAGACCTTTTCTTGTTTACTTCATCTTAAAAACATTCACCCCAAGAGATGCATAGCAAATACCACTGAACATCCAAGTAACATTTGCATAGCACTCTAGCCTGCCCATGCTGAAGGGCAGCTATTCCTTTTCCACCTACTGGCATCTCACCCACAAGAGCTGTTCCCTACAGCAGTAACAGCCTGTACTAGTTAGGCATCAGCACCCAGTTCCTCATTGCTGTCACTTAGGTAACAGTACTCCTCAAAAATAACACCAAAACAACACACAAACAAAATCCCAAACTTCTTTCACAACAGCTATGAAAAAACACAAAAATGTACTTGAAGTAAAAGCTTGTGAAAATAAAAAATGGATGCACACTAGAATAAATTTAATTCACAATTATATTTATATCAGTTCAGCTCTACCCTCACCAGAAGTTATATTGCACTTCTCCTCCAAAAGGCAGCAAACAAGATCCTGGAAGAGCTGCCATCCGGCATGTCCCAGGCAAGCTTGAGAAAGGGTACTAAGGGAGGATGAAGTTCAACCAGGGCAAATGCAAGGTCTTGCACCTGGAAAGGAAGAGCAAGATCAGACAGGCACCAACTGCCTGAGGAGTAGCTCTGGAGCAGTCCATGGAGGCTCCCAAGCCTTCTAAACCTATTGGACATACCCAGGAGTTTACTGACCACCTTGGGCTTCTCCAGTCATCCCAGCCTCCACCCAACCCCACTCCTCAGGCTCCAGGGCTGACCAGCCCAGGAATTCCAGCCTTGGCAAAGGCTCTGCATGCACTTCTGCTGCACCAGCCCTTCTTCAGAGCAAGGGCATGCAGACATCCCAGAACCTGAGGGTCTAATGGCTGTCCTCCCCACAAAGCAGATAGCTGTGAGCTCTGTAACACTGTTCAAGACCTAAATCAAATTTCTGAATGAAATTCATTCTGGGGAGATAACCATCAGTGACCTCTACAATCCCAATTTTATGATCAACATATTTCCCCTTTCTTTCCCTCAAAATTATTTACAACAGAGTTGAGTAATGTGAGTAAAATTTTCACTAGCCTGGTGCTTTGGATTTTATCCTCAAGAACACAACTGATACAATGATTGATATAAAACATCCAAAAGCATGCAATACCCCAAAATGATCTTTATAAAACATAAGGGAAACAGAAGTGTGTGACTTTGAATAGAGTATATTCTCATGTATTTAAAGTACTACAGAGCTTGTCTTTCAAAGAGTAATTTACAGAAGACATATTGAAATCTTTGTTTAAAAGCAGGGTGCCAAAAAAAAATCTGCATGCATGTAGTATCAATAAGGCTTTTTGACTTTTCTTCACTAGAAAAAGAGATTGCTCCCTGAAAGCACAGTGGAGGCAAAAAATATGCCATCACAACAATTTAAATTGTATTCCTTACCAGCACTGCACCTCTAAAAGATCATTTTGCTTTTTTGCAATACTTTCCTCATTAGCTTTTATATGCTGGCTATCTACCACATTTAAAAAACATAGAAAAACATATGTGGAGCCTTGAGTTGATTTTAAAATCAATAGAGGCCTTTGGCATCAGCAAAGATGAACAGTCTGAGAAAGAGCCAAGCCTTTATCTTCAATTTGACACTCAACATTTCTTACCAATGTTACTTTTGGTCAGTGCTGACACATTCTGGGCAGCAAGACAGCATCACTTGAAGAACCACTGCTGCCTTTGTGTCCTGCACACCAGAAAGGCAGGAGTTGGACAGAACATAGACAGCAGCAACCAGTGTTTGGGAGCTGGTTATATCAAAAACCCTGAAACACATCAATATATGAAATTCTCTACAAAAACACATTCTGTTTATGTTTTAATAGCTCTCTATAAGACTTAGTCTTCTTTATAAAAAATGAATTTTCTTCTGAGAGCACTTGCATCCAAATAGGAGTTCAATTTTCATAGAATCCAAATTGAAGTGTAGGAAATGCAGCTCTTCCAGGAAAATCAATATTCAGTCACCAGGATGCTTAGCTTTACATTGGGCTGAATGCAATATGAGCTGTGCAAAAAGTGCATAACTCACAAGTTTGCAGGAATATATGTGTAGGTCAGAGATTAGTTCAGAACAGACTTCATAAACCTGAGCATATTTAATAAAAGTAATATGGTTTGATTAAAGTGCTTTAGATGTATTAGAAAGCATTCTTTGTTTAGAAGGTGATGTTTTTAAGATTTTTCTTCATGCTCTGTATTACACTAAAATTAACGTATAAATCTTTTAAATATTTTTCCACATTCGTAAAGGCATAGAAGCACTTTTCTGCTTCAGCTTACTGCAAAAACTTTCTTCACAAAGGCATCTTAAATCCTCAATAAATTATTTTACAGCATTTCAGATACAGAATCCAACCTCAAAGATCCAGTCCAGAAAACAATGCATAGAGTCACAATGATTGTTCTTTTACTCCTATCCCCAACAACAATCTTCAGTTTTCTATACTGAAATGTACACAAACTCCAGACTGTGTTCCTTTGTGCTCAGTAGGAGCTCAGTAGACTGCAGTCTCCAGTAGTGGAGAAAATAGAAGCAGCAGCCTAAGTAGCATTCAAAGTGATGACAAGAAGATTTTCTGCATAATTACACTGGTGCCAATCTCCACTACACTCAGAACTAATAACATTCCCTGCAGGGGGAGGGAGGGTGCCACTCCAGTGAAAAATTAACTGGATTTACAACATCTGCATTACACAATATATTGTTTCCTATGAAGAAGACACACACACACACAGTCTTTGGGTGGGGAGGGAGGGGGATGGAGCAGGGGCAGAAGGCTTTCCAATTTTTCACATCATACTTTTCTTGCCCCATATATTTTACTTGGCTTCCTTATCTACAATAATTGGCTAAAAGTTACATTTTGTGACTAAAATCACTAATAAAGCAGAAAAATTATGCTATAGCTATCAACAGTATAATTACTACATATATTCATAATTCAGAATACTCTTTCTGGCACAGGGGATAATAAAATTGTCATGTTCCCCACACTGGATGTAAGAAGACTTATTTACACAAATGGAGATATGTATCATTTGTTACACAAGAATTTACAAATATTCCCTTAAAGAGTATTATGTTATTTTCCTGTAAAGTTAAAGCCAAATAGATCATATAACTGCAAGACAGTTTCTGCTAATGAAGAGTAGGAGAGGCCACCTAGATCATGAACACAATTTCTGTGCTGCAAAAGTCAATTATAATAAATTCTCTAGATTTATGAGGGCTCTTGTGGAGAACAGTTGAGACTTCTTTTTCTCCCACTCCCATCAAAGTAAGCACAAAAATAATTTCCTCTTACAACTAGACTGTATCCTAGATTGTAGCCCCATTCCATTGTCTCCTTACACAAAGTTGTCTTAATTGTTTACTTGCTTCTCTTTTCCTTTTATTTAACCCTTCTGCATATTAACAAAGAGCAATGACATGCCTATATAGGCTCAATTTTGCTGAAATAAACAAAATTTAAAAAATTCTGGGTCCAAAGATGCCTTCAAAAATGGTGGATGAAAACCAGCTTTGACTTCAATTTCAAGACTGTACACCTTACTGCAAAGGCTTAACTTTTTTGTCTTGCATTAGTATTTCAATGTCTTACAGCTGCACTTTATATTGTTAAATTGTTAATATAGTCCTTTTTCTAAACACTAGTGATCTGCAAACCTAGCAGCCCTCCTGGAGACCAGCAGCCTTGTGCCCTGAAACCTATCCCATTTTTCAGCTCAGGTTATCTATAAAGAAAGGCAAGACTCAAAGGCACTACAAGACTAGTGTAGCATAGGAGACACCTTAACAGGCCTTCTTAGTCTTCGTATCTCTCTGCATTAACTTATCAAGAGAATCTATCACACACGTACAGCCTAGGATGCAAGAGGTTAGAGAGAAGCACTGCAGAAAGACCTGGGGGTCCTGGTCAATGACAAGTTTAGTAGGATTTACCAGAGTGCTCCCAGCCATGAGGGCCAACCCTGTCCTGGGGTGCATCAGACCCAGCATCACCAGCCAGGGAAGGGTGGGGATTTGTCCTGCTCTAAGTGGGGTGGGCTCACCTCAAGTGCTGGGGACAGTTCTGGGTGCCACAATATAAAGATACCAAACTGTTAGAAGAGTCAAGAGGAGGGTAACAAAGATGGTGAAGGGCCTTGAGGGGAAGCCATATGAGAAGCATCTGACATAACTTGGTCTGTTCAGCCTGGAGAACAGGAGGCTGAGGGGAGATCTCATTGCAGTTACAACTTCATCACAAACAAAAGACAGAGGGACAGGCACTGATCTTTTCTCTGTGGTGACCAGTGACAGGACTCAAGGGAATGGCCTGAAGCTGTGCCAGGGCAGGTTTAGGTTGGATAGTAGGACAAGGTTCTTCACCCAGAGGGTGGCTGGGCACTGGAACAGCTCCTCAGAGAAGTGATTACAACACCAAGCCTGACAGAGTTCAAGGAGTGTTTGGAGACTTAAAGCTCTCAGGTACATGGTGTGACTCTCAGAACTGTCCTGTGCAAGGTCAGGAGTGGGATTCTGATGATCCTTGGGTCACTTGATGATCATAGGTCACTTCTAGCTCAGGTTATTTTGTGATTCATATTTGTCAAAAACTAGACTGAAGCATGAAACATTTCCCAATGCTACTTGTTTTTATTAGCAATCCAAGACCAAACTTTTTTTTTTTCCCTTGTGGCTCTTCTAAATCCCTGGGGCAAAGTCTATTATCCCAAATGGATTTTTCACAGTAATGCTAAATTGAGCATCCCAAATTTGTAGTACACTAATTTAGCTCAATTTGATAAGTGTTTTCCATCAGCAAGCCTCAAAGTGCTTGAAGGAGAAGCACAGGGCTACTTGACATGAGTTTAACTCTGTCGGATTCAGATTTGAGAACAATTCACAAACTGAATTTCTCCTGTCAGGGTTATTGCTCTCATGTGAGAAATGGCATCACTAACAAGGTGCAGAAGACATGAAAGCTAGTCCAGACCAAACTACAAATACACTGGGGACAAGAGAGTTCCCAGCACAAAGTCCAGAAATTCATCTCTCACACCTCTAACTTCTTTTGTCATCTGGTGGAGTAAAAGTTAAAAGCAAATGTGAAATGGAGGTATTGTTAATGAATTAGTCACACTACTTACTGAAGCTGTCTGAAGCGGAGTACATTTTATCTGAAGTATTTTGAACCAGATCAAAAAGCTACATACTCTTTCTCACTGCAAAGTAAAAATAAGCAAGTTGATCAGGGATCAAATTACACAGTTCCAAAAGCCCTTTCCAGCCTACACCAAGCATGATTTATAAGGAATGGTTAAATAAAATCTAGCAACTTGCACACAAAAGGTGGATTTAACATTTAGGGCCCTGATTTCAGTTGCAGCCTTTTGCATCAACTGCTTGAAGAAAAAAAAGAAAAAAAAAAAAAGAACACCAACTACCTAGTACTCAAAACACTAAAATACTCAAGAATCATTTCTGTCCAGAGCAAATGCAGTTCTAAGTTACATCGGAAGCTCTTTCTGAGTGTCACACAATCAACCAACCTTGCTACCACCTGCTGTTTTTTTAAGGTGACCCAGCAGAATTGTACTTTGAATGTTATAGGTGCTATCCAAAGCTGATCCAGATCCACCTTCTAGCAGGTACATTTTACTATTCATTTGCTGTGACAGAGTTGTTTAAAAAAAGCATAATGTTACATCATAGAATTTGAAGCAAAATTTCTATAACTTGGTCTAAACCAAATTATGTCATCTTCAAGAGACTTTCAGCTTGTGCTCTGAAAATAATACATGCACAGGACATTATGGAAGGCTTGAAAAGGGAAGCATCATACTGCCAGGCCTTAGGACTGGCTCCTGTAAGTAATTCATTATCTCAGGTGCCTCTAAACTCTTTCTTCACAGTGATGGTCAGGTTTGGTACACAATGAAGTATCTTTTGCTGAAGAGGAGATTTTGAGCAACATGTCTTAAATACATACAAAACCCACACCTAGGCATCCACAGACTTACATGGTGTATACTTCCCAACTAAAATAAAAATTGGTATTTTTTCCCTCTATTGCACTGTAGTTGATACTTTTTTCCCCATATTCATCTCCATGGAATAACAAATTCTTCTCTGATGGCTCCTGCACATTTGAGAAGATTGAGCCTTCACTACCTAACAAAATATACAGGCATAGCAAAAAAACATAATAGTTCATCTGATAGCTACCCTGGCTGTTTCTCTTTCAGACTCCTTTAAAACAGCCCTATTTGCTGTCAGTATAAGGACAAAGAGCAGTGTTGTGCAACACACTTGGCTCCTTTCACTTGTGTTCAAAGTTATGCTCAGTAAAAGAAGTTTACTCCACAATTATTCAGTGATGGCAGCATTCTGAACTTCCATCACTCTCCTCCCCAAATATGCAGGTACAGAACAGTACATAACAAAGATCAACATTTATGTATAGCACACTGAAACACAGGAGGAGGGGTTTTTGTTTTTAAGATGACACTACACTTTATCATTTCCAGAAGTAGCAAGGAAGCAATTTTCCAAGTCTTTGACTTGCTTTCATTATCAGGAAGGATATTGAGTCTGAGGTCAGGGAGTTACTCAAAAACAGTGAAGAACTCAGGGATGGGCAACTATGAAAGCCCTTGAATTCTGAGGACATCTGTGTCAGCCAACCTGCAACACAGGCTTGTCAGTATTCATTATGCTGTTCCCACAGCAGAAAGGAGGTTAAATGCTCATTAAACCTGGAACTCTTCCAGACATTAAAGGAGTATGCTGACTTGTCTAGCCTTTCAGATATGCCAGCAGCATACCACCCTCCATTTTTTATGAGTGTATCACCTCTTCACTGAAGAGGCCCACATCTAGGCCACTTCCTTAACTTTTAAAAAAATTACAGCTGTTGTCTTATTACTACTCATGGTTACCCATACAAATATATGTGGCACAAGAATTAAAAAATCTTTATGATAGCACTGCTTGATCATTTAAACACAGATGTTCACCAACAACAGCTCTTCATTCTAACTGATCTTATGATACTAGCTTGCAACAATTTCCAGCAGCTAAATTGCTAAGGAAGACAGGTAAAACTCATTCAGTATTTTCTCAATATTCCTTAGTCATATAAGCAATTGGTGTTTTACCCTATTCACCCAGCATGACAGTAAATGAAAGGAGATTGGAGTTGGATTCTCCAATCTGCTCCTGCCGCGCTGCATCAATGCACTGCGACTTATCCTTGGCAGAGTACTGAGCCATGCTCCAGTTCTAAATAACATTGCCCCCCCCTCAGTTTAGAGGTTACTTTTTCGTGAATGAATCCCTCCACTCTATAATAAAAACCAACGCCTTTTATTTCATCTTATTCAGGGCTTATTTTCTTAAAACTTAACAACAAAACCCACCAACTGAAGTCTGCCTTCCTATGCTTTATGTGATTTTTGATGGCAAACATTTACAAACAGGCAACTAAACCCAAAAAGCAGACACAAGAGAAAGTTTCCTAAATCAGTATTTGGCTGATGAATTTACTTACGAAATTTATAGGACACATAAGAACAACTCTTAGCTACTTAATCTGAGTTATTAGTTTACAGACATAGTAAGGTGTTACAAAGCTCAAAGTGAAGCCTAAAACAAGATGGAATATACAATGGGGAGAGGCATCTATAGCAGAATGCAGACAGTGAAATAAAATTAAAATCCTTACTTACATAGCTCCTTTAAATCACAGGCACCATCATACACCTAAAATAGCCTTCAACAAATACAAAATACCACCCCTATTTTCTCCTAAAGTAGGCACAAAACTATGATGAACTTCATTTTCTTCACTCAGGTAAACAGAACTTAAAAATAATACACCCAATACCCCACTCTCCTCCCCACCCCTTTAATGTATTTCAGCAAACATAACCACCTGGCAGTCAGCTAAAGTAATTATTCCTGCTGCCACCTCCTTTACATTGCAACAGATTCACCTGCTCCTTTTAAACCTTCCCTGGAACATGTGGAGATGTCCTGAACCAGGCCGGCAAATTAACGCTTTCCAGGTCTTTGATTTGTTTTGCACATGCTCTTGAATTGGCACAATTACATTCTAAGCCTGTAAAAGAAAACACAGCTATTTGCAAGTGACAAACCCAAGTTCAGACTGTATATGAACAGCATACATTTCTTGGGTAAGGATTTTTGACAAATTAAAGAACAACCATATGATAAAGCAGAGATATAAAATTCAGACACCTTTGGTTTGGTTTTTTATTGGCGGTAGTTTCATTGCATTCACAATCAAACATGAAATTTGGACAGTATGCAGGATAACATCACAAACCAGTATTTTGAATTGAAGGAATGGTTTTGATAATTGAGCCCCCATTTGTTCTGGCCATGTTCTCAGTCTAGAGTACATCTACCTAGCAGGTTGCTGAGCTAGAAAGAGCAGCTTCATTAAGTAAATATTTGATATGAAACTGAAGATTCCTCCCCCACCAACTAACCTTGAACTCACAGAAATATCCATACATATCTACCAACACAGATTCAAAGTAATCCTATAAATTTTTTAAAAACAGATGCCTACTTTGAAAACAAAGGTGTGAGGAACATTAGTGGGATTAGTTGGCAGCACATACAATTAGATAGGGAATTCTAAAGACTCAGAACTGAAAAATGAAGATTGGATAACTAAAACAGATTTCTCCAAGTTCACTTTTTTATTCAGCATATTAGCATTATAAAGCACTGAAATATTACAATACTATATTGCATTCTCCTTGAAGACCCCATATATTGTAGCAGAGCCATAATACAAGCAATGAAATGGCAGCTAACAGAATTGATAGGCAAGTGAAATAGAAATTAATTTCTCTGTATTTTTATTTATATATCAAACTACAGTGGTCTTTTAGAAGTTTGTCACTGGTATTTGTTGCTTTCTTCCCTACATTTGCCTACATTAGTTTTGCCTACGTTATTTACGTTTTACATCTTTTATAACTTCTTAACACATTTTACTTGTGCTGGTTGCTTTATTCATAAAAATTGTGTTCTTCTGTGCAAACAAACCACAAATTAAAGAGATATTACACAGTGTCCATTCAGGTGGGAAGTGACATGAATCATGCCATTGTACAATATTGGAAGCCTTTATAGAAAAGAGTCCTCATTATGAATTGGTACAAAAAGGACCCAAAGCTTAAGGAGAACCAGATTAATGGGGCTTCATTTCTCTGTTTGAAGTGGAGGTAGGTCCATGCCCAGCTGCCCTATGTCCTGCTGTAAATTCTCCTGCAAGAATCACAGACATGCAATGCGTGCTTGTTTGAGAGTCAGCATCATAAAATTTTCTCAAGGTACAAGAACTTGAAAAGCAAATCAATTCCCGCAAACATGTATGTATTTTCCTCCCAGATACCTCTCATTCTTCTTCTCAATACCCAGTATTTTCTATTGTACAGTAGTTTTAATGTGCCACTAATAAAACTTTTATAAACACGTGCTTATGTACTACATGAGTTCAACTCCTGTAAGCTCTTTTATCCATGACCAGCTGATGTACTTTTTTTTCCTTTTATGACCAGCAACATGTTTGCCAGCATTTTCTTAATTAAGAGTTATTTTGCATATGCTAATATGCTTTTACAACAATAAATGAGAATACCATACCTCGGAACTGGATCCCTCTTCACACTTTGGAATAAGTGCTGTGCCTTTCCTCATGCCACTGCAGAGCAGGGCACTGACAAGTTGAGCATTTAGAGATCAGAAGTTGCATCAGTGGATAGAGTCTCCTGGCTGCCACAGAGTCAGAACAAAGGCAGAAAATACCTTCTCAGCTATATGGTCTCTCTTCATACAGCAAGTTTTGCCAGTGGCAAAATAACTTCCTACAACTATGCCTAGATCATCTGCAGACAACCCCTTTATTTGAGCAATTCCTGCAGAGGGAATGGGCAATTTTTAGGAAGAGGAAAATTGTAACCAATTGCTATGATGCTTTCGGGACTAGTCCCCAGGAATAATAGGTCTAGAGACAGTGATGAGTTTCAAATATCTCTATAGCAACTACATTTATTTTAAAAAAAAGAGAAGTAAAACCTTTCTGCATCATATAAATAGCAGTTTCTGTCTTGTGCAGTTAGAAGGGATTTTATGTTGACTGCTGCTGCCCATCACCGCTGCTTCTTTAAAACCAGTGCTTGCATCTTCTGCCTACAAAGAAAAATAGTGTCTGGCTACAGAGGCAAATTAAGTTTTTAGACTGGTCTCCATACATTAGTAATGTTTCTGCTAGGTAAAGAAACAGTGCAATTTAAGTATAATTTATAAAACATGACTGGTTTCTAAATTAGAAGAAAGAATTTTTTTCCTAAAAAAATTATAGCAGAATATAGTGAATAGCAGACATCTGCATATATACAACAGCATTCAAGTGAATCAAACCCCAATTCTCTTCTTTACCCAGCTGACTGAAGAGTGGAGTATTTCTTTTCTCACCTACAATATAATGCATTAAAACCAAACCTTCACTTTATCAGTGCTGCGTTTTTCCTAGTTCACACAGACCTAAATTTGTGCACCCTCTCACGGAGCAAACTTACAGGAAATTGCATTTATGGTAACACAAATATTATGAATAATAAGCAGCTTTCCCAGCTCCATACTGATGTAAGACAGGATGTTTCCAGAGCTCAGCCTCACCTAAGGACCATCTTGTCAAGCTGTGACTTTAGAACCTGCAAGTATGGAAGTTGTGAGCATGAGCTGAGCTGGTGGCTGAATTGCTGAGGAAGCACCGAGCCAGCACATGGAGCAGCACTCACAGCAGATCAATACATTGTACCGATCTGCAGGGCACAAACTGTTTTCCCTTCATGGCAGCTCCTACTAGAAATCTTTGATCAGAAGCAGAAAAAGGAACTACAACTGCAATTAAAGCCATAAGGGGGAAACAAAAGATTTCAGTCACAGGAGATTTAGGAGGAGCTGTTCAAGCCAGGCTGTATAGCTGAGCACATGTGGTTCACAGAAGAAAAGGGCCCACTTTAAAAAAACCCAAGGTGCTTTTAAAGAAGGCTGGATTCTACAGTTATGCCTACCGCACACCACTGAGGCGATTCAGCTCTCCCACACAGGCTTGCTAAACTCTGTAGCTGAACTGACTCAAACTAGAGATTACTGCCATGGGCAACAAGTAACCTGATGGGTCCAATTCAGTTCTCTGATTTTGGAGTACAAAAATGTTTTCAAAAGTATCCTTGATGAGGGAATTCACACTCAAACACACACCAACCCCTCTTTGGAGTATTTTTGTGGTTTGGCTTTTGTTTTTGTTCTTTTTTTTCATTCACACATTCATTTTTAAAATATATATCCACCTGTAAGCTTTGGGTTCAGCTACTTCTATCATCCCTGAGTACTGTACCACTTCACTGCAACAAAAAAGGAGGAATTTGATCCAGGACAGAAGATCTATTTAAAGAAGTATTCACTAGTGAAAATATTGGTTTTAGAAATTACTAAAAAAGTATTTCTAACATTTCCAGCATATATAGTGACTTTGGTCTAAAGAAAAAAAAATTTGGTTTGAATTTTGCAATACAGAAACATACAGTAACTTAAGAACAGATGTCAAATGGACATACCCAGAGTATTAAATAAGTTCAGGTCCAGCTCAAAGTATCTGCATTGGCTGAGAGTTTATCACAGCCTCATAAATTATTTATTGCACCTCTGTGAGTTTTGAAGTCTATTCTGATATTCGATAGCTAAAACAGGTCCATAAGCCCCTAGCCTAAAAGGAATTTTTTGCTTCTAATAGCCACTCTGCCCTGGAAAGAGCTGGAATAAAAAACAAGTAGATCTGTCATCACTGCCTTGTATGGGTCTACAAGATTTTGGAAATATAGTTGCATCTAAATAAACTCCTTTGTAGTTAAACTAGATGACTTTTCAATTTATTTTTTAAATAACTTGTAGATCACATTTTGAAGCAAGCAAAGTAAAATGGTAACTGCTGAACAAGTAAATTCAATCTCAAATTTTCAGAAGTCAGTGAACAACTTAAGTTCTGGAAAAACTATTTTTTAAATTTAAAAAGTGTTTAAATATTTTTTCACCTTTCAATATGATCCTAAATATCAGCATATCTTTTAATATATTCTCAGAGCTGTACAAACTACAGAAGGAATGCAGACTGCATTTTCAAAAACCAAACAATATAAAAAGAACCCAGAGACTAACAATCTGCATTCAGACTATTTTTTCATTTTTCAATAAAATAAAGCCTCAAGAAATTTGGTTTGAAGGATGAGCATTCTTATGTGTTTTCATCTCTGCTACTTTTAGGAGGCTGAGCCTCCCTTATGAGGTTTTATCCTTTGGGTTGGGGTTTTTTCCTAGGTTTTTTGGTTAATTTCTGGTTCATTTGTTTGTTTCTATACACTTCCATACATAGTATATGGCTTCACAGCACAAGACATTTCTGTTCAGCAAGACAGATTGCATGTGATGGGTAATCTATACTACTGTCTTAAACCATTCCAAATGCTGTTTTCAGACCTCAGATTGATGTTTCCACAGTTACTTTGATTCAATAATTATCAGTGGAATTCCTTTTTACCATTATTTCTTATGTGGCCCGAAAAGCAGTAAAGGCTATAAAGCTGTAAAGGAAAAAATTATTTTAAAAACTTCAATACCAGAAGATGGAAACCAATGAACACTAACATTAACCAGGAGACCCAAACCCAAGAGATCTGGATTTTTTCTAGGAGCATGATAATAGAGTAACAAATAACCAATTAGTCTGCTAAAGGCACTCCAATATTTTCTTCTATTTATTCCAAAATTGTATGTGTTTATAGAAGGAAGCTATTTCTAGCACTTACTCCCTTTCACAGCTGGTATTCCTATCCCAGGCATTCTCTTCAGATTGCTTCCCTCAAGTACTCCCAGCATAAAAATATTACAGAGCAACAGAAGTCCTGTTCATGAGAAAAATTATGCTCAGGAAACCAAATTTATCTTTTAATCATTTAATAACTTGTACACCCATTTTGTTATTTTTAGCAAAAGTCACTAGGAATCTGTCACTGCCAGTCTAGCTATTATCAAAAACAAACAAACCACTGTATTTGCTAAAAGAAATATAGTCACAATTGTTTTAAGAAAACTTTTTGCAGCATGTAAAAAAGCAATTAGCTGTATGTTTAATTACTCTCTTAATCAGATTCATTTGCCTAGTGTGTCTATTTTACTTAGCTTTGTATATCTTGCAGCTCAAGATCAGGAGTCTGCTAAGCAGAGCAAAGGAAAAAACATTAATTTTTGGTAGCTTGGTCTATCACCAGCTCTTCAGCTTATGATAGCTATCAGAAAGATCATATGTGATAAGATAATGAGTTTGTTTTTCCAAGGAATTCAAGTAACACAAAGATAAAACCAAATTCATTATGCAAATTTAATCATTGTCTTTGCCTCACCTTCATGAACATTCTATCTCTAAAAATGCAGGGAGAAGAGAGAAAAAATATTTTAATCCTTTAAATATTGGAAGTTTCTCAAAAATCACAACACTGACCCCACTTCAACCATTTATTTTGTCAAACATTGGTTGTCTGGGCCATACCTAAAGCTGGAGCCCTCTTGGAGCCCCTGGGAACAACATTCTTGCATGGTGCCAATAGACAGAACCCAGCTTCCAGCTCCTGCAGGGCACTCTTACATATACACAGCTCTACCCACATGTGTTGGTGATTTGGAAAGACAAGTGCCATCACCCCAAATATTCCCCACTTCCTCTTTCTCCCACTTTATACACTGAGCATGAGGCCATTTGGTCTGAAATATCCCTTGGGTCAGTTGGGGTCATCTGTCCTGGCCGTGTCTCATCCCAGCCTCCCATGCACCCCCCCAGTCTCTTCACCAGCATGGCAGCTCATAAAGCAGAAAAGGCCTTGGCTCTGTGCAATCCCTGCTCAGCAATAACAGGAACATCTCTGTGTTATCAGCTCTGTTCAGCTCAAATCCAAAACACAGCCCCATACCAGCCACTGGGAAGAGAATTAACTTTACCCCAGCCAAAAGCAGCACTCCACTCTCAAAAATTTAGTCATATGCCATATCCTTTCCTCTGCTCAATTGAGCTCCATAGGTTCATGTTACTGACTGAAGCCCCCATTGATTTACCAATTATTAAACAGAAGAGCATTGAACTGCTTCCTCATTTAACCTGGAGGAAGGAACAGCTGCTCCAAAAGTTCAGACCCAAACCACACCTGTAGCTAGCATGGAAGTGATTCAGCCTTGTGAGCTAAGAAATCAACATGGTAGAAGCAATAAGCATGAGGGTCAATAGAATAGTTATTTTAGTTGTATAACTTTTCAGGCCTCCACTATTTTTCCTTTCCTCCTATACATTGTCACATTTGAAGTGATCTGAAAACATGATGTATTGCAGACTGTTTTCAGAACTAAAATGTGACTGCATATGCAAAACAGGTATGCACACTGGCAAGAGAGTCAAAGATGGAAGGATCACACTCATCTTTCTCACAGAAACTAAAATATATGATGAGATTTATGCAGTTCATTTTAGCAAGTTCAGTTTAAAGCATTCATAAAAACCCTCCTCAGACAGTTAAAAATCTGCAAATGTTTAAAGAAACATTATGCTCAAAACTCCAAGTACTAAAAATACAAAGATAAGAAAAAAGCCAATATTTTACTTAATGATTCTACTATTTCACTGCATGTAATTGCAACTTGGATGACCATGCAAGATGTGACCACAGTTTGTACTGCATATTTCCCTTAGTTTTATTAGCCCTCCTTTCCTTAGGGTTTCAGTGATCCTGAAAGTAATACTTGACTTCTCCAGGGAAGATCTTAATAGTGCTTCTACAGAGTTGGATTTTTGTACAAACTGTTCAGTTAATCCTCCCTCTCACTTAGGCAATAGCAAACAGTGTAATGGAAACATAGAACCACAAACCCGACTGCCTGGAAATTCTTTTCAGATATTGAGCTCTTTTAATCACTTCTTTTAATAATGACCACATGCAATATAGGTGCACAAATGTTAAGTATAACAAAAATAATTTGTGAACCCATTCTTGAGTAAATATTGATCATGTGATATTTGTACATGAAACCTTTTTCTTGCAAGAATATTTTAGTTCAAATAACTGTTGAAAGTACCACAAAAATTGTATAGCATGGAGGAAAATACCAATAAATAGTACCACTTACATCCAGAATAATAGCAATGATTTTTCTAGCCCATATATATTGCACATAAAACCTCACACTGCAGTCTTTCAACTTCTTTAGGTCAAGAATTTGTATTCCAAATTGATTATAATGTTGTATATAGTGCCAGTATTAAAATTTCTCACACTACATACAATGTGTTCTAGGATAAATTACACTTTCATTTATTTTACATAGCTATATGTGAGAAAATAGAGCATATGAGATAATTTTCTGATTTTTAAGAACTTTTGGCAAGGTAATCTTTCTGTTCAAGTTTTACCTGTCAGTTTGGAAGGAAAATAATATTCCTTTTTGGTTGCTTTTTCTTAATGTCAAGATTCTTCCAAGGAACAAACTTCTAGAGAAGAATGATTACTCTTTTTCCCCCTATTCCTTTTCTGATGAGTAATTTCATTAATATTTCATCTGAAGTTGCCTTTTTTGTATAGCAAAAGCATCCTCCCAAAGAGGCCTTACAATATTTCTCCTGCTAGAAATTTAAGACAGATTATTTATTGCGTATGCTGTTTTTTAAGAATACCCACTTTCAGCATTTTTTTTAAATTGGGCATTGTTTGCCCTCTGTTCACAAATTCAGTTACCCTTCCTTAATATGGAATAGTCTTTTACATTATTTCATGTTGCAGTGTTTTCTTCCTGCTGATTTTTGCTTGGCTTGCTTATTTAAGTCTTCCTGTCATCTTTTGATGATGTGTCAGCAGGTCTTATCATGGAGGGGGGAAAAGAGTCAAGAAGTAAAAAGTAGCTTCAGTCCCCATTTTGAATTAAGTTAAGGTGCAGACTTCTTGTTTTCCTGCCAAGACTAAAGCTTTTTAGTAGGAGCTCAAACATAAGAGGCTCATTCCTCACTAGAACAGCTGAAACATCATCATTCTTGCATGGCATCAGCTGCAAAGAGAGCTAAGAAGAGGCAGCTAAACAGAGTTTATGAGTAAATACTGGGTGACAGGCAGATGCTGACACAGTCAGCCAGGTTTTCATTTTCATATCCCAAAATAAGTCTGTGAACATGGCTATGTACAGATAGGTCCCAGAAGTCATTAATTCAGTCAATATTGATATTTGAATAAAAGATTTCACCCAAGACACTGATATTCTCGTAAGACACAAAGAACTATTATCCTAAGTTAGTATGAAATGATGAGTGCAAACAAGCACATTTTTGATACGGGGGTCTTTCATTCTGTCTAAAAATAACACAATGCTGACTTCATGTTTACAGTAGGCCTCAGCATTTCAGTCCCCAGGCAATTTACTGTCTGCAGTTATAGCTAGACCTGCTCTTAAAAACAAAGTGTACTCTTGCTCCTCATCACCACCTCAGATGTCAAGCTACCCTATCTCTCAGACACTGCTAAAGATTTCAACAAATCCTTATCTATAATTGCCACTGATGCTGCACACATATCATCACAACACAAGCTGAATTTCTGTCTTGTTTCTCATTTCCCAGGCTGGCCTCTTTCTATTCTCAGGTCTAACTTTGTTTCATTACAAGGACTTAGGAGTGAACATTAGACAAGATGTCCTGCTGAAGAGCTGAGATAGAAGGAAGAGCTAGAAGTACTGACTCACCAGGTTTTCTTGTCAATGATGATTGCTCAGTGATGTCAGCCTCTTCTTCTGGAGAAAGTTTCACTCTGAACAAAACCTGTGACATCATATTTATGTGAATTCCTCTAGGACACCATCTGTTGCCCACTCTTTGACATGCTGGTGGAAATATGGAGCTGGACTTCTAAAACCTGTTTGAAAAACAGAAAGGGAGGCACTGTGATTCTGTATCTTGCTAGGACACACAGATGTCACTACCCACTAAGCATGTATGTCCTTCTACTACTGCTTTGAGAGAGTTTAACAAAAGGTGAATTTCTTCTTTCCAAAGGCTGTTTGGAGACCAAAAAATTCCAAAGAAATTGATCATGAAACAAACAATGTGGTGATAAAAGACCATCACAAAGGATATGGGAGCAATTTAGCAGGGCTGTTCCTGGGTAGATAAGAAGAACGGGAAGTTGCAGCTGATGTATTTGTGTAGCTAAATCCAGGGTTTAAATCACAGATAAACTTCTAACAAGAGGAAGAACTGTACAAGTTTTGCAATCCTATGAAAAACAGACCTTATGTTGAGGTGCATTGAGGCAAAACCTTTTTAAGAGTCTTCATTCAACCAGTCTCTGCCAAACTGTAGATCTCAGGTGTTTAATTTTCTGCTACTTTCTCCCACTGTTGTGATGCTTAAGTGTTTTTCTCTCACCCAAACAGGTAATTTTGGAAGAAGGCTGTAGAGAGAAACCCAATAGAGAAAGAAAAACATTAAAATCCTGGACATTCATGTAATCAAAGAAATTTCTCCATGGAAATGGTCACATCTGTAGCCTGGCATTTCTCACTCCAGTTTTCTTTTTTCAAAGCTTCATTGCTTCTGTTACCTCTACCTCTTATTTAATTTCTCTTATTCAATGTGCCCTCTAAACTTGTTAACAGTATAAAGGTATATCTGCTACTCCCCAGATGCTGATATTTCTGGTACAATGCTTCTTTTGCTCATTGTTGGCTCTGCTTTGTCTAGTTTGATTGCAAGTACATATCAGACCTGCTGTTACTACAATACAGTAAAATCAGCGAAGACCCAAAAAGCAGTACGATGTATGTGCTGTTACCCAGATGACTGTGGGTACAGCAATTAGCAACTAAATCAGACCCTGGGACTTATAAATTTTCTATCGAAAGAGTCATTGGGAATCTGATCTCCAAGATAGTCTTGCCATTCCGGACAGGTGGCTCAAGCCATTTTCATTTTTATTTAATAGATATACAGATGAAACAAGGGTTACATAGCAATGCCTTGGATCAAAATACAGTGACTCCTGACACAGAAATTCTAAGCGTCTTAAGGAAATATTACAGGCCAAAAAAGCTTCCCCGCCATATTGGTAGCATTTCCCTTTTTGGGGGTTTGACAGAGAACAGAAGACATTTTTAACCAAGCATTTAACAAAAACCCTCTGTAAACTGTTCACAGAATGCAGAAATTTCTTTCTTTGAATTTAATAGCTGACATAGACAAAAAAATCTTGGTGAGCAGGAAGATAAAGTACTCTGATAGGTTGCTAGCGGTCAGATTATTATAACCTGAACAAGTACATTCTGGTGAGGGTTATCCTAAATTTCTGTGGGAATTTTCCATTCTGCAGAGATGAACTTGCCAGACACCTTCAGTGTATCATTGCAGGTATCTACTGTTCAGGCTGCTGTACATCTACTACACATTTTTGCCAAGAATACTCAGAAGAACTAGCAAGATACTAGCAGATAAAAATGGATCATGAAGATCTGAAATACATTCTACTACATTTACAATAAAACGTTTCATTTTGCCTTTGATTATTCCTTCTCTAAAGCCAAATTAACACAGAAAAATAATAGCATGCCTTTAGTCAGCTAATACATTGAGTTATTGCATTAGATGTCACAGTCATTTAGAGGAACAGTACAATTCTGGTCTAGGCAGACTTAGCAATGCATAGCTTAAGGGTGAAAAAGTTCCTTCTAGCTCATCATACACGAACACAGTTCCATTTTCCTGATGGTTGTTAAAGGTGACAAATAGAATGACTGTTGGCAGTTGTTCTATGGGGAATGGCACTCCATTCCCCATAGAACAAGAATCAAATTCAGAATATATGCAATAAAAGAATGTTGCCTAAGTGTGCTACTGAGTTTGACAGGTTAAAACAATCTCAGTAGGATAGCAAGGACAGAGCAAAACAAAATACGTTTCATAAAGGTGTCTACAGGGCCTAGGGACTATATTGTTCAAGTGACAGAAGTGATGGAAAATTATCATACTGCTTCCCTACAGCAAAAAAAGTTCAGCACCTGCCTCCCCCACACCCTGGTTCCTAAGATAATAACTGCTGTATAAAGGCATTGTTATAACACGAACTCCCATGTTCAGGATAAAGATGGGATGGGTAACTGTTGGCCTGTAAAAGTGGACTGTATGTTGCATACTGAATTTGCAAGACATCAGGGCTGAGCTGTAGCATTGTGTGTTTTAAGGTATTTATACAGATTTTGTTGCAAAGTTGGTTATTTTTTGTAAATTGAGATTATGGTTTGATCCTCGGTTCTCCCCATGTTCCTCCCTCACAATGGTTTGTCCCTAAGTTGTTTCTCCCTTGTTTTCCAGCCAGTGGCCTGTCTGTCAAGGTGACCGATCCCCTAGTCCTTCCCTTTATGTCCTTATAAGTTTATCTCCTCCCTCCTGGTGCTGCCCAGTTTCCCTGTCCATCATTGTAACCACCCCCAACTTTGTTTCGAGAACCTTCTATGTCAGTTATCCCTTATTTGAGATATGATTTGTCTCCTGAGCCTTTTCCCTCCCCTATGCAATCCTTATTGGTTCAGTTGTGTCCCACACTCCGCCCCTGGGCTTCGTTTATTGGTTCCCTTGTGTCTTCTCTTGTCATGCCCATCCCCTTTATCAGTGCCTCCTCGAAGGGTCTTTCTCTGACACAGTCACTGGTCCCGCTTAGGACAATGAAGCGCCTTGGTGTTCCACACGAGTGTCCGCTCTCTCCTTCCTTCACCTCAGAACTTCATAGCCGCGCTCTCGCCTGCGCCACCCACACCGCAGATGGCGCCACTACCCGGGGTTCTTGCGAAGAACCTGGGAGTGGCAGAATTCGTGGTTGCCTCCGGCCACTCCGGGAGCAGCTAGCCGGTGTATGCCCAGCTCCTGTGGCTGTGAGATGGGCTACACTAAGCCTTGTCTAGCTTTATCTATTGAACCTTTTCTTGACCTGCCTGCAGCCTCTTCTTTATTTTATAAGCTCTAACAGCACTTTTTCCCAAATGATCAGGCTAATTTTTTTATCTGTGTGTCCTGGTTCAGGGATAGCCAACCTAGGACACTGTGTTATCTTCTACAGTACAATCATAGTTTTAGACAGGTAGAAATAACGAGTTCCATCTAGAATGAGGCATTCATTGATAACATAATACAGAAAAACAGACCTGGTGTAAACTGCAGTGAAGAAACACGGAGGAGCAGAGAGGAGTACAGGCATGAGAAAATAAGAGATGGTCTGGAACTGAAATCCTGCAACTATGAACTCAACAATGGTCACTAAAAGGAAAGCTGGCCTGCAACTGAGCAAAAGGGGGTATAGGAAATAAAAAAAGTCATATCCAACACAACGAATATGTTATTTTCACCAAAGGCTGAGGAGCCTCTGTAGCACCTTCACCAACACCAGAATGAAACCACTGGAGGTATGTCCTAGAAGTATCAGGAAGCTTATCAGCTTGTGCATTTAAACTTTTTTGCATTATTATTATCATTATTAAACTTTACTGCATACATGTAGTAATTGCATTTGGACCAGTAATGGTTCTAGGATTAGACTGTTAAGATTCCAGTTGCATTAGAAATAAATTCCTGGGTTTATGTGAGATGTCTCATTTCTGCCCACAGACAAAGTCTGGGGGAGAAAAATAGTTGGCATTTTTACCTACACAGTACTTTTGAAAAGAAAAAATTAAATGCAAAGGAAAGGTCATCTTCTGCAGAGCAGTTGTATCTAAATTATTCAGTAATACTTAATAAAAAAGGGAAAGCAGTTATTCAAGTGTTTTTCTTACTCTCCCAAATACTTCGCTAACATTGTGTATAAATGAGACTATCTCTAATTTTGAGAACACAGTATTTTGTTCTCCTTTGTGGTATACTGGTTTATTTTCAAACAAGTTGAGGAAAACATTATAAAAACCTTCAGATGCCAGAACATTGGTCAGTATATCAGAAAACCTGCGACTCTTGCTACTAAGATTAGGTCTATTTTGTCTAAACATATTTATTCACATTTGTACTTATTCCTTCTAAGGTCAAGACTGTTCATCACCCAAAAATTATCTTCACTACTCATGATGCTTACCATTTTAAAAACTTCAGTGACTATTATCATACATCTCAGCTTTTATTTTGCCAAGCTAGAAAGCTTTTTTAACTTTCCCATTGAGAGAAACCTTATTTTTCCATAAGATCATTAATGCTTCTTTTTACTCATTTCAGTTAGACTCCATCTGTCTAGGACATGAGTAAGAACTGATAGTCTATCAATCTTAAATGTGAATCCTTAAGTGTTTGTCTTGTCCCTTATACAATTAGATTTACTGTTTAATAACATCATCCTTTAGTTCCTTTTGTTCACAGTCCAGCTTCTTTTCCACCTGCTGCTCTGCACACTTTCTTGAGCATCAGTCAGCAGAATGCAAGAGTACATTGAGCAGTACATTTTAAAAGTGTACTTTTTATGCTTTATGAAATCATTACCTCACGAAAATATTAAATATTATCTGTCCCAACCTCACGTTCAGGGGAACCTGGCTTGAAAGCTCCTTTTATTTTGATCATTTCCCTGTAAGTGTAACACTTCCTGCTTAATCTGTTTCTTACATAAGATAGGAGATAAAATATGGAAGTTAACAGTTTCCAATCTTAATCTGACTACCGCTTTCCCATGCATCACTATGTCAAATTTGTTCAAATCTATACATATGAATCATCTGCAGTTTCTTTTGACTGGCCAATCATCCTTCCAGTCAATGAAAAGCATCAGGTCAGCTGGCACTACAAAAATATTCCAGCTTGAACTTTTGTGATAGCCTGCTTTTCAGCTTCTTCCATTAATCCAAAACAATTAATTTCCTGCAGCTGAAGATCTTGCATCTCACTGACCTCAAAGCAAACCATTCCATAGCACACTATTTGACTTGTCTTCCTATATTATTACAGGCTGAATAGAAAGTGATCACCAGCTTTATGTTGCTATCTGTAATTGAAGATCTACACCACTCCACCAAATCCATAATCTGTGTGATTCTATACACAGTTCTTTAATACCAGGAGGCTTTAACCAACACTGAAAAGCAAAGACATTAACTAAGTAGTTATTTAATGGGCATTTTTGCAACAACAAACTGGAGAAGAGTCTGTCTGTAGATGAAATTGCTATTTCAGCAGTATAGCATCCTTTTCACATCACCTTTTATCCCTGTACCCATATCAGAACTGTATGCTTTAAAAATTTCAGGCGAAGAAACTATTTCCCCAAGCATTTAGCTGACATTCTGAGCACTCTTGAGTTTCCCGCCTAGCTGATTTGCTTCATCTGTATAATCAAAAGTGCCTGTATGATCCTGTAAAATAAAGCAGCCCAAACCACTCATCTTCTAAACTGTTAAAGGCAGTCCTAGCATTAACCAGAAATCTTTAAAATTATTCCCGGCCTGGATACAGTTCAGACACTAGCACGGGATGGGGACAATTATAAAATCTGCAGTTACCTAGTAGCTGGTAGCCTCATGTTTTAAGAAAGTTTCAAAGTAGCACTGCAGGCTACTCCATGTCAATTACTTGGTATCGGTGCTCAGAAACATTCCTGGGCATGCCTAGCTTATTTGTCTAAGTGTACATACACACAGCCTGGGCCTTCAGCTGAGGAAATCTTATACTGCAAATTAAAAACCAGATGTAAACAGATCTCTTCAGCCTTTCATGTAAACAGAACAAGAAATCAGTTTGTAATTCCTTATTTCTCCTTTTTCTCACTCTGGAAACACAGGGATTAACAGACTGCACCAGGAAGAATTACTCTTTGCCACATGAAGTTATAGCCCCAAATACACCCAAACCCCAAATACATTTATAGGTATTTTATCTAAGAAGCTATTCACAGAAACTCACATTATGCAAATCTGTTTCTTTTCACACCTTCAATTGGAATAATGAAATCATAGCATCAGTAAGGCTGGAAAACATTTTCAGGATCATGAAATCTCTAACCTCAAAAACTAAATGTACACCAGAGACCTGACACTTCGATGTCGTAATGGCCCTGGCCAATTTTTTTTTCTGGGGTCAACTCCCACGTTATAGCCCCCAGAGTCTACTTCATCTTAGCCCTGGGCTGCAGTCATAGAGGAGTACCAGCCCCCAGCTCTACCATACAAGCCATGGGTCCCAACCCTGACCTGTGCACTGGCTTGCCAGCCTGACCTCCTGTCTGCCTTATCACCACAAACCCAGCAGGAAGTCTCAGCTGTTGCTTCAGCTTGTCTGTGAGCTCTGATCTGCCCTGCTTGCTTGATCCAGGTCCTCAGCTGGCCACACCATCGCATTCAGTTTCCCACCCCCTAGGGAGCAGACAGCCCCTGCTGCTCCCTGGAAGTGTGCATGTGTAATTAATTTCTTGTTAAAGAACAGATTTTGATTTTTTTTCCAATAATTCTTTTGAAGTTCAGTGACATACACATTAAGCCTTTTGACTTCACAAGGTCAAGGTAGCTACATCAGTCACATCAATCAGCCATGTCAAAATGCAGATTTTCAGCCTAGAAAAATGTTGCCACTGGAGTTCCTAGTATGTTGTTTTAGGGAAAAGTCTTATTTACTATTTCCACTCATGGCCTTGGCTGGAGGAGTAGTTATGTGCTAAAGACTTTGACTAGTGGTAGAGTTGATGAGGATACAAAGGAAAACAGGAATATGCTGGTGAAAAATAAAAAAGACAACCTGAAAAACTGGACTAGTACAAGCTGAATAAGATCTAACACATCCAAACAAGCATAGGAAGACAGAAGCTTCCCACATGAACTTCTACTATAAGCACACATCAGTTGAATATGAAAAAGGAGAAACCTTAATGGACTAATCCAGTGTCTGGTGGCTGCGCAGCAATTTTATGAAATATCTCTTTAGAATAAAAACATGAACAAAAGTAGCCTGACTCTGTTGTGACCAGAGTGCATTTGATGAATATCTACAATTCATTCTCCATCTGAATTAAAACATGAGACTGTTCCTCATTATAGCACTGATGATCTTATGCTACAGCCAGTTTGAGATTTTTTTTTTGCCTCAAGAAAAACATTTAGCTCACTCCCCCCACTGATGGCATGACAGCACTAATCAAAACCACTGGCAAAGCACATACTTTATGAACAGTCATTGCTATGGCTTGTTTGAGAAATGGTAAGCTAGTCACTTTTCTATCCTGTCCTATGCTTACTAAATGCAAACGTAAGAAAGGAAGTTTCAAGGCCAGCCTGAATTATTTTGTGTTTTCTGGTCAGGCCTTTTTCCCCCCCTCCCTTCATTTAGACATCAATAAAACAGTTGTGAATGCCTGACTTGTTCTATTTCCAGCAGGTGCACTCCAGACTCATTGCAAGGCTTTTCACTTCAAAAATGTTTTTTGACACAACATTGCTGTGTTACCATCTGCCTGAGTGACAAATCCCAGATAAACAGCTTCATTGGGACACTCTCTGTCCCTTTACATCCAATCTATGCTAAACTTCTAGGGGCAGTTTTAAGTATCTTCAGCCCAAAACCAAACACTACAGCTTGTACTGTATGGAACACATTGAAAAGTTATATTAGAATATACAGTATGAGAAGGCCAATACAGAGAAAGGAAAGTCAAAAATAGATACAGCTTTGAGTATTTATTAAGAAGGACCAAAAAAACCCAGACAGCCTACAATCCAAGCCATGCTGCTTTTTCCATCTTACAATGGATGTCATAAGCTGCAAGGCAGCAACAGGAATGAAAGAAGTAAGTCCTCTCCCTTGGAGGCAAGCTAGGAGTCTGAATGTTTTCTGTACTTCATAGCAAATGCTGAAAGAGCAAAGGTCCTTTACTGCCATCACCTGGTATAAATGAAACCAGAAAAAGAAACTTTTCAAGCAATACAGTCAAAACTCATTATAATGTGCTGCTACGCAGATACAATGACAACACAGCCTGAGATTCTCATGAGAGTAGTCAGAGAAGCAGTGAAACTATAAAACAATGCCTCAAGAGAAATGCATCAAATACCTTGATTCAACATCTGCACAATGAAACCAAGCATGATCTCTGCAAAACACAGACACCATTTCACACCTCAGAATGGCCAGGGCTTTGAGTCCTGGTGTGCTCACAGAAGAATTAAACCTGAAGTTACCAAGTTGATAAGCAAAGAAAGCAAAACTCCAGAAGATTTATCATAAAGAATGTCAGAACGGAAAGCAGATTGATCAGGTGTATCTGACACAAAGGCAGTGGTTCTGTAAAATCTCCATTTGTTGATTATGGTAAAATTTAGTTAGATATTATCACTGTTATTTAGTTAAATATTATACTATTCTCTCTGTTCCAAACCATCACTAAAATATATGCAGGTGGTGTTTGGAGAGATGATTCAACATAGTGTTCTTATCTACAAACATATGCAATTTGTCAGTTCTTCAGTAAATCCCATACAGAAATATATCTTACAGCTTGGTGTGACATACATTGCTACAGCTGACACCAAGGAATGAAAGAGAGACCACAGTCACTGAATGCCCCTCATCCTCCACTGCATAATCATTCAGGATCAGGCTGAGCTGCTAAATATCAAAGACACACTAAAAACCAATAAGAGTTTCCTTACTTTAACAGGCCCCTCAGGACATTTTTGGGTCAGAAATAAAGATTATTCAACCAACTTTGCATCACTTTTCAAAGATTTCTGTATCCACTTTTTTAACTCAATGCAGTGATTTAGTTCTAAAAAACATCCATTTGGTATATGGACCAGCTCTGTTGTTTGCTGTTCACATAAATCATTAAGGAGTTTTAAAACTCTCAAAGTAACATGGGGAAAAACATCCATAACTCTTTCAATTAGGTGTGTGCTGTCAGGAGAGAAATATTTTCATAGCTTGATGTTCAATATATAGTCTTTTCTTATTCAATAAGGTAAAGAAAAATGACACTAAAAATGTTGATAATGCACTTCAAAGTCTGATAGAATGAAAATTCAGAAAAACTGCAAATTGAAAGAATAGAAAACTCAAAATACTGATTCAATGCATTTATCCATTTAAGTATGTATTAGCAAGGGAGGAAAGATGCATAATAACTGTCACTTTCATATTTCTTGAACACCTGACAAAAGCTGTCAGCTGAGGCTTTGATTTGAGCAAGCAGTAAACAGGTTAGTGACCTGTTTACTCCCAAGTTTACTGGATGCAATACTAGTTAATAACCTGGGCATAAAATTCCTTGGTATAGATATTTAGGGCTCTTTCATATGAGATACCTATTCCTAATATTTTTTGTCTCTTTTCAAATATAGTCAAAAAGAGAAGTGAAGAACAAAAAATAAAAATCAGAGCGAAACATGGAAGCTCAATTCAAGTTTTAATCAAATCCTTGTGTGCCCACTTTTTGAAAATAGTTTTTGGCTGTAACACCTATCCCAGCTCAAAAGTAACAGACTTCACTGACAGAAAACCCAGTATAATAAAGATATTACATGAGAGAAACAACAATATGAAGCATAAGAATAGAAAAGGAGCTCTGTGAAGCTGGAGTGCAAATGGTTCATGCTCTACACAAAGAGGCCAGCTCATGGCAGCACCCCTGAAATGGCAGTCTTGTGAGAAGCTGTGCTACACAAACTCACTGCTTGCACACACAAATATTTACAAACGCACTTCTGAACATTTACTTGGGAAAAGCCATTCAACATTTTTGCCATGACCAACTATCAAATACAGGAATTTGTCCCAAAAGAGAATCTGCAGTGGCGACAAATTTTGAAAATAAACTAAGACGCCATTAATGTCAATTACTACAATTACAATTGTTATTATGAAAACCAGAAGAAGCAAAAACATTAGCATAACCACTAATTTTAGTTTTGCATGTATCACCTTAACTTATAAAAAGCAAAGAACCTAAAGGAAGAATTTCAAAACGTGCTACAAACTGTATAAGCCCATATCCCACCAGAAGTCAGAGGTTTAAGGAAGATTATTATGATAATTATAAGATATTTATATAGCGTTTTGTTCAAATTCCTGTTGGACCAACAGGATTGAATTTCCAGTCTTGGCTTTGTCACATATACACAGAAGCAAAGAACCATGGAACAATGCAGTACATTGGAAGATACTTCTGGAAATCATTTCACCCAAGCCCCTGTTCAAAGCAGAGTCACTTCTGAAGTTAGAGCAGGTTGCTCAGGGTCTTATCCAGCCAAGATTTGGAAAGCTCCAAGGGTGAGTATTCTGCATGCTCTGCAAGTAACATCTTTCACCTCTGGCAGGTCATTCAAACAATCTGACTACCATCTGTAAACTGGAGGAAGGACACTACCTTAACTTCAAGCAGTTTTACAGGAAAAAATTCAGTGCCTATGACACATTTATTAGAGCTACATAAACACATAATGTGTCTAATTGCCATTCTAATTTGAATCTCTCTCTACTAATATTTCATAACCTGGAAACAATTTGAAAAGGTTAAATATGGATATATGGATATCATATTTCCGTAAGACAATTCTGTTTTAGAGATCCATTTTGGAAACAGAACAATATTCAAAATGATAGAAGAAACTGGAATCACATGCTTTATGAACATCTAAAATACATTCTTATTTTTTTCAAAAAGGTAACAAAAGCTTCTTGAGAGGAGCTGTCCATTACCTTGTTTTTACACAGCACACTGAAGAACAAGTATTTCCACTTTTCTGTCTTATTTCCGTTTCAGTTCAGGCCTTTTAAAGCTGCTATAAAACAAAGTTGTAATAGTATATTTTAATAAACCCATTCAGATTTTATAGGCAATTGTTTTTGCCAGAGTCACCCTCCCTCAATTCAGGCACTGCCAAGCAACAACTTCAGTCTAAAACATATCCTGATACATTTTCTGTAGATGAAGTTAATAGCCCTGAGCCATTGCCTCAGGCCATCAACCATTTCAATCAGTCATTAATCCCCTGAAATTGCCCAGAGCCTCAATTGTTAGTGCTTAAACAGACTTAATTAGGTTTTGAACAAACAGAGCAAATGAAGGTCAATGTCAGGAAATAGAATTCAGTAAAAATTAAAGAAAACTTTGGGAAGCATGTAATAGGTCTGGATCAGTTCAAGGGCTACAAGGACTTGATCACAAGATCTTCCCTGGTCACTGAGGAGAAGACCAGAAGAACAGAAAGTTTAACTTCAATGGTATTTAGGTCAGATGTTTAATGCTATAAAAGCTCTCACTTCTGTGACAGGGTCAGGCCATAAAAGATGACTGCAAAGTCAAAACAGTGAAAATAAAATACAGTTGCATAATATTTTCAGTTATTGTGGGGTAGATAATGCATTTTAAACACACCATGTCACAGAATTCTACAAATATCAGGAATACTTTATAGACTTTCCAAAAAGAAAAAGTATTTGGGAGCTACCTTTATTACAGATTTTGTTTTCCCCTCCCCCCCACCACACACACACAAAGGAAAGCATATTGCTCTTTAATGTTACAAACTATATATATATATATATGAATCCTTGTAAAATTTGTTGTTTCTCTTTCCCCTCCAACCCCATTAATTAGTCATCTCTATTGCCACTAAGCAGTTATAATCAATATTCTAACCAAGGAACAAGAGTATTACTTGCCAGCTGTCTTTGCTTTAGCTTATTTTTCCAAATGGCATAGTCAGCTGACCATACCTGGCCCATAGAGGACTCCTGCAAAGGTTAATTCCCCCTCTACAAAACCAGTTGAGGTTGCCCCATTAACACCATCTTCCCTTCCAGCTCCTCTGGGAATTTATACATGAGTGGACATTGCAGCAGCATATGGGCTAGCGAGGCTAAATGAACCAGAATCAGCTAAAACAGTACTAATATTTAACAACAAGAATGCATAAGCAGAGCACAACATTCATAAGCCTAAGCTAAACAAGACTTCCCTGGTTACAGATTGTGTTATATACCTATGCAGCTCTTACAGAGAGTAACAGAGTAGAACTGCAGCAACTGAGAAGCTGTCAACATTGATTATAAACTGGGGTTGCAGAAATAAAAAATACAACATGTAACATCTGCAGGAAATGTCAATATCATCATTTTATAGTCCAATAAGTGAAATATGAAAGTTAGATAATGCCAAATAATTGGGTGAGCAAGGCTTAATGAGGCCTCAGGTTGGTGACTTCAGTCCATACAAGGAAACTAACAGGACAAAGAGAACATTTTCACCCAAATTCAGTTTTTCCCATGTGTTTCAGAAATGCTGTGCAAGTAAACTCCCTTGCTTTTGCATGGTCTCTGCTAGAGCTCCTACATATTGCTACTGTATCAATAAATTGGTGTATTACACAAGTAGAACCACTGGCTACCACTACAAGGTAAGCACAGATTAAGCAGAAAGGATGTTAATTTTCTTTTAATCAATACATGATTTTTATAAAAGTGATACCCACTTTCACAGCTTTCCAACGCAGCCTAACAGCACAGGAACTATGTGGGCATTGGTCACATGTGATCTATATTGCAAAAAACAGCTCTTGTTATCTTTTGTATCACAGACTGTGCCTGCCATGGAATCTGGCAGATAGGATACTTTTATCCTCGTTTCCACTTTTGTCTCAGAAAAATAATTGCAGCAAATGGAGACCCTTAACCCATTCTGCCAATATATCCCAACATTTTTACTTCTTACTGAGTTATTTAGATCTTGGGAAGGTCATATACTTTGTTAAAAATCTATCGTTGTCTGTTGGGTCTCTTATTGAGCTGGTATTGTGCACTAATGCACAGATACAGAAAATTATATTAAAAACTACATACACATACATATCAAAATACTTTCATCTCCTTTGACTTCTATCTTATTCTGGACAATATGCTTATGACCAAAATCTGCAGCAGTTAAAATTCTCTTTTTGCTTTTTCTTTAGATTCTCTCTTTTTTTTCTTTTATTTCTGTTGCAAATAAAGATTTGTCAAGGTAATCACTTTTACTCTGCTACTACTGCTTGCTAATTCAGATCAGATCAAGCTAAAAATATCTATGGTTCCCAGAGAAAATGAATAGCACACTGAGTAAACATAAGCCAATGGTACAGATGACCAGCTCTTCATCTGTACCAAGGAAACAGGGATTAGCTGGTAAGTGACATGTACAGCCCAACTGGTCTCTGCCCTTCAGCAGTTTCTGGAGCAGTGTTAGTTAGCAAGTTGCAGTCAGAACTAGCTACTGTTTTGGGAAGCAGCCTCTCACATCAGCAAGAGCCACTACCCCAGCCCCTCCTGGCAGCATCAGCAAAACTTCTGCCTGGGTTCCTTACAGAAGCCATATGGAAAGCTTCCATGTAGTCAGCAGTCACCCAGGAGAAACAAAGGCTGCAGCTGGGAGACACAAGCATTCTCCTGTGGTTATGCAAGTGCAGGTATAGTGGTTTTTTATGAAGGACACTGGAGAGGAACGGGCCTGCCTGAGAGCAAGACAAGGGAAACCATTCCTCAGTCTTTGAAGACCCTCTGAGCACTCCCAGCTCACCTTCCTTACCAAGAATCCTCACCAGCATTCTCTGGCCATCCACCATGACCCACCGGCCAGTTTAATGTCTCAGCATAATGTCTGAGCCTCACAGATTCCCTCATGTTCTTCCAGCAGACCCTCAGAACCCATATGAGTCTCTTCCTAGTCCTCCATGCCAACCTCCCAAAACTTCCTCTTCTCCTCAGCCCCAAATTCTCTTTAAGTGAGAACATAATGGTTACATTTCAATAAAACAGCATAAAATATATAGGGAAAAAAAATCATAAAGAATTTGACAAGAAAAAAGCCTGCTATATTCTTGGTCTACCTTTGCACTCCTTTCTAAGCGCTTACTGTTGGCCATTCTTAGAGTCAGGAAACAGATACAGTATTGGTCTGATGTGCTTTTACAGTCATGGTCAAAAACAATCAGTTAATTATCAAAATTTTTAACATCACTCATCTTTCTTTAGTAATTCTTTTCTTTGTCATTTTGCTTGGCATTGCCAGAACTACTGATCCTGTAAATTTGACTCCCAAAGTAGTTGCCATGGTAATCAAGGGGATCTTGCAAATTATTTATCCAGGTATTACAGATGTACGTGTCACATAAGTAAACAAAAACTGAAGGAATTGATGACACTGAGTATCTACATTAATCTCTGAAGAAGCAATATGTACAGTTTTGTAAGTGCTTACTGAAAACAAATGGCTTTGAGTTCTCTTTTGTTTAGGTCCAGATAAAAAGAGTAGCTGTTGGTTTACTAAACTTATGATAGAGGATCTCAAGTCTCCCGATTATATTCTCTTGCAAAACTTTCTACCAGTTTGAAAGTCTCCATCATTTTACAGTTTTTCTAATCCAGATGCAGAAATTCCTCAGACATTCTCCAAATTAAAACAGGGCAAGGGCAGTCATATTTGCCAATGGGGATTTATACCTCATTACTCAATATAGATTGCATGCAGATCACGAAGAGCTAAAGTAAACGCCTACATCCACTTTTTTTGTATTTACTGACTTCTCTTTCTTCAAACTCCTGATTAGGTAGAGTTATCAGAAGGTTACATCACCTCTTCATTGCTTCAAAGGAGAGAGACCAATTAGAATCCCACCTACTGTATTTATAGCAGCTCCACTTAACATTTTAGCTACTTAGGATTAGGTTCTCAGCTCAATGGCATCTCATCATACTTGTAAGATATTTCTATCATGAAAAAGTTCTGCTAAAACTTTTTACCTACATTGGAAACAAAAGCTTTGCTATCAAAATTACTATTTGCTACATGCTTCTGTAGTTTAAGCTTCAAAACCTGTTGGTTACAGACTCAAAACTTCATTTTTTTGATTAAGGTTGTGTTTTGGTTTGGGTATTTTTAAACAAGTAATTAATTTGTGGTAGCCAATTTCAAAAGAAGAATGATTCATCTATCTTTTTTATAGATGCTCCTGCCAAGATTCAAAGTGAGATGTTAGAAGTGTAGGAACTTCGAAAATCAGGATACCTAATTAGGCATGAAAATGAGATTTGGGTACTACATGGCTTGTATTTCAGCTCTGAAATCCTGGAAAGAAAATTCACAGGTATATCATCAAATTAACTTCATATCAGGGTTCTACTTCATGATAATATTAAGATCTTCAGAAATATTTCTTTGAGAAGCATAAATGAGAGCAGTGGAAAAAAAAAAACACAGAGTTTACATTTTCTATTAGACCCATGTAAGCTGCTCTCACTTCAAAATTTTAGGATATTAATACCCAGAATTCTGTCTTAGCCTATCAAGTAAAGTTTCAAATGATATGTCTCTACAATGAAAGGATACACACACCGTGGATGTTGAAATTTATCGCTATTTCTTCATCTACACACACCATTTGGAATGCTTATAAATACAAAATCTATTTTGGATCCTTGAATATTTCTCCTCATCCTATTCAAACACTGTAGAATTATAAGAAAAATACAGACACGGACACTCAGCATGGTAAGTTTGGGTCTGTTTGCATGTTGGCTGATGACCTAATTCTTGAATTTATCCCCCAAAATCTAATGAAAGCACTACCTTACCCCAAGGAAAATGTCATTTGCTCTGTTGGATTTTTCTTTCTTCTTTTTTACCTTCCAACTACACTACTACCATTTTTCTTTCTTTCTTCTTTTTTACCTTCCAACTACACTTGCACAAATCTGGAAAGGGGAAAAAACCCACAAACCCATCTGCCAGATCCCTACGAGGAATTTTTTTCTTCTCTTTACCTTCTCTTCTTTTCAGTATGGGAAACAGTGGAAGTGCAGCCTATAGCTGTAGCCAAGGACACAATCACAGCAGCAGAATTACAAGCCCCCAGTGTCATTTCCCCTCAAGACACATAATGAAACATTCATTTCAGGTGCCTACACTTTTCTCTTTTCCTATACTAAGAAGTGGCATGTTAACAGAACAGTGAAGTAGTTCTATCCTCCTTTATAAACTTAGTGTTCATAATTAAATAGTTGTGGGAGGACAAGGACAATATCTGTCACATGTTGCATTTCAACCTTTAAGGATTCTTCCATTCAGCACTTCCACGTGCCCTTTCTGAGCACACATGCATTGCCAGAAAAACCCCATTGAGCTACTCCACATTAACTAGCAAAATGTGTGTAATTATCTAATAAACAGGCTGATGGATCATTTGGATAATTTTCTTCTAAAGCATTGCCCAGATCATCACAAAGTACATATTATTACAAAACCAGTTTAACATCATATACAGTAAATATAACTCTAAATATTTAGGCAGGTTTTTACAGCATTATTAATAGAGATTAACAGCACTAACAGCAGGTCCAAACCCAGTATTGTTAGCAATCTACTGAACTGCACACAATACAGCATATGGTTCTACACTGCACAGCTACACTGGTTTGGAAGCTGGTGCTCTGCAAGTACCTGCTATTCAGGTGTTTATGGGATTTGTGTATTTTCTTTTAAACCCTTAAAAGATGTCAAGTGTAAAGGAATAACTATAAAATATTGATTAAATATACCTGGAAAATAGGTTTCCAGCATCATGCAGTAATGGCTACTCTTTGTAAAGGGATGGTTATCAGAGGGCCTAAATGTTGCAGGAACATATAATTTGTTCTGACAAAAATGTAATGCTTAGAAAGAACAAGAAGGAAGTGTAATCCAAGCTGCACAACTTCCTACAGGATAAAAATTCCATACAGCAGTGTACATCCTCAGGCTTAAATATAAGATTCTACATACAGAGGACAATGAAAAGTGTGTTTAAGTGTACATAAATTGTGCCATCTGGAGGTCTTTACTTTTGACAGTGTGCAAAATTAATGTAATCTTTCAATACAGAGATCAAACCAACCATAAGTGAAGCCTCCATTTGCCTCTGAACAATAAAATAAAGGGCACTTAACACCTTCTTTGCCATGGAGATTTTGGAAATCAAGCTTACACTGTTTCCAACCTAACATAGTGTTTTCTGCCTCCGACATTTTAAGTTATTTACACTCACAGAATAATGTATTGCATTATTTATAAAGACACCTGTACCAGTTCTTAATGCTCTTCATGGACAGCACCTAAGGAATTTTATAAAATTTAATATACCTGCTTATGGAGGGAATATGGAGACAGGGCAGTTAACTTTCCTATGGAGCCTCAACCCATTGGTTGCATATCTAAGAACACAAACCAAGTATCCCAAAGTCCTCTTGGGGGCCTTTTCGTCTTTCTCACAACACTGAAAATTATGGCCAAACTACAGAAATCATAACTTCAAATTATCACAGAAAAGAGCCATGTTCTCAACATTGGGGAGCAGTTTAAGATAATTCTTTCTTTTTATAGCCAACTTTGAAATGTTGGGCTTATGTTACAGGCTATGTCTCTAAGCTTTCTTCCTTAGGCATAGTAGACATAAATTACATTTTTCAGATGAAAGTGCATATGCTAGTGCCAACCTTACTCCAGTTACTAGGGTAACAAGGAGAACACACTCACAAAATGCACAAGCCAGATAAAATCAGCTCCTGTTTATACATGAACTGTGACAATCAGCATTGGCAAAGAATTTAAAAACAGATGATTGGCACTGGGCTATTAAACAGACAGCATTAATTTTACTCTTTCTTCTCCCGTATACACTACATTTCACTTGCATCCTTTTGACTTCACTTCCTAGCAGAAAATTGTTCTAGCTTGAGTGTGGAAGTTATTATCATTCCTTCCTTCAGATTCAAGCATCCAAATAAATGAAGCTTAAACAGTGTTTAGCATCAAGCATCTTCCAGTCTCCAAGGCAAATAGACCTGCTAGGATTAAAAGTGGTAAGAACAGGCTTAACTATCTGGAATAATGCAGGCAAAACATCATGTCATTTTTATGTGAAGCAATTAGACAGTGAAAAAATATCAAGCCTTACATTGAACTAATCAAGGCTAAGTTACAGCATCATATCAAAGCTTTATTAAACTAATCTTTGGAAAACAATTCTCAGAAGTTCATTCACTCTATCAATAACATTTTAGTCATAGCATTTGCAGTTCTGTTGTAAACAACTTGCTAATTGTATTTCTCAGTCTGTATGGTGAGACACATGCTAATGGATTTAAGCATGTCATTACAACAGAAGAGTCCCTCACAAGAAACAGAAGCTCACAAACAAGTTGCTCTCTTCAGCTAAATCATAGCTGCCCCATGTACACACCCACAGCCACTTGGCTTCTTCCTGAGCTTGCATAGGAGAGGAGCAAAATCCACTTTCAGTGCAAACATGCAGTAGAAAAATGTTCCATCATCTGCAAGATCAAGTGCTTGCATAATGGAAACAGTGATTTAACTTGACAGCATACAAGAAATCATGCATTCATTATGATTTCTACAAGTGTCCCTGTAAATCAGTGGTCTATTATCACTAATTTTTTGTATACCCCGATTTTGGCATAACTCCCAACATATGATAAGGCTTAACAACATTTAAATTAGGATTAATGTAGAACATTATAGCAACATCTTCCAGACATATCTGGGCTTAACAAATTTCCCAAATTCACAATATTTATATTTTATTTGTATACATTTCATTTAAAAAGTAATATGCTATGGGAGCACAGTGGGCATTTAATTGTATATCAACAGTAATTCTTAAATGCTCTTCATAAAAACATTGGATCCTTCAAGTGCTCTCAGGAAAATATATATGTATAATTATCTGATTTATTTTTGAGACTGTTATTGGTTACATAACATGTCTACAATTCATATGCCATGAAACTAATAAAGCTAGTAATAAAATACTCTGTTAACCAGAACCAAAAGTTCATCCTTGTATTGTCATAAAACCATATTAAATCTAAGCTGGAACATCATTGTATTAAGAATGCTATGAAACACTGCTGCCATCTACACAAATTAGTATTGAAGAAATTTGGTATCTGTTTCACTTTCATTTTACAGTAATTTTTTTTTAGGCAGAAGCTTCAGGAACCTTGCTGCTGGGATGATTATGCAGTTTATTGAATTTACTTTTTTTTGTGTATCATTTCTCAAAGGAATGGCTTTTTCTTCTGCAATGGTTCTCCAGCAAAAGTTAAATCCTTAAATTCAATAAAACAAGGCATTTTGGAACACTGTGATAAGCATCCAAGAGACTGTTTTGAATAGTATTCAGAACAATTTGGCTTAAGCATAAGAAAAAACTCCTAGGAAGATTCATTTCCACTCACCCGGATTTCCACTGACTCACTATGTAACTTCCTGAAACATCATAGATATATTCTGCATATGCTATAATTTCCCATTTGTTTAAGGTAAAAATAATTCTCTCCAAAATAAACTAACTCTCCTGCCCAACCAACCTACGAACAGCTAGCCATCATTTTAAGAAGTCACTAAAGAAATAGTTCATATAGTGCTAGACTACAGCCAGTTTCTCTATGTCAGCAGAAATCTTAGTTCATACAAATATTTCCTTTTTATGGTGAATATATTTAATTCCAGATAGTCAAAAACATCAGTGCAAGTTTAGCATAATTCCCCAGTATCCAATTCTGTGACATTCAGGATTAAGAAGCACTCTGTAGGCCCAGGGTTTTTTTCCACTCATGAAAACCACAGAAACTAGAAAATCCCGCAAACCCAGAAAACGCAATTCTAAATTATATTGGCACAACAGTGAAACCAGAATTTTACAGCCACAAAGTCATTGTGCTTCTACTGTTCCTATAAAGCTACACCCACCACTACCTCTCATTACCCACTGTCTCATTCAAACCCTTTTCTCTTCTTCAGTAGTCTGTATGGTCAGTCATGTGGTCAGCACTCTGTCAAAGGCTATATGCCAAAGGGGAGCTGGCAGTCACCTTCCCAAGGCACAGCATAACAGCACCACAGCCCTCACAGTTCCTTTCAGGAGAGGAAATGAAATCTTGAAAACAAAGGAAAGCCTGACAAACACACTGGAAAGGAGATAGGATCAAATAAAATGCAACTGAACAAAAAAAAGAAAATTAGCAAATTTAGTAACTACAATCAAATGGACCGGGATGAAATGAGGTGTAGTGAAAAGGGCAAAAACACACCAAAACTAACCTCACAGATGTTGCAAAATCGGCAGAAAAAAAAACAAACATGAAGACAGAACACTGAGGGGAAGATATGAATGAAATGGCATGAATACTGAAAAAAAAAAAAAGATCTTCACTGAAGGGAAAACCATCAAAAGGCATGGGATGCCATGAAGTGCAGGGATATGGACCAAAGCTTGCCAAATTGACCCTCATCAAAATTTCAAGATTTCATTTCCTTTTCTGAAAGGACCTCAAATTACCTCCTGTGTACACATATCATGCTCAGAGCTCTTCTCAGAGAGAAGGCAGAACTTGGCCCTTGCAACCCTAAGGGGAATTTACAGATAGATAAGCATCCAGGTTCTTTTAGTAATATAAAGACTTGGGAGTTGCAAAAGGTAAAATTTGAGTCATAGGCCCTACAGGGATTTACTGCATTATGGTATTTGGCATCAAACATTCATTTAATCATGGTGAGTAACATGCCCCACACATTCTACACAAGCTCCCAGAGACATTTTTCAAATGTCCAAGGCTGTAACTACCACACTAGAGCTAGAGACTACCTTTTCACCCTTCCTTCTTGGCCTCTGTGCCATGCTCACACATTCTGTGCTCTGGTGAGAGCTAGAAATTACACCAGCTCCAGTCAGATTCAGATTTTCTTTCCACCACAGAAACTACATGCTCAGCAGCATGAAGTCCCATATTTTACTGCTTGCAGCTGTAGTAATACTGAACAAACATTTCAATTATTTTTCTACTCCAGAGCAATACCTGAAGATTATTATACCAATAATGTGAATTTTGTTTTTAATTTATATGCAACTGATATACTGGAAGCTAATTTTCAGGGAAAACAAAGGGAATAATTTCATATTCAATAATATTTACTTCTCACTTTAAATACATAATCATTTTTAGATTGATTGCTAATAAAAATTGATTATATTTCATTATTTTTACTCAAAACTTCCATTAAAACAACATTGAAATGGTCAGTTGCAATGTTTAAGCCTAAGCATATCAATGAGCAGGACAGGGAATGTTTGAGGAAGAAACTTTAGCACACATGAGAAATTCCATTGGTTGTAGGGACTTGAAGAGGAACCAGCCTCTTCATGCTTCAAGAAAATAATTAAGACTGTCCAAAAAAGAAGAACAGGTAACAAAGTGAGGGAGGAGAAAATTAACTAAGCATAGCAACAGGAAAAAGAGGAAGGAAAGCAAGCAAGCAGCCAGAACACTAATGAAAATCTCACTTGGCAACTGTGAGAGAATTGCAAAGATTAAATAGAGGTGAAACAGAAAAATAGGCTTTAATTTGTCCAGTTCATTTTGAACTCCAAGACTTTTTTTTACCTTCCCCTTGCAAGGTCTTTTATTTTCTCCAACTTTCCATAGTCTCCTGCAAACCAAGTGTTTCCTGTCTTTCCACATAAGTAATTATTGCTACTCTCTTCTGCTGTATTTTCAGGTAGTCTTTTGTTTTCCTTTTTCCCAAAAGTGAGATTGCCAAAACCTCTGGGAACACAACTTCTTTGGCTTTCCCCTAAAACAGGATAAGCTCCTCCCCTAGAAGTAACTCACACCTCTGACCTACTGAGTCTTGAAGAAAATGTGAAGGTGTGGCTCACTCCAAACACTGGGTCCATTCTGCTGAGCATTACATGGACAAATATATTATTCATTTCCTTGTTGGTAAGCCCTGCCTCTCACCTTGGGGGAGATATGGCAGGAAAGCACAGCCAAAGGCCATTCAAAGGGATAAGGAGGTTGAAACATTTCTCCTGTTTCCTCTAGACTCTCTCACAGCTTTTCTCTAAAAGCTTAATTAAAACCAGAATCTAGTTCAGCAAACAATTAAGTGCTTTCATCACACTATATGCCAGGGATGAATATTTCATAGAACAAAAGGCTTTGAGTATTTATTTACACCCTATTGTTCTTAAAGATTTGGGCACTTGCAGACCAAAACAATCCTGTAAACTCAATCTGTTTCCTGTTGGACTGAAGGTTAACTGCATTACATTTTAATCACAGCAAGAAAATAGACACAAAATTAAGAGCCTGTAAAAAAGATAGGCTTAAATTATTCTTTCATTCATATAACTGCTTTAAAATATGTATCATCAGGAGACTGAAGCATACTCTATGTACCACCTTCAACACCTCTAACCAGCCAGACCAGATTCTTTATGGATAACTTTTCTTACCTGTACAGTAGAACTGCATTCCCCAGCCACCCTCAAAGAGCACTCAAGATACAGAGATAAAGTATGTACTTGGTACAATTACAATAAAGTAAAATACCTACCACAGCCCCAATGAAAAAAAGAGAAAGTAAAGGCATGCCACTGTGAAGCCTATGTTTTACATGTTTCTTTTTGAAAATCTTCCATTTCTAAGGTTGTAGCCTTTACACAACATGAGCTGACATGAAAAAGCTTATACCCAAATCACTACTGCTGTGTTTACACAAGTCCAGAGATAGCTTTAAATAATTAGAAGATGTGCTAAGGTATTACACCTACAAAAAAAAAAAGTTTTTTTAATTCTTTCTAAAGTCTTCCTAAATGATAAGGAAAAAAATCTCCAAGCATGTTTTAATAAGTACTCCAAAGTCTGTGATGGATACATTAAGAAAACCAAGAAAGTTTGGAGTGATTTAATTCTGAGCTACAGTCACTGTACAACTACTGGAAAACATTACCCCTCTAGAGTGGACTCAGTCAGCATAACAGTAGCCCATCCTTCCATTCAAGTTGCAGGACAGGATACAGACTGATTTGGCACCTCTATTTTTATGTTCCTCTATTTTATATTCCTTTTGTGGGGGTGTGTGTGAGAAAACTTCATGTTTTTGCAATGGTTTATTACAATAATACTTATTATAAGCAGATCACTATGGTATTAGCCATGAAGAATTAGTTTACTGTCAGTTGGATAGTTAGGATTCTGTGTAAGTCCTTGGATAAAGCAACAGTAGAGGATTTTTGATCAACTCTTTGCAGGATTTTGCAAGTTGTAACTTGCATAAAAAGATGCTCATTTACAGAGCTCCACTGAGCCTACCTGATTACTCTGGGAGACATACAAGGGCTATAAAGCATCTTCCTCTGCATGCCAGCTACAAATAGATACTAGAGCAAGTGATGAGCTGAGCAATTTCAGCACAAGGATGAAAAAAGGAACTAGGCCAGATCCAATCTGAAAAGTAAATCATTAACACAAGCACTTTTGGTGAATGCTTCATCCTATGACTAGCTGAGTTCTGATTCCTAAAATCAACACAGCAGAACAGAGGGTGTTGGGCTAATGACTCTGTTTACTTACATTATAATCACACTTATTCAATGCATGGTTAATGACTAATCACACAGTATATCCATAAAGCCCAAGGACACAAGGTACCAAGGTTCTGCTTCATTGTTACTTTGGAGCCTAATGTACTTGGTGTCAATTTGATTGGATGGCTTCTCACAAATCTCCAAAGCAGAACAAGATTTAACCAAAACAACTGTATTTTCTCTTGCTTTAAGTCTAGGGAAGATACTACTCCATCTCAACAGAACTTGAAGACTCATAGCAAAATGTATTGTGGAGATTATGTGAGTATAATTATTTGTTCTCTAAATCTTCCAAACTTTTTCATTCCTCTTGAGTTGTTGTCACATGTTGGTATCCATTTCCCTTCACTGGTAGAAATTAATCTTAGGGGAAGATAATTTATCTGTGATTTGGGTCTAATGCTGGTGATATATATATATATATATATATGAAGTGTCAGAAACAAAAACTAAAATGAAGAATTATCAGTTCCCATCTTCTAATTCCAGACCTTTCAAGAAAAAGCAATGCAAGCCTTCTTGTGAGGTCATTTAGCTGGGTTTGCACCTAACTGCTAAACAAGAAGCTAAATTACATACTATCACCCAACTGTATTAAAGATACAGATGTGAATTTTTCAGAAGATAGCTATTTCTGGCACTGTTTGGGGGGTATAATTTGACAAGGCCATCTATAGCCGCATAAAGTAACTAAATAACTTAATCACTTCTGAAAATTTGTTTTGTTCATAGCATGAAAAATATTTTAAAGTAAAAAAATACTACCTCTACAAGAGCCACAACACAGGAAGAGTTATCAGCAATTGTTCCCCATCAAAAAGCTGTACAATATATTAAATGGCCTCACTAGAGCTCTTTGAGGAAAAAAGGTTATAATGAAACTTTAAATCTCCATTCTGGAAACTGTTGGAGTTACTATTTCATGACAGCAAAATATGAAATTTCTCTCTGTACCTAGCATACTGATAATCATGTTCTCTAAGGATTTTCTTTCAATTATTACTGACATGAAAAATGATTTGTTCCTTTCAAAGGCTTTTTACATGTACATTCCCAACCAACTTAGAAATCAATATGGAACTTTCTAAAGGATAAATATTTTTCCCTTTCTTATTTTAATATAAAGTATAATTGACTAATTATTCCAATCTTTCCAGTAAAGTATTTATTCTGATAAAATTATATACATAAAGCATATATTTGCTTTTCTAAAGTGATTGCTATTTAATCAGGATTAGTAATATGGTTGGTTTTCTGCAATTTGGGATCTTGCATCCTTGACTAGACAGTTAAGAACTTAAAAGAGAATTTCTTCTTAGTTTCTTTTTTTCCTCTTTTAGTTACAGTGATTTTGTAATCTATTCCGGGTAATTTAAGAATGACAGAAAGAATACTACATCTTAAAAAGGTAGTAGATCAGATTCTGTTGGAGAAGAAATACAGTTTCTTTTCTTCTACTGATTTACTGCAACCAATTATATTTAAATAATTGACACTGCATCTGCATAGAATATGTTGCCTAAAACTAATGGCAGTACCTTCTAAAATAACTTACAGAAGAAATATTTTAAAGCCATTACAATTGGCAATTATTATATTTGCAATAACAATGCAGTATTTTGATAGCATCATAAGAAAATCTAATAGATAAGAATTTAACTGCAGCAGATGTTTACAATGTTATGAAGCATAATATAATGCAACTATTACATATTAGCCTAATGAACTACTTGAGAAGAGGGGATACAAGTTTCTAATTCTGATACACTGAATTATATCAAAATACTCAGAAAAAATGGTTTTAATATCAACTCTTTATTCCCTCTTCTTCTAAACACAAAAAGGCACACTGATAAACCCTTTTTTTTTTATCATCACAGAAACAAAAGAGCAGAGAAGCAACTGTAGATAATGGGGAACTTATCAGTCCCAGGAAAGTCAGAAAAACCCGACTCCAGGCTTTCTCTGAAAAGTATTGGGATTGGCTCCCAGGTTAGGTGAATTTTTACTGTTTATTCCAATTTCCATGTGTTATGGAATGGAAAGAGAGAAATTAGGTATTTTCGTGAGCTAGATCACTGGATCCTAGGAACAGACTTCCCTACTGAGGCATCCAGACAGAATGAGGACATGTAAGGCAGAGCTGCATGTAAACATTCTCCCCTGAATGCTCCTGGCATTTCAATAGCAATTTGGTCATGGAGCAGTGGCAGTTTTCTTTAAAGAGACTCAGCAACAAAAGAGCAGAAAAATCACTCTAGCAAACCTCAATCAAGAAAACAGGGCTTCTACAGGACTGAGTGGTGAGACATAGCATTAATTTCTTCTCTACTCTTCCTAAACACTATCCTAGATTGCAAAAAAAGTCCTAGAAGTACACTTTGGACTTAGAGATATTTTTCAAGGAATTCCAGAATTTTGAATATACCATTAATTCAGAAGCATAAGAAAAATTTAGAAAAAAAAATCAGAAGTATTACTTTCAAGATGTGCTTTGTTCTTTAAGATGATCTTTATATTTTATGCTTTCATGTCCATAATTACATACATTATCTGTGAACCATCAGATAGGATGGAGTCCTTCAAGATCAACAATGAGATGTACAAACTATTAATAGCAGCAGTCCTGCCAGATTCAGCAATTCAAGACATCATCCTTATCAGAGATTACACACAAAAAACACCCTATAATCATTTCCACAGGCAAAACTACCAGAAAGTAGACAAGATGACATCTATGACCTCTGAAATACATATACAGAGAGATAGAAGGCTTTGGAGAATGAATTTGCTATGCTTAGACGTATCCCTTCAACTACTGTATCATATATAATTGAAATTAAATGAAACACAGAATAAACTCCAACCAAAATACTAATGAAATGTTTATTTAATAAAGTTTCATTCAAATGATATCTTTGCAAAAGTATAGCTAGCTCATAGCATGTGGTTAGCTAATAAAGAAAACATTTTATTTTAGTAGACATCCCCTATGGGAAATATTCAAAGAGTATGACTTCAATTGCTTGTTATCAGCAGAATGACTTACTGAACAAATATTATTAGAAGGTTGTTCGTACTTCAGAATGCTTTTCCATCACAAGACTGAATTGCCTGAAGTTTGCACATCATAATTTGATAAAAGCAGCCTCACCTTTTACTGATACTTTTGTTGAACTGCTTATGACTTTGTAAAAAAAAGCTGTTACTTGCTTGCTTTTGCACAGAAGGAAGGTGAATTGCAAGTATTATTTTCCAGAACCACTATAAATTCTTCAGACTGTTTCCAATCTTTTTCATTGTTCTGATTCATTCCACCAACACCACACAAACCTGTCTGATCAGCTTAATTTGGAATCACTTTCTTACAGGAAAGTTAAAAGAACATATGCAAAGCCAGAGATATGTATAGAGTGCCCACCTGGGCTACCTCTGTAGAGACAGATCTGCAGTTTTGAATGTGAGGGTATCCTGAGATTAGAGAGAGGAATAAATATCTTAATAAAAAAAAAAACACTGAATCACTTTTGGAGATTGACTTGCCTTATAAAGTGCTTTGACACTTTATGAGGAAAAAAGCAAGATGTTTTTTATTTTTTCCTCCTGAAAAACAGAGATCCTCTTCACTAGGATGCTGCAGAGGAAAGACAGCATGAAAACCATTTTTCCATGTTCACATACAGCAGTTTGTCTAAACTAACTCACAAAAAGGCTAAATTGCTCTTGGAAATTACTTTGATGCTTTTTTGAAGAGATTTTCTTTGTCATGCTGAATTCTAATCTTGCAATGAGAGCTCCAGAAAAATTATTAACATGTTGCGAGTATGCTAGAATCCAGATATCAAAATTAAATTGTACAATTCTTCACATCCTTTCAGTGACTGCCCCCATTTCCAGAACAGACATTTCCCCTATTTTCTTCAGAAAATTTGTCTTTGTGTATATTCATCAATCAACCTGTTCCTAGCTGTAAGTTTGAACTTTATAATGAATTTGAATCATATTGGTAGAGGAATGCAACCTCTTATGAAGTTCTGTGGAAACACTGTTCACACAGTGAACAGTGGGGGGTGAGGAAACTGAATTCTATTACCAATTAAAAAAATACAGCAGTTGAAACTCAACAGTCATTTATTCCATTGCCCTGGCATTAGCCAAATAATACATTCAGACTTTGGACTCAGTCATGTGACTGAGTCATATTTTATTTAGCCAGTGGTTGTCTCAGAAAGGACCCCATGGCTTGTTCCTAGATGGAACAAGGTGAGGAAACAAACTGCAAGTACATAGTGAAACAGAGACAAAAGAACCAGGAAAAAAACCCCAGTTGTTTTTATCTGCAGTGTTCACAGAACGAGTCAACACCCAGAGCATAATGCAAGTTCCTTTATCACTCAATCCCACATTACTGAGACTAATGGTTGTTTGATAATGTTTACTTATTTTAAAACATTTTTATTGGAGACATTCCTGTTAATTTCTTTATTAGAAAAAAATTATAGAATTATTAGATTGAATAGAGAGTCAGTAGGCCACCTACCCCAGTCTTTGCTCATTAAGGGTAGGAACCAAAAGCTCCCTGAAATCAATAAAAATACTTTCATTTATACTTTCTGTGAAATTAGGATAAAGCTCTCATAGTAAGAATATTAAAGAGGGCAAAAATGTCCCTGCTCTTCTCAACTTAAAAGAAGATTCCTGTTACTTGGTCACAATTTGTTTTACTTGTGTGGATGGGTTGGAGAGCACTGTATTTAGAGAAATTATATTCAGTGAACATAAACTTCTTCTGAAAAGAAGAAAACCACAATGCAATTTTCACTTCTGTGGATTTAACTTTGCCATGAAGAGCAATTTCTGCTCATCCCTGTAGTGAGCCATCTTAAGGCATGAAGAAGAGAAATCATGAGATCATACTGGTATTTTTCCTATCCCTTCCAGAGCTTAGGGAAGCAGAAGATGTTGCAGAAGTACAACAGAAATGGCCATAGACTAAAAACTGGTCATCCTGAGTCAGAGTCCAGTACTCTCACTAGGTTCTTTCAGTATCTGTCAACCTCAGTTATTTTCTTCTGTTTGTATTGGTCTGTGATTCTATTAAAGTTATTCACAAATTTCTTAGAATAAGAAAAAAATATATGAAATAAACTATCACTGAGAATGAGCTGACAATAATTAAATCAGTTACAAAGCAACTAGAAAAATTGCATTGTCTTCTACATGTCAAGCTCAAAACTATCTCACTTGGCAGTGAGGTAACATCACTGCTTTAATAAATCACCAGGTTTGTGAGCAACTTATGGATCTCATTCATCATTTCCTCATTAGTCCTTTCAAATTAGAAATACCATGAGGAATATTGAAGACTGTCATGGATACCACAGATTAACATTGAAATATAAAATAATACTTTTTAAATGGGTTTGCAAAAGGATTTACATTTTAAGGTAAATCCTCACCTTTTACTATTGAGGCCTTACTGATGCTAGGGGTAACTTCCTCCAATATGGTCTGTCTTCCTATGGTCACCTGCAAGTTTAAGTTCTGTTTCAGAAATCAAAAACCACACATCCTGCTCCCCATGAAGCAAAGACAATTTAAAGTTATGGTTATTGGTTTGCAGCAGAATTAGGTATATCATATTAAGAATGTTAAACACCTCAAAGTCTGCTTTTTCCTTTTGTAGACACAAGGAACAATTCTTCCTGCTCCAAATTTTAACCCTGTAATGGATGCCCAGTTGCTAGGAGGAGCCCTACAGGGAATTTGTGAGTATCTTGACTGATTCTAATGCAAATTCTCTCTTTTTCAGAAAGCTCTCATAAAGCATTAGGCAAAATATAAACTCAAAATTGTCACCGCTTATCTGCAGAGTCTTCAAGGAACCACAATAAGACACACTGATGATGTCCAAATAAATAGTTCACATTTACAGGAACTAAGAGTTGATCAAGATTAATCTAAAATCCATACCAACACTTAGACTAATGAACACTTCATTGAGAAAACAAGAAAAACAGAATTCTGTGTTGCATCACTAGAGTGAGGGCTAAGAAATTAAAGGATTTTAGTTGTAACTTCAACAACTAAGTGTTACCAAGATCTGCTAAGTCTCTTATTCAGTCACAAGAAATAAAAAGAGATGGAGTACAAAGTTTAAAGAATTCATTACCTTCTCAGTTTTTGTTTTCAGTGTTAGTTCCAAAAATCTTTTGTTCACAAAAGGATTTTGCTCAGTTCTGATATTTTTCTTTACCTATTGAACTTTGTATTGCTGAGGGTCAAAATATTGATTTTTTTTTTAAGTCTTAAATGTCTTCCTCACTTTAAAACTGTTCTCTGTATCAGCTTTTATACCCCTTGGGCTTTTCACAAGATTGTACAGCACCAAATCGCACATGCTGTTTTCAATTTCTTTAATGAAAATGTGAGGACTCAGATTTAATGTCAAGTGAACCACAATAAGCATTATTCATCAAGGGGAATCTAAAGTATCTTTATGACCAAATTGGCTACAGATGAAAAGTTTTAAACATCTTCCTACACTTCAAAGAGTACTTCTAAGATAACATTGATAAAATATGAAATATTTTAATGTTGCTAATATATGAAAATATAGAGATTATATTCTTCATCTAATACTCTAAGTACAAGTACATCAACCTTAATTTTAACCTTCCTATCAAAGTACATGGAACAAAGTTGTAATTTAAAGGACCACTGAAAAAATAAATAGTTCATCTTCAGAGAAGGTAAAGTCACCATATACTTTACAGGCACTGACATTGACCCTTAATCCTGCAAATGGCATTCATACTTATGAGGATGTTCAGTCACCCTCTGCTGATACTACACAAGTTGTATATTTATATTTTATAATATTCCCTATATCTGGACCATTCTCAGTTTTTTACTAGAGAGACCATATAAGGTGTAAAGACTCCTAGTGATAACTATTTTCTGAAATGCAAAAAGAAATCATTATGTACCATATCCCAACCCTTTGGATGCAAAAACAATTTTAAAACTCAAAAATAGGTTTCAGAATATGCTAATAATATTTTTAAGCAATAATACTGATTTCATTATAGAAGTGTACTAGTAAGTTCTACCTATCAAGCAAACCATCATAGGTAACCGTCAATAAAATGCTCTTTTTTAAATGGAGCAAGGTAACCGTCAATAAAATGCTCTTTTTTAAATGGAGCAAGATATCATTTTTAAAACTTTATACAGTTCCTCTGAAATTATAACTGAGTTTATCAACAAATGGTCCAACAAATTTATCATCCTCATAAAACAGATCCCTAATTATTAAATGACAATTTAATCAATATCAACAGAACACACCAGTATGACTTCCAAGGCTCAGCCACAAATCCTACTACCGGGCCTAGATTTGAATCCTTGAAAGCCTCTTTTATTGATGCTTTCAAACCCACTGAACTGGTGAGAGGTGATGACACATCTAGTAATAACAGACTGCTTCACCTTCTGATGGTATTACATCAGCAAGTGCAAGACACACAAGCACAGTAATATAACTGATGTTAGTAAATATTAGTGGGATATTAGTCTATTGATCAGCTTTTCTAAAAATTAGTATAATGTTCTTAAACAAAACAAGAACAATCACAAATATAAGTAATTAACACCAGTTTGTTAATTTAGAGCCTGTGTCATTTCCTTTTCAGGTTGTGAAAAGGATGTGTTGATTGAAATCCTAACTCAGCGTTGCAACTCCCAGCGGCTCATGATTGCCGAGGCATACAGAGACACGTATGGCAGGGTACGACAGAAACGCTTGGTGCTTTTATTACTTCTTTCTCTCCTGTGCAGCTGTCAGCCCTTCTCTCAGGTCACTCACTGGAACCACAAGCCTGTCAGACAGCTGGCTGGCACAACAGGTTGGCACACAACTTGCTCATTGGCTATTGATACCTCTGAGGGTATCACCTTGTCATTTCTACAGCAGAAGTGTTGTCTGCCATGCAGTTAGAAAAGAGCAGAAGTTCCTTCTTCTACAGGCCATTCTTCTCTATTGACAAAGCTAAAATATCTGAACAGACTTTCTTCCTTTATGTGCTTTTTTGGAATAAATAATAAAATAGTATTGAAACCAAAGAAAAACACCATACACAAGAGTTATAGGCTCTTTACCTTACTCACGTAATGATTAATGTTCACATCTCAAGCACTGACAGTCTCGCACCTCATTCCATATAGTCCCATGTGTACATTAAGCACAATAGTCATCTGACCTGCTTTAAAGGTATGATCTTTGAAAACTGTTTAAAATTTTTTAAGACAAAAAGTTATCTTTAAAAACTGTATTTTACCTATATTTACTGTATATAACAATGGAATTTTTGCTGAGTTCTTAAACATACATAGAGATATATATCCTCATTCTATTTCCAGATCTATTGTTGCTAACCAAATAACTTTGGGTAAGTTGCAGTGCCTGCATTTTCCTTAGTTGCTACAGCTATACAAGGACAAAAATAATAGTAACATCCCTTGCAAAATTCTTGTGAAAGTCATGAAAAGTACAATGTAAAACTAGATACTATTTGATTAAGTTGACTAGACATGCCCTTCCCCTGAAAGAAAGCAGACAAACACTTAGAAGAAAATCCATTTTCTTCATTTCCTGAAGCCTGTAAAACCAAGGGTTCACTGGAAAATTCCTTGCAGGCCACTGTCTGCTTGTCATTGAATCAATCAGCATGAGTGAGAACAATGAGTTTGCACAAATGCTACCACAGAGCCATTTCCCTTAATTAGGGTTAACTAGAAATGGTTCATTCAAAAACTCCACATTTTATGGTGCTTTTTCACCTCCAATTCATTAACCAGCAGAATACATTTGGGTGGTCAAGTTTTCTAGAGACAACCTTTGTACCAACTCTACACTAAAAAAACCTCAAAACCACTGACCCTTGAATAAGCTCAAACACCCATTTACTGTCCTAGAACTGGAGGAAAAAGAGCTGGGTTTAATCAGTGTAATGGGTTGATTTTGTATTGTTACTCATCTCCAGGAGATCAGTGACTTTATTTGGACTGTTAAAAGAAATGAAACACACAATAATTGTGATGTTTTAGACATAGCCTTGAATGAATAAGTATATTTTATAGAGACCATAAAAGAACAATAACTGACAATCACAGCTATGCACCTTCCAGAGACCATGACAATGATAGAAATCAGCACCTAAACTATTAAACCTGTTTTTTCTATTATGAGATATTTATTAGGTTACCATCACACATGCAATCCATACAAGTTCAGTGTTAAGTCATGCAATATTCCTAGGTTTTAATGTTACTTATAGCAAACTAAAGTATGTCAAGCTACCCAAAGGTGCCTGTGACATGAAGCACCCAAGCCCATTCTTCCCAAGTGTTCATTTATCTCCACCACTGGACAGTCCTTCTCTACTCCATCCATAGCAGCTGGCTGGTTTCTTTTAACCTTTTCTCTACAGTGTTTCAACAGGACCTATCACTTTAACAAGGGAAAATATTTAAAAACTTTGTATCATGTTTTTCTCCTTAATTTCTATTATCTGATACATGATGATCTAGAAATAATACAGTACCACAGTAAAGACTTGGAAATGTCCTTCGGGAACACAGTTATTTCATATTCAGAGAACAATTATTGATTTGCTCACCACTAGTCTAACTGGCTCTTCTTTTCAAAACAAAAACATAAAAAAATCAGTAAGTGCTATGAAAACATATCACCTCTAAATTCATACCTCTTTCAGCCATATGAGTTAACAGGAAGTGCTATAAAGGCAGTGGACACAGATCTAATGACGTAGAAGAAAGAAAAAAGCCAAAGATGTCAGATGCTCTTTTTAAGAATCAGTGTCTAAATCTATGAACAATAATAGAAGGGATAGGCAAGAAAACAGTTTTCATATTCTAGCAATGGGCTACAGAATACTCTAAAAAACACGGAACATACTCCAATACACCCACAATTTTAATTCAAATGAATTCATTAGGCACTGGGTACACTTCACAGTGCAAGATTCATCATGATACTCTTGACAGTTCCTTAAAAAACCCTACCAAGAATGTGATGTATCTTACATCAAGTTGGGCCAGTTTGCACTTTGAAAGAATTTAGCACACATCGCACTTCCCTGGCTGCAATTTGTCCCACTGGTCATGTTGAATTGAACAAATGCACCATTAGGCAAGCCCAGTTTATGAGTGGTAAACATCACAAGACAGAGAAGAGATGTGGCATGGCAACAGTAGTTTTAACCTTCTCAGTTCAATTTATGGTAAACCTGTTGGTCCCATCCTTCCCCTCTTTATTTCACTTCAGTCTGCTCAATATGGCAGCCACCATGCCCATTCATTAGACAAATGTAAACTGAGACACATAAGGAGAGAAATATTAAAATTAAAAAGACCTGAACTAGCTGCATGATTCAGACATACAGAGAAGTTTTAAGATTCCTTCTTACAATTAGGCTCCAAGGATTTCTTGTAGCAAAGATGATTAGGAAATTAAAATAGTGACAACTTAGAGCTGTCTTTTATTTTTTCCAATACTTCCCTAAGTTCTGATTTCCGGAGTAATTTTTAAGTAGTATCCATTTGTATTATTAATTCATTTTCTCACAGGCATGTTGTCAGAAGTAAAATGTCTTAATGAATTAATTTCTACTCCATGCATGATTTAGTTGCTGTCAAATGAATCTAAAGTGCATTCACCAAAGACTGTGTATGTTTCTTCATCATAAATTTAATTTTTAAAATGCATATGTCTTCCTTCATTGCTACTCTAGCTATTAAATTAATTATATTCAGAAATATATTAATATCAAAGTACAGGCCTGAAAAAAAATACAGCTCTGGAAATATACTAGTTTATATAATGGGAACTGTTTCTGGCATGCCTTTCAATTCAGACAGACTAGAACATCTTACAGGTGTCTAGTGCTGCACACACATTAAAAAAGACCGCACAAGTGTCCTTGATCAAAACCAGTAACTAGTTGTAAGTTAACAAGCTTTTGGCATTTGCAGTGTTTTGAAGAATGCTACAAGGAATGGGGAGGACAAGGAGGAAACTCTACTCCATTACTTAGCTATCTGGCAAGAAAGAACTGAGAAATATGAGGAGGAGGAAAAAGGGGGTCCCATGTTATTAATCCAGTATCTATCAAAAGTAGTGAACTAATTTAGAATGTAAAATATAACTGAATTGAAGTACATAACCTTCCAGCTATCCAAAGCTGATATTTTCATGTACTAGGAGCAATACAGATGATTTTTTCTTAAATTATTCACATGGTAACATTACAAAAAAAATCAAAAGAAACCACCTGTGTTTTATGAGCTTGATCTTCCAGAGGTGCTTACACCTCTCAGATTCACACAGGGAATAAATTAAGGGAAGCTGCAGAGGCTCTGATGTGATATTCAGTTTTCTAAGACTTGAAGTAATAATTGCACTTAAACATCTACGTTTTCTTCTCTGTTCTAAGAACTGAAAGCAACAATCCATTGTGGCCTACTGGCTTGTGCACCTATTCTCATCTTGCTCATACTAGTAAAATAAGCATGTACTACTTGAACAACTTTTTTTATTTTACTTAATCTTTGCCAAAATTAATCTTTAACAGTTCATCCTAAATCATTTAGGGAGAAAACCATAATAGTTTTTAAGCTGTCTTAGTAAAGTGTGACTATAGAGATAATCCTCTGTGTGCACTTTCTTTTTCTTTTCAAGGATTTGATAACAGATCTAAAAGAGAATCTCTCTCATCACTTTAAAGAAGTTATGGTTGGCTTGATGTATCCACCTGCATCCTATGATGCCCATGAGCTTTGGCATGCCTTGAAGGTAATTTTTATATTCAGAAATGCTTAGAGTAGCAGTCATTAATTAGAGTGCTGAACACATATGATTTTTTTTTTTTTACATTTCATTGGTTGATAAACTACTGAAAGTTAGTACACTGGAGTAGTATACTACCACTTAGTCCACTAGTCAACAGAAATGCAGTGCTATTTCAAGTTTATCCATCAGTGTGCTAAAACCAGCATAAATAATATCTTTGTCACAGAACATACAAAGCCCATTTAACACCCATGGTAAACTCAGAAAATGAATAAAGATTTATACGGGGAACCATAAGGTGCTGGGTTTTGCAAGCATTTATGCATGCTACAAACCAAATTTATTTCCACAGCCAGTGCCATGCACTCAAGCACCACCTCTCTGACAACCAATACTTATTTAGCAGAAGACGTCTCTGTAGAAACACTTACAAATTACTCTGTGACAAAGTGTCAGAGCATACTGCACAGTCAAGAGGGCCACGATACACAGAGTATCACCATACAAGTTCAGAAGGCTTTAAGCATTCACGCAGAGTAACACCATACCTCATCTGAGGGCTTCTAGCATCTGCCCATACACAGTAACACCATTCCACTTCAGAAGGTTGCAAGTATGTGCCCTTTCTGTTTTTTAGCCCAACCTTTTATACCCTCACGTTGATGCATTGCACCTGTGTGCCCTCTGTTCCCTTTGGTGGTTGGTCAGTGCCCCTGGGCACTCCATGGCCCATTGCTGTCAATGCTGCTCACCTGCTGCTCACAGCTGCAGCCCACTGGGGATGAGGCTCAGCCCACTCCCAATGACCACAAGCTGTGTGCAGTTCTGTTTCAGTATAGTAACTCCACTGAAACAGAACTGATTTCCCATTTAGAAGGAAATGTTTCCTTTTCTTCCCTGGATCTGAGACTGCAATCCTCACACAACTGAAGTTTGTGAAAAAAAAAAAACCAACATTTTTTCAAACATTAGGTTATTTAATGGTGAAATTCATTCCTACAGGGCATTGTGAAGACCAAAACCAATACTTACTTCATAGAGGACTTCAATATATTCTTTGAAACCAGGTTGATTGCTGGCTATTGAAAATAATAATTCTTCTAAGGAAATTCCTGAATTACCAACTCCTAAAAGACAGGAAGGCATATCAGAGTTCAACACTGTTTTCCTTTTCTTTCCATGGATGTTTGCTACTGTCTGCTGTCACAAGCAAGACAGAGATTACAAGACTTTGGGCAAGATGATTATCTTGCCAATTTTGAGAATTCTGCCCCCCCCCCCCCCAAAAAAAAAAAAAGTTACTAGTTTTTTCTTGTTCTTCAGATACTTAAATAAATTTTTAGAAGTACTGGTATGTCTTTATTATAGTTGGCTTCAAAAAGATTGTGAACTATCATTGCTAAAAAAGGAATCATATCTTTCATTAACATTATTGACAAAATTGAAAGTTATTTTTTCCTGAATGTGGGTCAAACTTAAACTTTTTTACAGTACTCTCTTTTGGCCTGGATCCATATGGCCAAGGTAAAAAAAAAACAGCCCATGTGTATCTATGGGCTCTAATGCTCTTCCTTTATCCCAAATGCAAAATATTCATTAACATTATCCATGTGTATGTCAAAAGCAGCATATGCACCACATCTTAAGTCAATTGAAGTTTATAAAATTAATTCAAACTCTGTGGGAAAACACAGTGATTTGCAGCACTGCATGTACTCCATGATGCTTTCCTTTAATACCAAGTTCCATGCTAGATATTGTGCACTATAGCATTCCTAAATAAACTATTAAAAAAAAAAAAAGATGATAAGAAGAGAGAAGACCAACATAATAACTATGCTTATGTCTACTTCAGATTTCCTAACACTTGCTAGGGATGTATGCTCAATCTTTGCATCTGATTTCTTTCAGCAAACAACAATTCTTACTAAAATTCTAAAATTATTCCCATTATGTTTCTGTCAACACTAGTGTTGCTTCATTTCCCACTTGCTAAGGTACATGCTGAAATTCAGATTTAGAAATATATTTGAAATATTTTAAAGTAATTTGAACGGGTAGGTTACGCAAAAGTACTACAGAAACTGCTATTATTTTGTTATTTCTAATAAGGACATCACTGCTTTCTCCTAAAAATTGGGGTTTCTACTACACGTCATCTTTTCATATTTACTTCTTTCCATACAGGGAGTAGACACAGAAGAAAAATGTCTAATTGACATATTAGCCTCAAGATCAAATATGGAGATCTTCCAGATGAAAGAAGCCTACCTAATGCGTAAGCTTTTTTACCAAGTGCAGAGTAGCAGTTGTACTATGTGTGTTCTGGAGGTATTAGCACACACAAAGGAACAGAAGTACAAAAATACAGTACAGACCAGTACAGCCTGGTTCCCTCTCCACATCCTCTCCCACACCTACATACAAAAGGCTGAGGCAATGTGGGGGGTGGGCAGGCCAGTGGGGACAGTGGCTGAGGGCCCCCAGCAGGGCCAGATGGATGTGCCAGCCCCACAGCCAGGTCCTGCCCAGGCTACACTGGAATAGAGTAAGCCTATTTATCCTTTATTTGATAATCTTCATTTGTACTATTCAGAGCATGTTCATTTGTGATTAAGATTATATGGTTTTGGTTTAACCTAGAATATAATTCTGATCTTCAACAAGATATCGATTCTGACACTTCGGGTCACTTCAGAGATACACTCATGAACCTTGCTCAGGTACTGTAAAAACAAGAACTGTGACTTTCATTTCTAAAAGATTCATAATTACTTTCAATAATATTTGATAAGTTTTACATTTTAAGGTGACTGTGATTAAAGATAGTTCAATAGGGCTGCACTTTTAAACAAGAAACAGGAGGGAAGATGATGAAGAGAAACTGAATTCCTTCATCTACTCAGACTTTGGATATCAGATGGAAGCAAAGGTAAACAGATTATTTTATAAATTCCTATTGGTATTCACCTGCCGACACTTTGCTCCATCTGTCTCATCTCAAAATGTGTCTACTTGAATGTACAAATGTGATTGTCATTTTTAAAAGCATATGTTTTCTCCATTATCAGAAAACATCATAAACCAGTCAAACATTATGTGAAAATAGAGATATATTCACATTTGACTAAGAAATAAAGGATTAAAGAGTTCACTGTTTAAAATATAGTGCTCTTTGCGCTATTGCATGTGGTAAATCACAAAATGCTAGCACAGAAGAAAAGGAAGTATCACTTTTACATACCAACTTATGCAGTTTTACCAGTCCATAGTTTATACAAGAGAGTGGTCATCCTTGTCATTCTCATTGCAGTCACTGTGCTCATTATCTTTAAAATTTTTTGTAAACCAGAGTAACAAATAATAAAGGACTGCCATGGGATAACAGCATACATAAGGTGTATCTGTACTTTTAAATACGTGCATGTCTGGGGAAAAACTGCTTACACAAATTTGAAATAACAGTAGGCTTCAATGAAGTTAAAAAGACAGAAGTTTCAAAAGTAGAAGCTATAAACAGGAAATATTTTTTGCTCATGCTGGATGTTTTTCCCCTAATAATGAAAACTTTTCCTTGCTTAAAAATGAAGAGCAACCTTACTTAAGCAACCTCACTTCTCATAATTATTAAAACCATGGGACATATTTACCTGTCAAATGAACCAAATTTAAAAGAATCTCTGATTATACATTACTACTCCTAATTTTCTTAAACTCTAGGTATTGATAAAGAAGCCTAAAATCAGAAATTTCATGTCTAACAAAATCTGCTATTTCACTCAAGATAAGAAGAGTTGTAAGTCATAACTTGACTCAGTTATGAAGATTGTTAGTCAAATCACTCATGCTTGCATACCATCTTATATTAGTACTCAGTGATATTCCATTAAAACCCTTTCTAATTCTATAACCATGGAACATTTCCCGTGCATCCTTTAATGCTTTTTTGCAGAAAACCTCTGCTTTGATTTCTATTAAATCAAACTACTGAGACAAGTAAACATGCTCCACATATGCAGAGCTAACTATTCAATTGCTATAGTATTGTATTTATGGTTTTCATGTCCAGCCTGAGGCAGATTAGATTATAATAACCATATAGGTTATGGTCCTTTCTACAAAATTAACAGAGATAAAAGAGTGTCAAATTCAGGCTAACTAATATTCTAGTCTAAAACAAACAGATTTTATTATAATTCTCTTTTTTTGGGTATTAACTAAAATATGATAATTTTCTACAATTTAAAACATAATTACACAAATGTTACTGGAGAAATCGGGCATTTGACTCATGTAGAGTATTATTACAGTTATCTTGTTGTATACTGCCCTGTCTTTATTCCCTTGTTTTCTTGTGTATGTAATTTTATGCAGCCATTTCATCAAATTCACTTCAGATAATTTATCCTACTACTAGAAATTTCACTGAGTGAAATTCTCACCATTTAATTAACATGTAAATTAACATTTTTAACAAAAAAGAACTATAAATAAATCATTCTACAAGCTGACAGCCAATACCTAATTTTAATCCTTCCCTTCATATATAAGATAACGCGACTGTAAATTTTAAACAAAATTTCTTCAAGCACATGTTATTAAGGCAGAAAATACATGAGCTCCAGATTTTTCTGAGTTCTGCAGACAAGACTGATTTGTATCTTTACAAGATGACTATGATTATAAAAGCAATTCCACAAGTAGCGTGTTCTTCTCTTTTTCTGACTATATAATTCAGAACGTAGTGTGTTTACTAAAGAATTTAGCTTGGTTAGTGTAACTGAAAAGCTAGTGAATGTATGGGAATTTTAGAAATATTCTTTTGGGGTTTATGTATCAAAGGTGTCAAACCATTTCCTAGCTCTGGATCTTAATTTTAGACAATTATGAGCAAGCAAAATATCTATTATTTTATGAGCTCGATCTATGGTTTGTGCAGGAAGAAAAATACATTGAGAAAAGATTTTTCTGGTAATATGAATATTGATAAGAACTAATCAGTATGGCAAATGTTACTCCTATTCTTATTTTCCCCTCAGAGTTGCATATTAGAGTAAACAATATAACATCCATAATTCTGAAAATGATGGTGGGATTGCGGTGGTCAGGTAAAAGATTTAAAATAGGACTAAAAATGGGATACGTTTATCTACCTTCCCCACTTTTCCATCTCACAAGACTGTTTTTCAGTCCAGAATTCCTCTCATTAAAGAAAATTAAGACATAATGGGACAACTTGAAGATATTATCCACATTTGCAAATTCAACCATGCAAAACACTGATCCAACCTAAAGGCCTATATATGTTACCTCAAGAAATTCAACACAGCTTCACACACAGAGAACTTTATATTCCTACAGTGGTTTAGGATTTAACTTTTGAAGAATATGTATCTCTTTTTTCCCTCAGGGAACAAGGATGGAAGGATATGCAGACCCTTCTACAGCTGCTCAGGATGCAATGGTAAATATGCTCAGATCTGATGTTCTCAAACATTAAAAAAAAACAGAAAACAAATGTTGAAAAATGATTAAGGATTTACTTTAAATATTTTGCTTTTTTGTTTTTTCCATTTTTCTGATTTATTAGATTCTGTGGGAAGCATGCCAGCAGAAGACAGGCGAACACAAAAACATGCTGCAAATGATTCTCTGCAACAGGAGTCAGCAGCAATTGTGGATGGGTAATCCAGCAGTTCAGCTGTTTGAATACAGAGTGTAAAGGAAAAATGTGACTTGCTAAGAAAGCCATGCTTTGCATACCAAGACAGTCAGTGTGCAGCAGGACATTAGCCTGAAACCAAGTGTGAACTGTTGCAGCTCTCAGACTTGCGCTGATGTGAATGGGAATTTGGAAGTAATGCAAAACTGAACTTTGCCTGATGACTACTGACAGCTGTAGACAGAACAGGCAGGCATCAGGATGCCTAAAAACCCAGAGAAGAATGCATGACCAAAGAAAGGCAAATGTTACAGCTGCACTGAGTCTACACATGATACAATAGGATGAGGGAGATTTTTCTTAACTATTTTATCCATTTTTCTTAAGCAACTCTTATGAGGGAAAACACTTAGGGAGAGCTGGAAAACATTTCAACAAATGTTTGCATATGAAAACTAGAATGTGTGGAAGCTTTTCCCCAGAAGTTTCATAGAAATTTTTGATGGGAGCACTTCAGTGTTCACATCTGCTCTCCGGTAATGAACATAAACACAAGGGCCATTTTTATTAAAAATAGGAAATCAGACATAGCTACAGGTTGCAGGAAATTTATGTGAGCTTATCCAAATCTTCCATTGTAGAAAATAAACCCATTTCACCTGGTGGCAAATTTGAGTTTCTGCTCTGCAGTAGAAAAACAGTCTGTCTGCTGACAAGTTTATCACTGTGCAGCCAGCTGTATTTCTTACGTCAGCTTCCCACAGTAGCTTAGGACTACTTTGCTATCACAGATCAACAAATTCATTCAGCTGATGATGACAGGATTAACACACCTGCTCTATGTTCTGCTCTCTTCCTGAGATCTGAGGGCCCTGCCTATACTGCAGTGCTCCATAAGTTCTATAGTCAGCAGAAAAAGAATTTTCCTCCTTCCATAATGGAGAAAGCACAGCCTGGATATTTGTGTGTGTGCATATCTGCAGCGAGCATGCGCGTCACGCGACTCCTGGCTCCTTGCCACCATCCACGAGCCTTGCCAGCTTTAGCCAAGCCAAGCAAGGAAGTGTCTTACTAGCAGGATGTTCTTACCAGTGTCATAAACAGATGTTGCTAGATATGTGGCATGCACTCATTTTATACTCTAGGCTGAAGAATCCAAGGGGGAATGGCCTAGAAGCCAAGTTTCAAGCTACTCATTTAGGTTGCCTGACCTGGGCAATATAAACATAATGAAACACTGAGAATAATAAAGGTAAAAAATAAACTCAATAGTTATAGTACTGGGGAGAAGCAAGGAAAAAAAAAAACCATAAAAAGCAAGTTGATTGTTATTAATGAGCTAGAATAAAACAAAATCTTTTTTCCACCCTAACCCTTCCCCCCCAAGTTTTCCAGGAGTTCCAAAATATCTCTGGGCAAGACATAGTAGATGCCATTAATGAATGTTACGATGGATACTTTCAAGAACTACTGGTTGCAATAGGTAATGTAAAGGTATTATTTTTACTAGCAGCAATCTCTTAATAAATTCTAGTATATTATCTCTTGTGCATTAAGAATATTATTTTTCTGATATTTTATCCACTTTAATCTCCTATATTATGCAATTAAATTTTCAGAGAAAATTAGGAAAGAATATTTTAACTACTTTCCCCTGTTAGTGTAAATCTAAAAATGTATCTATGGAGCACTAGCTTCTGACTGAGCAGAACTAGTATCTACTTTATTTGATAATAAATTTTGTGAGATAACTGCATTTGCAACTGATTGTACATATATTAAATAACCAGCTATGTTTTCAGGACTTTGGTGGTATATAAATTAGTTTCAAGCTTTATGTACATTTATCTTTCATTTATAGAGTAAGGATAGAAATATTCCTACAAATAGAACATGTGAGTATATTCACTGATATTTAATAGGCCCTTTGAAGCAACAGCAATGAGGACCCACCACCAGACTTTCAAAATTATAAATATGGTTGTACTAATGAATATAGCTTAATTTAACCTGAGGCATGGACAGCACTACCCAGATTTTTATTTCAAGGAGCCCAAAGCCTAAAGAAAGTATATTATAATAATCTTCTGTTTGCCTGTTGCAATTCTTCCCTCCTAGTTCTCTGCATTCGTGACAAGCCTTCCTACTTTGCTTACAGGCTTTATAATGCAATTCATGTAAGTAGTCATTCTACCTCACATTTGCTAAACATAAGATTCCCTTTTTTTGTTGTTTTTGTTTCTTTGATTGATTATTCTAAAACCAGTACTTACAAATCAGTCTCTTTAATCTTTAGGTGTGACTGTGTTTTAAAACTGCACCTACATAAATTTCAAAGCAGTAGTGCCTAAGCAACTAAGCAGCAGAAGTGCCTAAGCAGTAGAAGTACAAGTTTAAGTACTCAGACACCTTAAAAATGATCTATCTGGTAACTGTTGATTTTTTTTAATTTAAGACTTTTTTTCTTTGCATGGAAACTCCCCCTGCTGTGCAGAACTCAATGTGCATTATTCTTACTATATAAGTCTTTGTCTGTAGAGATTTAATAAGTATGGCTAAAACTTAAATTAATGTTACATGAAGACAAATGCTTATATTTCTTTGTAGGACTTCATGCAGATTATTTTTTGTGTAAGTGCTAACTTCTTTTGACGTTTTATTGCCACTAGATGTCCCCATTCCTCACAGAATTATATTATGAAAATTTATTTAGAAACAGTTAAAATAAAACACATCTGAACAAAACCTATGTAAATTCTAAAGCTATGGTTAAAAATCTCGCAGAATTCACATGAGGCAGCAGTTTTTGTGAAATTGATTACTGGCCTCATTATAGTTTGAGTGGACTCTACAACAACAGTCAACTGCTACTCAAAAACTGAATTCCTAGGAATACTGACAAAAGTTTGTCATATTTTCCTTTTTTAAAAATTTCAGTGCATGGATAAACCACTGGCATTGAGGGACCCCTTGTTACTCAGTTACATGAATTCTGTTATTTGAGTATATGAAAACTCAGTAGAATAAAACCCTAGACTCTTTTAACATCTAGGATATCTTTATGGGTATTTTCTTCTTTTTTCATTTTAGGACTTTGGGTTTCACAATAAAACAGTTATTAGGATTCTCATTGCCAGGAGTGAGATAGACTTGATGAACATACGCCAGCGATACAAAGAGAGATATGGGAAATCACTCTTCCATGACATTAAAGTAGGTTTTTACAAACTTCTGCATATATTCAGCACTGGTATCACACAGACTGTAGCATTCTGTTTAACCATTTGGTTTAAAACAAAACAAACAAAAAAGCAAGGTGTAAAAACAATAACACATTTTCAGTGCCTCAGTTTGATTTGAGTAAGTGCGAAATTAATTCTCAACTCACTCTCTGTGATTTTATCCCTCTCCAATGCAAGATGTTTATAAACAGGGCATGGCAGTGTGTGCTGAGCCAGAGTTTGTATGAATGGTTTCCACACTAATTGAGAACATCTTATCTCATGTTGATCTGTAAGGCTAGGCTGGTACCACTTTGGTGCAAAACTGAAGTAAATATCTGGTTTTATCCTTGTGCTTAGGTAGTACCTTCACAAACCCTGTTCCTCTTGTACTCCTGGTCTGCATCTTAAAAAAAACAAACTTTGAATGTGTTTAATTTTACAAAAAATGTCTCATGCTAAGACACTACATTTTTATGTCACTATAATCCAACTGCAAGATGTGCAGCAACTTTATGAAATTGGTCATGAATTTTGGTATTGAACTTGAGAATTAATAAACAAATTTGATCAGCCTTTCAAAGATAGATGGTTTCTAGGTGCCCAAGCAACCAAAGGCCATGGCAAGTGAAATTTAAAAAAATCTCAGCCTAGATTTCTTATGAAAACAATGTAATGTTTTACAAGACCTCATCATAGTCTAGTTCTTGTGACACAGCAAAAAAAGAAAAATTCAGAAAATGTATAGTCACCGAAATATCGATTTTTTTTTTTTTTCTTTGCAGCATTTTGCTTCAGGGCATTACGAGAGTGCTTTACTTGCTATCTGTGCTGGTGATACAGAAGATTATTAAGAAGATGCACTCTGAAGGCTGTGCAAACCTATTTTAAATAGAAATTGAAGCTATATGCAATGCGCTAACTGTAAGAGATCCCTATTTCATATAACAGAACAGCAAAATTAGTAATGTACATTTGCTAATATTAAATCTTTCTTGAGACAAGAAAAACTGTTGGCAGGAACATGGTTTTATCCCTAATTCTAATTAATATTTCTGATTTTATGATTAATGTAAATTAATGCAACAAGTGGCAAAATGACTCAGTGCAGGCATTTGTTTATCATTTAGTGTCACAACATCCCAAACATTCATCAACAGGCTCTGGAAGAATTTATTCACTTCCACACTAGAGAGAAGAAAATATTTTGCTTTATTTACTTTTAGCAAGATGATTTCTTTCTTTAAGGATTTTTTTCTTTTCTTTCCTACTTCTTAATGCCTCGCATTTTCTGCTCTTGAACATTATTGTTTTAGTTACAACCACACTAAGCATCTGCCCCATCTATTATCAGTCACTCATCAGAGTGCTTTTGTATTCTCTTTTACTTTGCTCACATACTTAATGACCTTTCCCTTATTCTGCTTGAAACAAAAGTAAAAATTAGAATCAAGTACTCCATCCATTCCAGTGCCATGAACTGGGAAACCTGGAAGACGAAGCGCTACTTAACTTCAAGCAGGAAAGTTCCAGAGGATTATAATCTCTATTCCATTTTTACCCATCTCATTTTAACCATTCATTGAATATTGACCTTCAGAGCATGGAGGTATATCCAGGATGCCCTAGGCGGCACAAATCAAGAACTGACTTATCGTGGGTAACTTTGCACCTCCTAGAGAGGCCGAAGGATGCGGCGTTCTCTGGAGCACCTGCGAACAATCTGACACAGCAACGAAGGGAAGGAAGGTGGCAGAGCCCGGCCTCGAGTCCTCGCCCCACGGAAAAACGTGACACTGCTTTAAATTCCCCGGGGCTGTTCAGGGCATCCTATCCTGGGCCTCCGTACCTCCTGCCAGCCTCTTAATCAGGAGTGAGGGGAAGTACCACACTTTTTAGTGCTCACTAAAATATCTGCCCGTGGCTATTCCTCCGCCGCCACAAGGTGTCCAACTGGACACAGACCCTCTGGATGTTCTTAGAGAGGTACTTTCTGCAGGTGCAGCCCGTGTGACTGAATAAAGCACTGCTACAGAAAGGCACAGATGCCTGGTTGCTTTTGTGCCGTTTGCGCCTGTCGCTTCCTTCAGCCTCTGGACATAACACTAATTACAGCGCGTCTGCCTTCATTGCAAATACTGACATCGTGTTGCTAACATGTTGATTTATAATAAACTTAAAATTTCTTTCGAATCTCTCTTGAGTTTGACTCATTTTTCCAAGCACTTCGGCCGGATAATAAACTTGTTAGGTTAGAACTTTGGGGCGAACGTGGCTGGGAGTACAACAAAAAAAAGGGGGCGGGGGAAGGAGACTGAGCTGAGCTCTGCGCCAGTTGCTCAGCACTAACATCATTCTAAACCGAAGTTATGTTCTGACTTTGCAACCTGTAGCTGGAGGTAGCTCCCAACAGCCGTACCTCGGCATTGCGGAGTCACTTGGTTTCAACTCTGCAGGTTTGCAGAAAGGAACAAGGACACTTCCCGGCACTGCAAACGCCCTGAGCTCCCAGCGCTTCCCGAGCTCCCGTTCCAGCACGTGAGGAGGGAAGCTCCGCCCACAGCCCGTCACAAAATGGCGGAGGCGGCGCTAGGACCGCGCGGGCGCCACGGCGCGCCGGGTAGGAGGCGGGTACCAAAAACTTCTGTTCCGCCCCCTTGGCCTTGCCTGCTTTTATTGGACAAGGGCGATGTCAATCTCAGGCCTCCGCCTATCGTCAACGCTCATCTTCTGGTCCCGCCTCGCACAGGCGGGCGCCACTTCTTGGGACGTTGACGGCTGGAAGCGGCGTTTGAAGCCTGGCGCTCCCGGGTTCTTTGGCAGCCCGGCCGGCAGCCCCCTGGTGCCGTCGACCTGGAAGTGGAGGGGCACTTGTACGAGTGGAGCCCGAAGAGCAGGAGCGGCGGCCGCTCGACCCCTCGCCGCCGCCGATGGAGGCGAGCCTGACTTGCGCCGTGTGCCTGTCGCTGTTGGAGGAGCCGGTGACGCTGCCGCTGTGCTCGCACAACTTCTGCCGGGGCTGCGTGCTGGAGTGCCTGGCCTCGGCCGAGGCCGCCCGCCTGCAGCAGCTGCAGCGGAACCCGGGCCGGGCCCGTCTCGGCCGCGGGGCGCCGGGACCGGGCCCGGGCCCGTCCTGCGCCCGGGTGCCTTGTCCTCTGTGCAGGAAGCTGTGCCTGCTGCCCCGCGGCGGCGTGGCCGCCCTGCCCGTCAACACCACCCTGGCCGAGGTGGTCAAGCTCTACCGGTCCGGCGCGGCGGGCGCCGCCACGGCCGGGGAGGCGGCGCTGGGGCCGAAGCCGGGATCTGACCCGCTCTCCCTGCAGGCGTTTGGGGGAAGCTGCCAGAAACATCCGAGCCGGCCGGTGCAGCTCTACTGCCGCATGTGCCGGCAGGCGGGGTGCGGGCAGTGCGTCTCCGAGGAGCACCAGGGCATCTTCCACTCTGTCAACCTCATAGACACCGTGTACCAGGAAGAAAAAGTAAGTGCGGCGCTTCTCCTCCGCTCTGGGGCCTGGCTGGGAGGTTGGGCCGTCCCCCACCGGGCGCGGGTTTTTACTCAAAAACACGGGAAAAGCCAGGCGTGCTGAGCAGGAGAGAGGCTTGTGCTGCTTTGGGGCAGTAAGGAGTTGTTGGTGACCCGCCGGGTTGTGCCTTTCCCGGCTGCCGTCAGACGGCATCCGACGCACACGGGACCAGGCAGTATTACAGGAGCAACAGATCTGAACCCAATCTACCAAAGGACCTGGAGAGTTATTTTGGAGTGATGTCGGAGTTTTTTTTTGATTCGGGGGGGGAGGAGTGTTGATGTTTGGGTCGGTTATTGTTTTTCCAAGTGCAGGAAGATCCAACAACTCCAAAAAAACACCCACAGGTGTTTTGTTTATAGGCTCTCTAGCTGTGATAGGTAATTTGGGTCACAGATAATTGCATATTTAGGGATAGATAGTTTGGGTGAGTAATAATAAATGTATAAGCAAGATGCTTTGCAGTTTGCATAAGAAGGGAGCTGCCTGCCATAATGGTTGGTTGCCTGGTTGTAGAAGTTGTGATTTTTTTTTTAACAAAATAGGGACTGTTTAGGTAGAATGAGCTTTCCATGCCCTGTGCAAGTTGAGATGCAGGGTGGCAGTTCTGTTGCGCAGTAATTGAAACAACTACGGGGCAGTGATGAGAAGTACAAGTATAAAAGTTTAAATATAGCACTGACTATTATTTAAGACAAAAGTTGCTTTTACAGTGATTTTCTTCCTGCCTTTCACCTTACCAATTGTATGTCACAAATGGGAACCAGGGAAAAGCATACTTTGCACTAAACATATTTAGTAAATAATGTAAAGTAGTGATTCTGTAAAAATGTAGCGATTCTGAGAAATAAAGGAGGAAGACTCAGTGAAGACTCAAACTGAAATGTATTGATTATGAACAGCTTTCTGCTTTAGCAATGTGAGGCATAAAAAGAAAAAGTGAGTATCACACAGCTTTTTGCCAAACTGGAATAACACCATTAAAGCTCATATTGTGATAAATGTATGGGAGGGGTTAAAAAAGCCTGAGAAAAATAATGTTATGGCTATGAAGTAGTCATTCTATCAGTATGCACTGTAGGTGAGCCTAAGAACATTGCTTTGAGAAACAGCAGAAGAAGGTTTGTGTACTGATCCAGGGAAGATTTAAATGTTATTAAATGATGTTTTGAATCACAAGCTTTTTTATTATATTGTTCAGAATATCACAGAATTGATAGGGTTGTAAGAACCTCCGGAGATCATCCAGTCCAAACCCCTGCCAAGCCAGGGTCACCTGGAGCAGGTGACACACAATTGTGACTAGGTGGGGTTTGAATGTCTCTGGAGAGAGAGAGTCCACTACCTCCTTAGGCAGCCTGTTGCAGTGCTCTGCCACCCTCATTGTAAAGACATTCTTCCTCGTGTTGAGGTGAAACTTCTTGTGGTTTAGTTTATGGCCACTGTTCCTATCTTCTCAGTGGGCACCACTGAAAAGGTCTGGCACCCTCCTTTTGGCACCTGCCTTTGAGATACTTGTTCTCCAGACTAAACAGGCCTAGCTCCTGCAGTCTCTCCTCATAAAGCAGATGCTCCAGACTCCTGGTCATCCTTGTGGTCATCCACTGGACCCTTTCCAGTAGCTCCTTGTTTGTCTTGATCTGATTCTAGATAAGCACTGAAAGTATTTATGTTAAGGAATGGATAAAGTTGTAATAAATGTTTCAATTATCTTGCAGTTAACCTTCTTTAGCACTCTGAAACAAATGAGGATAATGAATGAGAAGCTGGTGAATGAGATCTCAAAACCGAATGATGCAGATGTGAGTTACAAATGCTGGATATTCTCTGTGTGTCTTTGATTCTCTTCTCGTGGTAGTTTATTCACAACCTGGAGCATACAGGTGCTCCTTGTGGCATAGATGTGCTCTGAGCTTAGAGAAGTGACTGTGTGTGGACATTGCTATTGCATTTACATCTGTTCTTGTGCTTCTAGATGACATTGAAAAACGATGTGGAGATAATTGAGCTGAAATTTGGAGAAATTTTCAAAACTCTAGAAGTGAAAAAACAGCAATTACTAGAAGATGCTGGAAATCAAAGAAGTAAAAAAGAGAAGGAATTTCAGATTTGGAAGAAAATGAAAGAAACTCACAAGAAGACCATTGATAATTTTTTGAAGGATTGTGAAAAGCTTGTCCATGAATGTGATCCTCAGTGTTTCCTAGAGGTGATGGCATTTTGGTTTTGATAGCATTTGCCTAAAGAACTCAAATAGAGCCTGCTGTATTGTAGATAAGAGTATAATTAATCAGGAAAAACAAAGTCAACAAATGAAAAATATAGATTAAAATTATTTAACACTTCATACTTTTTTGTAACAATGTTTTTCACTTTTAGAAAAGTTTGAAAAAGTTTTATATGCTGCTTATCAGTGATTTTTACTCTTTGCTTTCCTAAGAAGCTGCATATTGCTGATTTCTGCAATATTTTGATTTCTTTGGTGCCTCCAGATAAATGGGGCATTAAGAAAGTATAGAGTTTGACTAAGTGTCTGGTAAAGGACTTGTAAAGGAAAATGTAACTTTTACTTGAAGTAAAAGTAACTCTCAATTTGGAAAAAATACTGTGATTCCAGTGATTATTATGTCACTAATCACTGCCACATCTCTCTTTCTCAGCTTACTCCTTTTCTTCCTGTTTTCCTCCTCCCCCTCTTTTCTTGTTATTCCCCATCCTGTTCTCATCTTCTTTCTCCTATGTCTCCTGGTTTGATTCATATTCTGCCTGTTTCTTCTGTTTCTCTTTTGCTTTCTGTTCTTCCTCCACTTTTGCCTTTGATTCTTTCTTAACTTCCTCATCTTTTTCCTCCCATTCCTCCTGTTAATCTATTTCCTCTTTCTGCTGTTTGTTTTCTTTCACTTTCACTTAGCACCTCCCTACCTGCCCTCCGTAACAGTGCTTTGGGTTTTTTGGTGTAAAGATCCAGTACAGTGAGATCACCAGGTTTTATAGGGAAGCAGCTCTAATCCTGTCAGGTCTTTTCATTACATGTTTTTTGGGAAGTCTCATGTCACCAGAAGAAGTGCACTGCACTTCTTGCCACCATGATCTGCCTGATTTAAAACTAGAAAACAGCATTTTTAGTAGTATAATAGCATATTGAGAGCACATAGCAGAGCCTTTCCTCTCCAAGAAATAGAAAATAGTCCTTCATTTGAATGTTTACAAGTATTTGAACTTCTGAAACTGCCCAGGTGACAATATTGGCCATAATTTGAATGTCTTCATTTGGCTCTGAAGGAGTTTTTTTTGTATTTATCACAAGATATTACAAGATAAAAAATTGTCATAGACATACTTGTTTAGGTTGGGTTTTTTATGTCTGGTTGGTTTTTTAATGTTATCAGCATTATTTTCTATAGTTCTGTGAAATAAAGACATACTTTAGTCTCTGAAGTATTTTGATAAAGCAATAATTTCCTGATAGTTGGAGAAATGCTCATGTCTTACAAATTCTCATTTTATTTATAGGTTGCCTGTGGCTTGAATTCAAGGTATATTTTTTCATGTTTTGTTAGTTCTCTAGTTTTCTTCTAGATTTTTAAGATTAAAAACTAAAAAAATAGCTATATTTGATATCTTAAGCAACTTTAAATGAAAATAGTATTGAGTAATTAAGAGATTATAATACTTTCAGATTTTTGGATGCCCAATATTACAAATTTTAGGGAATGTGTCAAGAATTTGAGTGACATACTATCTGAGATTAGAGATAATCAAGCTTTTGAATTATCTCTCTAATAAAAAGCAAATATAGAAATTCATTAATAGTTGGGGATTAGATATTTTCAGATATCTTATTTGAACTCAGGAACACTGAAGCATGCTTGAAACTTACAGAAATCTTTCGGTGTAAGAGAGTGTGTGGAGTTTCTGCAGTACCTTTGGTTTTGTTTTGGTAGTGCACATACCCATAATGTCTTCTAAGAGTTCTTAATTACATTTCTGAGAACCTTTTAACCTCTATTTAAGGAAGAATATTGGAAATGGTGTTCTTTAAAATACATTGTGTTTCAGACTAAAATTAACAATGCCCTCTGAAAAAGGAGTATAATTCAGATTCAGACAGTGTACACTAAAGAAAGTGGAGGGTGTAACTTTTCACTGACCTATCAGCACTACTTCTTGCAGTTTTCATTGATTATGAAACCTAATTCAAGTGAACAAGTTCTAAGAAAAAAAAACTAGAGAACCTGAAATTTTTTTTATGTGAGGCAGGTATAATTTAGCTAGCATGTAAGCATGAAGAAAAATGTTCAAATTGCATTTTTGCAACATTAGTTTTTTTTTTTCTTTTCCAGAATGAAAACTCAGCTTGATGTGATGAATATAGCATCCAACTGGGAAAAACCACCAGTGTATATACCAAAGAAGATAGATATCAAGTCTGTGGTTAATGAAATCTTAGCATTGGAGTTAACACCTGTTGATGCAGGCATTGTTCAAGGTTAGGAAGAAGGACTTAATTAAGACAAGATTTGGCAAGTCTAGAAATCTGGAACTTGTGGATCCAATTGCTGATAAACAACCTGCATGGCAAACACATGCAAGAAAGCATCTGAGCAAATGAAATAGATGCTAAATTCATGAGGGGTTTTTAAATGGGTGTTATGAATGTACTTTCTGTAGCAGGTTTCTAGTCTGTGTGTTTGCAGCCTGCAGTACTTTGGATACCCAGCCAGTAGTGCCGCTGTCAGGAGTGTGTTGCTGAACTAGCCAGGCATTTGTTGTGGTGTCATGCCAATGTTGGCTATGCTCACATTAGGTGCCTTTGCCTCCCAGGAGTAGGTGTTATGTTTTCTGTAAGGCTAGGCATTTCCAACATTTAAAAAATGTATTAGACAGGCTTCTTGCTGTATATCACAGAAAATTCAGCAAGGACTGGGGTCTCACTTAGGGCACTATGTTTTTATTTTTAAATGGAATCCATTTAGGTGCATAGGAACATTTCAGTGTTTTCTATATTTAATATATTGTTCATCACTATCCTTGTGTTTTTTTCTAATAGAGCTACCTTATGAAGGAAATGAGACCTCAACTCTATTTAACGATACCTTAAAGCAATGGCAGGACCAGAAGAATATACCCAACACATTTCTTGTAAGTTATTGGCTATGTGTTCTTCAGCATGGTACTATTTTGTCTGTTTTGGCTTATCAAATGAAATATGTCTGCTGCAAAATATTTTTCAGCCTGTAACAGGACAGGATGAAGCAGACGGTAGCAGGATCCCTACTCGCTTTATGTCAATATCAGAAATGTCAGCATTTCAAAATATGAGCCATGAGGTATGATTGAACATCAGTTGTAAGTATGGCTAAGTTACTATTTGTTGTGATGTAACTTTCTAAATAAGCTTCTAACATGTTTTTCAGTTTCCTCAGTAGAAAGTTACCCTTGCAATTCTAGAATGAAATCTTACTAGGTATTAAAGATGTCAGAATTGTACCTTTTTTTTGCCTTTAGAAAGCTGAAACTTAATCTTACTACTGACTTCAAATACTTACTTTTATATTTAATGTGGCTTTTTGAGTCACATCTGTAGCTTTCTAATCCAAATAAACTTCTCTAGTGTCTGTTTGAAGAGGCAGTTATCTGCCTGTATTCTGTTTCCTAAAGAATAGAGTTCCATCTTGTAAGAACACATAATCATTTGACATGAAACTGAATTCAATCTCTTTTTTGTTTCATTTCAAATGATGCGGTTATGCAACTAGATTTTTAATTTTTTTTTTTTTTTTACTTACTAGCAGCTCCATGTGGGTGGCTCAGTATTGTTCTGCAGAGAATGATTCCAGTTACAGTTAGTGAAACATGGCTGGCAGTGAATCACATTATGCATGTTGCGAGAATACGAGTGGCAGATGAGTGCATTTAAAAGTTGCTTAGGTCCTTTAAATATAGAAAATTTTTTTCTGCATTGTTTTTGAAAATACCTATTTTCTATTGCTATTAAGAATGCAATTATATATAATAACAAAAGAACAAAACCCCCACCATCTAACTTAATTTCAGATGGCTATTTTTCATGAGAATTTGATTGAGAATTTGTTGCTTAATATCTAAGTTAGTGTTTTATATACTTTTGGTTTTGATTGTGACTTTAAATACAGTTTTCTGTAGTCTCCTCTTTCAAAACCTACTTTGTCATCAGGATTCTATGTGTATCTTGTTCAATTGTCTTTAAAGCACTTTTTTCTGTAAGGACTTGTGTCCTGTTGCCTTCCAGTAGCAATGGAAAAATACATTAGAATTCTCTAGAATATAGGAAAACTTTTCACTTTTCTTCAGTCTTAGTCATACATGAGTTTTATAACCTCTGAATCCACAAATACCATGTTGGATAATGTGATTTTTTTTTTTTCTGTAATTCTAGGAGCTACGTTACAAATACTATATGGAACTTCAGAAGCTCACCAATGTGTTTAAGACTCAAAAATTCCCTGCAAACAAAAAGTATAAATTTGTAACTGCTGAGGCCTTCAAGGATAAGTCCTCAGGAACTTCTTTTGTATCTTCACCTACCAAAGCAAATAAGACAGATAAAATAAAAATGGGAGCCCTGCAAAGAGGAGGTGGCTTTGACAAAGGAAATTCTTCTGGAAGCACTGCTCACAACATCCCATCCACAAGTAATGGTGGCTTAAAATTATTTCATGAGGGAAGTGGCCAGGAAGTATCTGGTGTAGCCTTGTCAGAAGCCTCTCCAGACTTGTTAACTAAAGAAAAATGGCCAAGACAGGCATCAGCAGGTACTGTTTCCAAGGAAATGAATGCAAATTCTGGCACTTTATTGGACTTAAAACCAGCAGCAACTGTGGCTGTTACTGTTTCAACTTCAGAATCTGTAGATGTTTCAGCAGAGAGACCTTCAGGTGTACCTTTTACTTTCAGTGCATCTAACAACTCATTACGAAGAATTAGTAAAGAGAGAGGTACATTTTCCTTTAAAAAGCAAGACAAGAGATGTACTTTCCCTCAGTTTTATTTAGGGAAATGTGATAAGCTGGATAAAACCAATAACCAGGATAAATATGGTCCTGAAGCCAAAAACGTAGTTTGTGATGCTCCAACAAGTCCTAATTTAGTCTCACCAGAAAGTGAGAAACCACACTTGTTGTTTCCCTTTGGCAATTCAGAAAGAGATTGGTTTGCAGGATCGGAAGCTAGCAATTCATGTAAGGTGTTACCATCATCCTCATTTTTCACCCAATCTGAGAAGCCATCTGACAAAACATTATCTCACATGAGGGAAAAAACACCTAGTGCAAAGGAACCTGGAGGATGTGGTACACAGAAACCATCTGTCTTAAGGGAGCAAAAACCTCACACCTCAGAATCTAGCACAACTGTAGCTTGTGGTACTTCAGACACCAGCACCGGAGCTGGGGTGAATGACGTCTCCAAGACCCCTCTTCTCACCAATAATTGTGCATTTGCTTTCAAAAGTAACTTTCCATTGCCTTCATCAGTATTTTCATTTGGAGGCATTCTCAGAAATACCTCTGATTTGCTGACTTCTTCTGTGTTTTTTTCTGGAAACAGAACAGAAAAAATTGATAAGGAGAAGATTAAATCTGACAAAACACTTCTAAATCTAGGGAAACCTGTAACTTCAGAGTGTGCAGAGCCTGAGTCTCTTCAGAGTCATCCAAAATGTGAAGGCTCATGTTTGCCTATGAACTCATCTGAAAACACTGAAAGTGCAGAAAGGCTTGGTGATGGTAACACTTCTTGTCAGCCTTTATGTTCAGGAGCCCTTCCTGTTGAATATGAGAATGCGTCTTCCACTCAACTCCCTGAAGCAACACAGCAACAAAAAATGGTAAAGGATGAAGAAGCTGTTGCTGAAAACAACTGTTTGTGTCCTAGAAAGGAGGATGAACCTGAGCCTGTACAGTTTCAGAGCACAGCTTGTTCTGTTCCTGGCACGTGTAATGATCCATCTTTAGGAGGTTCTGTGCTTGCAGTAAGTGAGACAGGAGAAATGCTAAGAGACAGCACTTCTGACACTTAAGAGCTAAGTCAAACATCTGTCTCTACTGATACCAGCCATGCATCAGAATATTTTTCTGTTGCTGAAGACAAAATGTCAGGTAGAACAAAATCAGATGTGAAGAGAGACTGAAAAGGAAAATAAGCTGGAATGAAATAAATGTTACTTAACACATTAAAAGGTGGGCATAGTTGTGATTTTACAGCTGTTCTACCCACTTCTCACCAATCAAGGTATATCTGTGTCAGAAACATAACTGCTTATGAGCAGTACAATGCAATGAAGTGACTTTTATAGTATAGTCATTATCTCAAGAAACAACCAAAAATGTCATGTCCTGCTCAAGACCAAAGCATAGCCATAGATGCTGCATCTTGAAGAATGCAAACCTTCTGGGGTATGTTTGGGGAATGGGGAGCTGAGGTGTCCCAGAAGGTGAGCTGGGGGAAGCCTCAGTGGCAGGAGGCAGTTAATTGCTGTCTCTGTGCAGTACACTTGCACTTAAATGAGTAAGAGAACAGCCAGGAGCATTCACCTCACAGGCAGGGGAGGGAGGAGAGCCACAAAAATAAAGGATATTGAAGGTGTTACTAAAAATTGTTTTACTTATCTCCCCTTGGCTGTTCCTTTTTCTGTGATGTGTTTAATGTATGTTGAAGGTGTAAGTTCAAGTGTAATTTCAATAATTTCTCTTGTGCTTTTGAAATGGAAGCATCATATCAGTGTTCTTGTTACACATTGCAGAAGGGTGTTGGCTACACTTCTGAAGTGCTGCTTTCAGGAAAAAGAAACATCGCAATTGAATTTCAGCTCTTTTTGGCAACAGTTTGGGGATACTTGGACAGATTAACTTGCTGGTTTATTGAAAGCTTTTGGAGAACCTAGCTTTTAAACCACAAAAACTTTATTTTGACATCTGTGTGTAATAATAAGAAAAAAGGAAAACAGCATTTCTTACTGTATATTAATGATTTGGAATTCATGGAGTTTTTTGTCTGAAAATCAATCAATCAAAAGTAAGGATAAAAAGACCACCTTTTCTACTTTGCTGGCTATCTTGTTGCATCCAAGAGATAACTGCTTTAGTTATTGGAATCACAGACAGAAGCACTGTTTCAGAATAAAGGTCTATTTTGTTTACTGTTCATGCTTCAGCAAAAGATGCTGCTAGGCTTTAAAGAAATTAATTGTGTATTAGATAGATATGTCAACTGGCAGTATTAAATCAAAATGCAGAATGTTTAATATTCCTTCAGAAATTTTCACTGGCAACTAGAAAAATCAATCTGCAAATTACCTCTGTAACTCTGTAAGAAAAATATTACTTAAATTCAAATCTCTGCAGTGTTTACTAATATACTTACTGTGACATAAAACTTAGAGAAACCATTCTTTCAGGAAATTTTGACCTAATTTCATTTGTGTTCAGTTCTTGGCCTCAATTTTTCTGTGGCAGTGCATTCCTTTATTAAATGTGCTTAAAATTATTAAATATTTCTGCTATTTATCACAATAATACAACTTTTCTGTCTGCATTATAATAAGGAAGGTGGTGAAAATTCTCTTTATGCTTAGTCTTTTAGTTCTTGATGTTCACCTCTTAAATCTTACTGTATTTCAATTTCTCCTAAGATTGTTTTTCTGCTGTTATCTCTAGACATTCCTGTCATGTTCTGCATGTGTAAGAGAGAAATGTTAATTCAAATCACTGGAAGACAAATGCTGAGCAAGATGATAATGGCAGTGTCACAGGTGGCAGTTGGTCTCACTCTAAGAAAAGCAAGAGAAATTGAACAATTTTAGAGTCAGACGAGGCCACCTGTAAAATTCAGTGCCAGAAAGTTGCAGAAAATGTTTTCTTCTACACTGACAAAAAAATTCCTAATGAGCAAGGGTTAATCAGAAACTATAAAAAGTTTCTGAAGCTTAACATATTTTCAACCTGTCTTCTGTTAATTTCTGTTATTTCATGAGAGTTTGATAAAGTCCTTCTTTTGAGAGTTTGACAAAGTCTATCTTCCATGCAGATACTTTGTCTCTTAGTGAAAAGACACTCATAAAGCAAATACTTCTATATACTACTTTGAAAGTAAAAGTTGTGGGTGTGGGGGTTTGCTCCAGTTCTGGGGCTGCTTTTCAAGCTTTGCTGTCCAAGTGCCTTCCAGCGCAGCATTCAGGTTTTACAGGGCAGATCTGATTCGCGTAGAAACAAACAAGAAGATCCTTGCCCACTCCCTGGGCCATACTATGCTGAGCCAGAAGGGAGCCCTTCCCCTGTTCCCTGAAAATGCTGTGAGGTGCAGAATAACCTCTGGGTCTTAGGCTTGCCTCCTCCTGACTACTGTAAAAATTAACCCTTTCCTGGATGGAAGCAGGACAATCAGTGATCTTGGGCGAACCAGAGCTAATTCAAAGAAATGGGATTCAGAGTTGTCCCTAATGCATATTTGGCTTTTTATCCATAGAGAATAACTTATACCACTATCTTGGTCATCATTATAAAATTCTGTGTAGCAGTGAGGACTGATGTCAAAGCCTCACTTTCCTAGGTTATCTAAACTTAGGTATGTATGTATATTTTTTTCAGATTACAGGTAAACAAATAGGCAGTGTTAAAGTGAAGCATTTGTCTGAAAATACTACTGAGAAATTTGCCCTTGCTGGGAAAAAAACCCAAAAACAGACAAAGATTTAAAAAAAAAAAAACAAAAAACCAAAAAACCCCCAAAGCACCAAGGAAATAGCATATTTTTCTAAACTCAGTAATTTGTTTTACACAATTCTGTATCTTTCTGATTCCTTAAAATACAGGGGATAAAAAATAAAGCAATTCTACATGTGGTTGAAAAATTTTATTCATCAAGCTTTGCAATATTGTTATGAAGCTCTCTATGTATTTCAGATTTTGTAAACTAAATCTGCAGGCCAGTTTGAAAGCTTTTTTAGTGGTTCATGACTATACTACTTGATGATTTAATAGAAACCTTGGAAAGCAATTAAAACAGTTTATTTTATTATGATAGCTAAAGTACTTGTTGAACATGCTTCAAGTCTCTAGTGCTGTCCTACTGAGGCTAATCTCTCCAGCTGTCAGAAATGTGATGTTTGCTCAATATATGTCTGAGAGCTATAATAACATATAATAATATATATGTCACTGCCTGGATAAAAGGTGCAACTGAAAGATCAAGTACAACTATTTGGTTTTGTAACTATTAAAAAAAATAAAATTTATTAAAAACAATTGTTTAGTTGACAGTAGAGCTGCTTAAATGTCAATATTTAAAGGTTAACTTTCTAAAGCAAACTTTGCATTATTTTGTATTTTTTGGTTTATTATTTTATTATTGGTTATTAACTAAGGCTTTATTCTAAAATTGTATTTGATAACTCAGATCTAGTAACTTTCTAACATAAAGACTGATGGTCTGTGTGGTAAGACTGTTAAGTACTGGTGCTTTGGTTAGTTTTCGTTCTTCAGGTAACATACTTCAGTTTCCCTTTATAGTTTTCTTCCAGCTGTTTAAATGGCAGTAGAACATTCTTATTTGGTCCATCACAGTTCACTTAGACTTGCTTTGGTTTAATAAAAACAAAGGAGCATTGTTTCCTTTTAAGTTTCTTTAAAAGTGAAGTATATATTGTATTCTAAAAAATTTATTACACCCAATAGATTTAATAAGCAGTGAAAAATCCTTGAGTGCATAGTAAGCATGTTTAACCTGAAGAAAGAAAAAAATCATTCATCATTTACCCTGAAGAAAGAAAAAATCAAATAGATATGCACTGGAACGGTTTCATTGTTAATAAAGCCTGGTGTGTAGGTAGAGTAAGGATGAAGAGAGCATTTGGCATGACCTCAAATACTGACACAGTAGTTCCCTGGGATCACTGCAGAGCAGCTATAAGCTTAAACTAATAATGCTGCAGAGGCTCATGTTTCTATAATTATATTGAGCATATAAGACTCATAAGTAGTATTAGAAAAGATAATTTATTAATATTATATTGAGAACATGGTATCAACTGTTTGAATAACCTGTTGCAAAGCTAAACTGGAACACTGCCGACAAATTTGCTAGCTAAATTGAGCAGGAGATTGTGTGAGCTTTCTATCAATGATGAAGACCCTATGTTTTGCAAAAAGGACCCCTAATTACTGAAAAGTAACTTAATAAACTCAGTTCCTTGTAATTAAGAATGCCACATGGAGTTTTTTTTTAATACAGGCAATAGTTTGTTGAAATACTGGAAATATAGAAGATTTTGGACTGGAAAGGATGTTAAGGGCCATCTAGTCAGTCACCTGGGTTGGTGCAGTCTAAGGCACAAATCCAGGCTGAGCAAAAAATGGATTGAGCCCTGCAGAGAAGCACTTGGGGGGTGATGGTTGATGAAAAACTCAACACAAGCCAGCAATGTTCATTCACAGCCCAGAAAGCCAACAGAATCCTGGGCTGCATCAAGAGACGTGTAGCCAGCAGGTCAAGGGAGCTGATTCTCCTCTTCAACTCTGTTCTTGTGACTCCCCACCTACCGTAGAGCATCCAGCTCTGGTATCCCCAATAGGAGAAGGACATGGAACTGTTGGAGCAAATCCAAAGAAGGGCCATGAAGTTGTTAAGTGGAGGGGATCACCTGCCCTCTAAAGACAGGCTGAGAAAGGTGGGTCTGTTCAGCCTAGAGAAGAGACAGTCGTGTGGAGACCCCACAGCAACTTTCCAGTATCTGAAGGAGGCCCACAGGGAAGCTGGAGAGGGACATTGTCAGGAAATGCAGTCATGGGACCAGGGGAATGGCTTCAAACTGCAATAGTTGCCTTTGATTAGGGAGAAATGCATTACTGTGAGGGTGGTGAAGCACTGGAACAGGATGTCCAAAGAAGTGGAGGATGCCCAGTCCCTTGAAAGTCTTTGAGCAACCTGTTCTAGTGGGAAGTGTCCCTGCTTATGGCAGGGGGTTGAAAAAACATAATCTTTTAGGTCCCTTTCAAGCCAGGCCATTACAGAATTCTATAGTCTCAACTCCCCTGCTGTGGGCATGGACATCTTTCACTAGGCCAGTTCAAGGGGTGTCTCTCAGGGCTCTGCCTTGGGACTGGGGCCTGACAGTGCCTTTAGCAACGACACCCAGGGGCACTGAGCACCCCCACATTTGCAGGGACAGGAGCTGAGCAGGGCAGGGGCACCATGGAATGAAGGCATCATCCAGAGGCACCTGGACAAGCTTAAGAAGTGGAATGAGAACCTCATGAGGTTCTACAAGGCCAGGTGCCAAGTGCTGCACCTGGGTCCGTGCAATCCCTGAGTCACAGATTTTTCCAGATCAGAAGAGACTTCCAAGTCCCTCATTTTAGTGCTCCCACCATCTCCAGAACCAGCACTTGGTTGGCCCTTGGGGCTTTCCCGTGCCCTTGCCCACTTCCAGGAGTGCTGGCCAGAGTGGAGCACACACAGCCTGTGCCTCCTCCACAGCCCTTGTGGGCAGCGTGTCCAGCCGCCGTGCATGGGCTCCACTGGGGAACGTCTTTCCAGAACAAAGAAATCAACAGCTGTAGCAATTATAGCAATCTATACTTATGTGATGCTTTGGCCAGTTTTTCCTGACTTCTACCACTGTGAAATAAGAATTTCTTCTGGTGTTAAAGCTAGGTCTGAAGGGGAGTCATATTTTCAGTGTAGTGTTCCAAACAAAAAAATGTGAGGACTTTTTGCTCCATCCTGGGTCACTGAACAATACAGAATTTAATATAAGTGGCCAAAAGGATAGGGTTATTTTCAGCCTGGAGCATGCCAGTGTTCCATCCATATAGTTATGTACCAATATAGGCATCAGTACAGCTACATTTACACTTGCAGCTGATGAGCAGCAGAGGGAGGAAGAGCTGCAATCTATAAGCTGTTTAGTTTTCCCTGTTCAGTCTAACACTGTAAGTATTATCTACTTTGTTGGTATTTTCTGTTTTCTCCTTCTTTTCTTTGAAATCTGACAGTAAATTGGAGATTTCTTCTTTCCTCTCAGCATGTTCCCATTATCTCTTTACTGTAGTAACAATCTAAAAAAATAGAATACAATACATTGTATTAGTTTTCTAGATTTAATATAGCTATACAACCTTGGAAACCTCTTCAAAATAGCAACAAGAACTAGTGCTGAATCCACAGGTCAAAGGGTGATGTAATGTCACTGAGAAACACAATTTTTATTTCCATTTGTCTAACAGCCATTGGGCAGCAGATTAATAGTATGTAAGTGGCCTGCTATGGACCAAAGAGTTTTCATCATTTATGTAGTTTGTGTCCAACTCCTTGCCCTGTGCAGGACACTCCATGAATCACACCATGTGCCTGAGAGCATTGTCCAGATGCTTCTGTACTCAGACAAGGCTTGGTGCTGTGACCCCTTCCCTGAGAAGCCTGTTCCAGTGCCCAGCCACTTCCAGCTGTGGAACCTTTTTCTGATATCCAGCCTAAACTTAGGTATGTGTGTATATCAGTCAGCTGCCCTGACTCAGCTTCCTGCTGTTTCCTTGAATCCTGTCCCTGGTCACCACAGAGAAGACATCAGTGCCTGCCCCTTCACAAGGAAGCTGAATGCTGCAATGGGGTCTCCCCTCAATCTCCTCTCCTCCAGGCTGAACAGACCAATTGATCTCAGTTTCTCAGTTACTCCACATACAGCTTCCCTTCCAGACCCTTCAACATCTTGTTCCATCCTCTGACTTTCTCTAATAGCTTAATGTCTTTTTTATATTGTGGCACCCAAAACTGCACACAGTGCTCAAGGTAAGGCTGTACAGAGCAGGACAATCCCCTCCCTTGCCTGGCTGGTGATGCTGTGCCTGATGCACCCCAGGACAGCGATGGCCTCCTGGCTGCCAGGGCACCATGACTCAGGTTCAATTTACCATCAACCAGGACCCCCCAAGGTCTCTTTCCACAGTGCTGCTCTCCAGGCTCTCATTCCTCAGCAATCACAAAATAGCAATGCATCACCTGCAGCAGGTCCTGCACTCCTTGGCTGCCACTGCTGAGGGGCATTACTGAGCAGCAGAGGCCATCACACCCAGTGGATGCATACCTCAATCAGGGACCTTTTTACACCTTACTGTTCATCCTGTGAAGAATGCATGTTCATCATCATTGCTAGGAATTTAATAGAAAGAGAATGTACTGAGATGTGCGAGCTTGACATAGTAAGTACACCCTCAAAAAGCACAATATGGGTCTATTGTGTACCTTAGCATGTTGAAGCATTCTTTCCTCTTCTGCTACTCAGCTGGCCCAACATAATCTACAATATACCTATTGAGAAAAATAACTTCTCACAAGTCTCAGCTGATGCCAAGCTGATGAATTGCTGTTATGCCTAGAAAACTCCTCAGATACAGAATATGCCTCTTTCACAAACTAATTTCATTGAAGTGATCTGAGTTGCACACAAAACTCTTAGTATGGAAACATTACCATTATAGTAGGCAAAGTTTATTAGTATGTTCCTCTCTATCTTCACAGAGTTAATTCCACCCCCCCCAAGAAACCACAAAAATATGGACATTTAGCTTTATCTATAGATTGTTCTTTCCACAGCTGAAACCAGACATTTCTGCAGTACATTTTACAGAATTACTTTGGCATGTTTCCAGGAAAACCTTTACCTTATTTATTGCAGACCGAAAATTGTGTTTATTTTGGTTGTCAATGCAAAGCTTCTTCAATTGTTTCCACTTTTTTTCCCCTATTCATCTTTTATCCTTTTCTGATTTTGTTCAAGGATTTTGCTTTTGAATTCTATTGATTGATCAAATTACATATTAATTATTTATGCAATTTTAGCTGAGAAATGCTAAATGTCTTCCATAAATTCCAAGTTCATTGCTTTATAAACCTGATTTATGTTTTCCATTTTCTCTCACATAAGATATTTACAAAACAAATCATAGTAAGTGCATATAGCACCAGCAGTAACCCAGTGGTAATGAAACATATCAAAACACCATGAAGAAAACATGTCCAAGGATGAAATTACATTAAGGCTTTGAGAACTCTTGATTTTTGAGTAAAAGGATACAAATGTACTTTACCAGACAAGTAGGTTAATAAAAAACCCACACAAAGCAGCAGAGATAGTAAACTGATTACATCATATATTCAGTCTAAAATACTTTTTCTATTGTGTTTTTCAAAGTTTTATAAACAAATTTATATGTTTTCACTCTGTATCAGCTACTATAAAAATATGACATTTACAACAAACAACCATTTGAAAAGAAAAAGATTAATCACTCATTTGCAAATTAATAATAATGATGATGATGATGATGATACCTAAAACGCTGATTCCCTCGTATGCATTTGCCATTCCTCTGTCCTGTCCCATTTTGTGAGTATTACCCAAGAAGCAAAGTACTCGAAGTTCTACCTACATAATTGTGTAAACAACCCCACCTTTAGGCCTCTATTCCCATAAGAAATGCTCTGAAAAGATGTGAAGGCTGCCAGCTCAGTAAAGGGCCAATACTGACCCTTTGTTATCACTATATCAGACAAGTGTTAATACACAAGCCATTGTTCTATTTGCCCTTGCTTTTTCTACAGTTTAAATAATTTTTCTGCTTTAGCTCTACTCACAGTTCTGCTGTATCTGAGGCTTGCCTTTTGCAGCTTTCCCTAAAACCCTCTAATTTTCCTTCTAATTTTGTAGATTCTCCCACATGCATCACTAAAGAAACACCAGATTGAAGAGATTTATGATGAAGGCTTGTTAACATTTTGAACTGTACTTCTGAGGAAATGTGTGTCTGGATGTATTAAATAACAATCATTCAGATGCCAGTGTACAAGGCAGAACTTAAAAACCAAATTAAACTTACACAGAGAGATCACATGATGAAACACTAGTTCGTGGAACATACATCGTGCAATTTAACAAAAAGTTAAATTTCAAAAAGTCTTAGCAAACTATCCATATAATCATTTCCAAGTATATCTTTATTCCATCTTTATTCATGCAAGGTACAGGAATAATATTAAGGCTGTGAAATCAAACATTCAGAAATCAAATAATGATGAAGGGAAAGGCTTTGTCATGTAAACCTTATGCAGCCTCTACGAGACCTTAGCAGTGAGGCAGACGTCCAGTCTGTACAACCATGAGTCTGAACAAATGTACAGTCTGCTTTCAAAGCTGTTACATTTAGGAGCTTGAAAGACTTGTGGAAGGACTGAAGCGTGTACTAGAAAGGCGTTAGCTTCTACTCGACTTAAAACTGACCAAAATTTCAAGTATTTAGTTAAAAACATTTTCAAAGTTACCAAAACAATAGCAAAGTATCAAAACAATGATGTCTACTCTAATAATAGTGAAATACTTAGAATAAAAGCTCTATATTAAACATTAACAAAAAAAAAAAAAAAAGAGTTTAGATGAAAGAACTTTCCTCAAACCGTTTCAAAGTTTGATACAGACAAAAGAGAATCAGCTTCTTTCCTGGATTTCTGATGGGACATTTTTGGTGAAACTCACTTACTTTCAATAACTGCTCTATTTCCTCTCCAAGAAAATTTATTAGAAAATTCTCTGCACTTTTATTTTCACCTTGATTTTCAAAATATACTAATTTTTCTTACAACTTTAAACTGTGAGATTGTCCTTATCATTTCCTTTTTGAAAACAAACTGTAGATGCCATCACTGTCACCTCTCAGTTCATGTAGGATTTTTAGGAGGGGTGATTTATCTCCACATATTACATTTTGTGTATATTTGTAAGGAAAAATCTTATGAGCTTTATTATTTTATAATTATTTATGATTTTATTTATTATTTTAAATAACTTTATACATTAAGTCAATGAACTTTGAAAGATGGCAGCTAACTATTCTTAAAAGTTTTGTCACATTATATTTACTAATTTACTTCATAAGGGTTTGAAGTCAATGGATAGCAACAACCCTAAGCATAGTCTCTGACATCTCCTCTGTGCGATTCCCAAAACTGCAAACTCACTCTCACTCTCACCAGTACAAGTGCACAGAAAAATGAAGAGCATCAAACCTGGCTATGCAGAAAACCCTTGGGGCTGGAACCCCTTCACTGCTTGTTGGAATACTGCACCATCCATTCAATTTGTAGAACAAAGGTAAGGAAAGAGTTCTTGGTCAAACGCAGCTAAATGTTTTCAAAGGAGAGGTGCTAACTTCTATGGGATCTTGAGGTAACCAACTCTTATGTTTAAAAACTCACAGACAGCATTTCCCAAGGCAAAGCTTTAGATGTTGATGATTCCTGAGAGTCACTCACAAGACTGGTTTCAATTTAGGATTTAAAATGCATACTGCAGGAAAATGCTATGAAAAACAGAGATAAGAATGTTGTATTGGTTTGTTTATATAGATGCTATATATCAACTGATCACAAAATTGTGCAAGATATTCTCATACAGTAAGTACAACTATGTCAAAATAATACCATTTTTATGTTTTCTAATTCCTGAATACAGTGTATTTACATATTGTAGCTGTAATATAATTTTTCAATTATATTATATATATAATTATTACCTATTTAATCCATGTATTATATAGTAATTATTATTCCAGTTCCATATAAAATATATCTAACACCTCTTCTAAACCTGCTTATATCAACACAAACTTTACCTCTCCAGACTGTTTGGATCTGAGAGTGGAAACAAAGGGAATTAAACAGCTTATTGTTTGGTTTGTTTTGGTTAGATCACCCTTCCTTCTCTCTTGTTATATAAAGAAAAACCTGAATTGGTTGGCTCTGTTGGATCCTAATCTTGCCCACCAGATATGCCTGTATTTCTATCTGTACCACATGTGCAACCATACAGTCAATGCTTTTGCAAAATGTTTTTCAGTAACAGATTTATTGCCTAAATTCTCTGGGTTATAGCCAGGTTTTACCATTGCCCAAATTTCAAAGCAAATAATATATGTACTAGATTGCTCATATGGCATCTTAGAATTTTAGAGTCTTTTGGGGTAGTATTACAAAAATCTCCTCTTTCATCTGCCAGGTTCTTTGGATTTAGTCAGGTTTTGATGACAAAGCCAGAAATTGTATTCCAAACAGTCTGAAAGTGGTGTTTCCAGTAATCCTTTTGGATGAATCATTGTTTCAGTGGCTCTCTCAGTTATCTCACTCATGCTTTTAACTCTCAAATGTGTACTTGCATCATCATTAAAGGGTGATTGTCTTGGTTCTCTAGGCTGCTTCGTCACAAATCTGCATTCTTTCTCTGACTCAGTGAATATTTTGCATGATTATCAGGGACATTTCACTTTTTAAAGAGAATTCATTAGTTCACTGGTCCATCAGTCTGACTCCCTTTTCTAGACTAATACCACCAGGCTCATGTAAGGACCAGAAAATTGCTGTGTGAAGAACCACTGAAATTCAAATGACATCTCATTCATCAACTATGAAATACATTAAGTTAAAATTAATTTTTCCCACTTTGATACAAAAAAACCCAATACAAGGTCCACACCTGATGCTGGAGAATTTAAAGCACGTAAAAACATATCTTTAAATAACTGCATACTTTGACTCTTTATCTTGATTCTAATCAAGATATCAAACAGGACAGAAAGGAGGTGTGCACATCTTATCATGCACTTTTCATGTTTGATGGCAAGTAGAAATTATCATGTTTTCTCTGAAATGTATTTTTTAATGATTTTTCATCACTGCCTTCTAAATGTATCAATTTGCCTCTGCAATTTATTTTTTTCACCAGAAATAATCACCTTTTAAGAAAAAGAAAAAGCTGGATCCTGTCTAAACAGAGATGGTGTTTGACAGCTTGTTTAACTTAAAAAAATTTTGACTGTCAATTTTTCCAATCTGTCAATGCCAAAGTACCAGGATTGTACCCCATCAATGTTTAGTCACTGGCTCTGAAGCTATAATGCCTAGTGAGAGATGGACTTATCAGTACAAGATCAGTACTCTGTCAAAATTCTAATTTTTGCTTTTGACAGAACCAGTGGATTCAATTTTGAGGTCCAAGCTCTAGAAATTGAATCCAAAATGAAGACATATAAGCATTCTCAGTGCTGTCACACAAGTTGTCCTTGCCACTGAAAGGCTCCTTCTTCTCTCACAAGCTTGGAGGCCTACTTTGTGTCATTCCTAAAAGCACCTATTTTTAAAAACAGTTTGTTTGCTACATGATTTCTATCTAAAAGGAAATTTTTAATATATAATGCAATAATACATTTCTGTTTGAAGGACACAGACTCTTTAAACACAAGAAAACCCACCCGGTTTTAGTTTTAAGGTGTTAAACATTTGCTATGGTAGAACACACCCCTCCCAAACTCTAAATGCAGGCAATTGTATTTTCAACCAACATGAATCAGTTCTTTGTCTGATCTCTTTTCATTTCACAACAGAAAGAGAGAAAGGAAAAATTCTGTTATATTTTTACATGGTATACCCTATCATAAAACAAGAAGTAAGTTGCTGTTGCTTGTCTGTGTGTTATTCACCACGTCTGCAATATTTCTGCCACCACCTTTTTCAGCACCTGTCTGTTGGCCAATCAGAAAAAAGCAAAAGGCCTGAAGTCTCTCCAACTCCAGGGAAACTCTTTCCAAAAATATCCCCAAGCTAAGTGTCTCCCTAATAGGAGCTACTGACTGACAAATCTCTCAGCAGTTCATTCTAAATAGCCAGCTGTGTTTTAACTTTTTTTTTTTTTTAATTTAGTCCTACTGAAGCTAACAGTGGAAGTAATCAGCTGTTCCATGTTCCTCCTTCAGCATTCATTCCTCTTTCCAGACATATGGATGTCACATTCCTGCACATTTGTCTTTGTTAGTGCTGTGACTCTGGCAGCAATACACAGCTGTCTACCCCTGTCTGGCATCCGACATGTTTTTGGTGGCAGGTGGAGTCTTCCTACAGCAATACATTTGGCATAATCAAAAGACAGCATGCAATAGCTGCTACAAAGGTAAAGTAATGCAAAGTTGTATTATGAAAAAAGGAGAAAGAAGTAAATATTTATTTTCCTACAGATCAGCATCTCACATTTTGTTGAAAGGAGCACATTCCATTTTCAAAGTTAATCCCCTTGTAAAGAAAGAAGCTTTTATCTGGTATTGAACTTCAGCTCTGTCTGTGCCTGCTCAGATCAAACACATTTCACATGCTAAGAAGGAATCCAAATACATGACTGGCTGTGAATATAAACATGTAAAATATGCACTGTAGGCTTGCAGCTAAAATTGATCTAATAGAGATCATTTTCCTCACGAAGAGGAAAGTCTAAATCTTAGCACATACAACATAAAAGGATGACATGTGATGCTATAAAGCATTTTTCTCACTGCCCAGCTATGGGAATTTTATTATATGCATAAGTGCAAGTAGTTCTTATATAAAAGAAAAAATCAGCTCTGTTTGAAATATAATCTTCACAGAGGTGAGGGTAATATCGAATGTGAATAGGACTGCAGCACTTAGAATTAAGCAGTTCTATACTAGAGGGATGAGTAACTTTTCAGATACAGCACAGGTAGTTATAACATATGTAATTAATTTTAAAATAAAAGAATTGGTAAAGTCATAATGAATATGACTAATATGTACAGCATACAGGACAAAATCAACTCAGAGAAGAGTAACACTTAAAGCATTTAAGTTAAACAAAACTGGGCAGAATTAGAACTAAGGTCTGTATATGGACTACTTAAAAGAAAATTTTAAGAAAGAGACTAGTGTTAACTCTGCTTTGCAGAGTCAGGACCAAAATTAACTATTTAACATTAACAGGTTGCTTTTCTTCTTTCAAACAGCTTGTTTAAGTTAGAGCATTACTTTTGTGACACAGATTTTCCACTAGAGTGTTTTAACTCTAATTTATTTCCCTTCTTTTATTTAGAAAATTATGTAATACTACAATTATGTAATACTACACTAAGCTGATATAGCTTAGATTTCTTAAACTTATCATATAATTTGAAATCTTTACTTGCTCTTTACTTGTACTATACAATCTTATATTGCCATGTGCTACACTGACAAATTCTATCCTTGCTTTCTCTATCCTTATGAGATTGCATTAGTGCTGCCTTCTTTAACCTTCACTCATTTCCCTCTTGCTTCTTAATTCAACATGAAATTGATTTAAGTTTTTGTACTAAAATCAGCTGTAACACATGCTTGCTTAAATTCTTATTTGTATACATTCCCAAATGCTAAAATCTGGAATGGCCTTTCTACTTGAACCACAGAAGACTGCCAATTCAGAGTTTGCTGACGCCTCATTTCTTTTCTTTGACACCACTAGATAACACGCTTTAAATATTTTAATACAACCGGGCAGTGGGAAGGCCTTCTCCAGGCCATGGCACAGCGGTGAGCTCCGCCGGTGCAGTGAGGCCTTAGCTCCATGGCATGGCTGTGAGATCCGCGGCTGCGGTGTGGCCGCGGCTCCATGGCACGGCTGTGGGCCAGCGGCTGCGGTGAGGCCGCAGCTCCATGGCACGGCGATGAGCTCCGCCGATGCGGTGCGGCCGCAGCTCCACGGTACTCTGCACAGCAACACATCCCGCAGGCCGAGCTCGGCCCGTGGGCACCCGGTGCCGCCACAGCCGCACAGAGCGGCAGGCTCCACGCTCCCTGTCCCTCACCACAGAGCCTCACCCTGCCTGCCCCGCCTGAGCAGCCGCTCTCGCCAGCACCTCTTCACCGCCAGCACCGTCGCCATTCAGCGGCGCCCAGTAGCTCCTCCAAACCCGGAGCCCGTCCGCGTTTTCTCCTCAGCGCCTCACGCAGCAGAGCGTGTGCGGGGCTGCGAGTGAAGGGTCTGGCCAGGCAGCGAGGCAGGCTCAGGAACCAGCGTGTCATGGTGCCATGGCCCTGAAGGAGTCTGATGAACACAGGGCCTGGCAAGAGGCAGTCAGGAACCAGCGTGTCATGGTGACACGGCCCTGAAGGAGTCTGATGAACACAGGGCCTGGCAAGAGGCAGTCAGGAACCAGCGTGTCATGGTGACACGGCCCTGAAGGAGTCAGATGAACACAGAGCCTGGCAAGAGGCAGGCTCGGACAGCACCGCCTTTCGCAGGGTGCCCCCCGCTCCCCGGTAACGTGCACAGAGACATTTCTACCCTGGGCACCGAGTTCGTAGGCAAAGATCAAACAGCTTTGCCCTACGTGTCTTCACCTTTGTGATAAATCCGTGAGGGCACAATGTGCTTCACAGCCGCAGATGCAAAAGTGAATTAATCACAGCGCACAGGGATGCAAACTCCTGACATTTTAAAATTCCTTTGACATTTTAAGGGATGCTGGGGGCACTCACCAGTCAAGTAGCTGTTTGTGCATGTGTTCCATTATTACCTGTTGGGCTAATAAAGAGACAGAATGATCATCTTGAGACAGAATGATATTCCAAGTGTTCTAGTAGTCTTGAGATAAGGGAAGCAGAATGACAAGTTTCTCTTGAGGTAGTTTGCCTCATCAAGACCCTAGATAGACTATAGATCCTGGACTGAGAAGTGCTCATCTCTTTCCCAGTTTACAGAATGGAATTAGTTCTTTGTGAGTTACTTAGCCTTCCTTTCTGTTTTATGGTTTCCTTTCCTATTCGCAGCTGTGGTAATTCTAGCAAGTTGTACTATTTTCAAAGTTTATTGATGTGTTGTTACTTGCAGCCCCTCAATCTCTTTGTTGATGAAATATTCTGTAAAAGAAGGCTGGGTGTTATTATTACTGTTCTGTTATTAGTTTAATTTGAAAAATTGCTGTATTTCTTCCAGACTGATTACCATACAACTACTAGGAAAAGCTGAAGGCATATAAGCTTTCCCACTGCACTCCCAAGATTCTCAGAGAAACTTGGAAAATTTTTATTTGAATATCATTGACACTGCTTGCTACATTTGACACTTCCATACATATATGACAGGTAGACACTTCCAACACACTCTATGAAAACATAGATTAGCTCTAGCTATGTAAAAAAATCCGTTTACTATGTATTTACAAGCATAATTAAATGTTTTTTGCATACTGAAGGAAAACTAAAGAACAAAGCTATGTATGGCATCGAACTACAGCAAGACATTGACCCAGTCTGTTTAAGCACAGGCAACCAGATTATTTTTTTGCTCTTTCAGAGGTGGAAAGAAATGTCTGTTAGTAACTCAAAATAACTGGAGGTTTCTGTGGCAACTGGTAAAGGAGGTTGTATCTCTCCCTGCTGCTTAAAGTAGAAGCAGTTCTGAGAGATTTCTATTTGAAGTTTGCATACTGGTGTTTGACTTCAGGTCTTGGAAAGGAGATTGCTTATCTACTTGTATTTTATCTTGTTGCTATTTAGAGTAAGAAACAAATTAACAGGGACCATAACAGAGGCGCTCTGCTTTCTCAGGTAAGTACATTAATCATTTGAGCATTATATATTATTATATTTTGTATTTTGGTTTTATACAATTAACGATGAAAATCTTTTGCATTATGTAACATCTTCATCAGATCAAATGATAAGTTTGTACAACCAGAATAGTTTTATGGGTTTTGGGATGGGATTTGGAAGGACTTGAGCTGACTAGTGTTAGAAACTATTATTAAGGTTTCAGGGAAACTGCAGCTGCATTCCATCAAATATATTGGTAGTGAAAACTGTTATCTCTGTGGAGTTCTGTTCATCAGCTGAATTTTCCATAATACTGCAATAGGAATGGAGTGAGCATATTAGCTGTATATCTCTAATCTTGCTTGATGCTATTATTAATTTTAAAATATTATATGCAAATGCTAAATTGTTACGTCATTGCATATTAAAGTGTGTTTATCTTACAAAATGTGTAGCTGTTCCAAAGTTTTAGTCTGTTTGCCATTTGTTTATAGTGATTTACTGCCTTTCCTGTGTTTATAAAGGAGAGCACACATTGTTTCTGCAATAAAAATGGAAGATCTTGATTCTGAAATATTCAGTACACATCAAAAAATATAAGCATTCCCTAAATCATAGAAGAAGAGTGTTGGGAAACTTTATTCATGGCTTAATAGAGCTTTAATAAACCTTGCCCTATTTTCAGGTTATGAAGACTATTTCATTAACTGTTGAAGAGGAATTAATTGAACACTAATCTTTCACTTTCTGGGCAAATGTTTCTATCATGCTGTACAAAAAGTATTTGGCATACTTCATTTACAAAAAATAATACTTTATTTGTATTCAGAAAGCTAAATTTCTTTTCAAATATCTCTGCAGATATCTACAGGCAGATATATTTTCTTCCCAGAAGTGAAAATTTAAACACATAATTGCACGAACCAGGATTTCTTCCACCCACTCCCTGTAGAAAATGCTGAAGATAGCCCAAGGCAGCTTGTTGCTGTTTATATGCAGGCTATTTTTGACTCCCATTCCAAGGTGGCAAAGTTTTGGTTATTTAGTGGAGATTCTGGGTGCCTGAAAAAGGACATTGATTTTACTTTGTGGGGTGACCGCTTAAAAATTAGGCATACAGTGGTTAACTCTTGGATAACCAGCTCCTTCTTTGTGCACAGTTTTCAGCTTGAAATTTTTAGAATCATGGTTCTGTTCTTATTTGACACACTGAAATCACTGTAAAATTACCTGGAAAAAAATCCTTTTAACTAATTTCACTACAACATGGTAAGGATCTCAAGCTGCAAAAATGGGGTTTGTATAAATTGTGAAGCATTCCCAGTCCAGCAGTGAGTCTGTTCAAGCTGTGATTAGGGGACAGAAATTGCCTGTATGAAGATGCCAAGATGCTCTATCAAGCACTGAAATAGGATGTGTGGTACTGGGACTTGTTAGTACATAAAGATGGTCTGGATCCTGTAGGGAGCTCTGAGTCTCTTGAGCTCTTCTGTCACAAGAGTACATCTACTGCACATTGTTGCCAAGGAACAAATTTGAGTAAAAAATGCAAGGCAGTATCTAGAAGACCTTGAGCTAAGAGCAAATGCCAGTGTACAAAATGATTTCAAATCCGAGAGCAGATATAATGGATGCTGGCAGAAGGGACGGAGGTCTGTAGCATCTCTTTGGAGCTATAATTTCTTCTCTCCACTCTGGAGCATGTGACTCCCAATAGGTTGCAATCTGGCAGAAACCACATTGCCCACACATTGCTTTTATTTCTGGAAACTATGTGATAAAGTCTCTAGATTAAACCAACAGTCTTCATGTTTACTTCTTCCTTTCACTGAGTTTTAACAGAAATTATGTGCTTGAAAAAGTGCTTTTGGACAGGTTTTTTTTTCCTTTTTCCTAGGACTAAATTCTCACAGGAGTTTTAATGAGGTGAAAGTACTTCCTTAACAGAATTGACTCTGTTACTCATTATGCTCTACAACTCTATAGAAACCAAAAATGTACTTTGATTGTTGCAGTGTTAATACATGTGTCAGAGTTGTGGGGTATTTTTAAAGCATACATGTTTTCCAGGGATTTTTTGTGCCTTTTCTGAAGGAGATACTTCTTTTCTTTTATTATTTCACTTGAGATGTGAAAATTCAGTAGGTTAATTTCTTTATACAGTGTATTATATGGTTACAAATTATTTATCAATTATTACAAAAAGTTTCTGTATTTCTACTCATAAATCCAAAAATGTTAAGGGTCTTTTCCAACCTAAATTATTCTAATTTTTTCTTTTCTACAAGATTTTAAGGTACACAAGAAGCTATTGATTTTAAACTATTCTTAGCAGAAAAAGGCAGTTATTTTATTTATTATAATGAAAATAATGCTGTTGAAAAAAAATTAAAAATCTATTACCATAAAATGGTGTAGAAAATGGAATGGCTAACTTCTCTGAATTTCTGAGTAGTAAGCACAGAGAACTTTGTGCCACTTCCAGGCCTAACGTCGCTTCTGCTGGAATTCCAGATAGTGGCAGTCTGCTGAAACATGAGTTCAGTTACCAAATATAGATGAGGGGGGTACGAATTTCATAGGCACAGAGGACGGATGTAACGCACAGGCCACAGTCTCCTCGACTAAGGACCAAGCAAGCTTCAGTGAAGAGCTGGAGCGACTTTAAGCCTATTCTGATAGAGAAGGAGAAAAACAACTTTACCTACTATTAATTATACTTGAACTCTTCATATTGGCCTGCTTATTGTAAGATCTGTTTTATATTTTCTGCTGATCGTAATTGTTGTGTTTGTGGAGTAATTTTGCAGGATTTCAAAATTCAGAGAAAAAGTATGTGCCTTTTTTGTTTTAAAAGATCTTACTAGATACATTTCATCCTTCGTACGATTCTTTTGAAGAGATGGGTCCTGTTAAGTAATAATTGGGTCATGTTAAATCATATTTTCTTTTTTGGCAGGTTCTGCAAATTCAGGATGTTTATTTTTTTTAAATGAGTCCTTTATTTTTCTATGTTTTTCCATATTTTACTGTATAAACCTACAAAACTTTAATTTGATTAGTTACTCTTTTTTTTTCTGAAATTATTGTAATCCAATACATTTCAATTTTAATATTTACCATATGATTCTTTAGAGCATCTGTATTGGGTTTTGAATAGGTATTTAAACTGCATGATAAAAAATGTGGGTTTTACTTGGGCTTAATTTTGAAATATTTACAAATAGGACCCCATAAGTAGTCTGTATGTAATAATGTTGATCTGCATGCAACATTGTAATTTATGCTTGTGTCTTTAAATGATACAGTATATGGCTTTGCAGGTTACCTAATGAGTGTGATGATGAAAACTGTTATAAATACATTGTAGTCCAACTTGGAGAAGCTAGAAATAGCATTCAAAATTTCTAATTATGATCTTATAAGCTACTTGATAGGGTTAGTGATACTTCACCTCCAGTTCACTGTGATTACAAGTTGCTCTAAAAGAATAGTGAGTTTATGTATTACAGTATGGCTGAAAAAAGTCTTTCTCCTGGAAGCTTCCATTCAGCTCCCTAAAGCTAGACATATGAATCCATTTTCAGGAACCTTCTCACCAAGAAGGCTTATCAGCATTAGAAATTGCCAATAAATCAGCACATTTAAATCCATCAACTTTATCTAAATATCCAGGTATAGACTATTCACTTAATTTAGACACCAGGCTTTGAAAATTACTATATATGTAGCCATTGTATTTTTCTAATGACAAAGCTGAGTATTGGGAAGAAATATGTGAATTCATAATACACTAATTTTAATCATCCTGTTGGGTGGATAACAATAAGTAAAATTGTCCTCCTACCCATGAAACAGCCCATTGAAACATTAGAGCAGCTCAGTGTTGGAAGTCAGGGAAGTTTATCTGAGTATGTAATGTGTCACTTTGAGATGTGAACAAGCTAGGAACCCACATGTGTCAGATTTAAATAAAGATATAATTTGAAGCACAGATATTTACATGTTGTCTGAATAGCACCTTTGTTCATTGGAATACAAAGTTTTTTTTTTTTAAATCTAAGATTAAGGAGGAAGAAACTCTGCAGTTTTAACTCTTGTTTCCCTGGCATTCCTCCAGTTTATGCCTGAACAGCTGAGCCTCTAGACCAACTGTTTGCTGGGCTTCTCAGATTCTTTCTTTAAAGCTGCTATGTGGTAGTCAGTTATACTGTATATACTTTTTTAGATTTTGTTGACAAGAGATTGGCATGGTTGCTAAATTTGTTGCCCTGTAAGCACAGATAACAGGAAAGGAAAACGTAATCCCAGCAAATAATAAACTTATCACTGAATTCTATAAAAACATTTCTCAAACTCTAAATGCTTTGGGTTCCTTAGACTTCTCTTTTATGCATTGAGTTGTAATCTGTTGGCAAGACAAACAGGCATATCAAGAGATACATATGCTAAGCCAAGAATTCCAATCATCTATCAGTCACTTAATGACTACATGCTGGGTAAGCCCTGGTTTAGTGACTACAGGTAATTGGAGCCTGCACAAGCTGATGTAAAATACATCCGAGTGCATCGCATGACTGTCAAGCCATTTCTTCACTATCAGTAGAGAATTAAAGGAAATTTTCCCTTTTTAAATCTTATGTAAAATTTTTTATTGTAGAAATTATCATTAGAATAAGAGAATTTTTCAGGGTAATTAAAACCACTGATGTTCAATTCAATTAGATGCTCTGCAGAAACAATAATTATGTTTCAGATCTCATCAGCCACAATCTAGTGACCAGGTAGACAAATACATTTCAGCAAGGAGATTTTCAGGCCAGTCCTTCCCCTGGGGAAAGTGTGGTTTCCCTGATGTCTTGTTTCTTGTTGACTTTAAAGAGAATGCTCATCCTAATTCTGAAGTCATGTTGGGAAACTGGAGAGGTATAAATGCTTCTCTGCTTTGTGAAACTGGTACAAAATATACATTAAACACTTCCATTGAGCAGGATGATATATAGGTTGCGAAATCTATTTCTTCAGTGCTTTACTTCTAGCATATGGTAATTTTTCAGTGTTGAGGAAAGTGCTACTAAATTGGTAACAAGTTAAAAGTGTTAGCACAATAAGTAAAATAATATCAAACACATTATCAACATTAAACAGAAAGGATAATTTGGAATTTCTAATCCAAATATCCTTGTGTGTATCCTCATAATGGTTTCAAGTTGAACACTTCTCGCAGAATTTGATGGTTTAATGTCTGGAAGGCAATGTTATGGGAAAGAGAAAAGTAAATATATTCCCAAAATCTTCACAAGGCTAAAACCAGGAAAAAAAAAAAAAAGAAACATAATAGAATTGATGCAAAATAACCAATCAGATGTGAAATAACAACATATATCATATTGATCCAGTGGAATCAATGTTGTGCTAGGCAATATACAGGCAAAGGATGTCTTCATACTTCTGAGGGAAGGTTCATAAGAAAAATTACTCCTAAGTGCTCTCATTTCCATCTAGACAATTTGCAGTCCTGGCTCATTCTAATAGAAAACAAGGTTTATGGTATGTCATACACCATTATGTTCTGCTTATCTTACAGCTTTGTGTCTAGCTTGTGGGAACTAGGATATAACTTTTTTCATTAAGGAATTGTTCTTGTGTCTTCCAGGATGCAAGACAGAGGCTGTGGCCGGGCATTGCCTCTTTCTTTAATGCTGAAGGAGACTTACTCTCCAGAAAGAGACAGCAGTAAGGGATATCCTGAAAATATGTCAGAAGCTTCATCTTACCATGACTTTTTCTGTGATTCCCTGTCAGACACACAGAATGGTGAATTTTCAAATGAACTTTCTGCCTTCCTTACCCAGGAGGAGATAAGTAAGAGCCTTGACATAGCTCGAGAAGCCATTGCCAATTCCATGGAGGAAGATGAGAGCACAGTACCAGACTTTACTCATTATCTCAACACCCCTCTTTCAAGCCCTTCAGAAACCCCTTCTTTCAGGGACACCGACCTGCATGAGCAAGACACTGTAGAGACACCTCAAGCAAGCAGTTGGACTTCATCTGCTGCAAGTCATGCTCTCCCAAGGAATCAGAACGAGCAATCCGCTGCACCTCAGACAGAGGATAGTTTTGTCACAGTTTCTAGGGGACAAGCAAGCACCTCACCTTTTCTACCTGCTAGTCCCAGCTTTGTCAGAAGCCTGAAATTTTCAGAGAAAGGTGGTGCATGTATGCCTAAGACAAGCCCGAACTCTGAATCAACATTGCAGGGAGAAGCTCCTTTCAGGAACAAGCTGTGTGACAAAGCTGCCACATTCATAGAGGAGTTATCATCTATATTTAGACAGGCAGCAAAGACAAGAGGCCGTAGTCCCGATGGGGACTCTTCTTCTCCAGACAGCGGATACCTGTCACCTAACAAGAAACAACCAGCTTTAAGTACCTTGGTGAACCAGGAGTTTGACAAACCACATCAAGAGACTGAGCCTGAGGAAAAATTACCTGGACTTCATCTGAATGGAGAACACTATTCTGGAAGGAGGAGCATCATGGAGAGCAAAATGGTCCTGTGCCGTCCCTTCATCAACATGGAAGAGCATGAACTTTCACCACCTCTATTCACTCAGAAGCTCCGGAGCCAGGAAGTTGCCGAAGGAAACAAAGTATTGCTGGAGTGCAGAGTTGCTGGCAACCCAGTCCCTGATGTCAGGTAGGTGCTAAGTCACCAGATAGCATCACCTGATTGTGGAAGATACCTAAGGACAGGTATGACACTGACTTGCTTAGAGGCAGTCACAGAAGAGCAGTCAATCATGTAATTTTACAAAGCACAAAGAATAACATATTCTAGTGTCTTTATTTCACTAGAATGTTTCAGTCTGTTTGCTTAGAAAATTAAATTCTTCTTGATTTAAGAGCCACATGGCAAAATTAGAAATAGAATTGGCTCTAGCAACATTCTGTGTGATTGTTACTTCATCAATCTGGGTAAAAGAAGAGACAGCTTGCTCCTAAAGAGCATATCTCAAGAAGGTGATACAGTTTTTACTGCTGATTAATTAGAATGTCTCCAAGAGCCATGTAAACTGTTTTTTTGAATTTTAACTCAGGCAGAATCATAAAATAAGAAGGCTTTTAATGACTGAGGAAATGAGTAATGAGAAACATTGCTGACATAATAGTTGGTTATTGTAAAATCAAGTATACTTTCAAGTAATCACATCAGTATAAATTAATTTGTAACTTCTGTCTTGTTTCCCTTTTGACACACATAATTGTGCTATGTTAGCAGCCTGTAGATACAGCCATTACTGCATTGTGGCAAATATGATTCATGCTAATTTTTGGGCTCTTGCAAAGCTCCCTGACAGTCAAATTAATACACTTTCATGGTCCATTCCCAAATTGGTTTTATTAAATAATTATTAATAATTCTCCATCTGGCAATTGAAAGAACTTACTAATAAAAATTAATTTTTCAAAGTTTCCATTGAAAACAAATTTCCCCCTTCATCTCTATTTCATTATGGATCCTCAAGAGAGGAAAAATACGGCAGCTGCACCTCAAAAACTACTCATTTCGGAAGTCGATGCACTTCTTCTGCATGTCCTTTCTGTAGTGGCAGCGACTTGGCTGAAGAGGTCACTCACACACAGCACGGGCGGCACAGAGCCCTCAAGTGAGCGCTGCTGTGGAGCCAAGAGAGCAAAACCAAGGCTCGTTCAGGGGTTAAGAGACAGCAAACACTTGAGCGATGTTTGGGGGAGACTCCAAAGTCTGAATCTTGGGGAAAGGAGGGGGTTCTTTCCAGATGAGAAAGCATGCAGAAAAATATGTTATGGATTTTTATCTATAAAAGCATTACTGGGAACTGATAAACAGTTTCATAGTATCATCTAGGCACATCACTGTCCTTCTTCTTGGATATGAAAAGGAGTTTCATGGTGTATCCTATATATATCCAGTAAATAGTTAATTTGCTGCAGTGGAAAAAGACAAGCCTATTTAAAACCACCCACATATTGCAGAGCAAGTGAAGAATGTCTGTGCTACTTTCAGAAGTATTTTCTGCAAATGGGAGTTTTATATGGTTTAAAAATAAAGCAAAACATCAGTGATACAATAATAGTTGACCATTCTCTTGTATTTTGGTAATGAAAATAATCCAGTTTTCTAAAGCACTTTACTTAGACTATTGTTTCATTAGACTGGGTTTCTGGGTTTGTAATATATGTGGAAAACAATCTTCAGACCATAATCATATGAATTCAAAATATTTACAGTTTACTGAAGAAACGGGCCAGAAAAATAAATGTGTAAAAGATATTAAGCTCTTTGTGAAGGTTTCTGAATAGGAAGAAGGTAGAAATGGATATTAGGAAAGCATTGTATTGCATTGCCAAAAGAATGGAACAAGCTGAACAGTTCCCTGGTGTGAGAAGTGTAAGAGCGAGCCTTTTGGCACATGCAAAATCTGATCAACAGGGGATGCAGACAAGGGCATGAGCCAGGGCAGCCACAGGCTGTACATTTGCATATAGCAATAAATCTGTAGAAACCAAGCTTCAGCTCTTCTGGTTTTCCCCAGAAAACCCAGTTTCAATAACATAGCCACTGTAAAGGCTGGTTTTGGAACTTTGTGTAATAAGTGTGATTAAAGCAGAAAGCAGTTGGGATTTTTGTGGGGTTTTTTTTTTTCAGTTTTATTTTTGCCTCAGCTGGGAAGAAAACTGGAAGCCACATTTCCTAAAGTCATAAGGAAGTAACAATATTTTAATGATGACAAGAAACTCACTAAATTCTTATTTCATGAAGCACTCAAAAAGTTGCCCAGTGTAATAATGAATACAGCTGATATTTAAGCAGCATCAAGCACTGGCAACTATGAAATCATCCAATTGACACCAGAGCAAAAGGCCTTCAAAGGAATCTACATAGGCTTTTCTGGTCTTTTAGCATGTTACTGCTTTGCTATGCCTCATATTTTAGCCTGGACCCAAGTAATCTTTATAACTGGTTCTCTTCCCTTTTCATAGCTTTTTTGTAGCTAAACTTTCTTAGTCCTCAGCCTATACAAAGTTAAGCTAGAATCCTTCTCTATCCAGATACTTTTCTTATGAGGATAAACATAACAATGTTGCAGAACCTTAGTATAATTGAAGAAAACATCAAATGTAGTGTAACGACCAGGTGAATATTTGAAGGTTATTTGGTTAGGAAAACCTCTTAAAATTTAAGTTCCTTAGATGTTCATAGCCATACACAGCTGAAAGTGAAACAGTAAGTGTTTATGTTATGAGTGATAAAACTTGACCATAGTAGCTTTGTACTAGAAATAGAGAAAAAGTATATTTTGACAGGAGAACTTACAACTAGAATCTTGGTGTTGAAATCCAAAAGAAAATAATCAGTTACATTTCAAGTATCATTAATGGTTTTTTTCAAAGTTCAATGTCTAACTTACTAGTTCTACTAGCAGAAAATCAGATTTTTTTAAATGAATATTTTGTCACTGGTCAGAAGAATTATTATATTTCTGTAAGATTTCAGATTCCAGCCTAAGACCTAGGAAGGTACATAGTGATTTGAAAAGTTTTAGGACATCTGCCTTCTAAAGAAAGTCTAAAACACGTGAAATATAAGTTGAAACAAAATGTCTGTTACTCTCAAAACCAATTTATCAGTCAGTAACTGTCCTTCAAAGTGCATCAGCAATGCTGTGTTTAAAATACTCACATTAGCCTTGAGCTAGCTAAAGCAAATCCCAGCTGGGTGTGACTTAGACCTCTTCAGCATTCGCCTCACCACCTGAATATTTCATTGCTTCAAAGCCTGGAGCTGTAAGCCATGATTAAAGTATTTTCTGAGGTCTACCTTGAGCTGTAAGCTGTGATTAAAATATTTACAGATATTCACCCAGCTTCTGTATCATAAGAGGTATTGGAATTTTTGTACAAAATATATTCCTTTTTCCACAGCAAATTGATGCAAAAAAAAAATCCAAATCAAAGCAAAAAATAAGTCACTTTCCACATATTACATGACAAGAATGAGGTTTCTTTGCTTTAAGGAAATAATTTGCTCTCATTATAATCCTTTTCTTCTCATAAGTTCTGTTTGCCTAGATTTGACTGTAACAATACCCAAAATCCCCACCTAGAACCATTACTTGCATGTAACCCAGAACCATTCTTAGAAAATACAGAAACAAATGTAAAGTACAATTTAAATTTATAATAAAGCCAAATTGTGTTGACTTCTATAGCTTCAAAATCTTACCCAGTTTTATGGTCTTTAAAGGCCTTGAAGCCTAAAAACGCACAATAAACTGTGGCACCACCATGCTCCACCCATCAGGCACAGATGCAAAGAAAATTCAACATCAGATTAAGTCATGCTTAACACAAATCTACACAGCTGTGTAAAAACCCAAGTGTACAGGGTTTTAGTTTAGTGATTAAACTACCTACACAGTAGTTGGTAGTTTTAAGTCTTGGAAATTTGGTAGTTTTAAGTCTTGGTAAGAGGTGTCCCAGATGTAGTTTCTGCTTCTTTGCTGGACTTGATTTGAGGTAGGAAAATCTGTGGTTTAGAGATAGAATTTAGTTGTATTTTTTGAAGTCTCTTATGAGTAGATTTTGTAGTTGTAGTGAAACACCAGTGCCTTGGTGGGGGATAGAGATGTTCTACTAATGCTATAGTGGCAAGGCTTTAGTAGTACTTATTTTTATCAAATGTGAATAGTTATTTATGTATGTGTGGTAATGGGACATACTTGACCATTCTAGGTATCCTTAGTTAAAAACAAAACCAGTTTCATGAGTGAGAAATTTTAATGAAGATATTTTATGATGAATTTGTTTAAAATATTTGATAATTCCATTCTTGTTTGCTTGACCCAGACCAAAATTTATTTCTGAACAATGAAATGCCTAATGTGTCTTAAAAACAGAGTTTAGTAGATTACAAGCATTATGTTAGCTACAGTGATTGCAGAAATAATTCATAACACATAAAAAAGATTAGGATATATTCTGTGTGGGAGGAGAGGGCTCTTGTGACTTGAAAATCAGTAACAACTATATGTATTATTCTTATACAATAAAAAAATCAAGTCTTGTACTGAGCTTTGAGGTGATTTTACCTGAGCCCCAAAATGTCATATTTTGCTGTTAGAATTCATCAAAAATACTTCCACAATTTATGCAATTGTTTCTGCTCCATTATTTCAGTGTTGTTATAAGTCTTTATTAATATCTAGGACAGTGCAACAAGAAATAGTGGCTTTTTTATTACGCAACCTTTTGTAAATAATTAGTGTCTCCAGAATATCTTGCATTTATTTCCTAAGGGTGATAATTCATGAAGTTAGTTGTCAAATTGCTCACAAATATAAACACAAATTTTTCTTATATTCTCCCCATATTTTTCTCTATTAAAATATTTTCCCAATAAACATACTTTTTTACACAAATCTCCCATAGTCCTCTATTAATCTTTTCAGAGCAGAATCCTGCTAATCTGTCTTCTTACTAGCCCTTTCCAAACAGAGGGTGCTTGTTAAGAATGGAAGAATATTCTTGTAACCAGGGAGTTCCTTGGGTCAAAAATGTTCTGTTTGCAGATCTGGATGTTTTTCTGTGTATGGAGGGAGCATTGACAACCATCTGAAAGTATTAACAGCATTCTTATTGCTGAAATTAAATAAAAAAATGATGTTAGCCACTTTAATCTGGCAGTACACTCTTTTAAGAAATCTTCTCAACAGTAATATGTTGTCATTTAGAATTTTATTTACACTCAATGAAGATAAAATATCTTCAATATCATTCCCTTTCATATCAATACGAAAATTATATTTCTGCATCCTCAATGTTTTTCTGTCACAATAGTTTTTTTATTTCTCTTTATCAAAAATGTCTTCTTTACTTTTGTTGGACTTTTTTCTTCATTTGCAAGTCAACATAATAGCTATATACAGTTGACCTCATTATTCTTTTAGCCCTTCTTCCCTTCTCATTTATTTCCTTTTATATTCTTTGATTATTGGAGCATACCATGCTATTCTTGTGTCTTTTGTTTGTTTGCTTTTGCTGATTTTCAGGTAAGGCCTGGCCATCTCCAGGCATCCCTGGAGTTTGAATTTTATTTCAGAGCAGATCTGGAATGTAGTGTTGAAAGTCACCTCAGTGACTTGTGAAACTGCTCCTTAATTCTTAATTTTTAGAACAGTGTTCTGGACTAGTGGGCTTTGCTGGGGAATCGGGGGTTAATAACCCAGCACAAATGGTAAAGTTATTGCAGGAGCTGCCCATAGGGATTTGTGGCCTGCAGGTATTGGGTAGGTAGCGTGCATCTTTCAGATATTTCCTTTTCCATTCTCCATTCATTTTATGGCCATAAGAGGCCACACTCTCAGGATTTTCTGCATCTGGGGAAAACACACAGTGAAGTTAAGGCCTGTGTAGGTCATGTACCCACCTGCTTTAAAAAACAGTGTGGCCTATCTGATCAACGCTAGTAGTGCATCAGTTTTCATTACTTGTAAGTAATAGCTCTTTTACCTTAGAACCACTTGGAAAGAAGATTTGCCATGGTGCTCGTTAAGAACAGCATTTGGGAGACTCCTATTGTATATGATTGTCTGGTTGCAGAGGGGGTCAGAGCTTAGTGCCATGTCGGTGTAGCCATGTTGTTACTCTATAGCTATAGAGTGACTGGTTGCAGTCATTGCCTGGTTGTTACTCCATAGGAGTGACTGGTTACAGTCATTGCTTGCTCTGTTCGTGGATGTGCCCATATGCACTGCTGGCCAAGGTGCTTTTCCAAGCAGGGAGAGGTATTGGGGTTGCTTTGTTGATGTACCACATGATACTGGTTTCTGACATGGTAGTGTCAAGGGCAATGAGGGTCATTAGGGATATGCACTTCAGTGTTGGTCATTTGGCCTGGTCTTGTCCGATACCTCTGGGTATTCATCAATAGTCATACCCAGCCTATAGGAGGAACAGAGGAGGAGGATTTTCTCCAGCCTACCACTCCCTTTCCACTCCTCTTTCAGGACTGCTATAAAAGATTTTGAAAATTTAGGATTCTCTTCAGATGTTAAGAAAACCATCTTTCACTGAATTGTTATGTCAACCCATAGGCTCTGCTTTTGTCCCTCCCTCGCCAGAAGGGGCAGGGGAAAGGGGAGTGGCTTATTTCGAGTTTAATTTCCTCCTGGAGTTAACCCACAATAATGATAACCAAATGTTTTGTTTGAGAGGGTGAGGTTTTTTCCCTTGCTTGCCTGTCTAACACCATAGAGTACAATATTTAAAACAGGTACCTGGAATGAATGCATGGCTCTTTCCTATGTGACATGATCTTTACAAAGTTCAGACTGTGATAACAGGATAATTTATATGGGTCTTATTAAATAAACAAATTGCTAGAAAACGGGCAGAGTAATCCACTGATCCTTTACAAAATGAGTATTCAAAGATCAAAAAGAATGTGTGGATGTGGTTGGGAAGGTGGCCTATGGGGACAGAAACTCTTTACTTGCTGGATTTTGTAAAAGCCCCAGGGAGGATCTGTAGATTCTGGACACTGGGGTTATTCTTATGTTTCATTTATTTATTGTCTCTCTAGAATAGTTTTGACTACATGATGTAAGCATTTCCTCATCTTTGTTATACAGGCTCTGTGGATCACCAGGCTCTCTTTCTTTGGAACTGTCATTTTTCATGAATGCAGAAATAGCTCTTGTAAATTTTGGGGTTTGAAAGTTTCATGCTTTTGTTTTGGTTTTTGTGCATGGTTTTTTTCATCCTGAAATTGGAAGAGTAAAGCTTGTTAGGTGCATAAAGACAAGTGCTGCAAGAGGCAGTTGCAAAATCAAAGGGATAGTTATTGGAACTAGAATTATTCTCTTAAACTGAAATTAGGAGAATTCCAGCTCAAGTACTTTATTTTTCTCTGTTTGTGAATGCCAGTGTCTCTGGTTTAGTTTTTCTGATTGCATTAGTGAGATTTTAAAAACATCTCAGTTCACTTTTTTATTCTTTTTATTCTTCTTTTTCTGCCTCTCAGTAAAAGAATGCAGATCTAAAATTCCTTGGTAATGCTCCCAAAATAAATAAAGTATGGACTGGTATTTATAAAAAGACTCAAAGATTGGATGAAAATGTTATCAAAATACTTGATGGCTAACATGAAAAGCTTTAAAGTAAAGTAATAAAAATTATGCTGCTATCTAAATAGTAGAAAAAACATAAAGGACTTTTGCCATGTATTTACATAGGAATAGGATGAGACTTGGATGAACTTTAAAATAATGTGGCACCACATGTCTTCAGAAAGCTCTTTCACTACACAAGCTTTGTCCATGTTAAACATTTTTAGTTTAAAAACAAAATTTAATTGAAGTAGTTTTAAAATACAGATTTTCCAGAAAAGTGGGGCTGAAACGGTGCCAGAAGCAGAATTCCAAGAGGCTGCTTTTACTTCATGTTTCAGAATTTATTTGTATAAATCTTATATGCTGTCTTAGGGCCTTTCCAGTATTGTGCAAAGCATCAACAGTCAAGAAGTCTGGCAGTGAGGAAATACATTAGCAATCTGCTTGTCATGGACTAATTGAAAGTGATCTGTGAAAATTAAAACTAAATGTAGCGGCTAAGTAGAACAGAGGCAGGATTGAACTGACATGATTTAGGCCTATTTTACTAGTACTGAAAGAGAAGAAAAGAGTAGTGAGGCTTTTCACAGAGAAGTGTTTGAAGTAAGTAATTCTGGCATCGTTACTTATCAGTGTTCAACAGGTATGAAGTGCCATTCCAAGTACCATTTAAAATATCATGCTTAATACACTTTGACATGCTTGCTGATTTGCCTAAAGGCAATACCACATCTTGGGTGGTTTAAACCTTCTTAAGGGCAACTATAGCAGTTTATTAATTTTACTTAAACAGGACATATCTTTTTAAAACACAATACATTGTTTTATAAATATAAATTAAGTAAATACAAGTATAACTTTGAAACTTGATTATTTAAAAATTCTTTCTAATAAAAAACTGTCATGTCTGAAATACGCTGTGTAAATGCATTCTTGGCAATGTGAAAGCTACCTTTAAAGACATGGATAATGAAATTGAACAAATAGGATTTCTCTGCAAAATTCATAGCTGAAAATGTTAAACTTCGGTTTGGGCTATTAGAGCTGGCAGGGCTTTGAGGGAGGTAGGAAAGGCTATGGACTAAAAGCTTATAATAGAACAATCATAGAAGAAAAATCATTAAACAGCAGTGGATAATGAGCTTATTTTATTGGTTCTGGAACCCATCTGGAAAGTGTGTTTTTTCTAACAAGTGTTATAGTTTGATAGGGCTCTGTTAAGTGGGCTGGAACTGTGGTTCATTTACTAGTAAATGGACTTGCCTTTCCAGCCCATGCAATGGTGAAAGTGGGAGTAAAGGAAATTCCCTTGTCCTACTATTCCCTGTAACATAGGAAAATAAACAAGTAAGTCATGGAATTATAGGATATCCTGATTTGGAAGGGACCCACAAGGATCTTCCAAGTTCAAGTCCTTCTCATAGTATCCATATTTCCTTCCCTGAGCAAAAAGATATAAAGAAAGCAGGAAAGTTAAAGAGTTAGCTATGGAGGTTTTTATACCTTGTACAATTTTGTTCACATTTGGATTGTGTGGTGGGGAAAGAACATCAAGTAGCCTTTTATGTTGTCATGAGTTTTCACATTCCACATGCTTTAGAAAAAAAGTGACAATTAAAAGATTATTTGGGATTTTTACACTTTGGGATATTTAAAAATGATGTAGTTATGTAGTGAAGAGATAGAATTTCCTGTATGATAGCAGAACAAACAAAATTTGGAAGATTAGCTTTGTACAGAAGAAATCTTTACTAAGATATCTTCCCCTTAGAGATTTAAGTGTTTCTTAGCTTTTGTCATCAAGAAAAATTTTCACATGTATTAATTTAAGAAATGTGCTTAATTTCTATTTCTGTGCCTCTGTAAGTTGCCGTATCTGAGGTGACTCACAAAAGGGAAACTGATCAGTAGGAATAGGAAAAAACTGCAAACAGCTGAAACACTGAGAGATTTGTTTAAGTATTGAAAACTTGAATCAATATCCATATGATGTCTTTCTATAAATCAGGAAATTAGCATACTTCTCAAATAAGTAGCTAATCTGGATAGAGAAAAGGTGCTGTTTTATTTAATATATCACGAGGAATAATTCAGCTAGGTAATTTCACCTGTATTTACAAAGGGAAAGTTTCAGAAGGGCTGAATGCCTGTACTGCATGTTCAAAGTGTGTGTTACTGCCCTGTCTCCAAGAACCTCACTCCTTCAAGTAGTGTGCTACCAGTTGGTGTGATGCTACTCAGCATAGATGAGTACACAGCTCAGGACTGGGAGTAGTATGAATTTGAATAGATCTGACTTCCTGTGGGAAAGGGAAATAAGTTAAAATGCCTGGGGATTGGAGGGAATTAACAGATAGAATGACTCCTAAAATACTGAGGTTCTTTTTTTTTCCAGCTACCTGCAGGTCAAAACAGAGGCTAGGATATTTAGGATTAGAATCAGGATAGATTTTAGGAGACTAACATTTTTCTGCCACAAATCTGTTATGAAGACATATCTGTTATGTTTCCTTTAGTCTAATGCTAATATGCTGCTTGAAATCAAAGTGATTCATTGTTTCATGTTATTAATATTATGTACTTGCAATTCATGCATACATTAGCATTATAAAAATAGCTTACTTTGCAGTTATGAAGTGCCTTTCACGTGAGCATTGCAGTGCTTTATAAAAACAGTTTGCATAATATGTGAACAGCTTTTCTTTATCTCCTCTTATGTGATAAAGTTGTGCTTTTCAAGTGGCCAAGGAAAAAAGTTTAGACGAATAGAATCCATCTCTCATTTATAGTACAATTGATGGGCACCTATTACTAACTGTAAACTCTTTTAATATCACAGAGAATTGCTCTTAGAGCAAGTTATTCAATCTAGACTACTCGTTCCCCATTTTCAAGTGAGAATTTATCCCCATCTTTGTGAAAACCAAATTCAGTTCTGTTTTTTTGTGAAAGGCCCTTATTTAGGTAATTTTTATGGGACATGTTATGAATATCCTATGAACTGGAGGGAATTCACTTTTCCAACTGAAACACATTACCTGATAAATCTATTATTGACTCTGTTTTGTACAGAACCTTGCCAGATCTCCTTACCCTCCACCATCAATGAAACTAGCACTTGCAGTAATCTCAGTAGACCTAAGTATGTTTCTTTTTTTATTTTTTTTTCTTAAAAAAAATTAATCTTACTAATCTTAACATTTGCATCAGGGATTATTACAACCTGAAACCCAACTCAGTGTTGTAATAGGGTTTATACAGCTGCAAGAACAATCATGGGACAAACAAAAGCATAGCAGTCTAGAAACAGAAGTCCTCACTTAAGTTCAAGTTCTGTTTACACCCAGTTTACATGGTGTTCTATTAAGTTTGCTTTCCAGTCCACAGGAGTTTTGTGAAACAAGCTGAAGGCAAAACCATTGTTCTGGTGAATAGGTTGCCCTTTTCTGCCTCAAGAATTGTAGGACTAGTACCAAGGTACGTAGATTGGAGTAATTTATCCATCTTACTGCAATTCAAAGTGAAATGTCTGCTTTTTTTTACTGAAATTTGCATAGTGCTGGCTGGCAACACTGTAGCTGCACTTTTGGCAGCTATCTGTGCTTACCCATGCAATAGCTTCATTAGATAAGGAATGTCAGAGACAAAATAAGCAACTCCTGATTCCTTAGAAAGGCTCTCCACACAGCTAATAAAGATTCTTGGAATGCAAATGTCTGACAGTGGGAGATACGAGGAACCACAGACCCTATGTGTGGCTCTTCCCATATATGACTAAGGCATTCTGTGAATTGGCAGTGCCAGAAAACTGCACTGCATGCAAATGAAATGAAAGAACTGAAGAAACAGCCAGTGCTTTGGAATGCTAGAGAGAGGCCTAAGGCACAGCCCTTACTGGAACTTGTTCTTTGCTGGTACAATCTGGTTTTGATATCTCTCTTAGGACTCCCACTGCTATCATCAAAAATCTTACCTCCTGCTCATAAGTGATGAAGCTGAGGTTATTTGGAGCAGATTTAGAAGGAATACTACGATCTGACTCCTTTTCTGCCAGTCACATTGTCTTTCAATAGAAATATCCTTTACTTGTTTCCACTAATTAAACCTCAAGTTGAACATTATAAAAATACATAAACATAGAACAGAAAAGATGAAGTTCCTAGTGTTTTACTGTATACTTTCTGTCTATATTACTAATGGAGTATTCTGCTTTAGAAATTGATTTTAGTAATTTACAAAAAAAAAAAGAGATACTTTTTTTTTGTGGTAAAGCATTTAATGCTACTATCTGTGCCTATCCTTTTTTTGCTTTTCCTAAAACCTGTATTTCAAGTAATAGCAATTTATTTTCTCAGAAGGGCAATTATAACCCTTTATGTCATTCTACCAAGAGTCTTCATCTCTCCCTACTGATTCCTTAGGTGTTCAGTAAATTTTCTCTTTCACAGTATAAAGTAGTTCCACTCATACATATGATACAGAATCTAAATCTAGGGATATTTCTTCCTCAGATTAGGTCTGGTTTTCAAATATAATTTTGGAGATTGAAGCAGGCTATGGAAACTCAGCTGCAGGTGTGTTGATTAGAACAAGGAAGCTCCATCATGTGTTGCAAGGTATTTTACTAAGATGCTAATTCTGCTCCCACTAGAATACAATTAAGACTTTCAAGTAGTTGTACCTGTACTTTAGCCTCTTGCTGTCTTTTTGTTTCTTTTTAACTGCCTCAGCTGAGCTAGTACATTTAGATACATGGAACGTGGGCTGTCCTTCATTTCCAAAGAGTGATGCTGATTTTTCTTGTCTTCCCACAAATAGAACAAGTCCGCCCTCAATATGAAGTTCTTGATATGTGAAATGTGTTAAGACTTTCATCAAAATGCTGTTCTGTTGTTCTTAAGAAGAACTGTTTCTTTTAGTTGCTTAGTAAGTTTTCAACCTTTGAATTCTTTTTTGGTTCCTGTTGAGTGAGTAGTGCACAGGGCATAGCTTCACACCATTTTATTTTTGCCTTGTATATTATATTGGTTCTATTTTCTTACTTGCTCATTTACTCCTAGTAAGTAGCACAAATACAGTTTCTTAGTACCTTTCCCTGTACTCAAAATGGAAACCATCTAGTTAGTTATATAATCTCCCTCAAAATAGTTGGTCATATAGGAGGCATCTAATAATAGTCTTTGAACAGAAATGCTTTTTTCCCTCATTGGTCATTAAAAAACTGTGACTAAATTCATGGCTGACTTAAAAATAAGTAAAGATTACAAGATCCATGTGGACATTAAGAATGGAAGCATCCAAAACTTTGAATATGTGAAATCAATTCTGAAAGAAACTGGAGCATGGGAGCTAGTGGGGGGTTTTTAACACTATTCCATTACCCATTCTGTGTATATTACATGTATATCTTAGGTGTAAACATGGCATTGAACTTTTCATTCCAGTCTTGAAAAGTGTAATGATAATTCTTAACACCCACTATCTGAAGTAGAAGGGATTTCAGTGGCGACTTAACACACATGTAATCTTTGCTATAAAATAATTGTTTGCACCTTTGTTTAGAGTGACAGTAGGCTATTTAAAATGTGGAGTTTCTTTTTTGGTTCTTTGTTCTGCAGTGTATCAAGGGCTAACATAATCTTCTCAGGGGGAAGACACATGACTGTCAATCTCATGGAAAGACACTTATTTTACCATAAAGAACTGTGCTTTGCTTTTCCTTTAATAAAAATAAAAACAGCAACAACAAAGCACCAAAACAAAAGAAAACCCAACCAGCCAAATAAAAAACCAACAAAACCCAGCAACAATGGAGCAAATTGCATGGTATATTGAAGATTACTGAAACAAACATGATGGAAATTAAAACGAAGGAGTAGTGGTTGACATACATGAGCATATTTCTAATTCATTTTAAGAAGATGCTATTTATTCAGTTTTAAGCATAAATGTTTCTGTGAGGACTTTAATTAGTCATTTTCCATGTTTATTTCAGTGAATGTAGGTTTCATATTGTGCTTAGTGTATCACCAGTATTGTTTGAACTGTATGGCCCCAAAACAAAATATGAATAAGTGCAAATGAGATTGTCATCTATTTGAAATCCTATGAGGCAGTTTAAAGAACTACTGTGTTTTTTGTTTTTTTTTTTATAAAAACAAAACTATTTAACACACAGTATCAAATATTCAATCTGGCACATATCATCTTGACTTCCTAGAAAACCTTGTATTGTGGGCCAAAGGGAAAAAAGGAGGAGGAGAATTTCTGAGGCTTCTACAATGCTGCAGGCAGCTGGTATTCTAAAATTAATCTTTCTTGCATAAGCTGAAGCAGGGTAGCTTCAGCTATAAGATCAATTATATCAAATGTTCTGCTAGGTTTATTTAGTGAATGTTACAGAATAAAACTGAACCTTTTCTCAGCTTGCTGAAGTACGGAATGACAAAATCTGTGAGATTGACCATTTAGCTGGAGGGAGATTAATTTTTGATAGATGCAGTTCTTCTGCATAATAGCTCTGGGAAAGTTTTAAATTATTCCTGCTAGTTATACTGCTAGTTATTCACAGTTTGGCAGGGAGGGGAGGAAAGCACTATTTTAGTTCTGCCTTTAATGCAAGCTCTTGCACTGAAGAGTTCTCTTAAACCCAAGGTCCTGAATAAATAGAAAAGCACAATATGTAAAAAAGGACTCCATTGCAAAGGGTCTTGTTTCAGGCTCATGATGAGTCTGCAGTCATATTTTGCAATGGCTTGGAAGTGTCCACTTCTCATTTGGTAGTTAAGTAAAGCAAGAGGAATTTGCATGGGCATGGTAGATTGACTTTGAAGCCTGTCAGTGTTTAAAGAGAGCAAGCAAGAGACAGGAAGGTTCCTGACTGTTAGTTCAGTATTCTAACAATCTTTCATACTTTAAAGCTTCAACAAAGCAAGCATGTTGCACTATTAGTTCCAATTTCAAAATGCCCTTTATCATAAACACTGTGCTATAAGCAGAAAGCTAGGAGACTGGTTTCAAGGATCTTAGAGATTTACAGGTCTTACAGGTACTTTCCACTTATTTCTCAAGTCTTAAACTCTTGTAATGAAACATGGGCACTAGTGAGAAATAAATGTGGAGCAGGGCAAGCTAGTGAACAGAAAAGAGCTTTGCCTTCTTCCTGATATAATGAGCTTACAGAACTAAAGAAATCTGTAGAACAACAGACCTCATGGTCCCTCAGTTACTGACTCTCCTAATGGACCACAAAGATATCACACAATGCAAAAAAGGCAAGTATCACTCAGGCCTGTAGGGCATAGCTGGTTAGATGGAGCTTGCGGTTTGCATTATTATTATTATTATTATTATTATTATTATTATTATTATTACTATTACTATTATTACTATTATTAACTACTACTTCTCTAATCTTGTGAGAGTGTAGCCATTTTCACTAGACTTGAGTTTTACTGCATTTTTGTATCTCTACTGCACCCTAACTATAGCCACCTCTCATCTGGGATACAGAATTTCATGAAGTCACTCTGTTGTAGAGAATGACTATGACAAGGCTGTGGTGGTTGTCACCAGAGCATCAAGTCCCATTCCAGAGCTACCATTAGAGTTTAGAACTCCTGATCCCTTTATTCTGTCTTTGTTAACAAATCTGCCTGTGCCTGCTGAAGTCTGTCCCACACATACAGACGTTGTTGTGAAAAGATGGTAGTCTACCATGCTTTCACAATACACCATGTCTCTCATGCAAACCTCTCTATTGGCCCCTTGACGTTTAAAAAACCCAATTTCTTCCAGGAAGACAAATCAGAGATGCTCTGTGTAATTTCACTAAATCCAGCAAGTTCTGTAGAGAGTCTCTTGTCTTGGTTTGAAAACAAAACTGGTTTTTTTTGTTGCTTTTCTGCAGGAACCAGGGAAGGAACTTGATGTGAGAAAAACAAATTACAATTGTTGCAAGTTTTTTAAAATGTATCTGAATGGTTTTTCTTATTTGCATGTGGTTATATTATTTCTAGATTTTGGATTTAGAGAAATAAAACTATCCTTTTGCTTAATATTTGAATCCATTTCACTTTTCTAATTTTATGTTTCATGAAACCTTATAGCCTGAGAACCCTTTGAGAGCAGTCATCATAGATCTAACAGAATACTTTTGATATTTATCACAGCGTGAAGGCAAAATGAAGAAATGCTGAGATTTAATGATGTTTTTCTTCAGACCAGCTACTAAAAAATACCAATGGAAAAAATGTTGATCTGTGTTAGGGCCAAATATTGGCTAGAAAGGAAGTGTTTTGATTACATTGTAGTAGTATGAAATATTGCCTAAATAATGAAAGGCAAAAGGCCTCTTACTAAATAATCTCTTTGGCCATCAGCCAGAACAGGAAATTTTCTCTGGGAGAGTGAAGGTATCGAGTAACTTGAAAAGTAATATATTTTTAAAGACACTAACTTCATTTCACACTGCTTTCTAGAATTAGATTGTCACCTTAAAGAAGAGAACTTCTTGTTTGAAAAGTCGACTGCAGTCTAACTATTTTTTTGGTATTTATTTAAAATATGCTTTAATTGGATAGGGAAGAGGGGGGAAACTACAGAATACCATTGTTTTAGTAAGAGCCTTTATTACTAGTGAATAACAGTATACTGGGAAATATACCAGAGAACAGCATATATTATTCATGACTGTAGCAAAAATGCGTCACCATAAAGTCAAACACTCCAATACCATATTTGCAGTATTTCACTTAACAGAACTGACACTTGGCACAGTCAATGTCAGCAATAAATCCTGAAAAGTTCAGTGATGGGTCCTGCAATTATAGTCTGCTTCTCCTGTTTATTCTACCAAGTGAGTTTGTTCACTGTTTTGAAAGTCTTTGTGGCAAGACCATTGCATGAATGAATCTATACAGGACTAAGGCAGGAGAAGAAGCAGGAATGAAGGGGGAAGGCTGTAGATGGTTGGAGGGATTACAAATCAGTCTTGAAAGGATTTTGGTTACTGATTGAACCTTTAAAAGAATTGTTATTTATTGTACAGAAAACTTCATCCTGCTAAAATTTGAGCAGTGAAAAAGGGTTTTGCCCAAGACAGTTGGAAATTGTTGTCTACTATTCTACCTGTGGGGACAAACCTACCACAATATGTTATTATGTACTAAAAAAGTCTGTTTCAGGAAGCACACCAGTTTAAAATGCTTTTGAAATGTTTGAAATCACTACCTGTACTACATTTGTTATATGAATTGTGATGGTGATTATTTCTTGTCTCAGTGAATAATTGAACAATCACAATATCCATGTAGTTCATGGTGAAGTAGAGGGAGTTAAGACTTATACAAAAACATTCTATTCCATCAAGGCAGCTTGATTCCCTCTCTTGCTCAAGTAGGATGGATGTTGCAACAGAAAATGTCTTGGAGGAAATGTGAGATTCCTTCTTCTTTATCAGTCTTGTGCAGGAGTTCTACCATGGGTAACATGGCAGAATCAACATCAGTCCTGCTAGTTATGCATGCATTCTGGTTCATAATGCCAGATACTGGAATGACATCACATCATAAATTATTTCTTTGGGGGCATCCACACCTCCCTTAATTATTTCTATCCTTTGAAGACTTGCTGATTACAGCTTCATTATCCCTTAACTTCAAAAGTACCAACCCATTAAAAGGTTCTGGGAAGGATTTTGTGACTGCTAAGGGTGTGGGATTTTTAGGTATTTTCTTTTTAAGAGAGGAATGAGCAGAAAATTGGGTGTTTCGTTTGCCTGAATTAAAAGAAAATGGTGCCTGGTAATATATATATTTTCCTGCCAGTTCTTTAGGGCATATTTTGAAATTTGATACAGGGCAACCTTTGTGCTAGAGATGTGCCTTTTGCCACTCCTATGAAAATCCACTCAGAGCTGGCCAAGTTGCAACCTGCAGTTCTTTCTGGATTTGTATGTAGTTCCATGATTGAGGAATTTTGCCCTAAAGCAAAGATTATGTACAGTATTTGCTATGTTCATCTCAGAACCCAATCCAAGAAGCATAAACCTTTACAGGGTGGTGGATTTCTGTGCTCTCCATTACCCTGGGACAGTTTGAAGAGAAGCCTTGAACAGGAGTATAGGGTGCGCTGAATGACAAGAGGCCACTGTCAGGAGCTGTGAACAAGCTGGGAACTGACCAGATAAAAGCTCTTGAAAACCAGGGCAAGAGGGAAGGACAGAGTGCCTGGTTAAGAATGCTGGAATTGCAGTCCAGTAAGGATAAATGGAAGGAGATGAAAAACAGAGAAAACTGAATGAGAGGTCAGGAGGCTGTGCTAGGAAATGTGAAGTACATGGTTTAGGGCTACCTATACAAAAAGATAGAGCCATATAAAGGATGGGACCAGGATGGGTGGGGACAAAAACATTCAACTCTCACTTGCTGTTTAATAAGAATTTCTCATGGTAGATCAAAACATCCTGATGTGATTTCATGCCTTTTGTAATACTGTATGATAGAACTTACCTTGTTGGCTTGTTCCAAGAAGCATAAAATTGTCTTGAGTTCTAAATAATTATTGAAGTTATAAAGTTAATGACTCAAAATGTAGAAAACCAAGTTTCACTCAAACAGTACACTGCATGATGTAGTTATATAACCACATTCCTCCCTGCCTCCCCTTCCCTGCATGGTCTTATTCAGCAGATACAGTAGAGGGGTAAAATCAAGAAAGGAATTTTATGGGATTCATAGGTTTTTTTGTTTCTGGAGCCGGAAAACTAGGTATTGAATGAATATGCATAGTTATTGAACGAATACTGAAGATTACACGTTATTCTAGGTAATGAGGTCAGTGTTTTCAGCTGCAACTGAAACAAATAGAAATTCTGCTCTAAATACATTCTGCATTCTTTTCTCTCTGAATAAACCAGCTCCTAAATATTTCATATTGAATTTTGCAATCCCCTTTGCTAAGCACTGATAACACTTTTTATATCATTGTTTATTCTGAAAAGGAGTTGCTTATGAATTGTTCATGTAGAGGGAAATAAAAAGACAACAAATACTTATAATAGTTTTTAAAGTAGGTAGACATTATGTAGCAAAGAAGTCCAAATGTTGTTTGATGAAATCAAGGTTCTGAAGGAGATAGAACAGGAATAGACATGGAATATAAAGTTAAGGAAAATGGAGAGAGAGAGAACAGGCTCCTTTCAGTCTCTCAGATCTTTAGTCTTGCCCCTCCTGTGCTATTAGTATATGTTGGAAAAAACCTGGTAATGAACAGTCCCATCCTTTCCTCTCCCAAACACCATTATCTGCTCAGCTGATTCTCTCGAGTATGTGTTTGCTATTTGGCATTTCCTAGCATCTGAGTGCTCAACCTCTTAGCAATGCTTTTTAATGCACTAGGCTTGTATGCAATGCCTTTTCTTTCCAAATATAATACCAAGAGCTCAGAACCCTCTGTCAGTCATTACTCATGAGATGCACAAAGTCAGCTTGTCAGATATACAGCTGCTCCAGCTGACTTTTTAAAAAAACCCAATAAACTGTAAAATTATTTTTAGAATGATTGTTTAACCTGTGGTTGGAAAAGATTAAAATACACTACAAATTCGATGTGCCTTTTGAAAAAATATGAGGTATCATTCCTCCAAATCTGCTAAAAAGAAAGGCCAACAACAATGGTATGGAAATAAGTTTCTACTAAATGCGTGGTTGCGAGGCATGAGTTGAACATTCTCCAAGTACATAAAAATGACCAGTTTTACCTGTGGGGAGTATTTTATCCACACATTTTATTCAAACAATACCCGTTCTTATCAACCAAAACCAGGTTCAGTCTTGCTAATGGGATGAATTGGCAATGACTCCTGTCTACATAGCAACCAGCAAATATTGTTCCAGTGGTCCAGAGCAGGCAGTGAGAGGCGGGGCACTCTGGGGCAGCTTTACTCATGCCCATAGCGCTGTGCTGCAATTCCTCCTCCTGACAACCCCCTTCCCACTTCAAGGATGTGAACATTTTTGAGTATGATCTCATCTGGAAATCTCAAATACTTGGCAGTTTTATGACAGGAAAGTATTACAAAGTGCTGAGGTTTGCTTCATGAAGAATTTAGGTAGGAAGCAATTTTAATTTTCTGTTGTTAATGACTTACAAATATTTACCGAAAAGCATAATTATGCTAACTTATTCCTAATTTCAGTAAGAGTTTGTGTGTGCAGTATTTAAAGTTTGCAAGTCCTCATTGTCCTTAGGGCCTCTTAGTGGAAGTGCACTCAGCTACTTTTTATTGTTCATAAACAGGCAGTGACTAGGAAAAAAAGAAATCTTTTCACAAGTATTGTTTATTAGATTTTAAGATCTGCCACCTAGTAACACATCTTCCATTTTGTTTGGAAATTCTTCATTTTGTTCCTGAAATGCCCTACTTCACTCTGGATAGAAGAATAAACTGTGAAATACTATATTGCCTCCTTTTCCTTTTATCTTTTCTTACTATGGAATATACTTCTTTATAAAGAAAATACTTAATGTATCCAAAGAGGTGAACCATATAAGTCAGCAAGTATTGGGACATTTAACATGGGTGGTTTTTATAGGTTTTCAATCATTTAATGGTGTTTTTTGTATAAAAACCAATTTCTGTTCTAGAGACTTCCATCTTCATTTTAGTTTAAACACAGTATTTGAGTTTTTTGAGTAGAAGTTTTAATAGGTATATATTGCACCAGTGAATAGGATAAATAATAATATCTCAAACTTTTTGCACATATGGTAGGGAATCTAGGTTTTAAGTCCTTTGGGGCCAATAGGGAAAATGCTACCTTTACTTTTGGTTTAATTTTTCTTTTAGAAATACAGTTATTTTTTGGTTTGGATACTCTTTCTGACTTGAGGAGAGAGGTGAAATTACATTGTATATGCCAATAGTAGAAACAAAGGTCCAAAAATATCAAAAATACAAAAGTAGTTTTTCTTCCAAATTCTAAACTCAAATTTTAAGCTGAGATATTTTGAATCGAAAGAGTTACTTGAAGTTTAATTTTTTTATCATTCTGTGTAGGTGTCTGACTTCAAATTCATGAAATAAAACCTGCCACTTTTCATACATGACTCCAAACCAGTAGGATTACATTCTCGAAAGCTGTCTGCTGTGGCCCACTTTCAATCAGTACTGTGGAGGTATAGTCTATCAGGTGTTTTCTCTTGAAGTCAGAAAGAACAGTTGTTTAAATCTGCAGTGTCCATACAAAGTTTAGCGCTTATGCAAATTTTTAATACAAAATAATTTCCTATGCCATAAAGTCATTCATTGTGTGTAGAGCATGTCCTTGTTCTGATTCTTGCTGATTGTACAGATTTCCTAGTGATTTTAATAGGTCACTTGAAAGGATCGGTCAACTTCATCTGAAGACCAGAAAGACCAGTGATATAATGGTTTCTGCTCAGTCCTTAAACATGAGTTGCATAGTTAAATTTAAAATTGGTTGGGATCTAAAAGTCTAAAACTTCAATGTCCACGCTGTACTGCTGACAAAGACTATTAAACAGATTTTTCAGTAGAAAATGTTTCTAAGCATAGGGATATATTGATTTTACTTAAATCTCTTGCCTTGAATACTTCCCTGAAGTTTTGTCTTTACACTATGCTTTCTGCCTCTGTTGGTTCTACTCTTGAATTTAAAGTGAGTTAGTGTTTACCCTATCCAGAAGACTTTTTGTTGAAGGGCTTGCCAGCATTATGTGTTCTATGTAAGAGAAGATCATAGATTGAAGCATTTTTGGATGGTTTTAGAGAAAACTAAGCTGGCATAAAATTTAGGGTGTTTAAGTTCTAATATTTATGCTTGCTATTTATGACATTATCATAAATATTTATCATTCATCATTAGACATTAGTTCTCTAACATAAGTTTCCCCATGACGATCTTGACTTTGTGGAGACAAAGGAGTAAAATGAGTGTTTAAAGACTATGAAAATTAAGAATATGTAGAAAAGAAATCAGTAAGCTTCCTTGCAGGTAGAATAAAAACAGTGGTCACAAAGCATTTTGTTTTCATGCTCTTTCTTGGAGGAACTCAACCCCGTAAGGGTCATCATACTTACTTGTACCAGAATTGCATAAATATGGTCTTCATAAGACAAATTTGGTTTGAAATATTTCAGATTAGGACACAAGGAAGCTCTTGTGGTAGCAAGAAAGCAAGAGCTTCCTTTCATATGAAATGTGTGTCATCTTACAGCAGTAATTCTTCCCCTCTTCACTATGGCAACACCAAAATGATGTCGTTATATATTGCATTTATACATGTTTGATCTTGACCTTCCCATAGAACACTTAGAGAAATTCAAGCCCTGAATTGTATGGCTTCCTTTGGATCCAAACGGAATTGTGTTATTTTAATTAACATTTGTAGTCTCTGATTTCCACATCTTGATGACAGAGTAGCATACCAGCAGAGTGATAAAATAAGATTAAAAGGTAGACAAACTTCTGTTTTTATTAAGCTTGAATGTTACAAAAGAAGAAAGGAATTTGATCATGGAATGTTCTTAGATTAAAGATCTTAATAACAAACTTCCACAGTATTTCTTTTACGATATTAATTGTTTATCTCTGGATTTGGATGTATTAGGAACTTAGATTTTTGACTTGTGAACCATTTTAGCTTCATAGCTGCAGAAACCTTGAGTGCTACCAAAACTAAAAAAGGCAAGTGTGATTGCATACCTAAATATTTCACCTAAAGACTTCTTTCTTTCCTTTTTTTTTAGTCAAAACATTCTTATCTGCTTTTTTTCTAAGCTCCAAAGGCATAGATAGGGTTTGCAGAACTGCATCATGAAAAGTTGATTCAGCTTTTTAATAGGTAGTTATCTATTATAAAGTAACATCTACCCTAGGCTCAGGAGAAACAATTTCAGTCTTGGGAAAGGTGTACAAAATGAAAATTCTGTAGTAAGCAGTTAAGTCTTTGGCTTTTTTTTTTTCTTCACTTTCTGACTACAACTATTTGTATTATATGCAATAGCATCTCAGATTAAATGTTTATATTTTATAAGCTAATTCAGTGAAACTGATTGCAGTAAATAATTTCAGCATGCTTGAATTCAACTTGTCTTTTGGAGTTGCGGGCATTTCAATGACTTGAGTACATATCACACTGCCATATTTGAAAATGCAGGGGAAGCACTTTTTGGGCTTGAAAGAAAATTGGCAGATAGCTCTTATTATTCCTGGATATTCCCTCTAAATTAGAGTGTTAGAAGGTGCTAGTGAGCTCCCATGATCTTATTCCTAGAAGAACCTACATTTATTTGGGAGGAGGTGCAATCAACATCAGTAACCTCTACTGAATATTATCTATTTTGTATTTAGCTTTTCCAAAGTAGCAATGTGCACTCCATGAATACATCCCTCTTTTTCCAGAGAGTATTGGAAGTCCTGGGCCTGAGGGACTGCTTAAAGTTCTGCCTTCAGAAAGCCATCAAGGAGGAAAGGCCATGTCACATTCTGTAGGAGTACAGGGTGTAAGGCAGAGTGCTGAATTGGTAAGCAGGAACTGGGCAGGAGTTACTTTTGCATTATGTATTAATAATAAACTGAGTGCTTCTTTGTATGGATATATCTATAGTCTGGTCTGGTAAGTGCTTTTATGTACAGTAAGTTGTCACTAGGGATATCTGTTATATTCCTGATCCCGCCCTGGCAATGAAGGCTAGAAGTGTTTTCAAAACATACTGCACAGACTGGTTGGGAAACTTATCAGTCAGCAGTAACCATACCCATAGGATTTTGAAAGCAAATTTTGTTTTTGTTTTTTGCCAATCCTACAAGGCAAAGCCCTATGCAATATAGCACTGGGATCTTCTCACAGGGTAGGAGATAGTAGGGACTTGGCATTATCAGTATGGAAATAACTTTTGTAGAGACTCATATGAAATTTTAAGATTGCTATGAATGAAGCATGAGTAAAAATGCATATATAAGCACCAGAAGAAACAGCCTAAGTGTTAAAAGGATGGCCTCAAAAGATAGTAAAGAAGATAATTCCCAGCCGATCATATGAAATGCTGTCTTACTTGTATCATAACCCAAAAAAGTCTCAATAGGTCTTTAGCATTTTGTCAGTGGAAGACTCTGCATTTTGACAACAGAAGGATGGAAACAAGATTGTAGTATGTGCTTTTTCTTTTTCTGTTAGCCAAAAAAATAAGAAATCTTATAGCAAAAGACTTTCTATAACAAAAAAAAAAAAATAAATTGCTGCTGAGCAAGAAGAAACTTCACAAAAACACAAGAGCTTGATAGCCAGCATCCCTTGTTTTTCATGTTGCATAAGAGTGATCCTGGCCAGACCACTAAACACATGTTTTGCTTCTTGTAAATACGTGGGTGTGAGAGTATATGTTCAATCAAGAGTGGATGAAAGCTACAAGGGAATGACTGTGTCGGTAAAATCAAATTACCTGGAGACACTGCAAATGCTATTTTATCTTCCATAAGATTTTGCATAGAGATTTGTTATACCAGTTTTCTACACATCTACCTAAAATTATGAGGGAAGCATTTAATTTTAGGTAGGCACAGCTGAGAAAATCATACTGAAATTTCATCTCATGAAAAATAGAATCCTGAAAAAAAGTGTTAATTTGATGCACTTTGTTCTGCAGGAATAGTCTTGCAGTAAAGGAAAAAAACGCAAACATCTGACTGTACCACCAAGTCCATGGTACACACCACTGCAGCCAGGGAGAGCAAATGCTATACAACTTTTAGGATGGTCAGTGTTCCAAACACTTGAAAGTGATATCTTAGAGTCTCATTTTATGAAGAGTGTTTACACTGGGGACAAATTAGCATTTTTGGTATAAGAACAAGAGATGCATGTAGCATTCCAATTTAGAGCTAAATAATTTGTTAGCCAAGTCTTTCTCAATGGTTGCATCTTTAGCTGACTACATATTGACACTAGCAAGCCTCAGATTGCTACTCTTTCTTAAACATTCCAGCATCCATTTTAAGGAGCACTTCAAGGATGCTGGAGGAAGTTGTTGGTGTTTAGTCCAGATGTTAAACTGAAACTTGTACAATATACTATAGATAGATATCGGTTATAGATATCGGTTCCATCACCTTTTATTGTGGGGAAGAATTATGTAATGTCACATTTTATGTGGCTGTCCTTCTAGCTGGTGTGGTATCAGCCTGTCTTCTCTGGTGATAACTGAAAACTGATAGTCCAGTCTCCAGCATTATCACTGCCATTAGGTAATGTTATGTAAACATACATTCTTAGAAAGGAAAGCTGCAAGCAGGTGTACTTCAAGTGTAGCTCAATTCCTGGTTTTATCCTCCTGTGTGTTAATTTGTATTCATTCCTAAATGTGGTGGGCAAAACTGTAACCAAAAAAATGGAAATGTCAGATTATATTTTTTTAGCCAATTGCAGGACGTCTCATCTTGGATGCTTTTAAAAGGATGTATTTGGCAGAAAGATTGTCAGCCCTTTGCAGATTACTTATGCTCCTACAGCCTGGATTTTGTGTCCTGTGCAATATATCTGGAAGCATACTGTTGTTTATACCTAATCCCCTTTTAAAATTTCACTTGACTTGACTTTCAGAGCCTTGTTGATACCATTTTGCCAGATGAAAGTACTCGAAGTGTAGCACCTTCATTCCACGCTGTCCTTGTCAGCAGCAGGACAGGCTCCCTCAGACGCCTCTCTACTGCACTCTAGTGTATTGCCCGGAGATTTCCCCCATCCTGTGCTAGCACACAGTACTTCCAAAATTCTCATGACTTTTGGGTGTCTAAAGGTATTTTTTCCCCCTCTTCGTTTTCCATACAAAATAACAAACATTAAAGCAAAATGTAATATTCTGTGTTTTGCTTCCTCCATTGAGATTTGCCATCTATTGAGAAGACTTTTTAGTGACCGTATGTTAATGATTGGTACTTCAAACTGCCTGCTTTCACTTGTGTTCTGATGCTTTCAGAGATCTAATGCAGCTTTTCAGAATGAGTCACCTGAAAGAAGATTTCGATATTTCCCTGCTTAACTTTGAGTTAGCGTTACCAGTACTTAGGTGCTTAAAAAGATCTGACCTTTGGGTAGCTTATCATTGCATTTCTTTGACTAGGGAGTGGTGCCAATGGTGCTAGATATGGTTTGTGGTGGCATTGAGCTGGGATAGCCAGAACATTTGCATGAGAATCCATATTACATAAGGGGTGCAAAATCTAAAGAAAAGTAATCTCTTCAGATGGAGACAGTTTTGTGCGTGTCCACAGCCTGTGTCAGTCATTCAGGCTCCTGTGTATGTAACCAAATTCTGTCTGAATACAAATAGCTGTTAAAAAAGTAAACTGAATCCTAATTAAACCTGTCTTTTTCTCTAGTGAAAACTTCAGAACATACACTTCCGTGTTCTGACTAATTATTTTTTTCAGGTAGCAAAGGCGGGATTGCAAAAGGGGAAAAGCTGAAATTCTCAGCAGAAAAAGTCTTTAAGCTTCGTTTCTGAAAAGCACTATGAACAGAAAGAAAATAACTTTTATTTCTTATAAATATTTCAATCTTATGTGCAGTTTAAAAATATATGCATATATCTAAAGGAAAAGTCTTGCTCTCCTTTTAAAAAGCAGTGCAGCCTTAACTATGAGCTGCTACCAGGAATTTGCTATAGAGAAGCAAGTTCTTGAACCTCTGACTGCATGATATGAGTTTAATAATGGATGTGGACTATTTATCTTACCTATTGGCTGGCATCTGGTTTTGGGTTTTTTCTCTCTTTTCAGATCTGATAAGCATGGAAAGGAAGCCAGAAAACTTTCTTGGTTTTGAATGCATATTTACAGAGAAGGTCTTCAATATTTTAGTACAGAGATAATATAATGCTGGCAAAATTGAAACTGTGCAGTTTGAGGTGCTTTACATTAATCATGTCATGAGCTCTAAGTAGCTCAAAGTCTCCATAATCTTGTCCAGTACTTCAGTTGTACAAGATACTACTCTCATATTTTTAGTCAATGTTGTATTTTGAAATACATGCATTTTAATATAAATTATTTTAGATATGTACTAGCAATTTTAATGAAAATATTGTTCATGCTTGTGTGTATTGATCTGCTTCCTCTTTATATTAGAATATTATTTCATATCCCCAGTAACTTGTATTTGGAGCAACATTCGCTTTACTCTCCTTGTCATTCAGCAGCTTGCTACTCTTCCAAAAAGCAGTAAAATAAGAGGGAATACCAAGTGGCTGTCTGTGAACCATCTAGAACCAGCCAGGCTCATCCCTTCCTCCCCAGACTAGAAGGGTGAATGCAGTTCAGCATGCTACATACAGTTTTAGAAATGCCCAAGTTTCCTTCTGAAGATGTTTCTGTTGAAAGGCATTTACTATGTGAGTTCTCCTAGAGACAGCTGCCCTTGGAACAGAGGAGCTGATGATGGAACACTGGCACAGACAGACTTTACTTGGTTTATGTGCTTTTTGGCTATTTTCAAAGTGGTTAAACTGCATATAGAAAATGGAGCACTATTACCTAACAGCTTTAATTTCTTTGTAAGGCTAGAGCATAGCAGTATCTTTCTGCCTCCACCAAGTCAAGAGCCTCAGTGTTTGTAATTGTGTAAATAGATAAGCAAGTAAATGTAAATTTATTCCAATTCCCCACATGCATGGATCACTGCAAGAAGTAGTGAGAAATCAGCATTAATGATATCTATGTTCAGTGTAGTAAGGGGGAAATATAAGGAAAAGGAATTAGAAGTTTTGCATTAATTTGCTACATACATGAAATTAAATGCTTTTCATTTTAAATGAGAATTTGGCATTTTCAGTGGTATCCAGAGGGGAGCTTGTGAATATACAGATGAGATGATCTATCTGTGTCCTGAGAGCTCTGACTGGTATGTGGCCATTGGATGTTACTTCTGGCACTGTGTGGGCTTGATCATCTGATGAGTCCCTGGCACAGTAATCTGTGTAGCAAAGATCTGTGAAGACATCAAGGACTTGGCAGCATTGTCTGTATCCTAACAATACAACAAGCCTCGATTTGCCAACAGGTATTGCTGCATGAGTTCATTCACTGAAGGCAGAAACAAAAGCCAGTTTTCCAGTGAGAGGGGAAGGAGAACAGTCTTGCCAGCTGCATTACTCATTAGTCCTTTCAGCCTAGCTTAACCCTTTTGTGCACAGTGAAGCTGGGAGACAGCAAAACGCATTCAGAAGTGTTTGAATGCTTTGTGGATGCCTTCTGCATTTGTTCATCAGCTGCTATAGAGCAGCTGGCCATGTTGCAAGAAGGAAACTCAAAGAATGTGTTTCCAGAAATGCTTGGGCAGTTTGCCCTCCAGTTTGTGAAGCTATTGTTGAAGGTATGCAAAGATCACAGATACTGCACTGAAGAACAGCAGGATATCTGCTGATTAAGAAATTTGTGAGAGTGTATGCATGGAGTATCCATTTTTCACCATAAATCCTATTTGCCATGCAATTAGCTCAGAACTTGCATAGCAGAATGATGGGAAATGTGACCGGGTTCTACCATGCAAGTCTCTTTGCTTTTATTTCTGGATACTCATTACTGGTGCTCATCATACTGAGGGACTACAGAAAAACCTTAATTTTAAAGTTAATTAACAATGGCAAAAAGAACCTTGAGTACAGCTTTGCCTACCACTGGCTAGAAACACTATCAAATCCAGGTGTCAGCATTTATGTACCAAAAATCCTCTTCTTCAATGTTTAAGCAATGCATTAGAAGGGAAACAGCATCATATGTTTAGTATGATTTTTCTGGAGGATTTTAATTTTATTTTTCAATTTACCTGTGAGTTCATTTCCTGAACTCATTTTCCTCTGAATTTAGGAATAGAAATATGTGGTTTACCTCAAGTTACTTTTGAAGAATTACTGCTGCATGGCTAATCCATCTGAATAGCATTTTTAAGATTTTTTTCAAATCATGAAAGGGGATTTGTACCAGAAGTAGGTGAAGCAAGCAGCCTGGTAAAACTCAGCCTTCACTCCACAGCTATCCAAGCAGCCAAAGCAAGCTTGAATCTATATAAAAAGTATTGATTGATGTTCAACTGAGGTCTGATCCAGGCGATGCATGAACTGGGAACCCCTTACGATCCCGTCAGCAGTCTCTGCTAGGTGATCTATTGGGAGGTTTTCTCCCCACCCAAACCTAATCCTTAGTGTTTGTGCCAAAATGTCTTTTCTGGAAATCATCCTTTGAGACATTACATAGCTTGTTTAAAAAAATTACACGTCAACTCCAAAGTGAATATGCAAAGAATGAGATTTTATTTTTAAAAATTTTTATGAATAAGGTATACTTTTGGCATGTTATTTAAATTTACTTTTAATTTCATTTTATGTTGATATTAATGCTCCCTTTATGCCAAATGTTAATTCCTAAGTTATTTCTAGTCCCTATACTCTGTACTCCCTATAAATATAATTTATGGTTTTTTTGTTTCTTTGATATAGAAAATATTCTAACCTTAAAGAGAAATATAACTTTTTAATACAATATGTCTCAAAATATAATGTCACAAAAGTATGAGAAGGAAGAATTGTGACTACTTTTGTAACTTGCTTTTAAAAGACCAGTAGTGATAGTTCTCTTTCTATGTAAGTAGAAATGAATACTGCTCTTACCCCATAGCAGTTGGATATGGATTTTTGGCTTACTTAGATTCTACTCTTGTCTAACAAAAAGCATTTGTACAAAGAATTTATGTTTTCTGTTAAAAGTAATCCCAAGAATCATTGGGGTTTTTGAAATCTAAGTCTTGGTATTCTGACTATAAGAACTCCAAGAGTATTGATTAAATTTAACATCAGAACCCAGTAAAGGGGTTTTTTTCCTCCAATTCATCTGCTTTCTTTATGGCAGTTTATAAATGCTGGCTAACCATCAAATCTGTTAAATGCTTCTACTGCTTAGTAAACACATCTTGGAAAAATGCAGCATTTTTCACTTGGCTTAAGCTAATCACTGTGTTTCTTTAAAAGGAGGTTGTTCTTCCTATTTAAAAGCTTTTTTGTTGCTGGTTCTCAACATGCTGTTTGCTGATAATAGAATGATTTATTCTTTTATGCTGAGAGGGGCAGGATGGTTATAATTTTGCATGGGTTTGTGGTAAATAATGCAACTTATTTTTTAATTGGTGTTATGTGGCTTTCAGGGGATGGCAGATGCGTTGCTGTCAGTTAAAACCTTGATCACAGTTCAAGAACTGAACCTTTAGGATGCAAGAAAAAATAGGGGGGATCCTTTCCTGTGTCAGCTACACTTTATTTAATTCTATTTTTTTCAAAATGCTTGTTTTTTCAATGTTAAATATAATTTTATTTAAATGGAAATGCGGCAGTTGCTGGATTGTTTCATTTACTGTTTCTTTCACTAATAGATGCTGCATAAATGTATTCTTTGAAGGACCAACTAAAATGTGATAAAACGATGCCTATACTTTTGAAAATAACTGTAATTTAAAAAATAAACCAGCAAACGAAAAATCCCACCAGAATACGAGATATGTGGTGGGTGGAAGGGTTTGGTCCTCACAAACCTCTTGCTGTATTGCTACATTATTATTTAACTCCTGACAGTTACTAGATCATAAGATAATGATTTTGGCATTGCTCATATTAAAAACAAACAAACAAAAATACATTAAATAAACCCAGAAACTATGCTAAGAACTAATATAAATAGTTCTCCTTCACAGACCCTGTTCTTCAAAGATTCCTGCAATTGCAAATGAACAAGGGGAAAAGAGTATATTGTAGAGGATTTAGTGACAATTTTGTTACTTTAAGGAAAACTACTTCTTCTTAGTTTAAACTCAAAGAAATTTTTATGAGCTTCTTCTTACTTTGACTCCTTGTTTCTTAGCAAAAATGGATTTGGTGGTCAGTTGGCAGCATTATCTGCTGACATCAGTATGTATAGAGAAGGATGTGCTGGTAGTGTTGGAAGCCTTATTTTAAGAACTGATAGCAGTTGCTCAGCTTCCACAGAACACAACAGTTGTATTGATGTTTCTTGGAGTCTGGTCAGTTGTCCCAGCCATTTGCCTTGTCAGCCTGGAAAGAAAGACTGTGACATGCCTGTGGTTCCAGTTTCTTTAGTAATGTGACCATGGATTTTCTACACTCTGCAATTCCTAAGAGCAATAACCTCAAGCAGAATATCTGAATTCTGTTAATCATATGGACAGTGAATTAATTAAACAAGTAGATTAGTTGAGTTTTGGAAATGTTTGGTTCCCTCATCTCCACCCTACCATTATCCTAGTCCATGCATCCTTTTAAAGTGCTTTTATTTAATCACTAAGCAATTAAAATTGAATCTCTTTCAGGGCTAATTATTATATACTTATCCTGAGATTACAGTGGATTCCATAAACAAGGAAAAAGAAGTTGGTTCTGGGAACAAATACTTCAGCCAATTGACTTGTTTGGGCTTGGGAAGCCTGCATATATCCCACTTAAATGTAAATGAGTTTCCATTGAAATCAGATATAGCTTCTGATTTGGCAAGTAATCATTAATGGTTAATAAAACAGTTTATGGACATTTTGATTTTTGGGGAATTCCTGTTGTCATTTAAATGGCAGATTCCTACATTTTCCTCTTGCTCTGAAATATCAGTCATGTTACTTGACTAATATTCAGGCCTAAGTACAGATGAGGATGATTTTTATTTGTGTAATTGTAGCAAATATGTCTTTCTCTCAGTTTATGTTACGATGCAACTATGGAGCATTTGGAAAACCAAGCTTGTCTGATCATATATTGTTAATGTCATATGGTTACAAAGTTGGAGAGCATTTTGCTTATAGGTACCATTAGTTTTAATAGTTACTAACTTTTAAAATCTTTTGAATTTTTTAAAACTCCCGTTTAGGTGTGGTGTTAATTCTGGCCTTGGATTATGTGGAAGAAACCTAATTAATTAACTTATTCTGAGATATCTGAATACATGCCTGCTTATACAGTTGCTTCTAATATCTTGTTCTTCTTCATCTCTACAGTTTATAAGCAAATTAACAATAAATAGAAACACTGGACAACCAAAGACAGAATTATGTATATTCTTTTGTCTTTAAAATAAGAAAATATTCATGCAAAGCAAACACTATGAAAATTTTGTTTTCCTCTGATTCAAATCATATTATCTGTGAAATTTTATTGAAAAAAAAAAAGGGGAAGGAGGGAAGTTATATTTACCTGAAATAAAAACTAGCTTAAGTTATACCTCTGAGGCAAAAAAAATTTAAAACACACAATAAGTCTAACTTTCAAAAAAGCTTAATTGCTCTTTAGGCCTTTTTAGTTTTGGAGAATGAAATTTCAACATTAAATAATTTCAGAACATGCAAATACTTTATACATTATCTTTACAGAGTAAAAGTTTATCCATAAACCTATGCCACAAACCACTTTTTATTTTTTAAAAGAACATAAGTTTTTGGGAGGAGAGGAGAGAGCAAAGGAGATTATGAAAAAGCAGGCTTTGGGTCAGTAGCCACAGAAACCATGATAAGGATGTATGGATAAAAAAAGCAAAACTTTTAAATATTTTATAATCAAAGATAAAGTCAGCCTGAGTCATCATTTAAACAATTTAAATATGTGGATACTGAAAGGAAAATGTTTGATTTAGGAAAATGCAAGCTGTCTGACCTCAGGCTTCTATCTTTTGCATTTTTCACCACTCTTGTCTCTTTTATTAGATTATAGCACTTGTCTTGCAAGTACTCCCTCCATCCAAAGAGTGTGTAACCTTTACTGCTGAATGCCAAATTTGCATAGGCTATATTGGAAACACATTTATTTGTGTGTACAGAATACATGACACTGAAGTTGTTAAATTGCCCTGTTTACCAGAGTATGTGTCTAGTAAGTGCTCAAAAAAAGACAGTAAAATGTCAAAGTAAAATTTGTTCTTTCCTCTTGGTACATGGCTACTATTTTATTATACTCTTATCTTTGGGAGACCAAAAACCTAAAAGATGGTGGCTTCTTGGTGCAAGGAGTCCAGGAGGGTCTGCCATAACCTTTCTGAATAGGCCTTCCCATACAGTAATATGAGAAAATCTTGATATTACTGCCAGCATTCATACTGTTCTTAGAACATGGTGATCATACTTAAAGACTCTTTAAAATCTGTTCTTTTTTGCTGATTATAATTTAGATGAATTTATTTAATGCTTCAAAAGTTGCTATAACCATCTAGTCTGAGTGCCAATCAAGTTGTGATGGCTCTATCCTACCAGTCAAAGCATTTCTAGCACAAAGTGTCTCATTTCTGCATGTAACAAGAATGACATTTCAATCAAAGAATTTTTAATGTATATATTTTCTTCTTCCTTCCTTCTTTAACTAGAAATGAGAACAGTTGGAAAAGAAGCCAAATTCTGGTAGATCTTCATCAGAATTTGAATCTTGCAGCTAAATTGTTTGTAGGCAGAAAATAAGACCTTGCTTGGAGCAGATCAGCTGCATATTAGTGAATATACAGTTATTGTAAGTTTCCTAAATGTCAAAGGGTTTCCTTATATTTGAGTTAAATAAGAGCAATATTAGCGTTGTAGTATTTTATGCCAGTAGTTCCCAAAAAAATTCAATATTCTAGTTGAATAATTACCCAATAACAAATAAATCCAGGGTTTGGGGCTTTTTTATGTGTTGCATGTCTTTCATCTATGTAGACATCGAAAATAACAAGAATGTAGTACCTATGCTAGTAATGATTTTTTGGCTGGATGAATATTGTGGAGTATCAGATACTGAAATACTTAACCTTAATTTATCATATAATATTGGAATTTTGTGTTGTCTGGATTCCAATTCTCCAGAAAAGAGCTTTGAGTCTGGTTATGACAACAGACAGAGGAAAAGAAGGTGACAGTCCCCCACTGTTCTTTTGTTTGCTTGCTTTTTTCTGTCTTTATGTTGGGTAATTTTGCTGAATTTGTATTCTTTCAGGCCTGTTCTTTTCCACAACAGCAAAATAAATTCAAATGTTTGGACTAAAACTGGGTTTTGGACTAACCTCCCTTTTGTGGAGTCTGGATTGCATAGCTAACTAAATGTGGGTTTATTGTTGTCCTCTTGAAGAGTGTTTTTCAAGTTAGAACTGTAATTAGCCAGTTCAGCAAATTCAGTGCAGCTGATGTTCAAGATAGGATGAGGTGTAGACTAAAAGCCCTCAGGAAATCTTATCTGTTCTTGATCTTTCCTTACTTGTGAAATTTGTCAGGTCAAATTTTGGCTGGCAAACTTCGAGACAGCAGAGGAAGCTAAGCTTTGTGATGCTACCAAGTACCCACAGGAAAGTACATCACACAGTAGAACTGACCTTCCTGATACAGAACTTGGATTTACTGTAACTTTTATGGCCTTCTAATATATTGAAATTCAGTCTCTAGGGAATATGCAGGAAGGCAAACTTAAATCATCATAACTTCCCTGCATTCCAGATGGTTTCCATAGGCTTCTGAGATTTACCTTCAACATAAAATGTATTTGTAGTTTTAAAATTTATCATAAAAAATTTTCCACTAGTAGCTTTGGAAAAGAACTGTCATTTCTTTAATGTAATGGGAATGAAGGGAAATGTATTATATCTGTTCTATGAAACCTAAGCTCCTATCCAAAGCTTCATTATTTTTACTAAAGGATAAAACAGGGGTAGGTCCACAAGTGCTGACCCTGGATATGGAAATCACTATGTCTGAGCTACACTGTCTCCCATATTAAGGAACAAAGACTTGTGTAAACAGGTGGCTGGTTTATGCTGTTTAAACTTGCACACTAGAGTGTATTTTCTAACTAGTTTCTGCCTTCTTTACCACTGTTACTTCTGTTGTGAAAATTAGTATTTCAAAACCATTTATCATTGAAGTTTCCCAGTTTTGTTTTTCCTAAATACCCAGCACCACGTCAAACACCTCAGAATCATGGGCTAAACTAATCTGCATGAGATTAAATTAAACGCAAAATTGCTTTGAACTTTCTTTATATTGTAATGTTTAAATTAAAATTTAATTAAACACTTCACAGAGAGTATCACAATAAAAGTATGGCTTGCATTGTTTTATCTTACAGTATTTTGAAGGGAGTTCCTTGAGACTGAAGTACTACTAGACTGAGTAAAGATTCTTCAGAAATGTTAACTAATCACAGAGATTCTTCCTGAGTTTATAAAGATTTTTAGAGGTCTTCAATTTGATTTGACAGAAAGCAGGTTAAATACAAGTACTAAAAATAATATTGGGGCTATCAGTTGATCAGAGCATGGTGCTAATGATGCCAAGATTGTGGGTTCATTCCCTCCATGGGCCACTCACTTCAGCGCTGGACTTGATGATCCTTATGGGTCCCTTCCAACTCAGAAGATTTTGTGATTAATGGATTATTAATATTTTTCCTTAAATTTGTTCTTCATTTGTTAATGACTATTTTTAAGATTTTTTGAAAGCCCTTAATTTTGAAATCAGTATTCTAAGGGTTTTAACAGAATAAGGGAAGTCACAATAGTTACATTATAGCTTTCTGGTTATTCAGGAAGGATTTTATTTTTTTTAGGTGGGGTTTTCTTGTTTGTGTTGTCTCATAGGTGTTGATTTTCCTTTTGACATAATACTCTTCTGCATGTGCAATTTTTAAAAATAATTGTAAAAAAACAGGGCAAATTTAAACTATATAGAGATTTTTATATTCCTGTTTCTGCATTATATTGTAAACTTGTAGTATTTGCTATTTTGAAAATCAACACTAACAGTAGCTGGAAATACCTAGGATTGGAATTTAGGAACTTCTGGGCAAGCAAACGTGACACTGTTTTTTCTGGTGTGTAGTAAACTATGTTAGCAGTTTCTGGTTTTTCTCTTCAGTTTGCAAACAAATGCACACAGTGTGAAATGCTGCTGGCTGCAGTATCACTAAGTAGATTGCTACTAAATCATGCATTTTGTGACGTGTTCTTGTAAGTGTACAGCTCCCCAGCTACAATTTAAAAGCTCAATCATATGGGCTGCAAGTCACAATGGAATTTTTTCTCTAGCTACTCTTGAGATCAGAATCTTAGGGTAGCGACACTCTCGGTACATGCGATAAGGAGAGAGAATGAGGGGAGACGGATCACTACTTGACTTCCTTCATGTTATTTTTGGATATGACTAGCATTCCTCCCCTTACACACACCCTCTTTTCCCCCAGCCCCCATCTCTTACACGCGTTACAAGCTCATGCAAACACTCTCACGTACTCTGCAGCAGCAGCAAGAGCAACAGTTGGACTGGAGCCAGAGGACTTAAAGTCCGCTTCCTCATTGCCAGCAGGCTTTGTTCTTTGGACTCAGTCAGAACTAAGGAGAACGTCTTCATTGCCGGTCGTGGTGCTTGGAATTTGGCAGCTCAACTGTCTATTAAATTTTTCTGTGCTCCTCTGCGGACTAGAATGAATTTAGAGCAGCAAAGCTAAGAGCCGGGGCTAGTCAAGAAATCAAGGACCCAGAGACCATCAGCTCTCAGCCTCTCTGCGGGGGTGGGGTCCCTCTGTGCCACAACGGTAAGTGCCATTCTTAAATGTGTATAAAGGTGCAGGAAACCATAAGGTGCTTTAGCTTACTACAATAGGAGAGGGGGGGAAAGTACGAGTGAATCACACAGTGTATGCTGTTATAGTGGTCTTGGAAAAGTGCCTAGCAGTAAAATGTTCCTCATTTTTCCCTTTCCAAGAAGCTTTATAAGAATGTATCTATTTTAACAAAATTCGTAAGTGTCTGTACAATTTTGGAAAGCTTTCCAAAATGGCTTTATTATTAGGTTTTCTGCAAACTTGTTTTGTTTTGTTATGTGTAGTACAGAGTAACTTTAACTGGCATAGTAACTCATTTGTTTTAAGTGCAAGAGCTGAACCTGGGAAGTAAAGGTGTTCCATCACAGAGGATAGGAGTAGAACTAAAGTTCAGGAGGATGGGGAGGGTAAAGGGATGACATGCATCCCAGGACTAGTTTAAAGGCACCCAAAATAAGTTTGTTTTAAATGACTGGCATTCATTCAGAGCACATCCCCTCCCCCTTCCCTTCCCGCTATTAGGAGCAAAGTGAATCTCCTTTTAAAAACAAAAAGCTTTGAGAGTCTACTGTTCTAGAGCATGCAAGTGAAAGCTAATGTACAGTGTAAAAAGAGTGTAGGTTTGAATAAATGACTCTGAGAGAGGACAGGAGTCCTGCAAAGGGACTGCTTTCTTCCAATATGCAAAATTATTTCACTGTTCTTGCTTTTTCAAAGCACTACAACTGCTGCCTTATAAGTTTATTAGCAAAACGGTTTGCTTTGTTACAAAGACTTTTTTTTTTATCTCTCAGTATTGTCTTTAGGAAAAGTTTTATAATCGTCAGAACCGAGGCAGGTTAATCCAAATGCATTGCTTTCAGAAATGCCATCTAGCTGTCAAAGGAAGTTCACTGCAGGGACCCATTTGTTTTAAAAGTACTGATAAGCCCTGCTATCAGCATGCTATTATGTCTTGCTCCGTGGGTTATCTTAATAAAGTGATAAATAAGAAACCCTTGAAGTCCAGAAAGTCAACTGTATAATAAATTTGACAAAAGGGGACAAAAAGACCAGGTGACTGAATGTACTTACATACTTTTAAAGCTAAAAGTCCAAAGAAACCTTACTGGGACAATCGATCTTAAAAGGGGCAAAAATTCCTTTCCCTTGCCTTAACTCTGGCTCCATCAGTTACTTCAAGTAGTTATTCAAATATTTTTTGTTGACAAAGTGAGAGTTCCCTTCCCTTTATCCAGTTATTAACTGCTGGTGATCAAGTATTTGTGAAGGTGAACCTTGTCACATGAAAAGTATGCTGAATGGGCAAATATGTGATTGTGTGAAGTATAGCAGTCACAGTCAATTAACTGTTTGTTTGAGGTCTGTGTGTTTGCTTTTTCTAATTTAGAAACTCAAAACCAAAGCTTTGTCATTCTAAATTTCACCCTTCATTTGGGAGAATACTTAGGTGTGGTAATTGTTAAAAATTATCTGCTAAATTATGTTTCTATGGATTGACTGTGAAACAGTGCTCAGCAGCACAGTGTGCAATTAGTTGGGATGTTTGGGATGTTTAGTACGCTCTGCTTGCCAGGTACTAGGGCATTTCTTTCTATAGTAGTTACTAGCTCTGTTTATGGTAAGTTATTCACTGAATGGGAATTATACACTAAAACTAGTAAAGATTGTGTTTCAGAGCTAAAAATGGAATATTGTTTTCCTCAGTTGGACCCCCCTCTGCCAATGGCACCATGTCAGGTTGCCTCAGCAGCTGCTTTCAGTTTCACAATTTACATGGGTGCTATAATGACATTTTTTCTCATTGATGTGGTGGAAAAATCTGACATCTTTATGCTGCTTTTCCTGCTTTGATATGTTAAAGTATATTTTCTATTGACTGTGAGGTTTGGCAATGAGTGCTGAGTTCAGAGATGGGCCTGTACCAAAATCCCTGGATTCCTACATCCATGGAGTTTAAGAAGGTTAATAACTGGATCCAAATGTCTTGGCTCTGGTCTATTCCTGTTTTAAATGCACATCACTTTGGCCACATGTTTAAATTGTTTTTTGAGGTGATTAAGACTGAAAGAAATCTTTCAGGCTCCAGACACAGTTTTAAAGAGGAAATGGTATTTAAGAATCTTACAGTTATTTAAGCAAAGCTTGCTCATTTGCTGTTTAAATGTGACTTTTAGGAGCCCCCAAGGACCTACATTCCCTTTCCTCTGTTATAACTTTAGATGTAAGTAATATTTTGGAACTCCTTCTGAGATGTGCTGGGGAAGCTAAGGTGGTTTTTTGCCTGTCCTTTCTATTTGCTTAAGGAGACTGGTGAAGAAGGCTAGGAGCATACATTCAGATAATGCAGATACCTCAAAATGGTTTTTGATCCTAAGTGATCTGCCTATAAGCTGTTAAGGAAGTGTCGTATATGTATATACTAAACTGCAAAAAATGGTGGTGGCCTATGGTAAGAAATACTGTAATGTGGTGTAGGAGGCTGCACAAATTGTTGCTGAAATGGTGTATATTCTGCTTTTTTAATTGATCAGCTTCTCCTACTCTGGCTAGCTTAATGGATTTAGTGGCTCTCTGTGACTACAATTACATATGCATCTGCCAGCTGCTTGTGGTATCCCTGCCTCAACAAGAAAAGCTATTCTTTGTCTGCGTTGGCTCACTGTGCTTTGTGGCACACAACACTGATTTATTAGGCAGTAGATGCATTTTTTTCTTGAATGATTGAACTATGATGTCACTTTTTGTCTTGGCTCTAATGTTTTAGAATTGGGTAGGTTTTTTTGTTTTTTTTTTTTCCTGCAGACTATTCTCTTAACACTAGGAAAGTGGGAAATATCTCAATGTTCATTGCAGAGCAACTCTGTCTACCCCAGCACATTCCAGGGCCACCAAATCATTTGTGGTGAGAGTGATTCAGATCTGGTTAAGATGATTTAAAAGAGAGGTTATGGGCATACTGCAGTTGTGCATTTAAGAAAATACAGAGTTTTTACTGCCTGATTGAGACCACATGGCTCCAACTTAGACTTTTCTTTTAACATGGAAATCATTGGCTGGATGTACTCAAACGATTTATTTTTTTTTTAATTGCCTAGAGGCTGAGAGTTTGGGTCATAGCATTTAATGGTAAGGTCAGGGTTAAAACAAATAGTTTTTAGTGTTCCTTTGAATAAATGAAAAATAGTTTTTTGAATATTTTGCATGGGATGAAAATACACTTTTCTTAAATGAGAGCAAATGTATCTCAGGAATTCTTTTGGACACTACAGGCTAATTGGTGACCTGATTTGAGAGTGAGAAGGATAGAGATAAGGGAAGATCTCCCTGTCATAAATCACAGTAAATATGTTCCACTCCAAATATATTATGGAAAATACCAAAAACAAAAAGGAAAGAACTTTTCTATTGCATAAAAGTTAATTGCTTACTCAGCATTTTGTGCTGCTCTTAAGAGGATTGAAAAGTTTATATAAGTAAACTCTCTTTAAATTGTTGTAACTTTCTACATAGATAGTTACAACAATTAAATATCCCTACTGTGAAGAATGAAATTGTAGTAATCTATATTCTTTTAATGTATATTCTTTATTCTGAAAATTTCTTCCCTCAGTGCTCTCACTTCTTTCTTTTCAATTCTTATATTTCTCCCATAAACTGATGCATAGCTTTGATGTAAAGCTTTCATCCAAATAAATTTTCCTCAAATGAGGGTATCAGATTATGAATGTTATTTTGTGTGGATACTTTTGAAATTAGTAAAAAAATAGAAAAAAATTCCAAGGTGTTTCAAACATAGAATGCAAATCAGAAGTTACAGCATTGAAAAATCACTGTTCATTCTTGCATCTGTTTGGAAGGTGAAGTAATGATAAAAGGCAATTCTTACACTAAATCATTGTAATTTATCTAGAAATAATACAGGAGTAGTATTCTACAACAGGAAACCAAATAAACAATTGTTATGAGCTTTTTGCTGTCTTTAAGGATTGGGATGATAAATTTAGCTAGGGGGAAATGGGAAAAAAGAAGAAAATATCGATCATATAGCTATGTACATCCCTTTCAACTAGTTCCTTGCTTAACGTTACATCTCTCTCAAATTTACAGACCATGCATGAACTTTGTTCTTAACTTTAAAAAGGCTAAAAACTAAAAAAAATAACCTAACAAAACCCAAACATTAACCAGAGTTCATGAATCAGTGTTAGTTAATTTCTGCCTCACATAAACTACAATGTAAATGTTTAAAAGTTATTTCCAGATTTTTGTAACTTTGAAGTGTGTAATGCAGGTGGGAAAGCTTTTATTATTTCTGAGTAACTGCTGTGAGAATTAATCAGAGGTCAAAATATGTACTACAGTGCCTTGAAATTCCTGCCTGTGGTATGTTAATGTGTTGTGTTCAGTTTTACTGAGTTAATGCATATAAAATATGTAGAATCAACTGGATTTGGTTTTATACTACACAATCCGAATTGTACTGTGGATAGAACAGTACAGTCTTTCTACAAATACGCAAGAAAGCATGGCCTTTAAGATGCCCAATCTCAAAAGACATATCTTGTGCCTGAAGTCCTTGACAAATTCCAGGGCTCCTCAGTGCTTTACAGATCAAGTGAAGCAAAGGTGACAAGATTCTGCTGTGTTGTATAGGTGGGAATATTCCTGTGTCTTCCCATACACTCCAGAACATCCTGTTCTTTGAAACATCTTTAGGCCAGCTTTTATAGGGTATGTACGTATACAGTTATTCATCTGTTACTAGATTGAAAGTTGTCATTCTTCCTAAACTATGACTACTTACAAGTTTTTCTGACTGTAATGCTGGTGCAGTCTACGTTTCACTGTGCATATGTAAAATAGACACTCTCTTCAGACAGTTTCTCAATCAGTGGAGAGAGGCACATCAGGAAAGGAAATAAGAATCAAGGAATTCAAGGATTTACAGGGGTCACAGCAAGCATATATAAACTCAAGTCATTGCAAAGAGGAGTAAACCTTAAAGCAGTCTTGAGTATTGACCCTCAACCTGTTGGATTCCTAGGGAATTTTTGATTTTACACTCAAACCTGCTCTTTGTATTGTTTCATATTTCAGGCATCATAACGGTTGTGAAAAATACGCATGGTATTCTTTGAGGCATTGCTGGCTAGGCTGGTGTATGTCAGTAGGTAGGAAGAATCTTGAAAATTTGAAAATAATCTTGAAATGAGTGTTTGGAGCAAGCAGGCAGTAGTCAAAAATCTGAAATAGTCACCAGAGTATAAAACATGGGTACATGCATGGTCTAGGATCACACCATATTGACAGCTGTCAAACATGGATGTAAGCTTGCCTGATAAAGCTGAAACTAAAGACTGAAGTGAGGGCTGTGTCTTGCAGCTAATGAGGTGTGTAAAGGCACTTCAGCTGCTATCTGAACAGATAGCATAAGTCAGTCATTCTTATTTAGAGAAAGGTGATGGCTAGTCCTGAGACCTGGCTGAGGAAATGAATGTAATCCTCCCCTAAGGAAAATTGCTTGTGTGTTGTAAAATGCACAGTACTGCAGCTGTTTACCCTAATGACAGGTATCTCATTGTATAAACTGAGGAAATCAATGGAATGAGATTTCAGTAAAGGAATGCTCTGTGAAGGATGCTGAGGAAAAAGTGGCATAAGTTTTGGGAGAGCTGAGGCTCCAAAGACAGGCAATTTTCCTTCCCCACCCTTTCTTTCCTAAATCTGTTGTTTCAATGAGACCTTTTTATACAGCACACTTTAAATCTGTCCTAGGACACCACAGATGTTATCCCAGAGTCCAAAGTCTTGAATCTTATTTTACCTCTTTTAATGGATAACTTTTTGCTATATCTATGATTCAATTTGCTTCTGAGGTAGGATATAAGAAAATAGCCTGCTACAGAAAAATAACATTCCTTGTAAATATGATGGCTATTTATGTAGAGATTAAGCTTTTTTTCCCATGAGCAACTGTGAAAATTATCTTTGATAATATTACATTGTGAATCAGAACAGGTATTATTAGTCTTGTTTTGCTAGTTTGTTGGAAATTAATTCAGAAAGCTTTCAGTTTCCTACAGACTAATAGGCATAGAAACTAACTTGTTAAAATGGTGATTTTTCTATCCATAGATACATGAAATAAACAACAGTTGCAAATGTCTGTGAATATAGGGCATCCTCATCCATTTGAATATAAATCATCCTAATCATCAGTTTGATGATAACAGTTTCCATCATTGACATCGCAGCATTCCAAGACCTGTTGCCAGTATTGAAAATAATGGTGAGAGTAGGACTGAGGTGCTTGTTCTCTACACCCTGTGGCACTCTCCTGAGTGTTGCCAATCTCTGCAGTCTGACTAAATTCTCACTGAGTAAAATTTGATGCTGTCATACTTAATGCAAGGCACTGACTAAACTGCTGACAGCTTCCTTGCTTTGTTGTCAGTTACTAAGTTGCTGACCTGACCCAAATGAATCACGTATTTTAGCTTCTGCTCAGCAAACTTATACTGACTGTGTCTAGCTTTGAAATAATCGAGAAGAAAAAGGTAGATGATAGTAGGAATAGTACCCATAAAAAATGGAATCCTTTTGTATTGTCTATGTAGAGTTTCATTTTACATTTAATTTGATCTAGTTTAGCTAATGTTGCAGGTGCCAATTAGAAGTTGATCTCTACAGCTTCTATCATGTAGTTAACTGTCTTCTATAGGCATCATTTAGTTGGCCTATAAAATGCACAGTGATGCCAATGTATGTCAAAGTTCATGTGATAGCTTTCTACCTGTCCAAACATCTAAAGATGTTTTCCAGTTTTCAAGGTAAACCAACAAGTTCCATGGTTACCACTTCCATGTGTTCAGTATGAACAAGACTATACATCCTGAATGGAGGTTTCCTTTTACTTATTGATGATTTGCAAGTTATTAAGGTTTTGTAATTTAATATTGTTGGTTTGTTTTCTGTGGACTAGAGTGGTTGGTCTTAAACAGTTTTCATCTTCTTCCCCTTTTTAAGTATTATGGCTTTGAGAAGAATTATTACTTCTTCATCTGACATGCATGTTGTCAGCCTTGAGTTGCCACTGACTAACCACAATCGTGTAAAATGCAATTATGTGTAGACCTCAAATTGCATAAATGTGATTTCATCCTTATAACTTTACATCTTTTTTCTTACTTCTAACTATTTACAGTCCTTCCCTCAAAGTTCAAAATGGTATTTCACTGGAAGGTTATGCCTGGCAATTCTGTAATAGGTACTCTTCCCCATGAAGGCAAAATAATGACAGCATGCTTTTTGAAAATTCATTTCTGGCTAAAGGAATATAAGCAATACCTAAGAGTGGCATTTCAGTTATAGGCACTATGCATTCCATTTCAGCTAGACAAGGAATTGTGTTAATCCTACAAGCCTCAACAGTTCTTTGTGTCTGAAAAATGTTCAGCATTTCACACGGGATTATTAAATACTTTTTTTTTAACCCGCTCTAACCATCTTCACTGCCTTTAATTTTTTTATTTTCCTTCCCTTCCATGATCTTCTTAATTTCCTATCCAATACCAGAAGTTGTGATTTCATTTAAGCATAAGTCGACATAAACCAAGTCATGGTATGTGGTCTAAGTGAACAAAGTTACAGCTATTTACCGGGCTTAGGGGCATGACTGCCTTCAGACTTCATGGAAGGTGGCCACATAATATCCTTCTGCAACAGGTAAGCAGACCCCTAAGAATGAAATTCCAGTATTTCATTGGCATTCAGGGCTGTATAATAACTAACATCCATCTCTTCAAGCCAATCTGCTAGCTTCCAAAAAGATTGAATAATTTTATGGCTAACAGTACATCTGGTAATGCAAGGTCAGAATCTGCTCATATTTTAGAAACAATGCATAGAAGGTGGCCTTCGAGTTAAGACAGTGAAAACTGAGTTCTGAGATGTGTCTTATTTTCTTGGGATACAGTGGGCAAAGTGCTTAACCTCCATTTCTCAATAGTAAAACATATCTAATTATCTCACGTCCAATTTCTGTTTCAGTTCATTGAGCTTTTCTTTAGAGAAACATTTTTATTCAGTTCCTGCAGATACAAGAACATTCATTGTGCAATTAGGTTCTGTATAGACTGTTGTTAACAGGTAGTCCAATGCTTATATTCAATAAGATGTGCCACATGCTAGGCACTGTGGAAAATTATGGTGAATGTTCTTACTGAGAATACACATAAGAGTATGCCCAACCTAATGGAATGGGAAAAATGTTTGGGGGAGGAAGTGGAATAAAAGGAGGGAGGCCTGCTATGCTGCTCTAGTGGGCTCTTCCAGCATGCTCTAAATCTGGGGACAATCTGAATGGAACCAGGCATGTTGTCTCTAATACCATATGTGTGTTTTCTCTAAGCACTATACTTTAACTCTGCTCTCATATGCTTTGTGCACGACTACTGTACTCTCAGTACAGGGCTGGATGCATTTGAGGACAATTTTCAGTATGTTTGGGATATCTTTCTGTAACTTTGTTTAAACAAATATTTGAGGATGCTTTATGGGATATAAACCAGGCAGAGTTTCCTGAATTAACTTTCAAGTCCATTTTGGAGGGAAGATTTGTATCTGTGTATTTCCATGCAGAGCAAAATCCTTTAGCTACAGGGTGAAAAATACAGAGCAGCATCTCTGCTTTGGAAATCTAACATTATGATTTTTGGGGGAAGAGATGATAATCTTTGCATGAAACAAAACAGCAGATCAATTATTTTTTTTGCTGGCACAACTACAGAGACGAGCAGAAGGGGTCTGCTTGACTTACTGACAAATGAATTAGTGGAACAATCTGAAATGCAGATAATGTCTGCTACACTTTGACTTCAGGGTAAGATGTTCCAGGCCCCAGAAGGAAGTTGTACAAAACCAGTCAATTTAATTACCTGTCAGAATAGAAGAAATTATTGCTCAGTGTCTGGCTTTTCATGCCCTGAAACTATAGGAGCTCCTGTGTAGTAGCTAGTTGAATGCAATAAGTGCGTGTTTCAGGTGCTGGGGGTTTTCTTCTCTTCAGTGCTGAATTCTTCTGTGTAACATGTTTCATAGTTCTGTGACAGTGTTCTGAAAGTATAAAATTCTCAAAGGGTGTTAAATGAATGGCTTTATCTGGTAATCATTTAAACTTGAATTACAGTAAAAATTAATGAAAGCATCTACAGTAATATTAAACGCAGAACTGCAGAGCCAGCTATTATCAAACTTTTTATGACTGTACTTGCTCATTCATCACATTTATAAACTGTTCTTTCTTTGTGCTCTGACGCATGGAAACGGCTTCCAGGTTTTTTGGCATTGGAGGCAAGCTATTGCAGTGGAGATCAAAATGTAGAAGATATTTCAGAAGTAAAAAAAACTTGCCGTGAAATATGAAACCTAAAAATACAAAAATGAGAAAGTTATGTGAAAGGTTAAGGTTATAAATGAATGCAAGTTGATTTTTTACTCCATTTAATTCTTTCTGTCACTTCCTGCTTATATCACCTACCAATTTCAGTGTAAAGACTTATGAAATGCAGAAAATGCAAAAAACTCGTATGGGAGCATTTTTCTTCTGTATCTTTCTGTATCTGCTCATTTCCTTTTTTGTTTTTACTAAGTCATAATAGAGAATTGCATTTGTAGATATGTCAGAAGACCAAATAATTTTCCCTTTCAATACATTTTAATTAATTTTGGAAATTGTAGACCAGATTGTAACTCCTTAGAATCCACAGGTCTTGATTTGTGATTTTTTTTTTTGTCCGAAACTAATGAAACCCGGAGAGATTACAGATATATTTACAACTATATATATGTGAAGCAAACAACCACTTTCTAAAAATAAATGGTATCATTTGGGATTAAGAACAAGTGGGAATTTGCAACTATTTAATTATTTTGCCATATCTCATATTTAATGATATTGAAAAATATATATATATTATAAAAATGTTGAGTTATTGCAACTTGAAGGTATTTTCAATGCAATACCTTTTTCTGCATTATATTTGCAGGCTTTTATAATTAAATGTTGGGATCTTATAGAGGAGAGTAAATTCCAGTGATGGGAAGAGAATTTAGCCACCTGAAGTTGAAAGTATTTTGTTGTGACACAATATTGGCTATGCTCTGAAGGAAATTTATTTCAGTTTCAATATGTAATGGGAGCTTGAAAAAAATTAAATATTGTCAAATGCAGCCATCCAAGTTGTTGAGTGATGACATTCATTACTGAAATACAGAATTGTAATTGGAGTGAAGCAAAGAGTTCTTTTGACTCTTCAGCTGTGCCAGAAAGTGCATATTCTGAATTTTCAGGAGAATAGAAGTTTTCAGTTTTTCTGATTTATCCTTCTTCAGTGTAGCTAGCCTGGAAGACAGTAGAGTTATTGCTTAGGCACTCACAAAGAGGCTCTAGCTATGTTGGCCCAGACTGCATTGGATCTCACAACCTCTTTTCAGATTTATCCCAAATGTATGCCTGTAAGTGCTGGTAGTATGCATACATGTGGCAGGAATTCAGGTTTAGTCAAATAGATAATAAAAAATATTCTTCTATAAACGTTTAGATGTCAGGGACAAAATAGTGCTCCAGAAAATGAAGTGAGAATAAGTTGTCCAAGAAGAGATGATACATTAAGAATCCAAGATACATTAAGAGATGATACATTAAGAATCCAAGAAACTGATACATTAAATATTGTAAATGACTTGTAATGCAATGAGTTTTCTGAATATTCTGAAGAAAACTGATGTAAAGAATCTCACTAAATTAGCTTGCAGTTATCTAATGAGTCCAACAGCCCTCAAAAATGTCTTACAAATAGAAGTGTTGAAAATTTCATATCTTAAATTACATGTAATTTATTCCTCGATTTTTAATTCATGCTTTTTTCACATGTATGAACATGATCATGTAGCTTTTAAATTTATACATATGTCCAAACTCACTAGTTTAAAAGTTTCTTGATGAAATTAATTATTTTTGAATATGTAGCTTACTTGTCACAAATAATCAACATGCCTGTTGTAGACAAGGTTGTTTGCAGTTCATAAGACATAAGCGGTCCTTGAATTGCACAGAATTTTCACTCTTTCTTGATCTGATGATTGCAAAAATATAGAAGAAAGGGAATTATCTATCTACATCTATTTGTCAGTTAAATTGCAGCTTCTGAAAGTGACACTTTTATTGCATAGGCTAGTGGCCAAAGAGGGAAAAGAAAGTTCTGTGAAAGGTTTCTGAAAATGTGAAATATGTGTGTTACACCTACACCTGGACAATTATTTTGTCTTCAGAAAACATCTAGTTAAGATGAAGAATAATAATTACTTTGTGTTTTGTTAATGGAAAAAGATATGGGCAAAAGATAAATCTTTTAAAGGGGTAAAGATAGATCAAAATAGGATGTGAGGTAGGGTTTAAGCTTTGGGCTTCAAAAATGGAAAATAAGTTATTCAGCATGCATTTCAGCATTCTGTTATTTCAGAAGGTTGACTATAACATAAACAATACTGTTTTAGAAGAAACTTCTTTAAGAGATATTTGTTCATTCTGGTTACAGAGGTAAGCATACAGATTTTTCCTTTAATATTGACTGCTTTTTGGCCAGTTAAAGAAATATGATCTCCCTGCTGTTCATGTTGAATAAAAACAGCTGCACAAATGTCTTTGATCCGTATGATGAAACAGGATTACCTGAAATGTGGTATCTCATTTGGATACCATTGGTACATTTGCGAAATATCATTTGCACCAACCCCACAGTGCAGCCAACAAGAGTCACTTCCCTGCTTTCTTTGTTGCATGGCTTAAATGTACCTATGAGACTTTGAAGCCAGCTCAGCAACAAAGCTGCTAGATACTTTTCATTAGTTTTATGTTCAATATTTATGTATCTTTCTTATAATAATCAAAGTTCAAAAAAATTAATGAGCATATACAGTTTTATAAAAAGTAACTCCTGCAAAAAATGAGTAGAAAGTAGTGAACATTATTTTAACTTCCTACACCACTTGTTATTACAGAAAAACACTGTGCAAAATCTGAAGAATCAGTTCAATCAGTTAAATTAACGTACACTGCTTATAATGTAACACACTTTTTATTATAAAATTGGCTTCTGTGGTTTTCATTATAGAGACATTTTTTAATTGCTTAACTGAAGGTTCAGCCAAAGCACCAGCATTTATATTCAGATTTTTTCCTTAGAATTACAGTATATAAATACTTAAAGTATGTATGTTTTTATTGGTAACTCTCTTATGAATTACTTATACAAATAATGAAATATCTATTGCACAAATATTGGGCAGTGTGTAGAGAATTATAAGCATCTGAATAATTTGATTCCTGCAGTGTACTCTAAATCTTTTATGAAAAAGCTGATTTCTTTTAAAAATCGGGTCAAGTTCTTTAGGTAGTAATGTTTTATAGTCTGGAAGTGCTGCACTGCTTAGTTTCAATGGAGAAAAACAAAATGGGAGTTACACAGTATTGTGATGGAAATGCTGACTCTGCCAGTATGAGAATGTCAGAGTATTTCACTTTGACTTTTCTTGCTGGACATACTTAACACCACTAAGGATAAAATTACTTTTTAATTTACAGCTTATCTCTCTGCACTTTCTGTAGTGGTCAGAGTTCCCTATTATAATTTCTCCCTAAGGCTATATCTTAAAGTTTCACTTCAGCTGCCATTTTAAATTAACTTTTAAGAGTGTGCAGAGAGGAAAACCTCTCTATTCCTCAGTGACTCTCAAAAAACATAAGTTCCAGCAGGATTATGCATTAGAGAGAACCTTGAACTGTTTTTCTTAAGACCCTTGTGCTTACTTAGTCAGTGTACTGTTCAACTCTGTTTATATTTTGTTCAGGGTCATTAAAATCCCAGACACACGTGCTCCTATGTATTTCCATGCATGGAGGATTGTGAGGGCATAAAGAAAAGAGGAGTGAATAGAAAGGCACATTGTGTGGCTTGCTGCTTGATGTCAGTGTGCATGAGCTGCTGCTTACCTGGCATCTGACTGTCCTTTTTTGTTTGCTGTTCTGGTTTTGCCACAAAGTAGCCAGTAGAAAAGCAAAGAGGGTTTGAAGCATGAAAAATGAGTACCTAATCATTGTTCCCCTACTACCAAAATACCTCTTCCTTGTCTGTTGACTTTCCAGTCTAGTGATTGTTTCACTGTCTGCCTTAAATATTTAATTGCTATAATTTTAATATACAGGAGATATAATGTAGGTGTAAACTAAGCGTGATTGAAGAAAAGCAAGACAAAGAGTGGAAATGCACACAAGAAAAGAAATGGTGGAAAGAGAATGAAGAAGAAAGTAGGAGAGAGTAGAAAAATGCAGTGCAATTTGAAATTGAGCAAGATAGAGAATGACTAATAAAATTGATTTCAGTTATATAAAGTGTATGTTACTTTTTTTTTTAATTGGTTAGCCAATATCTGACATCTTACAGTAGTTTCTGTTATTTTTCAAGGGGGCAGTTCTCTACAAATTTGCATGAACTGTAGCATGGCCTGCAGGAATGCACCCACAGTGCAAGCTGGAAGACTTATTCTGGGGACTGATATGTACACACATCTGCAAACCCTTTTGTTGGTGTCTCTGTCTGGTTTTTTCCTATTTGCACACTTAATGCATACAGAGAACCTGCAACAAAGGGATAGGGAAATGAGTTGATGATTTCACGCTTGGTACCCAGAAGTTATGAAAGAGGTATCTTTTAAAACAATGGTCTCTGTGTAGAGAATTTTCTTTTTCTCAAAGCATCTGCCGTGCGTTTGTTCCTCTGAGTTATTTTCTTTCAGGCTGGGTTTGGTTTGGTGTATTTTAACTCTCCAGAAGTATTTCTGTCTTCTCAGGGCTAGAAAATAATCCTCTTATCCCCAAGAGGATCAGTAGGCTGGAATAGACTGGACATGAGTTAATGCTGCCCTAGTTAGCATAAAACTGGAATTTTCTTGTAAGACTTGCTTTGTGGTTATTTTTCTGTGTCTAGCCATGAGTCCTGGTTTCTTTGGCTCATTTTCCCTTTGATAGTGATTTGTTGCTTGCTTTAGTGATCCCTTCGCAGTAAGAGGGAATGCTTCAAAGATTTGTCTTTGAATCTTTTTCAGTCCTTAGGAGCAGAAAATTCTCCTCTATGATTATTCTGATTGTAATGCAGTAAGGCTGACTGCACAAAGATATAAATATATAAAAGATGAAAAAGTGGCATTCAGTCTGTGTTTGGGAAAAAAATACTTCACTTATTTTTATTTGATGACCCTTTTTTGAATTCACAAACTCTCTTGATCTGAACTGGCAACTGGAAAGTTATTGCTGAATCAGTATTTGAGTATTTTCTTATTCACCTAATTTTGATGTAATCACCAAAAGAAATTCATGACAAGTAATCCTCCTCTTTTATCAACCTGTACACAGAAAAGAAAATACAATTAGAAACGGAAAGAGAGTACAACTAAGCCTCTTCCAGTGTTCACTGTTTGAAATTCCTGTGCTCTTGCCAATTGTAAAGGTGAATTCTTCTTTCCGCAATAAACAGTGGAGTCCCGCACCAGGTGTGTTTCCCATGCATCAAACATTGCCTTAATGACAGCTGAGGTAATTTGGTATCGAATTGCTTACTCATGTGCTTTCCTCTGGGGCAGGCAGTGTCTGATGAAGCAGGTCAGGACTCGTTTTCAGTATGACACTGATGTGATACATCAAGTCTTAATCCCAGCTAGTGCTGAGGAATAGCTCCCACTACTTGAGACTGACCATGTGCATGTGTATGCACAAATCAAGGGACAACGTAGAACTTGTCCTCCTAAGAAAACAGTTTACTTATTAAATGTTACCTGACAAAAATATATAAATGGATTTTTTTTGTTGTTTTAGGTTCTCATGCTTCAGACAATTTCTTAAGCACTTTATGAACATAGAACTTAGGAAACAATAGAAAGCCATACAGCTTGCATGAAACTAAAATAGGATCTGTCTGAGAAAATAATTAGGCTTGGAGGAGAGGTTTTCCTTTGCAGGATGTTTCTGGAAAGGAAAGAAAAATAGAACAAATGGTTATGCAGGGCTTCATATTACAGGCTCTTGTCTGTGATTGTCTAGAAATTGAATTAACTTCTCTCTTGTGCATATTGTTTAAAATGCAGCTTAGGAAAGGCTACACAGAGGTTAAGACTCTGAAGGTCTAATAATCAGAAATAGTAGCAGAGGTCCTCACACTGGTAGAAGGGACGACTTGTGACAAGAGGAAAGGAGGGGAAGAGGGGGAAGAGAAATGTTAATTTTGGCAGTAGAGCTGACAGAATAGATTTGTCTCCAAGGCAAATAGTTGTAAAAGTAGGCCAAAGGGGTCTGCTGAGTAAACAAATGGAAGTTTGTTAGTTCTTTCCAAAAATGATACTTTCTCTGTGCACTATCTAGGTAACAGAAGACAGAAAAAGAACTTGTTAGCATTTTAATTACTGAAGACAATTGCATATAGCTTAATGCCACTACAAACTGAGGGTTTTGCCTTCAGGAATAAAACATCTATTGTTCATTAACACAGAGAGCTTGCCCACAATTATTATGTTGTTAAGGGGAATTGTGTTATGTTATGTGTAAACCTGGTGGGTTTCTTAACTCTGCATTCTGTAATAACCATGACATTTCAAGTTTTACAATGCAATATTCTCAGAAGGCTGCTTTAAACCATTTTTTATTTATTTTAATTACATGAAGTTTGTAATTAAAAAGAACAATAAAAGTGAGGCTGTTCAATTTTAAAGACTTCTCACTGATAGTTATTTTATAGTATCTGTCATCCTGTCGTGTTGCATGCTTTTCCTAAATAGGTAGGAACTCCTTGAGGTTATTTTTGTTTCTGGGGGTAATGGGAAGTCATCTGATAGAGGGGTAAAAAATTTAAATCTGAAGTATTACTGGAATGTAACTGCAAAAATTCTCTCATCAACACATACAAATTAAAGGAAAAATACCAAATTTTTGTGGCAAATTTTAAATATTTAAAAATATTTTTAACAATTTGGTCATCTTTTACTTTGAATTGACTATCCATAAATTTCTGAGGTTATCTTTGTTAATTTTTTTAAAAAAACATACTAGAGTAGAAAACTAAAAGTTTGGGGGGAAGATCCCTTTTGAAGCTTGTTGTCGATAATTCCTCATTTTGTTCTTGTTAGATTTGAATGTTGGGGTGGCAGAGGAAGAAGAGGAAAAGGAGGGAAGGGAGAGGACATAGAAAAACACAGATTAGGATTATGGAATGAGAAGAAGGGAAGAAAGAGTGGTAAAGATCAGAGTCAGTTTGCAGGACTGAAATGGGAATAACAGCCGTGGCAAGGCTTGGCAAAATTTATTTTCAGGATATAGGGACAATCTGAGAACAGAAGACTGGTTGCTCATGAGTGATTTTCTTTTAATGACTCTCCAATCTGTCTCTGCTCCCTGCAAAAATGCACAGCAGATACTAAAACCCAAGAATTACTGATTTCTCATACTTGCTGGGCTGCCAGAGATAGAGATAAATCAGGGCATAGCCCAGGGTAATAGGACTACCTGATATTAGGGCATCAAACAGAAAAAAAGGTGGGAACAGGTACATTCATTGCAGCAGTATGGGCTGAGAACACAGAGTAGTTTACACTGGCAAATGCTTGATTGACCTGATGTAAACAAAATTATGCTTTGCTTTTACATACTTATAAGTCACCCTAGATAAGTGTCTGTTTTGTCTGTACCTAAATCCATCCCTTTTGTTGGGACGTACCTTTTTGGTAGTGGAAGATGTATTACTTACATGCATAAAAATCCAGCCCTGGGAAACCAGTTTATGTTCTTGATCAAAAGCAAGAGTAAACCTATTTAAAGCGTACCAATATGAAACCTGTGCCATGGGATCATGTTAGGTTGACTGGGCAAGATGGACAAAAATCCCAGAATCCCAGAATGGGTCAGGATGGAAGGGACCACAGTGGGTCATCTGTCCCAGCCTCCCTGATCAAGCAGAGCATATGGCACAGGATTGCATCCAGACAGTTATTGAGTATCTCCAGTGTGGGAGACCCCACACCCTCTCTCTGCAATCCCTTCTGGTGCTCAATTACCTGCACAGTTAAGTTCTTCCTAATATTCTGGTGGGACTTTCTGTGAATCAGTTGCCTGTTGTCTCTTGTCCTGTTGACACCACTGAGTAGAAGCTGTATCTGTCCTTTTGTTACCCTCCCTTCAGATATTTCTATACATTCATGATGTCCCATCTCAGTTGTCTCTTCTCCAGGCTGACCAGGCCCATCTCCTATTCTTATATAAGAGATGCTCCAGTCTCTTAATTATCTTTGTTGCCCTCTCAACAGGAGCTCCAGAAGCTCCATGTCTCTCTTGTCCTGAGGAGCCCAGAGCTGGACACAGCACTCCAGGCGAGGCCTCACCAGGGCTGAGTAGATGTGCAAGATCACCTCCCTTGACCAGCTGGAATGTTCTTCCTAATGCACCCCAGGACACCATTGGCCTCTTGGCCACCAGGACCCTGCTGGCTCTTGGACAGCTGGGTGTCCACCAGCCTCCAGCCCATACTGATACATGATTATTCCTCCCCAGGTGTGGGAATCTGCATCTGCCTTTGCTGAATTTCAGCTGGTTCCTCTCTGCCCATCTCTCCAACCTGACAAGGTCCCTCTGAAGAGCTGCACAGCCCTCTGGGGGATTGGCCACCTCTCCCAGCTTTGTGTCATCAGTGAACTTGCTGAGGAGGCACCTTAGGTAGATGGGAGTGATAAATTATATCAAAATGGATTAGACTGTGGTCAAAACAAGCCAATACACAAGTTATGCAGGAAAAACTCATTTACCAAAACAGGACAGGAGATAGTTTTAAAATGTGGGTGTGTTGTGTACAATTTTATTTGTATTCAGATATGTCTCCCTACCTTTTAAACAAAGTTTATTCTAACAAGTCATTTCTTTGTGAAATACTTTCTTTGTTAAACACTTCAAAGCACCATGTGCTGATTTCAGTAGCAATTTAGATTTTTGCAGCAGAGTGTAATGTCTTCTTGTGTGCGATGAGCCTGAACCAATCCTTTATATTCTTTTTGTCTTTGTCTTTCTACGTGTGTGTGGGCTGCAGATGGTTCTGTGAAGGAAAAGAGCTCCAGAATTCCCCTGACATTCAGATCCATTCTGAAAGTGGAGGACTTCATTCACTAATTATAGTAGAAGCCTTTGAAGACGACACTGGGCGCTATACTTGTCTGGCTTCAAATTCTTTTGGTTCAGATAGCACATCAGCTGAAATATTCATTGAAGGTAAGAGATAAAATAATAAAATACTTGATGCATATAAGAAAAGATAATTAAGCTGAAGTTCACTTTTGGTTCTTTATCTTAACATTACATTCAGTATGGTGATAATTTTATGGTATTCCTCTGCTTTTCTTTAACAAACACATTTTTAACATCAAATAATATTAATTCAGATATTTCTATAAATGTATCAGGAATCACTGAATAGATTGCTATTTATTTAGGGCAGAAAAGAGATAAAGAATGAAATAGGAGGAACCAACAAAAACTTTGGCAAATCATTATAAGCTGTACTTTTGTAAATCACTAGTTCAAGTTTTGACTAGTGATAGTAATAATGATTTTCCTGGTAGCAGTAATCCCCATCTCAGTTTTGACATATCTGCCTCCCTCTGCAAGTATATCTGGCTGCCCAAAATGATTCGTCTTTAGTGTCATCTTTAGTCATGTGTAAATGTACTATAATCCATTATCTTTAGCATACTGATTTTAAGTCAGATTAAGGTCAGTCATATTGGTTTTGTCCACAAACAGCTGCTAGTTATTGTCAAAATATTTCCTGACTGCAAAATTAGTAATAACTCAAGTATTATTTTCTCTGAGAAAATTTAATGATGACCATGAGTAAAATTATTAAGTTATCTTTTAGTAGAGGACTGTATTTCAGGCAAGATTATCTTAACTGAATACCAATTTTTATTTTATTTCATACATCTCCCAAAAAATTAGGTACTACATATTCTTTTACCTTTTGTAACTCATTAAAGTTAATTTAAATGGTCACTTGAAAGCATAAAATAAATTAACATAAGAAATAGTCACAAGAAGTCTAAATAGTGACACACTAAAATTATTAAATAGATTTTTATTAAACAAAAAAAAACCCTTTTTGCTCTTAATTAGCTAAATCATTACATAGCCTTTATAGGATTTATTTCATTATGCTCTCTATTCTCAGAACTTTTTAATATGCCATTGGGATATAATAGCAAAATCCCCAAGACCTTTCTGAATCATAGAGATTCTAGTAGGAGTTTTCTTTACAATAGTAATCATGATTTCAGAATTACTCAGGTGTAGTACAAATGCATACTGCTGTGTGAGGTTATAGGGACCGGAGCAACAGTAAAAGATGAATAAAAGAATTCATTCTCTGACATCTGCCAGTCTTGCTATATGGAAGTCCTATCTTGAAGTTTTATAACACGTTACTTTGAAAGAGAAAGACTTGTACAAGTCATAAGGCTCATCCCCTGTCATTTTTAAGGAAAACAGGTTGTCACACAAGCAGTGCTTTGTACATTAATAGACTTGATGACACTGATGTGTCATACTCTCTTTTGTGCAGCAGGCCCAGCCATGCAAGACCTGGTTGTTCTGCGTTCTTAAGAAATCCTTTCATGTAGACCTACTTTGATGACTGGACATTTGCTTCTCTCTTCTCATCTGTTCTATACTACTTATTGCTTTGATTTCTTTTACAGCATAAACTTTGTAAATCAATAGGGTACTTGGGTGTTTTAGTCCCAGCATTGTTACATTGGAATCTGTCTATGCTATACTGTGCATATTGATTATGAAATGCTTATGGTTTGCATTAAACATACAGCTATCCATATATATGCACAAATTCCTTGAGGAATAATATGTACTGCATAAATGTCTAGAATAAATGTGTGAAGTATCTGTTGTTAGGAAAAATTAGGACAAAGGGAATAAGTGCTTTCATATTTTTTTCTTTAAGTAAGCTCGGGGTATTGCCAAACACATACATTATATCAAGACTTCCACTGGCAAGAAATAGCAGAGAATAAATGTTATGTGTAGGTTAATGTAAATAGTCTGAAATGTGGACATCATGGGCAGCAAGTTTAGTCTGAAAATGTCTTGGTACACTGAGTTGCTCTTACTTAAGTTTGAAGATTTGTTATCTGTATAAGCCATATGTTTGCTTAAGCTTCAAATTTAAAATTTAAGTAAATAAAATTATACATTTCCCGTAAAGCAATAGTACTCAGCATTTTTTTCTTTTCTGTCTTGGCCATATTTGTCTCAATATGAAGGGAGACAGCTAGGAGCCCAGGGAAAGCAGTGTGCAATTAAATTGGCATGGTTATGATTTCTGTAACTGTCTAAAGTACATAGTTCAGTCTTTATCAGATAAAAAAACTGCCATAGTTTGTTACAGAGGGTTCTCAATTCTTGAAGTGAAATGCAAAAGTATCATAGTTTTTACTTTGGAATTTAAACATTAAATAAATCAATAAAAATATATGCGATTATTGAAAAAACTTTCTTTTCCAGGTGCCAGTTCTACAGATTCAGAGACTGAAAGTTTAATTTTCCAGTTAAAATCTGGAGCTATGCCACAGTAAGTATGTAAAGCATTACCAATATTGTGTAAATGTTCTTAATAAGGGATACTGGAAAATCTTTGGTTTTACAATCCGAACAAGCATCTGGGGTACGCTTGTGTATGCCTTGTCTTTTTTGTTTCTCTCATGTGATATAAATGTGTAGTATAATAACTGTAAATCGTATTAATTTGCTTGTTCTGTCAGAGAAGGCTGGCCTCACTCTGACAACATATTTGTTGATGCCAACTTTTCATATTCAAAAGTAAACTCAAGTTAACCAAGTTTTCATTTGTAGTCACTCAATCCAGTGCCTCCAAAAAAAATATGTAGAGGACTACAATTAAAGAAAAAAAATTAGTTTCATCTTAAATCAGTACTTTTTATTGTGTGAGGAAGTGCAAATTAGCCAAAGGTTGTGTTCTACTCAAGCTTCATTCATCCATCTTGATCTTAAGCAGTCATGTTGATCTTTTCAGTTGATAATAACATATTTAAATATGTAGAAAGTACAAGGTGGCTTATGTATGAAAAACTAACACATTCTCATTTCAGATCCTATAAAATGCTTCCTGGGTTTCTATTTTTCAGGGCCCAAAAGAAAACCACTTCTGTTTCTTTGACAATAGGATCTTCTACACCAAAATCAGGAGTGACCACAGCTGTAATTCAACCTATCTCCATGCCCAGTCAGCAGGTATTTTTAGACAATTTTTAAAAAAGTAAAAATCTGAAGAAAACTTCAGATTTTCTTCCAAGATTTACAATGTCTGAAAAACTGTCACTTTGAGGAATCATATTGTTAAACTATAAACTTGCATTACTATGTTAAGAATTACGGTTTTTAAAAATTAAGTATTTATCCACTGAATGGGACATAAAAGTAAATATACGTATGGATTCTTACACAACATGTAACATAGCATTTAAGCAGCAGACAGATCTAGTGATGATGAAAATTACAGAGTTTATCACTTAATAGTGACTTGTTCAAGTCCTAAAAGAATGTACTACAAATGAATGCCTGCAATATTTTATAGCAAAAGTTTTAAATTTTGTTATCAAATTTAATATTGCTGACATTTCTTTGGGCCCTTTAGAGAAAAAGAAATTTTACTATCTAAATGTTAAATATAGAAAATCATGTTCATTCATTTGTACTAAGTCTTTAATACCACTGTAGCTAACTTTACATGTTTACATGTAAATCGTAAAATACAAACAAAATTAAAATCTCTGTCATCCTATACATGGTAACTTCTTTTCCCTTCCTTGAGCTAACCTTGATAATCTTTGAGGCACCTGGATTTATTTATCACTGCATCAGTGAAAGGATGTAGGAGCAGGAGAAGCAAAAATGCTTCAGTGCAAAAGATATACTTGAATCTATTAACAGGAGTCAAATCCTCAAAATACGTTCAGGCAAAGACAATTGGACACAAAATTCTTATTGGAAGTACAGAAGCCCTCAAGCATGCGTTTTGATTTCAGAATATAACAGATGTGAAATAGTGATGTTTTCCAAGAAGTATGGTAGAAAGAACAATAAGATTGCACATGTGAGAGTTTGCATTTTTGCATATACACGGGGGCCGTATATTGAAACTAGTATTCTTTCCATTTCACAGCTTTCTTGCATTGCTTTGCAGGCTCAAAGCCCTACTTCATACCTGCACCATCTGGATGGATCCAAGCCTATCTATTCTGCACCTATTTTTACAAAGGTATGTTTTATCCATCATGATTTTTATATCATACTCTTGTAGTCCAAAAGAAAATACCAAAATTATGTATCCTAATGCAAGAAGGCTTGATCAAGTTCAAGCTTTTCAGTATCAATGACTTCCTAAGAAAATACTTTTCTACTGCAACAGTTAAGTTCTTATGCATTCTACTAGTGGATTAAAATTAATATTCTGTATGAGTTTTCTTATGGCTGTGACTGCTCTCCATTGATAAATCTTTGTAAAATATAGCAAGGTAAGTACTAATTACTAATAATAGTCTTGACAAAGCTTCATTCACAATAATTTATCCACTGATAAGAACAAATAACACAGGCTTTTAAACTCTGATTTAGAAAAAAAATTGTAATTTAAAAATCATAGAACTACTTAGGTTGGGAAAGACCTTTAAGATCATCAAGCCCAACCATCAACCCAGCACGACTAAGCCCACTGCTAAACCATGTTGATAAGTGCCACATCTACACGGCTTTTAAATACCTCCATGCATGGTGGCTTCCCTGGGTAGCCAGTACTTGGCAACCCTTTCTCTGAACAATTTTTCCAATATCCAATCTAAACCTCCTTGTCACACCTTCAGGCCATTTCCTATTGTCCAATTGTGTGTTACTTTTGAGAAGACCCCAACCCCCACTTCATTACAAATTCCTGGAGAGCAATTACATCCCCCAAGCCTCTGTTTCTCATGACTAAACAACACCAGTTCTCTCAGCTGCTTCTCATAGGATTTATGCTCTAAACCCTTTACTAGCTTTGTTGCTCTTCTTTGGACATGCTCCAGCACTTCAATGTTTTTCCTGAGGGGCCAAAACTCAGCATGGGATTCGAGGTGCTGCCTCACCACTGCTTAGTACAAGAGCCAATCCTTTCTTCTGCTGATCATACTTTTTAGAAGAGAAGTTTCTATTCAGAAAATTCTATTCAGTATTTCTCAGGTAATTACTTAAGTCAATATTTATCTTCATGGTCATCCCAAATCAAACTTAAGAACCAGGAATTAGGTAGCAGCAAAAAAAGGATGGCATGCTTCCCTATCTATAAAATACAGCTTCAGTTGAAAATATTATTTCAATTTGCCTCAAACAATGATTTCCATAGTAGTAATTATTATTTAATCACTACTTGCTGAAGCCAAAATGAAGCATTTCTGGTTATTACTTCAGGAAAACATTTGATTAAAAATTAATATGGACAGCAAATAGTTTTGCCTGGAGATAAGAGTAAGAGTAAGCCCTGCTCTCTACAGCTGTCTAGCTTGGCTCCAGCATATTCCTGTCTCATGTCTAGAAAGGTCTGATTCTGTCCCTCTTAATTCTGCACCCATACTGCAGGTGTCACAAGAGGGTGAATAGTGGAGGTGCAGGAGATTAGAGAATGTGGTTACTGCATGGTTGGGAGGCAGGCAATTTCCAGGTAAGAGTGGGAAATAGAAGTCCATCCCACATCCAGAGACTACCAAAGCAATCAAAATTCTGCTGTTTCTTCCTAATGCTCATATCTCTTGTCCCTGAAATTCTTTATTGAAGAATTTGAGCTGCTTAATACAGCTGGGACATACCAAACCAAAGAAACTAATTAAACAAGAAAACAATCCAGAAACGAACAATAAAATATAAACTTAATCCAGTGTCCTGACATAAATTTCTCCCCATGCAAAGTTCAGGGAACAGCTCAAAGATGTTCAGGTTTCCATGTAACAAAATTCTTATGTATTTGATTATCTAGAGATCTGTGAATATAAACTAGAATAACTCTGAGCTTAGACCTAACTTCAAGTGCTTTGCTGTAGTGAGGTCTAAAACTTTGTCAATAAATTGCAAAGGAAATAAGACAGCCACTGCAGAGTAAAAAGGACTCCTTGATTTATAATATTGGGATAGACAACAAAGGTAAAAATAGTGGCTATCATCTGTCAGTTCTGTTACTTAAAATATTGTGTTTCCCTCTGGTTGCAGCTCTTCATTAAAGATCTAGTCTCTTCCAAAATTTTTCATGTGTGTACAATGATTTATTACAGCCAGAGTACTGTCTCAGAAGCTATCCATACTCTAGTTAATATATCCTAATCATATTGGTGTCATCTAATTTTTCTTCGTTTGTTACATATGGCTCAGATGAAAAGCAGCTCCAGGCTTAAGTCAACCAATAGTTCCAGAATTTTCATTTCAATTTGTGGAAGAACAAAAATTGAAAGCTCAAACTACAGTGATCTGCTTGTGTTAATTTGAGCAATTAAATACTTCTGCACTTTTCCAGTCTGTGGTCTTTTTTAAGAATGTATTTGTAAATAACTTATACAATAATTTTTAACTATATAGACATATTAAATTCAATCAGAATGAAAGAAAATGTCTATTGCAAAAATGTAATGACACAATAAAGTTGAATTACAAAGGGAAGAAAATACTATTGTTAACAATGTAAAGTGCTTCTGGTATATTTTAATTGTGATGTTTACATTTCAGGAGCTACAAAATGCCACAGCATCTGAAGGCCAAGTCGTAGTATTGGAATGCAGGGTTAGAGGACCCCCTCCCATTCACGTTAAGTGGTTTCGACAGGGCATTGAAATTCAAGATTCTCCAGACTTCAGAATTCTCCAAAAAAGTAAGGCAATGTCATGGTTTAACTTCAGCCAGCAGTTGAGGACCACACAGATCCTCATTCATTCTCTCCCAGTGTACTGGGAAAGTGAATTGGAAAGTAAGAGTGAGAGAACTCATGGGTTGACATACAGTTTAATAGGGAAAGCAAAAGTCTCAGAAGCAAAGCAAAACAAGGAATCTTTTCACCCCTTCCCATGGGCAGGCAGGTGTTTAGCTATTCTGAGGAAAGAAAGGTTCCATTACCTGTAAGTTGTTTGGGAAGAATGTTGACTAACTCTGAATGTTACCCCTTCCTCCTTCTTCAACCAGATCTATATGCTGAGCATAATGTCATATGGTTTGGAATATCACTTTGATCACTGCAGTTTACTTGTCCTGGCTGTGTTCCCTCCCAATTCTTTGTGCATCTCAACCTCCTCACTATCAGCAAGATAAAAGTAGCAGAAAAGGCCTTTATAAAAAAGTCTCTGTATTACCAACACTGTTTTAAGCACAGATCTTAAACATGGCCCAATACCAACTACCGTGAAGAAAATTAACTCTACCCCACTTAAACCCAGGACATTTTCCACTCCCTTATTCCATACCATTTATGTCATGCTCAGGTCCCATACTAGCCAAGAGATGCTCATGCACCACCATTTCTCATCCTTTGGTCTAGTACACAGATAGCATTCCCTTAGTCTATGCATCATCCCTGTAAAATTTCACAAAACCTACTTTGAGTTCAGTTAGTCCATGTCTTTGGGCTCCATCTGTTGCAATGATACTCAGAACAGGAGAGGTGGTGTGTTGCATGGACTTACCAAGCACCAAAGCCAGCCCAGGCCAGGTCATCACTGCCCTTGCACTGCTTCTTGTGAGGGCTTCTGCTCAATTGTTTCACATTGTTCCTGGTACAGGAATTCCTATAACATGCAACTCAAATCAGAGGTTACAACAATTTAAGAGTATTGCCATTATGATCTTCACCCATGCTCCCACTGGACCCTAACATTGGATTTAATATTACAATTAACTCCTCTCCTTGTTTCTAGCCCAGCTAGCAACAAGAGATTCTGGCTGTCTTCACCTCAGTCAATTCCAGATGTAGTGGACACCATTCCAAGTGAAAGCCAACTTGGCCTGCACTTTGCTGCCAAAGGGGCTGAGGAAAAACACATTGGTGATGTGATGCCACACAATTGTGGCATCCCACTTGGCTGCCTTTGGCTCCAGTTCATCTTGAAGTTCTAGCATGTCTGGCACAGCTGCACTCAGCCAAAATCAGCTCAGGCAATAATCTGAAGTGGCTGTTTTTAATACAGAATGGAAAAAGATTGTGAAATTAGTCTGTCAGGATTCAGTTTTGGACAGAGTCCTTTCCTCTTCCCATTTCAGTGCTAATGGCTAGAAGTAATAACTGAACTGCTGCTACTGACAAACAATTTAAATATTGCTGATTTTGTAATGTCTGTACAGATTCTCTACTTATTTACAGTATTTCAGTATAATATGTTCATTCAGTACACTGGTATTTATTAATGTAATCTCTAACAAATTTTTCTTGTTTGTTTTCCTTCCTTGTGATGTGATATGCAGAGCCACGATCTGCAACTGAACCTGGTAAGAATCATATGAAAAAATAATCTCTTGATTCACTAGCTCTTTGAGTTTGTACTGAAGCCATAAATAGAAAAGTGTTTCTGCTGAACAGCAGTAAACTGAAACCCCCTTAAAGACAATGCTGCTTTATCACACCTCCCATACTGTACTCTGTCCTTTACATCAATTCCTTTATTAGTTAAACAGTAAATTCCATTTAGACCAGCAAGGGGAGTAAATGGTTTGCTTGCTACTGAGGGAAAAAGGACAAGTCCCACAAAATTCCATTACCCAAATGGTACTCATAAGAATTACATAACACCCGACCACTAAGTGCTAGTTTTACCAATCCAGCTTGGCAGATGTGATGTGTCTTAAACACAAGTAAAACCTGATCCTAAAAAAAAAAAAAAAAAAGGCAAAAAAGGCACTGACTCAATTTTTCTAGCCTATTCACAAGATAAAAGTCCTAGATTTCAACAAGTAAAAAGTGTTCTTCCAGCTGCAGGTTTTCTCTGTCTGCTTCATTTTCCCATTATACATCATTATATACTGGAGGGAAGTTCTTGAATAGTAAGTGGATGCTGAAAGACTGAGAATGTTTTTTTAATGTTTCTAGCTCAAACATGTAGAAGAGAAGACAGCAATACAGTCTGAACTTTGCTTTAAGAGTGTGGCCAGTTGTGCTTGAATATTCTTGAATTCGGAGAGAGTTTTAATTATGACACTGAAAAAAACAGAAAAGTTTTCTATCTTAGATCTGAGTATTTCCAAAGAGTGTCTCTGAAGGATGCTATCAGTGGGGGGATGCATTAACTCTGAGGGGTTGAATTGATGGCAGGACAGACCTAGCAGCTGAGAGATATTTGTAAAGTAGCACTGTGACTATGAGGATACAGGCTAGGAAAAGTGCAACTTTCTTTAATTTTCATGGAAATGAGAGGAAGGAAAGAGGGAAAAATCTTTTCTTTGTCAGCTATTCATAATTTTCTTGCTACTTCACGAAATTGTTATATACCTATTTTGCCTCATGTCCATTATACATATATAGGCTGCACACACATACAGGTGTGCATGCTCTATCCTAACAGTTAATACTGTTATTCATGGTGTGCAACATCATCAGCTCTAGTATTAGCTGATGCCCTGAATATGTGTGACTGAATGATTTCATTTGTGGAGGCTGGAAATGTGAGCCATACAAAGGAAAAAAGAGTATTGGAAAACCAAATAACCTCTAATGAGGAATTAAAATATGTCCAAGTGCTAGCAATGGACTATTAGTATTTTATAGTCATAACACAAACTTTAGGGTTTAAGTATTGTAAGTTAGGATAGAAAACAATTTGAAGAGAGTTTCAATATCATATCAAGCCTTTGGATATGAAAATAAATAAAAGATAATACATTTGTGTTGAAATAAGTTTAATTCTATATCTTAGAATATTTTCCTGTAGTACATATTACAGAATGAGTTTCCCAGTTTAGCTGTTTTCTTTATATCTTAATAGGTTGACTTTTTTCCCCTTCTCAGAGGAACATTTCTCCTGTAAAAATACCAAAATCTTTTCTAGATTTAATCTATCAACATTATCAGAATCATATCTGGTTCATTCTTACTAGGAGCTTCTTTCCTAAAAAATCACTTGAACTGTGTTCAATTTGTCCTTAAAAATGATAGATAGTACCTGAAAGGAGTGAAATTTTACACAAAAGTTTCTCCAAAGTATAAATTTACCAGCCTATCTTAGAGTTTTTATATCCAATTTAAGACTCTTCTGTCAAAACTCATAGTCATGAATGTTTGTTTAGTTTTGGTATTTTATTTTACCCTTTCGCCCTCTTTAATAAACCTAATGTGTATAATGCTAGATGAACCAAATATTTTAGAGTAGGAATGCAGCATCATCTAGTAGAAAGGAGAAGCACTTTTTTCCTAGAAAGAAAAGGTTTCCTTTGTGTGAATAGTTGAGTGCTAGAAGATGTTTTTCACAAACTAATTTTCATATTGTTAGTTGCAAGGTTTGTGTAGCCTCTCTGACAGTTATTGCTATGGAAGAAGTAAGTATGTTGGTATTAGCTCATGAAACTATTAACTTGCTTTCTTAAGTGCTGCCTGAAATAGGAAACAGAAGGTGAGATTCTGAGTCCAAAGAGATCATCAGTTTGCCAGCCCCCTCACTTACCTGCACAATCATTTTGAAAGTGCTGAACATTCTCCTTCCCATTTCTGGGGAGCTTGCTGACCCTGAGAGAAGATACCTGAAGTCTTCTAAAGGGTACTAGGGAATGCATTCTTACATGAAAGGTGTATTTCTTGAGCCTTCTCAAGTAGAGAAAAGTTATTTAATGTTGAGGTATCTCATACTATTCTCAAGAGAGTTGACAAGACAAAAATAGGAAGACATCTCAGAACAGTTTTGGTATCTGTATTGTTGCAGTTTTATAGACATAACAGTAGTGAATGCCTGACTGCAGTCTGGCTGGTTTGTTGTTGGATTATTTCTTTTTTCCTGCTTGTAATTATGCAATATGTATTTATGAGCACCTTCCTGTGCTTTCGTTCTGTGAAAGAATTTCAGTTTGGTCTTTTGTTTTCCCTGGAATCATGGAGCTAAGTACTATACTATCCCTTAAGAATTGTACAGTTATTTTTTCCTACTAAGCCCTATTAAATAATGTAGTATCCTAAAAGTGCAGTGTCTTACACACTACAGAAATTAATGGCAGTACATTTACTGGCTTATTTGTGAGGAATTGGCACTGTGCGTGCATAGGGAATGTAAATAAAGTTTGGGCAAAATGTAAATATTTCCTTTTGGCATAAATAATGAGCAATGTTTTGTATATTAGTAGTACCCCTAGTAATAAGTAACACTGGGTTTTAGGATGTCATGAAAAATCTTAAAATTTGTACAACAGGAAGCTGGATATGGGTATCAGAAATGTAATAGATGCAGCACTGGTTTGTGATGTAATTTAAACTCTTAGAAGCCAGACTAAACAATGCCTTCAGAGGAAATTTTTCATGAGCAAACACATAACTGCTATTCAATGCATATGGTTAATACATATGCAAGATTGACATGGAAATGTGCATATGCTAGATAAGTATTCAGAATTTTGAAAGATGGACATGTTTTCTAAAAATTTTTTGAAGTGTAAAACATCCATGGAATTTTACATATATTGTAACAAGTTGTAGTATGACTTTAATTGCTGGTTGTCAACCAAAATCCAACCATCAATAAACACTATAGCACTCAATAATAACATTGGTTGTCCTTTGATAGGTCAGTACTAATGATTTAAAGGAAATATATTCAATGAACTCACACAGGTAAGAAATTAGGAAGCAAAGGGGGTTTTTTGGCTACTTTTTTTTTGTTACACTCTATCTACTCTAATGTGTTTTGCACTCCTTTTTCTGTCTAGACAGAAATCAGTTTGCATTGCAAATCCCTCCAGATTGCTTTGTGATTTAATAGCTAGTCAGATTACTCAAAGCCAACATCGCAGTTTGTCAAATTACCTGTTCTGTACTTCTTTCTTGGATATTTTGACTTTATACTGATTGAATCCTTCAAAAACAGGCTGCCTGAGAATGAAAAATCCCATGGAATCACTTGCCAGCTGTTGATATTTTGACCATTACTCAGCTGTCTGGAGACAGCCACAAACTGTATTGAATTACATTAGAACAATTGTCTAACAGCATGTAAGAAGAAAAAGTGTATGAAGTAATTTTGCTTAAGTTGCCAGGGAATTGCCACATATACATGCTTTTTTTTCCTAAGCACAATACTGTGTATGTTCACAAAACACATCTCAAAAGATAGTCATCACTTCTCTTGGATTGTGCTTTCTTGTTTCCTGTTTTACTGTTGTGTTCCAGTCTCCACTCTAAGTATCTCCTTTAGAAATTCCCTCCTATTTCTACATAACATTTGAAACTGAAAATACATGGCAAATGTTACAGAAATCCATACTGCTTCCCTGCACCAAGAAAATCACCTTTCTGGTAGCTGATGAAATTCAAAACATAGAAGGTTTGGTAGGTTAGTATGCATGTGAGATCCTTGCACTCTTTAGAGAAAACAAGAGAATTACGACTAAGGATCTGTCTTCTTTCACTGCTGAGAAACAAACAAGGGCTTGGAGAGAGAAATCTTCTATGAGCCATATTTCAAGAAGTCAGATTAAGAGAAAAACTGAAAATAGGCTAAAATTCCCCTTCATTCAAGGTGGTCTGATCAATTTGCATATTATTGCTCGTCAATTAAATTTTCAATTGTACTCTGTGCTCCCAAGATACCTACAGAATTCTGTCCCTGTCAGTCACCTCATCTGAAGTCTGACTGCTACAACTATCCTTGCTTGTTGATGCTTCCAAATTCAAAGTAAACAACTGATCTGTTTTGTACTATGTGATTAAAAAAACTCCACCACTGTCATTCCTCTCCAACTGTAAACATTTAAATCTTTTTGGAGTGCATTAATATTCATAGTTATACCTAACTTAACTTCAAAGTGGCTTGGGCATCTACAGTATCATAACTGCCTTAGAGTAAGCTTTAGCATAAACTTTTCCTTGACGGTGATAAATGGATTAATTTCTCCTCAAACCTGAACAATGTTTAGGGGGCTAAAGTTTTTTTGCCATAGCAGTGTTCCCATTTATTTAACCCAATCTGGCTAGATAGCAGACATCTTGGTTATTGATTAGATATTGTGTAACCTAGGCTCTCCACCCTAAAACTGCATTTTATTGCTCACAATCACATTTGCTGTTGTTCAGTTTTCTTATCAGTGTTTTATAGGTGCTGTTTGAGTTATCTTCAAACATAGTCAGTTTTTTGCATCTTCTAAAAATTTTACTCTTCATTCCTTGAGTGACATAAAGCTTATTAAATAAGCTAGAACAGCTGTCTGACTGGATAAAGGTGTATGGGATGGCGATCATCAGAAACAGGCAAATTGAATACATTTTTTGTTTTGTTATTGCAAGCTACAGGTCTGCTATACTACTGTTTATTAGGCTACTCTGCAATATTCTTCTCTATTTTCACTCTTCTCTATTCTCTTTCTATAAAAGACGCACAGATACCTATATGAGATACTTATATATAAGTATCTCATATAGGTATCTGTGCATCTTTTGAGATATATGAGATACTTGTATATATGAGATACTTATATATAACCTGGTGGGCCTATTGCTTTGAGTTTAACTGGAGTTAAACACTTGTGGAACGTGAAGGAGAACAAGACACAAGTTGGCAGGGTTCTGTTTTGTTGGATTTTTACCAGGAAACCACAACTGTGACTTCCCACTGTCCCTGTGTATCTGAAAACTTATGGCTTTGAACTTACAGCTCTGGAAATTGATCTGTTTGTTGCATGGGAATGAACAGCTACCAGCAAGGGACTGTACTTATTTCCCTAGCTGTGTGTGCATTACAGTGGGGGCAGTTAATGGTCACATTCAGAGATGAAGTTGCAGATAAAAGAACTGCTCTACCTTTAATGTAATACAGAGAAACATTCTGAAGTAAACACATTGCCAGTAATAAAATTGTTAAAATGCAACAGTTTTCTCTCTTACCAAAGTTTATTCTTCCTAATGGACTCATGAGCCATAAAGGGAAAGAATTGCTGTGTAAAATGTAATCGTTCTTTCTAAATAACTGACAAAACAGTCAAGTACTTGCATGCCTAAGCATTTTACATGTTTCAGTGAACAAAATGCTTTTGTATTCATTTAGTCAAGTGTTAAATATGTTTTAAGGCCCTGAGAACAGCATTTCAGAGCTGCTTTCTGGAACACATTTCTGTGATGAAGTTATTTGTCAGCTGATGAACGCCAGGAAGTAGAACAGACATTATTTCCCTAAAATCTTCTGATTCTGCTTAGCACAGTACCAGAAAGTAAAATAATTACATAAGTCAGGATGTAAAGGTAGAAAAATACTCAGAACACTGAGTATATCCAGAGCATGCTATGGAAATCTTGAAAGAACCTTTCTTTTGCCAAATTAGTATTTCATTTCTATGTGTTCCACAGTAGTAAGCCTTTTAGCAAGGGGTGAGTGATTCTTGGCTTGGAGGAGGAAAATCGATAAAGAAGATAGCAATGTGTTGTTCACATGTGCTTTTTGCCCATGCTGCCTTTTGATTTGTTCTTAGGATTTTCATGTTTTCAGTTTAGCCAGTTTTCTTATGATTGATCACAAATGTGTTGCAGTTTGTTTGTCTGGTTGAAAAGACTAAATTTTAATCTCTTATTATTTTCATCATTAATTTACTTTGAATTTTTTTACAAAGATTGCTGCAATCTACCATATATAATTTTAAAACATACCTCGTCAGTAAGCAAAGCACATCATTGTAGAATTCATTGGAATTCTTTTGTCACTGAAAAGTGAAGATCTTCTCATGTGATCATTTTGCACACTTAAAAAGCTGGAAGAATGTTATGCATTAATTAGCTCCGGTCTTTGAAAAATAGGACTTCTGCAGGGTGCTGTGTTTTATATTGCCTTTGACCTCATTCAGAGAGCAGTTCTCAGCCTGGTGGAATGATCTTCTTTTGCAGTCCTGAAAGACCAGCTTTCAGCATTCTGCTGTTAAATGAACAGGAAACTAGAATGCTGCCTGTATAAGATTACATCCCCAGGGTCAGTTCAGTCCAGGAGTACGCACGTGTGGTTAACAATACAGCTTCAACTGCTTATGACACACCAAGGCTCTAAAAAAAGCTGATCTCAGTAGTTCAAAAACTAGCTTGTGTTACCCATTACTTTCCTGATAAGACCTTTCATGAGTCATTAATCTTCATCTGTGTTAGATAAGATCCAACGTGCTACAGTGTTACCAGACATGACTCTTGCAGCTACACAGAATGACTGACTGGTTTGCGATGCCAAAAAAAAGGCATGTTCTGCTGTCTGAAAACCAACTCTGAGCCAAATATTTAGTCAGTCATTCATTTTTAGCCCATTTCCAGTACAGGAAACTTTTGAATACATTGTCATTTATAACTGGAAAAAAATCAAAACTTTTTTGTTAACTGTCTAAATGAGAGAGAGGTCTGTCATTCCAAAGGGGAAGAAAAAAACCAAACAACCACTATTTGAAAATGTTTTCCTATTTGAACTATAAGAAGTGAAGTTGACCTTACCAAACCTCTTCTACAGAATAATTTTCATATGGAAGTTATTAGATTCTAAAGTGCTTTTCCTCATTTTACATTATGCTTTTATTAGCTGATTTTGTGATAATATATGGGATTGTAAGTGTCCATATTGCAAAGTGCATTTTTCTATTTTTTTAAATTCAACTGAACATTATAAAACTTCCCTGCTTTGGTTTTGAGACTAAAAAATCAGCAAAGACAAAGAAAGTCTGAATTAAGTCTTAATTAAGTCTTAATTAAGGAGACCAGCAATGTAGCATTGTCCAGGTATAAAAATTTATCTGTATGTATCTGTATGTTGTGTAAATAGTAGGATTATTTAAATTATCTGTACTGTGACATCTTTAAAAAACCAGTACCATTACAAGTAGAGATAAAATAAAGTGACTTAAAAGAAACTGGAAAAATATGCCTAAACAGTTAAGTGTGCCCATTATAAATGGATAAAATTGATTTTGTAAAAGTTACTGTAAAACCCAACCAAATATACTTCACACAAATTTTCTAACAGAAATCCTGGTATAATCAAAGCCTATACCATGGCTTATCAAAGTAGAATGAACAAATTTAAAATGGCTGCAGAATATATCTATCACAGCATTCTGAAGAGGTTTGGGGGTACTGTTTTTTATTATATTTTTAATGCATCCATTCTCACTGCTGTGCAGACAGAGACAGAAATTATTTTCCCAAACTCTGCATAAGGGGAATATTTATGCATCTGGAGTTTTTAAGTCTGGTTAGTATAGTGGTTAGAAGAGCTAATTGGAAGTGGTGATAAAATGTTTTCTAGTTTTACTGGAAATGGGATTTGATCTGAATGTTGCATTAAATACAGAAAAAAAAATCAGAGAAAGAAAGAAAGAATTATGCGACATTTTACTGATGGTATTATTTACAGACACAAAAAGCGCTTGCAAAGATAATTGTTTCTGGAAACCATTATGTTCATTTGTATTAATCAGTACTATCCTGCATTAAGAAAACGTTGAGTAGGTAAAATGACTGCACAGACTTGTAACTGCAACATTACTATTCAAGCTGGTTTTGAAAACAGCTTGATGAATTTACTTCTTTCAGATGCAAAATGATTTTCCTTAAAGCCATTTATGTTGGAAGTTCTTCTGCAGTTCTCACAGTATTTCTTCGTAAAAGTCTACTTTCTGGTGTCTTTTTAACATACAGTGTAAATAACACTACATGGTCCTTTAAATTGTTTATGATGCACTTTATTTTTTCTGTTTGTTTCCAGAAGAGATATGTACACTTGTAATAGCAGAAACTTTTCCTGAAGATTCAGGAATTTTCACCTGCACAGCAACAAATGAACATGGTTCAGTAACAAGCAGTGCACAACTAACTGTCTGCTCAGGTATGTGACAAAGAGGAGCTTTTAGTCATAAATCTTACATAATTAATTTACCTGTGAAGTTGCCAGTCTGCTTTCTTTGTGGAAAATGGCTGTTGTAAGACATGGGGTTTGTCAACCTCAGTGCATTCATATAAAGCAGACCTAGTGTTTCTTATGTTCATTTCCTGGTTTAATATTTTTATTAATATGAAATATATTTTTGAAGTTCTGCCACAAGCCTGGCATATCTTAAACATTAGGGTTCAAGACTAGATGGCAGCAGAGGCAAAATTAAAGAGATGAAACTATGCTACTAGAGATGGCCTTCTGTAAAATAAAACACCGTGACATATGTTTAGTTTTGTTTCCATATATATTGTCGTGGGATGCACTAACCCAGCTGCCATTGCAAACTTGCTGTGTATACATGCATTCTTCAGCATTTTTAAATTATTTGTTCCTCAGTGATCCTGAAACTCCAGGAAGAGGAAGTCCTGTTTTAGCTGTTGTTGTCCATAGTTGTCAATCTCAGTTAGTGCCTTGATTCCTGAAATAGATTGAGAGAGGTCCCTAAGGTTTCTAGTTGTGCCTTTTGCATGAGGCACACTCAGAAAATAAATAGCCACCCATGAATCTAATTCAGCATAAATTATCAACAGGAAGACTAGAAAAATACCTTTATAAAACCAAAGATATTTTGCTTTTAAAAAACTGAAAATACACTTTGTATTTACCATGTACTTTGTCTATGACTCGTTGAAGAGACATTCTTTTTGATTTCTTTTAGCCAACTTGGAATGCTCTAGTGATGATTTCCATCATTTCTCACCAGTTGAAATTCCTCCAGTTGAAATTAGCTCTCTTGAGCTTCCTCCCAAGAAACTTACAGATACTCACCAAACAAACAACACTGAGTTGAGACCTGGTGTGATAGACCTTCAACAACAGCTCAATTCGTCTGAGGAAAAATCAAATGGCATTCATCCTCTTCATGGAGTAAATGGAATGATTAACAGCAAGCCAAATGGTGATAAATCCATCCCACCTCCAGCTGTCTTGCTTTCACCCACAAAGGAGCCACCACCTGTGCTTGCCAAACCAAAGCTGTGAGTATTTTTGAGTGTTTTTGTTTCCTATAAACGTGATATTTGTTGACAGCAAATTTTTGCCTGAAGCAATTTAGCATTAGACAAACGGACAGTCATGGTGCCTGTCCCTTGAACAGTCTTCCTGCTGCTGTGATTTATGTGCCAAAGAGCTGAACAGAGGAGACACTTGTTTCCTTTACATAGTGCTACATCAAAGGGAAGTACATTCCAAATCCCAATGCCTTTAGAGAGGTTTAAGATAAAGTCACAAACAGAAAAATTCTGTAGTGGCTGTTGCTCCGTGCCTTTTTTTCCCTATTCACCATACCTAAAGATCATAGTGGCCTGAGATTTTTGGACGCTATTTCTGTTTCAGCACTGGTTAGGTCTTTTTTTTTTCTGCGTGTGCTTGAGTTTGTGTAGTCAGTGGATATTCAGGTGTGTAATGTTTTTATTTCTTATGTTTATCGATAACACATATCTCGTTCTGCTTTCAGCCAGATTACAATAGCTCTCTTATAGCTAAAAATCTGAGAAGGCAAAGCTCTAGGAAAGGACAGAGAAATGAGTGGTAAAAAAGTTACAGCAACGTTTTTACCTTTTGTTAATGATGATACCTTATGCATAAGCAATATTATGCTCCCTGTTAACTTATAGTTTGATTTTAACATTGCACAGACTCCTCTTTTCCATCTCCCTCAAGGATATTTGGAATGGGATGAACTAAAATGCTACTTTATTTCATTTGCATAGATAGTTGGAAGGAATTGTAAGTTATAAAAATGTGTTTAAGAAGAAGCATGAAACATGGTCTTCAAGCTTAAGCTAGGTCATTTGCTTTATTCTGTGTTTTCACAGGAAACGTATAAAATATAAAAATGCTGTTATTTTAGCACTCCTGTTGAATTTAAATATACAAAACCACATTTGAGACAGTGAGCTAACAGTATTCCCTTTCTACTCACCTCTTTTTCTTTCACTTGCTCTTTGTCATTCTAAGCAGTCTTTGGCAACTGTAGAAGGGAAGGAGGAGTGGAAGAACTAGAAGGACAGAGTCGTGAAATGACAGTGTATATGGTGGTGGTTGTGCATATGGGAGAGAGGTGGTCCTATACCCACCATACATATCTGTTGCAAGACCCACTCGTGAAGAAAGGAGATAGTGGCTCCAGCAGAGCAGTACAAAGAAATTTCACCCCAGATCTTTCTTTCCCAGAAGCAAGGTTGCCTGAGATAAGGGAAAGAATGTGGTGTAAACATTGTATAATGTTCCACTGCTATGTGTGCAAAATTTGGTTTGTTTTTAAACATAGAGTCAACATAAAATACAGTAACGTGAGAGGGATGCTATTGCAAAAGTCCCTTCAGTTGCTGATGTTCAAATTGATGACCTTGGAATCCCTAGTGTAATTACACTTGATTCCTCTATTTTGCAATTAACAACACTTGATGTACAAGAGCCTGATCTTGATTGCAGTCAAGAGCAGTGGAGGTCTGTGCTGCTGCTGTCAGAAATTGAAATCTTGCCTTCTCCTCAGCCAAGTATTTTGCTCTCAAGCACAGTTATAGCATAAGGAAGGGAAAGAGTGCCAACAAGAGGTGAAAAAGAAATGCGTGACTGCAGACACTTGAAATCAGCTTTCAGCATTTGGAAAACTGCTTCCTTAGTAACAGTGAACAAAATAATGACATTAAAATTAGCTGAGTAGTAAAGTAGCTCTCTCAACCGTGAGAATGATCTCTCTTGAAAAGAACTCATCTATGGAATTGTATCTGTCCATAGAGATGATAGAATCAGCACATTCTAGCAGTGTGCTAGAGCAAGCACACTTATTATAACCTTTTTTAAAAGATATATAAACTTCTAAATTGCTAATTATGGAGAGAGCTTTGAGCTTCTGAAAATCATTAATAAGTTTATTTTTCAGGAAGACTGGTTTTAAATTTCCAAAATAATATTTTGTTTTCAAGTTTATCATAAATTATAAATTACTTAACAGGTTTATCAGTGAACTCTCTGAAAACAGTTTCTTCAGCCAACACTAAAAGTAATTGCAAAGAGTTTGGGAATGATAGGCTGGTTTTGGTTTTTTGTTTTTTTATTATTATTTTTAATTTAACAAGAGGGAGAGACTGAGTACCTTCTTGAAGTATGAAATACATTTGCATCTTGGCAATGTAGCTGTAACCAACACCTATAAATAATGATTTATCGCAATTCAATCTAATGCAAGAGTGGACATGCTGCAGAGTTACTGTAGCTGTTTTCAGGCTTGAAAAGTGTTTTCAAAGTCCTAAAAAACATTCAGATTGTGGTTACAGACAGTTTAGTAATCCTTAAGGCATCATTAGTTGTTGCTTCAGTCTGGTGCTAAGAGTATTTAAAAGAGTTTAATATGACAATATAAAAAATTTCTGGGAAAAATACATATAGAATTAACTGGGGAAGTAATCAACACCAGATATTTTGCTAAGGTGAAATCTAGAAGACATTAATGTAAATATGGTTAAAAGGCACAATATTTCATGCTGTCTTTTTTGCAACATGAGTTTCTGTAGAGTGAAAGGACTATTGAACTGAGACAAAACCCCCTGATTTCTGTGATTCTGATCTCTGCTGCAGTGACATATTTGAGGAGGTTGAGCTATTACTGTGCCTTGGACTTTTCAGTCCATAATGGTGTAATGCACAGATGAGGTTTCAGAAGATCCCCAGCAATGTATGTTAAGATATTTTGCATCTCTCAAAATGAGGCAAATGTTGTTAATAGTAATTTCAGTGTGAAGTCTGCATATGAAAGTTCTACCTTAAACCCCTTATAATCCTCAGTGTGAATGTCTGCAAAAAAGACACAAAGCTGTCCTGTAGGACTTTACTATATGACATGTCTATGGTTTCAAATTAAGAACTTCCATTCAAGTGGCTTGGTATTACTCTTATTTTTTCCATGTGTCTGTTAAAACAGTAAGAGAAAAAAAGATGGTGTTCATATGGTTACTGGAGGTACCTGTGTGATGTTTGTTGGCTTTGTAACAAGCCATCATTTTAAAGTTCATTGACTCAGGGTACAAGCTTAAAGGGAGTTTATTATTTCCATAATAATTGTATTTGATATCTACAAGCAATAAGAAACTTTTTAGAATACATTGAGAAGAGCTGGATAGAAAAACAATATCTGAGAATAGGCAGCAGTTCAATGATTCATGTAGCTTTACATTTATGAGCAAAGGTCTATCCATATCCATTTCTTTTGTTTCATCTGCTCTGCTCTTTCAAGGTTGATAAGGACCTTTGGATCTTTATCTTGCTGGTAAAGTCTACCCTCAATTAAACCTTGATCTACACATACTGTAGTCAAAATTACTAATGCTAACTAAACTTGCTAAAACATAAAGCAGGATAACTGCACATAAAGTTAATCCCTTGATAATAGTACAAGTCCAGACCATTTTCTGCATCTGTTTTCACAAGTAATATATGGATGTTTCATTTGTAATTATTTTTTTCCTCTCATTCTATACCAATACATTTTTAACAGAAATGGAGTTAAAACAAGGAAAAGTTTAGTGGAGCATTTCCATTTCAATGATCATCAGGTACTTGGACTAGGGTTTATAATTTACTAATAACAAATAATACATGAAAATAGAGGAGGCTTTATGAGAGAATACACTAAGAAATAGGATTTTTCCCCATTTTCTCAGACTCATTTCTTATGCAAAAGTTGCAAATCCTGAAAAGGAATATGAAGTGTTATAATTTCTCCTGGTACACCTGTGTACTGAATGCAGCAGATAACAGTAAGTTTAAAACAAGGCATTAGTTGTCTTTTTTTGGTGATCTTGGATCACTGTGAAAATCTCTGAGACTACTGGAAGACAGAAGAGAGGAAATAGGAAGTGTTATGAAAAATAGTTTGAAAGTCACATTTCATTGCCTATTTCAGATCAAGGAATAGCATGACCCAAAACCAGTGGCAGTTATTGCTGAGAAATTTCCTTTTTACTTGTGTCTTTGTTAACATAGTGTCAAAGGGTAATCACAAATGAACTTTAAGCCTTTTAAAATCTGCAGCAATAGAAGTCTGAATATCTTTCTAACAATAGATGTGAAAAACAAGAGAAGTTAAAGGTGATACATTTATTTTTTCAGGTTTTTTCTCCTTTTGGCACTGATGTTTTCTGACCCAAGGAGGTGGAGACACCTAAGTGTACATCCTGCCTACATAAAAGCTAATCAGTATTTTAACCAGAAAAGTCAAATATCCTTGAAACAGTAATGAAATACATATACTGTTTGTGCCACCACCATGGTATGCACACAGGACCTTGGTTTTTTCAGATTTGTACTTTAACACTGAAAGTAATCCAGTTTATAGGAGAAGCAAGGACATGAGGGAAATTAATAGAATCATAGATTGATTTCAGTTGGAAGGACCCTTAAGGATTATCTAGCTCCAGTCCCCCCTGTAAGGGACACTTTCCACTACACCAGGCTGCTCAAAGCCCCTTCCAGCCTGACCTTGAATACTTCAAGCATGCAACAGCTTCTCTGGGCAACCTTTTCCAGTGTCTCACCATCCTCACAGTAAAGAATTTCTTCCTATTATCTAATCTAAACCTACTGCCTTTCAGTTTAAAGGCATTACTCCATGTCCTATCACTATCATTACTCCTATATGTCCTGTCTGCTCCAGGTTTCCATAGGCTCCCTTGAGGTACTGGAAAGGTTGCTCTAAGGTACCCCAGAACCTTCTCCAGGCTGAGCAACCCTGGGTCTCTCAGCCCACCTTCACAGGAGAGGTGCTCCAGCCCTCTGAGCATCTTTGTGGCCTTCTCTGGACTTGTTCAAACAGATCCGTGTCTTTCTTATGCTGGGGACCCCAGAGCTGGACGCAGCACTGCAGGTAGGGTCTCAAAAGAGTGGGGAGAGTAGGCTTCCTCAAGCTGTTGGTCATGATTCTTTTGGATATGGTTGGTCTTCTGGGCTACAAGTGCACAAGTTCAGCCACTTGATTGAGCCTGTGCATTTTAAGCTTTCAGTTAAACACATGCTTTAAACTTGTAAAAGTCTTTAGTGCCTCCAAGAGTGTTCTTCCTCTCTTTTCTGCCCGAGAGTTGCTTTATAGCTCTGTTACCTCTCTCATACCTTTGTTACTGACACCACCAGCTCCTCAAGGTACCAAGAGTGGGATTTTTTCTAAGAAAAGGACAGCAAATGCTGGGGCTGGGAGGTAGATTATGTATTTAGGGCAATTTGTTTTTTTCTGTTACAAGGTTGAATAGAACACTGTGCCAACAGTTTATGATACACCTTTGAACCAGAAAATATAGCAGAAAATGTTGTTCTATCCATCTGCAAACAGTTTATGGATAGTTTTCTGGTAATCATAAACTAAAAGCATTCAAATGAAACATTTTGATTTTTTGAACATTTCTGTTGGGTTTTTTTGTTTGTTTCTTTCCTTCTCGCCTAAATAACTGGGTAGGTTTAATACATGAAAATTATCAAGCAAAGAAAATCCAAGTGGTCAGTTCTTCTAAAATGCAGCCTTTTCTGGGAGGTTCTCATTGTGCTTTTGGATAGAGAGTTCCTGCAGAAATATTCAAGGATTCTCTTGGTATCACAGGATAGAAATCTCAAACAAAATGATTAAATGCATCCCTGCATGCTAATCCTTGCAGTCTAATGACCACATGTACTTAATTTTTACATGGCTCTGAATATGGCATGCAGCCACATTTCCCTTGGTATTCTTTCATCCCTGACCATGTAAATATCCAGTCTACACATAATTTTGAAATTGCAAATGTATCATCTTATGCTGGTTATGAGGAGAAAGGTAGATGAGAAGGGATATAGTTTTTGTTTTGAACCACCTTTGTTTACTCAGTCTTGATACAGCTAAACCCACTTGCCAGGACTGCTCGCACCAACTGTAGAAGGTAGAAGATGAAGCTGAAAAACTGAAGCAGATGGTGTTCATAATTTTGGATTTCAGGAAAACCTAAATTTTAAAGTCTCAGTAATAGTATATCTCTCATCTTTGCCTTCTGAGTGAGTTTCTAGAGAAAGGTCCCATCTGATTCAGGCAAAGCACTTTTACCTAATACAACAGAAGATTGCACTGACACTTCCTTTGGCACCCAGGTCTTTTGAGAAATTTTAAAAAAACTTCTGCATACAGCACTTAGTATTCTAATCCAAAATGAGAGACTGGAAATCCTTACTCAGCTGAGTAAGGATTTACTGAGATATGACATGGAAATTGATTAATATTGAAAAATACAATATTTATTTTAGAAAATCTGCTTGTCTCTTTTGTACAGGTTTTGACATTACTTTTTATGATGGTCAAAAAGTATTTTAGTCAAAAAATTGAAATAAAAGATCAACCAATATCAGTTTGTGAGACAGAGAGAGGAACTGGCCAAAGCTTGTTCTGTCAATCCTCACTTTCTTTGGAAAATGTGTTTAGTAGAGTCTGAATAGATAAATATAAAGTTCCTTTTGATAACATGAACTTCAAAGTATTCTGGACACCACAGTTCTCTATGATAGACAAGCATAATTATGTGAATAGTAGTTGGGTTAAATAGTTATTATGTTTGAATGGGATTTCAAAACTACGTGACTTCAGCTTGAAATTTCCAACATTATGAGGACTGATTCGTAATTGTTTTAATATTCTTTCCTTGAAGAAATTAAAAAAAAAAAAAGGTAATTTCAGGATGTATTTTAGCAAGGATAACTTCTGAATAGCTAATTTACTGCATGCTTTTTAATATATAGCCAAAAAAAGTAGCAAAACTATCTAAACACAAATTTGTTAAGGTGCTGGCTACCCTCAAACTCCCAGTGCCTACTCTTTAGTAAACTTTTTTGTGGAATTTACTTTATCATAGAAACCATCTGCGATTAGTCCTACCCATCTACCTGCAGTTGGTCATGCCCATGCTTTAAAAAGATCTGCAGAAGTGTGAACCCATCCTTGAGTAAGGAGACTTGCTGGACAGGGTGCTAGCTCATGAAGTTTAATAATAAACTCGAATAGTTATATAGCAACTTGATTTTATTATTTTTCTGTTCCCTCCTAACATATGACAGATTATTTTTTTTATTAAAGTTATGCAATTGTCAGATGGTTTCCATGCTTCTTCTACCTGTGATTGTACTACTAAATTTTTCTTGTATGTCATTTCAAGTTTTAATCCTTGTTCTCAGGTATATCTACCAATACCTCTTTCATGTACTTATATTAACTGTGTTTAAATTTTCTGTGTTAAGAAATGTTTTCTGGTGACAAAAATAAGAGGTTGGAACTCAGTGGCATTTGCTTTTTTCTAGTTCAGTGCATGCCATGAAACTTAGCTACAGAATTTACATATGCTATTTTTTTCTGTCATAAACAGAATCAATAGAGGTAACTAAATATACCAAAGAAGACCTAAGAATTGAGCAAGTGCTTCAGGTCCTGCTCTGTAAGCCTTATTCTTGTCCTAAGCAGCCTTATTGCTCTCTTAGAGGTTTTATGGAGGTAGGAATGGAAAAGGCTTGTCCAGTGGAGAGAGTGTGTTCCTGGAGTAGATATCTGTCAAGGAAATAAACTGACTCTTTCTAGAACACTGAAAAAACCATGTAAGAGACAGTGGCTGGACCACTTTCAGAGGCCCTGTCTATATCCTATAAGAAACAACAAATTGGAAGCACAAGTCTAGAATTCAGCTGCAAAGAAGAAGTTCAGTATTTGGTTGGAAATTAGACGTAGGGAAGCCAGAAAAGACCCCAAAGCTAAAGGCCAGGATAGCTGTATTTACACACAATAGTTTCACCACTGGTGTAGGAAATGCATTCAGGGGATGATGAAGGATTAGCCTTGGTACCAAGTAGAACAGTTTTTTACTGGAAATATAATCAGTCTCATTATTTGAGAGCCTTGATAGTATATAGTATATATGTATTGTCTAAAAAAACTCCAAAAAACTCATGAAAACCTAACTTGGTTGATATCTGGAATGTTCTAGAATTCCTGCCTGTTACCTTGTGTCAGGCCTTGAGGTATCCTTGCCAAAATCTGCAGTGTATTTATTAAGAAAAATAATTAGCATATATGAAGCTAATGGAATTGGACACCTGGTAAACTCTGAGAATTTTGCTTCCAGGATGAGATCTTGACAACCCTCTTATAACCTCTCAAAGGCATTGCATTTTTGTTTCTTTTGACTAATTCTTACAAATATTTTCTATTTTCTCACTGTTATTCATTTCATTAAAGTCAATTTAGTACAAGTGGTAGTAGTTTACTCAGATCCCGTTGCAGTTGTTCATGTATTTCTGCAGTGAAAAATGGAAATGGGAGACATATGGATATGGGAGTAATAACAATTCAGAGGGAAAATTTCTCTTTTCTTGGATTAGAAAAGTGCAATTAAAGGAAAGTCTTTCCTAAAATTTCTCTTTTCAAAACCTTTTCTTAAAATAATTGTAATAGAAAAAAAGAAGTTAAAGTAACTGGAGCTTCAAGTAGCTTTTCTTTCATTCCCTTTCCATCACTTGCTGTTGCTCATGCTTTCTCTGTCATACATGCTCTCACTTCTCTCTCTCACTTTCTTTCATTCTGATGGAAAGTCTTAATTGTTAAGTCTTCACAATTCAGACAGATGAGCCACTGTTAGCATAAGCTTCACCAATTCAGCATAAGGACTGCTTTGCATTTATTGCACTATCATGTCTTCACGAGACCTCAAAGGGTTCTTAGCAGAATCAGAGGAAAAACTCAAATTTTCCATTTCAAGTACAATAATGTCAGAGTTCCTGTAGAAATTCCTTTTCTGTGAGTTTTGTTGAGCTTCTGCATTCATTTTCCTGCTTGAAGGAATTAAATACTTGCATGATCCTGACAGATTTATAAAATGCAGATCAAATTTCTTAAGTTCTCAGTGGGTGAGAAAGACAGGGTAGAAGCCTAAACTTTTAATGTGAAAATTCTGATTAAAGAGGTTTCATTAAAGACACTATGGAAAATTATTTTTGATAACTGGCAAGTTCTTTGTAATATTATATATTTTTACTGGTTTGCTTTAATAGAACTGACATTACAAGGCCCTGTATTTAGTTTTTTAGAAATTACTTTGTTAACAGTATCCTTAGAGTTTGAATCATTAAGTCATTTTCTTACCTATTTGAGTGAAAAATCCATTCTGCTTCTTTATTAATCTCACCTATGGTGTTCCTCCATAACCATGTTCTGATTGGTTGTTCTGATGTTCTCGGTTTGTGCAAGTGCTTATAATTTCTCTATGTCTTAATATTACATTTTTAATACATGCCTGTGAAAGAGTTAGTGTGTTAACCCTCTAAAAATCCTGCAGCTGTGGAATTGCTTGTAATCTGTTACAGCTTCCTAATATGAAAACCATCACACGACACCTATAAAGTCTACTGCCTACTTGGAACTGGCATATAGGGATTAAATTTTTGGTAAAAGCAGAGCTTCCTCTCCACTGCATGCAGAAATGGATGTGATATCAATGTACACACACAAAAGTATACTTGCAGTTCCTATTTCATCAATTACTAGGTGAGATATTTTCTTATTGACAAACCAGCTGTTTACCCAACGAGCTTACCAAGGACCTGGTTCTAGTTTTAAATATATCTAAATAAAGTAGAAAAACATTAGAAATCTATCTGAACCTGCAAGTGGTATATGGGATATTATTTAAAATTTCTCGCTGATTGCAGAAGGATACCTTCTCATTATATAATTTTCTGCTTATTCTGTTGGTGTTAGAGACTGACATAGAACCTGGAAGTAAATGCTCTTCTATACTGTTGTGTGTGTGCGCAGTATATGTGCCAAACTTTAAGAGGTACTGATCTTATGGCAATTTATCTAAGTTTATCTCTTGCACTTTCGTAAAGTACCTTGCCAGTAAATGCATTGTGCAAGCTCTTTGGCATTTTTTCACCATTCCTATCTGTACCTGTCTCCTTTTTAATTTCCCCGTGTAACTGATTTCTTAAACTAAGGATTTCTTTGGTTTTTTATTTGTGCTCGCAAGTACAGCGCAATGTTACTATTTTTTCAATTTGGAAGAGAATGAGGGAAGTAAGCTTGACTAAGCTTAAAGCCCATAGAGTCCTAATGAGAACCTGCATTCAGAGTACTCGAATGTCACCTCTTGATAGTTCAGCTTCTATGATAGGAATTGTGTAAGCAAACCCTGTATCTCTGCAGAATCTCTCCAGATTTCAAGAATAGCAGTAGGTATGCAAGTGGTGATCTGGTCAAAGAATGCAACTTTGTGGTTTAGAGGCAGAATATCTGATAGGTATTCTCCCTTCAATTGAATAAATTGAAGCAACAACAGCACATTCCAAAAGGTACAGCATAATGGAATGGATTGCTGCTGTTGTAGTTTAGGGAAAGTTTAATATCTGTTAGATACCACCCTTCTTTTGAGAAGATGACCTGTTAATACTCACAGAGAGAAAGCTCAAGCAGTCATAAGTAGAAACAGCTTTATTGCAGCAGATTGCTTCTAATTTCACCTAAAGGATGGAGGCATCTTTGTTTTCCAGCTTTCAGAATTCACTAGTAACTTTTTCTGTTTTGTCACATTTGAGAAAAATGCTTTTTATTTTATAATTAAATATTCAAAACATATAAAATGGGAGACATTACTGTAAAAGTCTGATTTTATCTTTTGACAACCAATTGCTCCAACATGCATGTTAATTACATCTTTAAAATTCATGAATTTTCATAACTTCTTACAGGATAAAATTGTCATTGGAGATTATACAGAAGTGAGAGGTCCTCTGAAGTGCTTCATGTTGTCTTTTTTAAATTAGTATCTGTAGTATTTTAAATACTTAGGGAAATAGTTATATTGACTTAGATGTTACTCAGTAGCTAAAATTGCTTAGCATTTTTAGTTTTGGATATACTTCAACTTCTGTTTACTTTTATAATGCTCACTGGGAATTAACTCTTCCTCCCTGAAGTAATGTAAGATAAGGAGTGTTTTCTGTCAGAAGCAGAAATTCACAGCTATCATGAATTTCTTGGTTCCCTTGCTAATCATGTTTACTTAACTCTCAACACAGTCTAAAATGGACTTTAGTGACATTTCCAGACTTTGTTATCTAGTAAATTCTTGTCTGAGTGAAGTTGCCAAGTCAGCCCCTGAAGACAGAGCTGTGTGACTTCAGCTTCCACTAAAACACATAACATAATGCTGGTTATGAGCAAACACTCTGGAAATGTGCATAAAAAATACTCCATGTACAGAAGCATCCTTTCAGCAGCCACAGCCATTGGGATTATGCAATGAGCCTCCTCCTTTCTTTATTAAAGTCACAGAAGAATTTGATGATATGTCACAGCAGAGGACTGTAGTACTGCATAGAGAACACCTGAGTCAAAGCACAATATTTGGGGGGTGGGGCAAAAAAAGCCTTTATAAATGTCCCGAATTACAAATGGCCAGCCTGGCTATTGCTGTAGTACAGGTAAATATTATGTTCTTTTTTTTCCCCTTCTATGTGTTCGTTTAAATGAAAGACAAAGAATTGCTAATTAAATTAAAAACAGCATGGTACAAATGAGAAGGTCCCTGAGACAGGACTCTGCAGTTTTGATACTTTTGCTCTGTCTAGTTTATTTTTTCTATGTGAATATTTGTCTCTTGAAGTAGAAAGACAAGAGGCGCAAGAGCATTTGAGTTTTTCTATCACTAACTCATAGGGCTTCATAATTGACTGAAGTTGCAGTAATGTGTTTTATTGCAGAAGGCCACAGTAACCATTATGTTATATGTTCCATATAACATATAACATAATAAATATTCCATATAACATATAACATAACATTCCATATGGCCACAGTAACCATATGTTATATGGAATTATATGTTCCCCAAAAATATTTTATAATTTCTTTCCATCATGAAGTGGTAGTTGCTGCACATAGAGATCGTTTGCACATGGATATCTTTGTCTTACACTTCTTAAGATCCATGCTCAGAGATTGTCAGGGTTAGCCCCTCTCATTATTCCTTGGTTGATAATTGGATTATGTGACAGGGATCCCAAATGCCTCGCTTCCGTATTATCCAGAATTGTAGCCTTGTCTGCAGCATCCCAAGGACAGATTAACCAATTAATTACCAATTCATTAGGTCATGGAATGTAATCCTTTTTTAGGCCACTAAGGTCCTTCAGGGAAAAGGACTCAATATGACTTCTGATTTTGAGTCAGTTGCTGGAGCTGGCTTTGAGGGTCCTTCCCCTGCATCATCATTGTCCACTGGCTTGATTGGTTTTGGTTGTGTGTTTCCCATCTCTCAAGGTAGGAGCAGCAGCCATTGGTTGAGGGTCACAGTCTGGTTTAGCTGTGGGCTTAGGCTCACTGTCTGATTTAGCTGCAGCCTGAGTAACTGGGATGTTGACTGCAGCCTGAGTGACTGGAGTAGCTGCTGATTTATCTCCCTGTCTCTATCTGCTGCCCTACAGTATTTGGCAGTGTGCAATAAGCATATGCCAGCTTATTGCAATGAGCTTTTTTTTTTATTAGAATCATCACAGCACTTTTCTTTCAGATATTTTCCCATTTCATATGGGTTCTCTATTTGTTCATATGGAACAAGTTATAGGGTCAGGTTATAGGGTCAGAAAATTCTTTTGGGGTTTGGCCCATATCCTCCCATTCTCCACACCACTCAGGATTTTTTTATGCTTGGGTGCACACCTGGGTCAGGCATCTCATTAGTTCTTCTGGACATATTAGCCCTCATTTTAGACAAGTTGCAAACTATATACAGGAAGCTTATTAGATAAAATACCAGGAAAGTGGTCTCTTTAACATTCAGGGGAAATTGAACATCCCCCAAAAGTGACATAACAGATTCAAAGCAGAAGAAGGGAAGCAAAGGAAAGGCTGAAAAGCTTCATTCCCTGTTCCTCTTCTAACAAATTGGGTGCAATTACAAATAAACTCCTAAAATATGCTATTGCAACTAGGACACAGGGTAGGATGAAGAAACCATAAACCATACATATCTTGAACAAACTTCAGTACCTTTTTTAATTCCTTATAAACCATTATTACTATGCTCAGCACAACAACAACCCAAACCCATGCCCCTCTATTGTAAAAGCTATGTGTGTCAACATTGGAGCTATCTCCAGAGAAGAAAATAGACCTAGGCACCAGAAAGGTATTAAAAAAAACCTAGGGACCAGAAACACATGAAGGCTTTCACCCAGAGAGACATAATGAATTTAAGCAACATGGTTACTGACTCCTTTATCCCACTACAGAGTAAATGAAACTAAAATGCAATCAGTACAGGTTTTTTTTCCATTTTCTCAAGCCACACACTGGGTGCCAAAAAGTATTTGTCTTGATTTAGGGCAAATTTGGGAGGAAAATTCTGAATGGGGTTTTTTTGGAAAGCAAATTCAAGCAGCCCTTTTTTCTCATTGGTTTGAGAAAGATCTCTTTGGAGAAAAGTGGAAAAAGCTGTTTATTTAACAAGCAAAGTACTCACAAACATGAAAAAATGAGTAATGTTAAACAATGTAACCTTTCATTGTTTTGAGGAGATGGCAAATTCAGAGAGAGTCTTTTTCCTGGGGTCTAGCTTGGCGTAAATTTGCCAAACTGAAACTCAAAATGCTGGAAACTTTAGATTTAAGACATGCCTTTGAATATGAGTATGGGAACTTAGAGAAAATACAGGCTCACAAGTTTTACTTGGTAACTAACTGAACTATCTGCCAGAAATGCTATGGGACAGAAAGTATAGTTCATCAAAGGTAGCCAAAGGACAAAGAAAAGAGGTTTGGTTTGGGGTTTTTTTTAAAGTAAGCTAAATATACAAGTGGATGAGCTTCCGAGGCTTTGATGTAGCTGGCTTTTTAGAAGAGGTTTGTTCTGCCAGTTCTGACCAGGATAGAGCATGCATGTCAAATCCTTTTCTAAACAAGCCTCTCTGATTTCTTCCAGAGAACCAGCCTTACTAAAGCAAGGCAAGGTTAACCCTTATTTAAGAAAAGTATAATGTTATGTAAGTCAAGAGAAAGAAGGAGATTGTAGCTCACTGAAATGGTGCTTCTAACAATAGACATTGATTTAAGCCATTAAATAAATGATGGCATTGTTTCCAAAATGAGATAAGGACAATTCGGAATAAATAGCAAACTTTCAAGTTACTATAACAAATGATAATTTCACATATAATCCGTTAGGTTTTCTAGAGGATGAAATATTGAAAATATTCATTCAGCAATTCATAAGATTTTATAGCTGAAGAAAAAAAGATTCTGGCAAAATGGGAGGTACATAAATATGTTTCTTTATATTCTTTTACTACAGTCATACAATTAGTACTGGTATCAGTAATGGCTAGAAGTAAATTCTTAGAAAATGTTTACCTCTCTGTAGTAAATCTTGGTATAGTATGTATTTTATGACAAAAATGAGGACAAAAAGATCAGTCTTGAAAGATTAAATCTAATTCTTCTGAAAAGGCATGCACATGGTACAAACCCCTGCTGAAATCACATCTAAATCCCATTTTATACTCAAACAATGAAAGAGCAAGCACTGGATTGCCAGGCCTGACCAGGCAATATTTGGACTCAAACATTTTGAAACAGTGCTGTGGATAATGATATTCTGTAAAGCTTTCAGATAGAGTTTAATATGTAATAACAGATAAGTACGAGTATGATTTTAGTGAAAACATTGTGAAATCAATGACTGGGGATCTGGACAACATGAACGTAACCTATTAAAGGAAATATTAGGGATAGGAAATAGCTGTTTATACTCAATTTGTTGCATACCACTTGTATATTTCATGTTTACTCATCCATGGAATGTTTCAGAGAAAACATTAACTTTTTGCCAAGGGAAAATGCAGTAGAGCGTTATTTAAGGACAGAATAACTTTTTTAGGAGTCCAGATTTCAGATGGTAACTCTGTCAGCTTTGGATATTGGCTGTTGGTTGTTAACCTTGTGGAAAATAAGCACAGATTCTGTGAGTACTCTGTACCCATTTGCCCTTATTTCTGTGGGAATCCATACACTTTTAAACAGTAAACAGTATATTTGTAACCAGTTCTAGTTATTGCTTTGTGCCACCTAGTATCCTCCATGAATTAGAATCTCTTTCTAATATGGTCAAAGGCTTTCTCATAAGCTGTCAGAAAGCAGTTGGTTTTCAACTCAAGTATTTTACAGCTTTAATTTGTGATTAGAAGGAAAATTATTCACCTAAACTTCAGAAAAAGTGAATGAGAGAAATATTCTCTCTAAAATGAGAAGTATTATAAACATAAAACATCTGATATAAATGCCAAAACAATTTTGAGAAGCCAAAGGTATTTTTGTAAATTTTGTTATAGTGATCAATGTCAAACTTCACAAATATCAAAACCATAAACTTTCAGAGCCCCACTTTAATTTGCAATGACTTGACTCTGATTTTCCTTGGATTTACTGGAGTATCTACTTAATACCCCTTGTATGTGGAGATTCTTGGAAAGAGATCTAAAAACCCAGTAATATTGTAGTTTATTTTAGCCAGAAATTCCAATGGATTTTGTTCTTGTTTCATACAAGTAAATAACACTTTTTATTTTCTTTTTTTTTAAAGGTATAGACTTCTACAAGATCCTTTGAAATGAGCTGTATATATTAACATGAAAGAGTTAGAAAACATGAAAGAATTAGAAAATTAGAAAGAAAGAGAGTGGGTTTTTCAGATACTAATAATTTCATCTCTTCTAAATGTTTGCAAACCATTGTAAATTTCTGTAAGTTCTAAGCTCCCAAAAGATGATTCAGTCTTGTGCTACTTGAAGAAGAATCCAACTATACCCTTTACCAGTCCTCAGAACAATGATGTTACACACAGCTTGTAGAATGTGGAAATAATAGGGTTACCAGATCCTTCCTTCTATGTATAAAAATTATCTCAAATGTAATTGGATGAGGTCTGTGGTTATGCTATTGGGTAGTAGTGTACATGTGTGTGTGTATTCCCATGATAATCCTTTTTGAAGATTCCTTTACTTAAAAATATTTTGCAGTACTCAAAAGGAAACCTCAATCTCTCCAATTTAGAAACTGTGTATGATAGTCATTGAGCTAGGCATAAGGTGTGCTAAATGTGAGTTCACTTTTGATTTTCTGGTGTTCACCTGGAAAATACTTCTGTATTCATCTTAGTTTTGGTACAGGTTTTTTGGCTGTTGCTCTTGGTTTTTCCTTATTTGACCATTGTGCTGAAGATGCATGCCTCGAGCTAGTTGCATGTTTATTGATGGAATAGATACAGCATATTGCTACTCCACAAGTATTAGTATGTTGTGTGCTTTTAATTCTTCACTGATTCAAACTTATTAAGACTGGATCTTTTTCTCTTGGCTTTGATTGCCGAGAACTGTGTCTACAATTACCCTCTCTACATCTTTGTCTTTCAGGAGCAAATCTGAATAACCCACTATCTCTCCAGTGGGGTAGAGTAGGTGTCTCACTGGTGAGGCTCATTTCACATGGTCATTTAGAGGTCAGTCTTCACACAGAGTTCACACAATCTGTTAGAAGTCAGGTTTTAGGTATCTAATCTAAGCTTGCTGGAACTGGAGTTGACTTTGTATGTAAGTCAACTTATATATGTAGATAAGCATTATTCATGACAAAATAAGGCTGCTAAAGCAGCACAGAACATGTGAAATGGTGACAGTGCATTTACAATTTGAGTTTCTTGGCAGTTCATAGCTGTAAGGTTATTTTTATATGTGACTGTTTTTAAATGAAAGAAAAAATCTGTAGCTCTAAATGCAAACTTCATTTGATAGGCTCTTGTTTTACCAAAATGCCAGATGTTTCAGGTAGAGTGAAGCTGACTCTTTAGAACTGGTTTGTTCAGCTCAGTCAGAGACAGCCTGCCAAAACAAGGCAGGTTAACTCCAAATCACTGCAAACATGCTCTGGGAAGGAGGAAAGACACCAGTTATTTCTAGACCAATTAATTACATACTTTAGGTTACTGTTTTTAGTGGGTGGTTGTAATAACCAAATGACCCACAAATACTCCATGGAAACCTTAGAAAAAATATTCTGTTTGAAGAATGTTTTTACTGTGTACTGTACAGCTGTGATCTTTCAAAGAACTTTTAATGCTAAGAATAATTTCAGAGCAAGTCAGTCATATAGCAAGTGAAGGAGGTATTTTAAACTTGCTGTAGCAAGCATAGTTTTCTTAGATGGATGGGAGGAAGGACTGAAATATTTCCAGTCTTCTGTAGCTTGTATTGCTTTTTATTTCATAGGGTTTTTTTATGGATTCTCAGTAATAGATATTGTTAGTGATATGCATTCCTGGAGGCCTCTTCTGCTTTGGCCTACTTTCAACATACTAGTACAGAAAAGATGTGAGAGGATTAGTTTAGGCTGTAGTCTCATGTATGCACTTCCAACAAGCATAAGTCAAAGATGCCATCACCCTCTTCCGGCTTTCCTTCTGCCAGGCTGGTTCCATGGATCTTCTTTGCTTGGATCAGGTAAGAGTAGCCCAGGATGCCATGCCTGGTGAAAAGCAGTAAATGCAGCAGATGCCTACATAAATGCTTGTGTTGGCACTAGGGTGGAAGCAGTGGGCAGTGGGTTCTGAATAACAGTGACACCTTTAAACGTCTCTGTGTGGAGCTGTGACTTCAGAACTCCTGCCATTCCAGTAATGATGCTCTCCTGCTCACTAATTCTACTGAAAGAAACATTATTGTTGCTCTTGGGTTTTTCTGTTCTGTTGTTTTGATTTTTCTAGTTCATGACAGTGCAGTACAAATGGTTTTTAGTTTAAGAGTAAGGATTTCTGTCCCAGGATTTTTATCCATGAGTTCATCTGCTCCTTATGTTGCTGATTTTTGTTTCTCACTGAGGATTTACAGTCCCTTGAGGTTTGGTAACTGAAAAGATAAAGCTGCAGTAAGAAGTATCCTAGAAAATCAGACTCCAAAGAAACACCTGCAACTGATTTATACTCTCTGTTAGTGAGTTTCACCCTAGGCTTCAGAAAAGTATGAGGGAACGCTAGGTCATTTGGAGAGTTGTAGAAACTTACACAGGGACAGAGCAGTGTAAAATGATGTTTCTTTCCACATATTTTGTTGCTCTTTTTCCTTTTCCTGCCCACCCCCTGTCCTGTCTCACTCCACTCATTTTTTGTCTCTTCAAACATAGTAGCCTCTCCCCAAATTCCTTCCATTTTTCTGCTATTTACTCAAAACCAGACAATCACCCTAACTATGAAAATTAACCAAATGTAGGTTCTCTTCAGGGTAAGCTTGTCTTTCCTTCTGCTGTACAGTTGTAGTGCTATTGGGAATCTTGCATCTTGTACTTTCAGTAAAAGTTATTTTTTTTCCAAATTTATGCAATGCAACGTCAATTGCAATGCAATGTCAATTTTGCTTCATAGGTCAACTAGTAATTTATTTGAGAGAGAAGAATAAAAATAAATTGTTTCTGAGGTGACGGAGATAAATCACAATAGTTTATTAGAAATATTATTTATGTTACATGGCAGTCAAATTGCACAAACAATTGTGTCAACAGAGAGGTGGGAAACTATAGCAAAGGTGCCTAGAGGGATGATGAAGTGACTGAATAAGAGGGGAACACTCAAATTCCTGAAATTACTGATGGAAAATGTTTGTGTTCCACTTAACATTTCCATTCTTTGTCCCCAGCTACATGTTGGTCTCTATCAGATTGTGCCAAGAGCAGCTGTGCATGTCTGAGACACTGAAACCTCTTTACAGTGTAATGAAAACATTTATCTTCTATTAACATCATAATAATTCATATGGAATTATGATTTTAGAGCCATAGAGACACTTGACAGAATTATGTAAGGCATCAGATTGTAAAGAAAAATTGCATGAAACAGTACAATCTGAGGCAAAATAAAGTAGTCAGAAAATATGGCAAATTCTCTTTCCCAGCAAGTAGATAATTTATATTTTATGATTGCATTTCTTTTTCTACAACTTATACTTGCAGTTGAGTGTTTTTCTCAGTATTAGAGAAAAGTAAACTAGATCAGATAAATTAGGATGCAGTCATGCCAGCTTTTTATCTAAAGCCTGGTCCATGTGCAAAAATGTTTGGAGCTTTTTTTTGTTAGATGTCAAAATTCCATCACCAAAGGATTTTTTGCTTTTAATGCTAGAGACCAGTATGCAATAGTCTGAGCTTTTGAGGCCAATGTTGAAAATGGGTCTGTATCTGTGTTTTTCTATTCATAGCTCTGCTTTTGGGGAAAAAAAAAGGAAACCATTCTTTTTTAAAAGTAAATGTAAAATTGCGTGTAGTGTTTATAGTAGCACTTAGTCTAAATATCCATAAAAATGGTTGTAGGGTATCAGTGTTTGGGTATTTGTGAGTGGCTGCAGCATGGACCCATGTGAATTGATATGAGCTGTATGCTGCAGCTGGTTTTTCTCATTTTAAAGGTATGACTCTAAAACTATTTCCACAAAGCAAAAAAAAAAATATAACTAAAAAAATGCTTCTACAATGGCTTTCTTTTGCTGAAGTGGCAATGTGAAAAAGGATTTTCCTGCGCAGATTAAAAACACTGGGTGCTCCAGCCAGAACAATCGAGCATTTCAGAATGAATTATACTAACTTGCTGAACCAGACTCTTCTCCCTGTGGGAATGTATTTGTTTGCATATATTTATCAGTCTACTTGGAAACAGAATGAGAAACATTCATGCATTGCCTTTTAGAGAAGAATCTGAATGGAACTTTTTTGTTATTGTATTAGGGGGAAAAAGCATCCTAGGGAGGATTGTAGCCACTTACTGTAAACTAGGAAGAGGCTGTAAAGGTGCTTCATCCCACTGATTTTTCAAACAGTGTGAGTTGCTAGTTCATCTTTCCTTTAGATAATTCCATGCTCCAGTTTAACAGTGAAGCATACTATAACTCCCAGTCTCCTAGTTTAAGCTCCCTAAGGGAGGTATTTCAGGAAACCCTTACTTCCTTGCAGTTTCTTGACTGTCAGGCTATTTTACTTCTTTATTTTCACTCATGACCACACATGAAGCACTTCAGACTTAGTCTGATTGCTAGGACTTTAGCAACAAATTCAAATGCTTTAAGAATTGAGAATTCTTAAACTAATGGCTCACTTACTACATTCAATATTTTAACAGCTAACTTCTCATGAAAGAACTTATTGGTTTGTTGAAGTTATGACCTTATGGCTTCAAAATTAGTTAGGTCTGATATTAACTGTGGTGCTTCACAGGATACAGGTCTATCTAGCAAGCACACACAGCAATTACAGCTCCTGACAAACTGCTGGAATTCTCTTCCCTTGTGACCGGAAAAACTGTTCCAGCAGTTGACATAAAGCAAATGCTTACCAGTCACTGTGCAAGAGGCTGCTTGCAAAGGCTAGGGGTGGTTCACACTGCTCTGGGCACGCAAAGAAAGCTATATTAGGAGCCTGCTCACACATCACTGATGTTAGTAAGGAGACAAGTTCTTACAGTGGTTGTTTTGATTATTCATCTGCAGAGCTCGAGAGCACTTCAGGGTCCAGGTGCCCCATCAATACACGTTATGATTTTATCTCATGAAAAAACTCAGGGTGCACCATTCGCTCTTCTCAAATCGTATTTTACCATGTAAGAAGACTGATTTTCTTGGTTTTCTTCTACTTTTTATGTCCTTGCAAATCAATGCTACTGAACATTTGCTAATTTCTAGGCTAATTTTTAGGACATTTGCTAATTTTAGGACATTTGCTAATTTCTAGGTTCCTTATAGCTCCCACTACTACAACTCTGAATCGAAAACCAAAATACCAATACAGACAACTTCAGCATAGTTTATGCATCCTCTTCATGTCAAAAGCCAAAAATATTGCTGAAAATAATATGTAATCACATTTTCCATAATGAGGAAAGTGTCCTGCTGTACGCTCTTTCAAGAGTATACTGAGAACTTAGGAATATGCCCTCTTCATGTAAAGCTCTCCTTCTGTTATGTGAAAAAATGTATGAGGCAACTAGAATGACAGTTCCACTGTTTTTGCTTATTTATTTTTACTTTCTAATTAATCTTACTTATACATTCAAAGGGAAGCTGGTGCCTATCTTGTTTAATTGTGGATGTCTGCTTATATCTTTGCATAAAGATTTCAAGCAAGGCTGTTTGCTTTCCATGGCTATGAAAATATATTGGCAGGAGTTTTAAAATCTTGAGGAGTATTTGCTTTTCAGTAAAAGCAGTAATGGAATAATATTCATTCACTTTGACCCACTATCTAGCAGATTATAAAAGCTGGTAGAAGTTTTTAATAAGGAACAATGCCAAAATACTGATTGGTGAGATCAGGTAAATAGGGAACTAGGGAATAACACAATTTTTAGTGACCTCCACATTTTGATTTATTAACTGTTTACACAGAAGCTGTAGATTTTTCTTACAAACTGCAGTTGTAACCATGCCATGAGGATTTTCTGCTCTATGCTTTGGCTGTTCATTTTCAGGGCCACAACAATCTCACTAATATAACCTGTGTAACATTGGATTTATTTTCATGTGCTTCCATTTTACTTTTTACCCAAACTTGTTCTCTATCCTAGGGATCAAGAAATGGTTCAGACTGTAAATTATTAATCCAGTCCCATTTTCAGCCATACATAATAATTACTTAATCTCCTTCAGTTATTTTTCATGGTTTAAGAAAAACCCAAAACCAACAAACATTTTTGGAGTGATATACCTCAACCATGAGGTGGGAGGATAGGAGAGCCTTAGCTTACATCAGGCAGACAAATCAAAGTCAAGAGCTGAAGCTCCCAAAGGAAGGATCTAAACAAGACAACTGTTTGACAGTGTCCTGCAGAATATCAAGAGTGACATCACATTAATCTATGTTCTGGACCAAGTATGAAGAATATTCCTGAAATTTATTTGTGGTCAGAATTACTCTCATGAACTGGCCCAGCATTACACTTTAGTCTTAATGTATCCTGAAGGGTTAGTTGCTATGTAGTTGGAAAGGCTTAGAGAAGTTCTTGAAATCCTTTCAAGACAGCTTCCCTTCCCCCCTTGCCTTGTAGTGAGACAAGAACCTGTCTCATGGAAGTTTAGCCATACAGACTGCCCTACAGATCTCTAGGTCCAGTGACTTGAAGGTGATGTAACTGTGGTTTAGATTTAAGGCCACTGCACACAAATTAGTTTAGTTACATGACTGAGTAATATTTTTTCGATTTGAGATGAACACTTCCAGAAACAATTGTATGCTTTAATTCATTATTCAGTAAAGATGAAGAGACACCAGCCACTCAATAGTGACTCTTTGTAGATGGAACCTGTGGCTGCCTTATGCAGCTGATGTTGCCAGACCTTTCAATGGCACTGCAGAGGGACAGAGCTGGTGGTGCTGAGGGGTAGAATAGGCAGTGTGTACCTTGGCAGGTTTCTCTCTGCCACTATAATTATCAGTGCATTCTCAAGGTGAATGTCATTTCAGTGAAGAAAGTTTGCTCGAGTAGGTAGGGTAGTGTAAATTACCTCTCCCTCCAGCAACAGAAATGCAGAAACCAAGCTGTTTTGCCAAGTAGGGATCTACTTCTGCTCCTTGAACTGCTTGTTGCAGGATTAAAGAGGGAATGGAGCTTTTTGCTGCCCACATATCTAATATCCCACAGATGTTTTGGAGAAACAACAGCAGAAAAAAGATTATCTACCTCTCCAGTTTTGATCTGAGAATTCAACATATGTTTAGTATCCTCGAATGTTTATTTAGTCAGCCATTCTACACCATATCAAGGAGACTGCAAGATCTAATGGAGCCATTGCTGTCAGATGAAGTTTTTTTAACTTTGCAAAGAAGGATCAGAAGGAATTTGTCTCAATAGAGACAAAAAGGGGTAATAAAATCATACTCTGGTTCAGAAATGACCTAGCATTCTTAAGTAGGTGGAGATCTTCTCAATGAAATACCTGTAACCTGCTTCTCAGTGACCTTGCTATCCTTTGAGTTTCGTAGTTTTCTCTAAGAAGTATTTTATAAATTCTTTATGCATTGTTTGTCCAGTCTCTAAGTGTGAAGGTTCACAGTTTTTTGTTCTCTTCATCTGAAGTCTCGGATGCCAGATACATCTCAAGGAGATACATGGCAGAATCTAGTTCCTTCATGTTGCTGCAGTGGGTAGTTTTTTCTCTGGATTATGCTGCACCAAGGGCCATACTTTGCCACAAAAAGGATAAACCTATATTCCTCAACCCCCACCTTACAACTTCTCCCCTTGCAAAGGCACCAGCAATCATGCAGCCACTTGACTAGATCAATTAAGTAGCTGATATAGTTGAAAAATAAGAAAAAAAAAAAAAGTTTTTTCACCAGAGCACTACCCTTTCAGTATTGGCCCAAAATAACAGTGAAACTGCATTTTTAGTGTGGAAGGTGGCTTTGATACATCCTCAACAAAAATCTTTTACGTGTCACTCTTGGTACAGAGTATTTTAGAACAGGGGTTGTTGAAATTTAAAACTTACAAGATATCACTGGCTGTCCTGTGCAGTGGTACCTTAGGAAACTTTCTTGAACAATGACTCACTAGCAATACTTCATGGTAACATTTATTGTGTTGATTCTGACATGACTCCCAGCAGAATAAAAATCTTGACATTGATGAATGTCTTGAAAGGTTTACAGGAATTCTTTAAAACTGCAAAATACCAGAAAATTTAACCAGAATATATATTAGCAGAAAATCAAGGGTGAAAGAAACCACTCAGAATTTCCCATTTTATTTTGTGCCGTTGTTTTCTGTCCAGTTTGTGGATTTTGTCGTATGCACATTATATTCTCATGTGAAGGATTTATTGATCTTCATTAGCAAGTCTGTTTGGACTGGTTTGAAAGGTAACATTATTAAACTGATCAGAAATATTATGCCAGACATTCAGAGTAGAACAGTCTGTTTTCTGTAGTATGACTACATCTAACACCACTTCTTAAAGTTGTTTGTTTTGTAAAGCACTTTCATACTTTAAGAATATTTTTCAAAGTTACACTATCGGTATGGATCCACAGAATTCTTTCTTTGCATTTCCAGCTGCTCTATAATAAATTCCATCTGTGTTTTAACTATATTTGTATTGATTTTTCAGCTATGCTAGCTTATGTCTGTCCTCTGTCTTACTGACCCTAAAGTCAACCAAAGTGGTGGGCATACAGCCAATTTCAGATGGCATTTGGTTAGTTTACTCCCTTTTAAAGTAGTTTAGGAAATGTTACTCAAATATTTCTCTTTTTGTCAAGACTGTTTAACTTTCACAGTTTCACCCCCTTTACTCTGAATTTCCTCCTCAGTATTTTTCCAGTTCTAGGAAAAGGGATTAGAAATATACCTCACCTCTAGCTATTTTCATTGTAGTTTTCTTTCCAGATTTCTAGGGATTTTTGTCTAGCTACGGGGTTTTCTCCCTAATCCTTGGTTTGGGTATAATTTTGCTTTGTACTACTTTGCATTTGTCTTGTAAGACATAGTTATATAACCCCAACACATAGCCTAAACTGGTAACTTTAAAGGGAATTAGGCTGTGCAAGAAGTGCAAGATCAGGCATTTGGAAAATGGTCCAGTGGAATTGTTTTCTTTTCCCTGTACAATGAGTATTTGTCTTAAACAACTTCCATGGCTCTTGGAAACTTATTTCACTTCTCCTTAGGTAATCTATGTTCCATTAGCCTTTTTTGGTCTGAAGCCAGTTGATTCCTGTAGGCTTTACTAAGTGTAATTTGCTTTTTTTTTCCTTTTCTTTGGGTTTGTTGGGTTGGGGTTTTTTTTCCTTTTACCATTTTCTGAAAATTTTCAGCTTTTATTTAGTGGCTATTGGTTTGGGGCTTTTTTTTTCATTTCCCATTCTCTGAAATAATTCATGTTTTTGTTTCCCAGATCAGTGACCAGAATTGCAGCTCCTTGTTTCAAAAGCCCAAACCTTTACTTTATTGTAGAATGTATGGGATACTGTCCAGGCAATATCTGATTAAAGTATTATAAGAAAGTATATTTAGTGATTAGACTTATCAGACTTATTTCATTTTTTGAGAATCACATCCCAGATCATGTATCACACCATACTATTGATAATACCATTCTTCTGTCAGTGCTATTTAGGGCAGGTTTCTTCTCATAGCTTACTGGGAAATTAAAAAAGAAATAAAAACATTGTATTGCCTTTTACATACCCGTGAGACTGTTTCCTCACTTCTCTGTGTGTTGTATTCTCTGGAATGTGTACTTGAGTAAAGGAAGCTATATAGTATTTCTTAGAAGAACAAGCCAGGAAATAGTGATGCAAATAAATCAGTCAGACAGGCAGGGTTTTGAAGAGTGAGCTGGTGTAGTTACCTAGCTGACTATCCAAAATCCAAAAAAGAATTGCAGTTCTTTAAGGTGGGCTGAGGGGGGACAAAAGGTCCTTAAAACACACAACAGAAAGTGCAAGGAAGAGCAAGTAATTTAGAGTAATAATGAGATACTGGCTTCCTTGTGCCAGTGAAAAGACCTGCCAGCAATAAGGGGAGTTTATGTGCAGCAAATAGTTCAGAGGTCCGTGCTCAGCTTTGCTCCTTTAGTTGTTGAAAAGTCAGGACACGTTTTGGTGTCGTTTCTGTTTCTGGAGTTGTTTAAACATGGGTTTCTTTTGTTGTTTGTACCTATTGATATCAGTAGAATGTGAATGGGTAAATAATTATACACCAGGATAGCTGTGATACCATGAATTGAATTTGCTGCTTAAGGATGACTGCTGCAGTTGCACTTGCCTTCACAGTGGTTACCTGCAGAAGCTCATGAAAATTTCAGCACCTCTAGGCTCTGGCCTGCAGCACTCCTTTTGGGGTATATCTTCTCAGAGGAACTTTGAGCTTTCAAACCTCACATCACAGTCTTTGTCATGTTCTCAAAGCTGGTGTCATGTGTTATTTAGCTTTGTCAAAGAGTGGTCTCTCTCACGGCCTAACACTGTAAAAAGGAAAATATCAAAGCACCTTAGCACCTATGTTATCTACTCCGTTTCCCTTATTAATCTCCTATAATTTTAAAGTCTAGTTAAAAATTCAAGTAGGACCTTAAAAAACTGATTAAACCATGTGAAAGCAAAATATCATTCATAACAACTCATGTAAGACAAAAAAACCCCCAACAAACTGCCAAAATTTGGGGCTTATGAGCATGGATTTTTGGTTTTTTACAGAGCATGATTTTTTTAACACATGGAAACTGCATACTTGCAAAGTTCTTGTACCTAATGTAAAACCTACACAGATAAATAGAATTTCAGTGCTTTTAAGAAATTCTGTGTGTCTGCTTCTTCATTGACTTTTCAGAATATTTTACCACAGGATACCCCATGATAGCTGTTCAACCTTGTTTTTAAAGATACTTCCAGTTTTGTTTTTATTTAAATTTTCACTTTAACAATGAAAAACACTTTTTTGGAGAAGAAACATATGTAGAATACTTCAGAGTCTTCTGGATATCTTCAGGTTAATATTTCTATCCTACAACAGAAGTGTAGGACATTTTATTGTATGTTTTAATTGAGGTTAAAGTGAAAACCACCTTTTTAAAATAGAATTGCATAGTGAGAGTGGTAAAGTTTTTATCAAAATTCAAGATGAAACAACAGAAATAATTAAATGTATGGCACAATCTTTTTACCATTTATGGTCATGGGAAAAAAAGAAACGGGAAAAAATGCACAGCATTCACTGGAAACTAGATAGCGAAAATGAAGTGATTAATGTGAAGTAATTTAGATTAAGAAGAATACATCTTAGGAAGGCATCCAAACCTGCAGGTTTATGTCACACATCACAGATTTTGCAAAACTGTTCCAATAATCCTGCTTGAATGAAATGTAGCATTTTAATATTCAGGCTTACTGCAGTATAAACATATTTGTCTTACAATACTTTCTTGAAATGAAGTTTTATGATACTATATCCCTTTGCAGTTTATTTTCATCTCAGCTGAATAGCTGATGTGTGCAAAACTTGATGCTTCCCAAATATAAGAGTAGAAAGTCCAGAAAGAGATACATGGTGCAAACTCTCAAAAGATTTCTGTGGAATTTGAACCTGTAAGACTGGGTCGAAACCAAAGTTAAAACTAATTTGGACAAGTTTGTTCATCCATTTCTACCTAAACAGATCTCAAAAATTACATGAAAATGAGTTTATAAAGTCAGCTACAAGTTACTTTCTTAGTCTCCTATGAGTTCCTTTAATCTCTGTTCTGTCACCGTACAGCACCTCACAACTTGCCCTGTTGTCATCTTGAACAAATGTTGGGAATGAAAGCAAGATAAAGTCCTTGCTTTCAGTTCTTATGCCTTTTATCTGTGAGTCAGAACAAGATGTCTAGAGATATCCTGCTAAGCCAGGAGCAGCCCAGAGATCCCCTGTAAGCCACTCTATGTGTGTGATTCATGGACTTCTGACCCAGTGGAAAAAAATCTGGCTGAAGTGATGATGTCATACTGAACATGTCCAAAACTGAATCTTTGGTAGCAAGGGATTTTGCTTGTTTCTTTTTAAATAAAAAATATTGTGATCAAGCCAAATATAGGCACAGTTTAGTGCAGAGAAAAAGTCTGATTTCTGGCACTATTCAGATCATGTAAAATAAATTAATTCTCTACAGAAGTGCTCGCGTGCTATAATGTCCTTAAGATGTACTAAGCACACCCCTTTATTTAATTTCATCTTTTAAACTTCAGTTTCAAAGGCACCTGATTCCTACAAATGTAAATGTTACAAAGTGGTGAAAAGCTGATTGCAGGTTCTTCTATCAATGTGCTGTGGACATCTTCCATAAAAGATGATGTTACACTTCCAAGAACACATTGCAGCTTACCAACAGACTGAATTCTTCCTCCATGGAAACTATGGAAAATCTCCTGGTGGGTTTACATTTGGTGTAAGCAAGGGTTGTGCTGGCTCAGTGTCTCTTTGGTTGCCATACAGAGAGGAATTGCTGATGCAAGATGTTTTGGTCTGTAAACAAAGTATCGTGCAATGGTGAAAGAGCTCTCTTAAAAAAGCATTTTGTTGCAGTGTACAGTGTTGGAGTGGTTCATGATCCACTAAGTAAGGAGAAACACTAGTCAACAGCTTTTCTGTGTATTTTAGAACAATTGCATTCCTCTTTCTAAGCCAAAATATAGCCATCACCATTATATAAATGTAAATCTTTCTTGAGAAGTCTGGTTCTCTTCCTTCATTTCCTGTAGCATGTTAGCTGCAGCTTATTTCAGACTGTTTTCTCTTAAGCTCCCAGAAAATGTAAACAGGGCATAAAAATCTTGTCTACAAATCTTCTAAAAGTAATTCTGAACTCCCACCAGGAGTACATTACCCATAAAATCAGTTGTTGCAAATTACTATTGAAGTTTTTTGAGGATTGTTTTGTTTTGTTTAGTTCTGGTTTTATACATTTTAATGTCTAGGAAGAAGAAACCTGATTTCTAAACCAAAATTAAGTCTTTAGCATGTTGTGCTTTGACATCTCCAATCTTCATGATGCCTGTCTTTTTGTTATACATAATGGAGGGTTTTGGTTCCTCAAAGTTCTGTTTAACTTGTGAGCATCCTACAAAGGAAGATCTTACTAGAACACTGCACCAAGAGAGCTAAAATTCTTTTGTGTTGTTAATTTTGTTACAGTGCTGCTTTATTCTTTGTTTAGCACTTCTGTTTTGCCCAACAGACTGAGATGAGTCAAACTATGGAATAAGACTGAGAAGTTTTCCATTTTTAGTAAGCTTCAATTTTTCATTTATTCATTTCATTCTGCTGCTCCTCACAGCAGTCTGTGCTTATTTACTATTTACCACTTGCAGATATCACTAGTTATCCTCTAACAAAGTCATTCATTATACATTTCTTTGTAAAACCAGACTGAAAAATGGTCATCTACTTGCAGTTGTGTTTCTGCTGCTGTTCTGTGTATTTTCTTCATTTTGATGAAAACATGTTGGTAAATTTTTTCCAGATCTAAATGCAATGGGGTTTGCCAGCTATGCATATGGAGAATAGTGCTTCCTCTTCCCAAGAATTTGTGCCCAGCTCTCTCAGACATGTGCATTGTCCTTGACTGCTGCTCTAAATATAACTTAATGCATGACTTTTGACCACTCATAACTACCTTACATTTCAGAGTAGCTTTCATACAGGTCTCTCCCAGCATAAGTTTTAGTACTTCTACACTGAAAATTCTGACAATATTATTTTGATATGGCTTTCTTATATAATTAATGTTGCTTCTATGGGTCTATAATCACAAACACATGCATTAAGATTAAATGATAATTCAGTTGAAACTATAAACTGATGTGTAGTAATTCTTGTTGGACAGTTGTGCTAATGAACAAACTGGCTAGTGTACAGTGAGCCTGTTTTATCAGTTAAGTCAATGCACAGACTCATACTTTGGCAGGGAATTTTTTGAAGATCTTTATTAAAATGTATCATCAATATGTGTATCTATACATTCGGAATATGATAAGATGTTTAGTCTGAGAAATATGATTTTGTGTTATTGAATATGTTTTACAATATCACTAAATGTTTTAGCGCTTATGCTATAATGCCAGTAGTTTTTATTACAAAGCTGAACATTAGCATGGAAAATCAGTTTTAATTTACTGATAAAATGCTGACTTTTTTTCATTGTTTTCATATTTCCTTTAATAATAGTAAAGATTTTTGAATTCAGTGTTTCCAAGCAGCAGGTTGAAACAGTTGTTGCCAGTACTCTAACCTTGGTGAGTGGTTGTGCGCTGGTGCTGAATACTTTCATATTCAGACGATAAAACTACTCAAGTCTGTTGGGTTAATGATGTGATCTTTCAGAGCACATTTCTTCCACTGCTCATGCAGAGCCTTCTAGTTTTTGACCACATGAAACTGCAATAACATGGATGTGGGGCAGGACAGCATGAGGGCACCCTCTGGCAGAAGTGAAGGAGAGACAAGATATGGTGTGGTTCTCTGAGGACAGTGCTTCAAAACCCTGAGAAGGAGGCTGCCATGGCTCAGTCTAGTTGGACCTGTGGATTTATTGTGAGCTGTGGAGTAGTTGGAGTGAGGGGCTTCACTGGGGGAGGTGAAGGAAGCACAAACTGGCAGGTACTGAAAAGAGAAGATGGCACAGGGAGCATTTATGCTCTACTTGCATGGAAATAAATTTGCACATTTAAGATTGCCACTGGGGTCAATGGCAGCAATTTAGCTATCTGCAGTATTTAGAGAAACAAAACCTGTTCTTTGAAACCTGTTTCACCAGACAGAGAGAGGACTGGAACTTTCATTGAAAATCAGTTGAGTTGTAACTTCCAGACCTCTGGGAGGTCACCCTCTCTGCAAGGGTAGAAACCTAAGCTTTCATATGCATTTATCTTAGATTTTTAGATTGCTTTCTTGAGAGCATTGCCAGTTTCTGTTGCAGCAGAGACAGAAGAAGAGCAAATGTAGAACAGCACGTCAAAGGTCGAAGGATATGTCCTCCTACCCTGACCACGTCTCTTGTGGTGTCATTTGTTCCATTCAGATGAATTGATGTCAGATGACAGGGCCTGGACAGTAAATTGCTTGCAGAATCAGCAGTGAGTTATTTGTCAGTAGCCTGAACACCTGCTGAAGATGATGGAGTAGTTCTGAAATGAACTGGTACTTCTGCAGCCTTTAGCAGTAGAAAGGATGAGCTCCATAAGATACCACATTTTGTTTTAAATTACTATTTGACAATGCTATATCTTTGTGACCTTAGTTTAATTTATTCTTAAAATAGTTCTGTAGTTTGGATTTTTATTTTAGCATTTTCTTTGTCAGTTAGGGATGTTTTATTTACATTAATCTTGAAACAGACTACTTGAAACCTGATCTTTATGGGCATAAATTCTCCTAAACTGTTCCTATATGTTTCTTATTTTGCTGAAATTGTTTGGTTTGTTTGTTTGTTTTCTGAGGTGAATTTTAGCATGCTAATTTAAATATGTAATGTAATCATGATGTCATCAATATATTTATTCAGTTATTTTATTAAGCTGTTTCCTTATGTTTTTCTAGTTTGAGAGTTTCTCACAAGTAAACAAACTTGCTCAGGCCTCTGTTGAGGGCAAGAATGTGGTATAAAAATACCAGAGTCAGTTTTCTGTTGAACTGAAAGTACAACTGACTTGAGTGCAGCTGGAGTCTTACAGGAAGGTGGTTATAAATGAACCTTTGTCTTCTCTGTAATTATTTTTTTCAGGCACTTGTGTCCAGGAGCAGTCACTATTGCCCTGTACATCAGTGACTTAAAGCAGTGCTCTCTGTTCCAGTTTACTACTTGTTTTCAGCTTCAACCAACATCCTCGAGAGCTTGCAACAATGGAAGGAGTTTTAGCATTATTTAAGGACTTGTTTTCATAACTTAATACTAGGGAACCATATTGAGAAATACAGAAATGCTTCCAGATTCCCACGCAGAATTAAAAAGTTTGACATTTAGCTATACCTTCTTCTTTGATTTTTTTCAAAACGTTGTTTCTTGTCACACTTCATGAAAGGACTGTTTCAGAACACTTTTACTTATTTTAAATCGCTGCTTTGTCAAGAGTTTTCCTTTTAAGGTGTAACAGCTCAATAAGCTCCTTAGTCAGATAACCAGATCTCTGTGGATCAACTTTTGTCTCAGCTGTCAGTGTGGACATATTCAGTATATATTCTCCTGAACTGCTGTCATTTTCTCATTTAAATTTAAAGAAAGAAATCACTTCCTACAGCATTCCTTGATCTTTGGTAAAAAAAAAAAAAAAAAAAAAAAAAAAGAAAAGGCTATCACATAAATCTACTAAAAAATCTAAAAGATGTGAACAAAAAAATACAGTGACCAGCAGGACTGAGTTTTGGTTGGGGTTTTGTTTTTTATTTGAGTGTTCTTCCTTGCTTGCTGTGGCTTCTTATATAGACTTGTACAGTTTGACTGTCAGCTCTTTCTCATGAAGTACCTGAAGTGCTACTAAAACTGAGTATCAAGCAACAGTAGCAGCAGTAGGGAGTGTTCCCCTAGCACATTTCACTGTCTTCCTGCAGGTTAGCTCCTCTTTATAAGCCCTACTTTTAAAAGTTTCGGGATATTTTGAGAGTAAAGCTAGTCTTGCTTTGTTTCTTCACGTAGCATAACAGAACAGTAACTTTTTAAAAAGTAGGTAGCAGTGTTGAGGGATTCCTTTTCTCTGCAGAAAGCACCAGTGAAATCCCCGCAGGACACGCTGTAACCTGTTCTAAAGAACAATGGAAAACACGACAGGAATCTCTGAGTTTTTACACTGGAACTTCATCGCTTCATTTTCCTTTGTCTCGCTGCCAGCGGTTTGCAGCCGCAGCCGGGGCGGCTCGGGGAGCGCTGCTGCTCGGGAAGCGGCGGCGGCCGAGCGGACGGAGGGAGCCCCGGCCGGAGCCCGGCCCGCCCGGCCCGGCAGCTGCTCCTTACATGGGCATGGCCGCGGCTCGCCCGGGGCCCGGGCGGGGTGGCCGCTGGAGCCGGGCCGGGCCGAGCCGGGGGCGGCGCGGCCCGGGGGGCTCAGCCAGACAAAGAACAGTCCCGGCAACCAAATAAGGAAGTTGGAGTTGAAGGATTTCAGAATAGGAGCAGAGGGGGAGATGCCGGGGAAGCCGGGGAAGCGGTCTGTGTGCAGGGAGCTGCTCTCTCCTGTTACCAGCGGAGTGCTGAATGCAGGGGATCGAGGCTTGTCCATATCCTTCTGTGATCTTCAGCCAGCCTCAAGCTGTGTTTGTCATATTTTCTCATGTTTCTGAAAGCTCTCTACAGATTTTTGTTTAGAAAGGAGGGGTCTTTGGCAGCCCCGTTGGTTAGCAGACTGAAGATAAATGAGTCATCCTTTGCCAAGGGGAAAGAGTCCCATTGCAGATAATTTTAGGCATTACAAAAACATGTTATAAGGTTTTGTCTACTGTAGTGTTCTAATGAAAACTTAGAAATTCATCTAGAAAGGGTACACAGGCACCTCTGAGAGTCAGAGGTGTCTTTGCAGTTAAGAACAGTAGTAGAGAAAGAGAGAAAAGAAAGAAAATAAGTGCTAGAAAACCCTAAAACTGTCCTGGTGATTCGGATAGAAAAGCATTTCATAACAACATGAAATATGGAAAAATGTTCTGGGATTTCAGAATTGCAAGTTAGGTACTGGTTTAAACATAGGTGTAAAATTCATGCCCTGTGATCCAGTGTCTTGGGATGTTGTTTTACCTACCTATATGGGCTGAAGTTAAAAGGTCTTATTCCTGGTGGAAAAACACATGGAACACCATTCACTTTTTCACTTCAGACTCAAAGCAGGAAGAATCCACACAACAAATATTCTGAAGGAAGAGCTATAATCTCTGCTGAGTGTGTGGAACCTAGAATAGAGAAAACTAAATAGCTGGGGGCACAAACTTCAGCAGTAACATTTAACATACTGGCCTGGTTTGCTCTGGTTTGAAAATGTAAGCAACAGAACGTGTCCTAAAGTCACAGCCTTTATAGCAAACAATTACATGCTCTGTGAGCCTGACATCCTGATGAAAGGAAGTAAGTTATGCCTTGATCTTGAAATTGTGACACGATCAGCTCATAAACAGCTACTGAAAAACATTTTAAATACTGTAGGGAAGCCTGGCTCAGAAGAAACAGCTTCTTCATCTTTCCTGACAGGCCTTACAATTACAGCAGCTGTAAGTTACTGAAGTGTAACTAATTGAAAGATACAACACACTCACTATTGCCATATCGGGGCCATTAAAGAAGGGAATGTACTGTTGAGATTTGAGTTCAGAACTGGGAAGGACTTACAGGTGACATTCAAACTGCTGCGATCCTCTGTGACTTTTTTTAAGCCTTCTAACAATTTTAGCATCTGAAGTGCAGGTAGACATCTCATAAATCCATGGCAATGCTTGTAAAAGTGAGTTTCAGTATCACAGCTGAAAAGTGTTATGTCAGCTTTACTATGAAGTAAAGCCTGAGCAGTGAATGGGGTTTTTTTCTAGGTTATATTTTGTTATATTTAATTTCCAGAGCTCTCACACAGTATCAGTAGTTCTGCAGGCCAGGAAATCTCATGGATTACTCATGGGACCAATCATGTGGGTACTGAAATATCTAGGAATTTAAGGAAGTCGTTGGGATACCTGACTTCTCCATATGCTTGTTGTTCAACCATCACTGTTCCAGTTCCTTATAGAAAGTGCCTACATAGTAGACCCACAGTTCTCCTCTGTGCTGTCATAGGGGTTGCACAATAAGTCTGATCAATATAATTTAATTTTTTTACCCTGGGGACCTTTGCTATTTTAGTCTGAAAGGTGAAATAGTGGTATAACAAAGAAGACTTGAGTGTGAGTCACTTCGTCACCACGTATGTATGCACAAATGCAAGCATAGGTGTATTTCCACAAAATGGTAACTGCTGCCTTATGAAAATTGACTCAGTAATAGAAACTTCTAATTTTTGTTTTTCTGTTTGTACTGTTAGAAGTTTAGAAAAAATTCTTGTTGTCGTTGTTGTTGAATCCTGTTTTCCTAGATCAGAGACTGCAGTATGACTTGCTATCAAGTGTTGACCCTAGTTGTGTTTTCCTTTTTGCAAAGCACATAACTTTAATAGTGTGTATTTGCAGAGTTAAAAGTGATGGGAAATGTTTGCCTAAATATTCTTTCTTGCAACAAACATGTGATCTTTTATTTTCCAGAAGTGCTAAGAACAACAAAAGCCACAAATAGCTTGATACTTCCAGTTCAGACATTGTGAATTTCACCAAACAGAAATAGGACCAGACAAAGCAATTTGCAGTTACTACCTCAGTGTTTGCCAACACCAGCCAAGTTAGGTAGAACAGAATACTTGAAATAGTGCTAAATGCTTTGGACTGGCACATGTTTGGTAACTACCATTTCAGAGGTACAGTCAGTCACTTTTGGCTTTGGGAAATCCTAATTTTGCATTCTGGCCTTCTGAAGAAATCTCAAACTCTCACACATTTCAAGAAAATCAGTGTCCTGCTCTGGCTTGGGAATCCACATTCAAAGCTATGCAGAAATGCTTTGACTTTTCTGTCAAAGTTTTATCCCACAGTATGGGAGGTGATGTAGTTTTATGGAGATACTTTTTTTTGTTTAAATTAAATTTTAAAATCTGCAGTGGTTGGCATGCCAAAGCTTATTTTGCACAGCTAGTGTAAATGGGATGCATTTCCCTTATGTAGGAAAAACAAGGAGATTGCTGAACTGTCCTCCATAGATCATTGAATTCAGTAAGCTGCATGTGAATCAGTTTGGAAGCCTGTAAACTCTTTCAATTCCCTCTTCTGGTCAGTCCTTTGGGTTTACTTTACTGACATTTCCATCTGAGTTTAATGATGTTGGAACTGTAATATGATGCAAAGCTGCATTGTAGCTAGCTGAATACTATTTGGGTTGATTTACAGGCATGCCTATATCCTCGCATTAATTTCCAGATTTTAAGACCAAACAAATCTCATGTCATGTGTGTCCCTCCCTAGAAAGCACCATTTGAATCTCGATCACAACTTCTTCCTAGATATCAGAATTTTTTAAGTTTCATTTGTTGTATTTTTATCTTTTGTCAAAATATCCTGTCTTGATTTTAAAAAATTGAGACTTCTGGTCTTAACTAGTGTGATCAGAATTGCACACTCCAGTATAGCTTTAAATGTCTCAGTTAAGTCAGCAGCTACAATGCTAAATTTTTATATATTATAATGAGGGAAAAATCAAGGAGGCAAAGATAAGAAAGGCAACAGAAGTGTAGGTTTTTTTATTATAGCACTTGGAAAACAACAGTTGTTTTTATTTATAAAAATATATGTATGCTATTAAAATACACTTCTTTCGCTGAAGATACACTGCAGGCAGAAAGATTGTATTTAAATGCTACAAATTATTCTGTAATAGTTTAAGAATTTGACAGACACTCGCATTGAGCTATTTTCATTTATTTTCACTCATTGCTGGGATGTGATTACTTTGTTAAAGGTTTTCTCCCTGCATTTTCAGTTTTTCTTTCCTGAAGCCATCCTTTTTAGTTTTCAAACTTCAAACAATACTAATTTCATTTTATTTATGGGGTGATTTGAAAAGTAAATCTTAATTTTGTGAAGCTTCTCAGAGTGTGAAGGAATGCTAGCAAGAAAACTTCAGGCAGTTTGGTGTTTGCCTGCTTTACTAGTGATATCTACCATTGTCTTCCCTGGCCCACAGAAATTACTTGTTTGGCTTCTTCATTTTTCCAAAAGCTGTTTGTTATCATTATAATTATGTTTTAATTATTTTTTCAATATTAGGACTTAATTGGAGTTGTAGGCAATTGTCTTTTTATGTGTGAATTATTTTCCCTCATTTTGGTTTGCTAGTCATGCTGTTGATATAGTTGGAAACTCCTTAAACCAGAAACAAATGTTCCTGGAACTGGAATTATAGGCAAAGTTGTTTACAAGAAAGAATCACAGATCATATTAAGTTAAGCATATGGTTTTCCTTCTTTTCTCTTTGGATCTTTATCTTGCAATGTGCCTCATGCTTGTTTCCCAGTAAGCTGAGCTTCATTTTCACTTTCCATGCCCAAATATGCTGTGGAGTCAAAGATAAGTGTCTTGAACTCAGCTGCTGTGCACAAGTTGTCTCTGCTTTCATCTTCCATCCCCATGAACTGAACATACGCATGCACACATAGACATAAAATTCTTATGTGCAAAAATTTTAAGAGTTGTGACAGAAGAAATGTTGGAGAATTTAATGCATGTCTTTGATGCAGTATTATCTCAATCTGTTATAATCAAATACAAAGGAGAAGGTGAAGTTAAGAGATGTGAAGTCCAGGTAATGTTTTTCTATCACTGACTTTTCCTACTGTACATCAGTCTGCCCTTTGTTGTGTGTGTTGCATTATCTGCACCTGTTACAGGCCGCAACAGAACTATGTTCTGCTTTTTAGATAAAGTTCTTGACAAGCATACCTACCAAAAATCATAGAGAGACCTGACCAGCCATGAGTGATACTCCTTTTATCTTTGTGCTATCTTAATACCATGTGTATGAGCTGCCATGCTTCTTCCCCAGAGTCATGTGCCAGAATTGGAAACAGGGTACTAGTGCAGCGCCAGCCTTCTGACTGCCAGGTCCTGGCATGCCACTCTGCTCTAGCAATGGGGAGATGCTTCATTTTCCCCACCCTTTTTCCTAATTGGCAGCATTCCTCTGTTCTTCCTGTTGTGTTCTGGAGGGGCTGAGTGATGTGGAGTGAGTTCTGAGTCCTAAAGAGGGCTTAATGGTGAAAAGGTGTGACACGGGTTGAGTAAGCAGAGAAATTTTCAGTCCTACCTTGTTCTGCATTGTCCACTGTGGAATGAAATTTCTCAGGTAGACATCTTGCTCATTTTGGAGGTTCATACCAAAGTTTGGAGGTTCGTACCAAGTTGGGAGAAAAGAGTTATGGTGATGTTCTTGTAAACCAAACAGATTTCCAGGCATCCAGAGCTGATCTATAATACACACTGATCAGAAACTGGAGCCCAGAGAAGAAAGAGGATCACCCTTGCTTTCACCTGCCCTAAAATTTTTTGCCTGTTGTCCAGGATGTTGAGCAGAGCTGAAAGGCAGCATGTTCATTCACTTACTTGCTGCTCATGAGGTAGTAAATGAAAGTGATACCACTGATCACCTCCATGGGCTAAGCATGGAATTGAGAATAGTGATTTTATAGATGCATCTTTTGAGATTATCTATCTTGTTTTAAGCAGATGTTGAAGTAGATGTCACTAGTCATTAGTTCTGTGCTATGATTGCTTATAAAACTGATGTTGGTGTGTAACCTGTAAGAAAGCAATCTGTGTGGATCCAGACCAAGTGGCTTATAGTAGGAAGCGTATGAACCAACCATAGAAATCTGACACTCTTTATCTCCTTGTGGGAAAAAATAAGGAAAAAAAATAAGAGGAAAAAAGAAGAATTATCTACCTTCAAATGAATGCCTTAGTGGAATATGTAGTAGTAATTAATGCATTTAGAGTAAGCGACACTCTGGAAGGTTTTGTATAATTAGATCACAAAACAATTAGATTTTTATATCATATAGTAATTTTTTTCTGATCACTGATGCTTCTACTCTTTGGCAGGTGAAGAACACACAGAAGACTATTTGTAAAACAGGTAACTGCAGTGCAATAGCATGATTTTTTTCTGAAAAAAGTTTTAAAATCAGTTTAATCTTAACACTTGGGGTCTTGGTAGTGATGAGTAGTGGCATAAGTGTTAATTTAAAAGAACACAGAAGTGTTAAAGGACTTAGAAGAACAACTTGAGACATCGCTTCTCTAGTTGTACATTAAACGTCGCAATTCCACCCGCTCTGTCATGCTGAGGAAGATGATGCGGCAATCGTGGAAACTTTTGCCTCGCAGAAAAGCTAAAGTAAATTCTCTTTTGTGCAGCTATATGGCAATATGGAAGAGCCTGAGATGTTTCTCAAGGCTGTTGCAGAAAACTTGCCTTCTCAAGGTTTTCTGCTGGCTATGGATGTTCCTGGAAGGAAAAAAGTGAGCTTCCAGCCTGGGACCCGAGCATTTTTTGGCAAAAAGTGTACCACAGAGTCACAGTTCTTGCAGCTCCGAGGGAGTAACTAAGGCTGCGGCAGCGGGTAGGAACATCCCGATGGCGACTCGCTGAGGGAAGCCCGCGTCTCGCTGCTGTTCCCGGCAGCCTGGTACCGCCTCCCTCCCGCACTCCTCGGGGCGCCCGCGGCGGCCGGGACTCTTAACGTGAAGCCGCTGGAGTGGGACGCGCCGGCAGCGGCGGCTCTCAGTGAGTCACGGCGCGGAGCGGCGCCCCGGGCCCGCCCTATATAGCCCGGGGTACCTGCGGGCGCCGCTCCGCTCCGCCGCCTCCCCGGGACACCGGCGCTCGGCTATGTGAGAGCTCCCGCTCCGCCGTGCCCAGGTAAGGACGGCAGCGTACTCTCAGGAGTTCGCGGTGACGTGTCTTCTTCGGATGAGGTTACCTCACGGCAGAAGCGGTGATGGGAGGCGAAAGGTCAGGGAATATGAAATCATGCTGTAATCGGACCGGGCTGACCGCCTTTCTTTCGAGTATTTCTACTTTTGATCTACACTTTCTTGATCTTTTAGTTTGCCTCATCGTCTGTAGTCGCATTCGAGTTTGGCTGATGCGCTTTATTTGCTGACCCAGGCGGTCCCCTTGATGTTTCCAAAGGCAAAAAAAGGATGCTTTTGTGGCGGCAGGGGCTCTGTGCATCTCTGTAGCCCAAGACTTGCTAAGTCAGTCCTTAACAAATATGATAGGGCAGAAAACTATGAGTGCCTTCCCAGCCTTCTTTGTACGAGACATCTGTAGGAACCCAGTGATAGTTCTGGGTGAAGAAAATTGGTAATGGGCAGGAGACTTGATCTTTTAGAAGATTTACTACAGCTTCTTACCCAAATGAAACCAAACATTGGAGTTTTGGGTTGTTCTCTGGAATTCATACGTCTATAAGGAAGACATATTTGGTCATCTAGCACTTAATGTACTCTTGTAGCTAAATTTTTTTGTCTAATGTTTATCACTGCTTGTTGAAAGGAATTTGGTGTTACTTAGTAACTTTGTAACTTAGAGGTTTTTTCCCTTCTTTTTCATTTCTGTAGCACACATCACATATTTGTTTAAATTTTAGTAGTGAAGACAAAAAAAAAAGGAAAAAAAAAAGAAAAGTTTCCTGGCAGTAGGCACATAATTAGAAAGAAGGCTGGGAAAAGTAAGACAGGCCTTCTTTATAATGATGTGTTTACAGAAACTTGGAAAGCAGAGATATGCATTGGCTATCAAAGAGAAACCAACGTCTGCTATTGGAACATTTAGGTCAGCTTTATATTAAGGAATATGGCACTGCAGAGCACACATCTAAAAATAGGAGTGGACACAGTCAAAGTTTCATTAGGCTTTGAGGTCAAGAAACTGTTTTTCCATGGTATTCTGTGGCTGTATTGAACTGAAACCATGATTCCTGTGAACAAACCTTATATTTCTGAAATTAACTTTGTGAGATGTATTACATGCTGTGCAGAAAGTTTTATGTTCACTCACGGGTTTGTGTGCACAGAGGTACACTGGCATTCTGGGGTGGGAAAAGTTTTGATGACGTTCTTTAAGAAAGCCCAGCAGTTTCCAGACATCCAGATCTGGTCGGTGATTCACAACGCATACCAGACATAAAAGGATTAAGATATAGAATTGATAACAAGAGGGTGGAAAAAAAAATCATAGAAAAAGTTCAGCACATGCCCACTGATTGTACCTAAACCACTTCACTATGAAAATGAGGCAATCTTGTGAGAACCAGATTCTGACAGAGATTGTGTTGCATCCTGCTTTTGGTTGGGGAACAAAACCTGAAAGAACTGTCTGTGAAATTATGTTCTTTTATTGATTTTCCTGGCCAGAAGGAGAAACCCTGTGGGAAAAGGTGGGGGCAGAGGAATAAGAGTTTGAATAAAAGAAACTGGAAATGTGGGGTAGGAGATATACAGATGTTCTTGCAATGTTTGAAACACACAGGAATATGCAGGTAGGATATTGTTGGAATTGGGAGTGTCTCATTTGGATAAACCAAATCCTCATCTTTGAGATAGGGGAAATCTGATAGTGGATCTCATATTTGAGATGAGATTTCTTTCATCTTTGAGATAGTGGAAATCTGATAATCACAAAGTCAGAATTTAACAAGTTATCACACGCTGCAATCTGACATAGCAGTTTTCCTAAAATTGCAACAGTGGATATATGGTCAAGCTTTTTTAGCAGTTGGCAGATATATGTCACGTAACTTTTCTTGCTGCTTTCTGAGTCAAGAACATTTTTGCAGTAAAAAACTATCCTGAAAATTTGAAGTGTGTTTTAACTAACAATTAAAAACTATTGATGTAAGATAAATGTTTCTGTGCTCTTACACTTACTGAAATCCTAGAAAATTGTCTATTATCCTCAAAGTGTTCTGAAGTTTCTTTCTTCTTTTCTTTTTGTTTATATTACTGGCAAAGCTCATCTTGCTGTACACTCATGCACCAATTATTGTGGGCCTATTGACTAGCTCGAGCCTACTGTTTTCTCTTTGCAGAGACTGTGTGATGATTGCAACATATAAAACTGCAGAATTTTTTAAGCTGATGTGATGGTTGTGGAGGGCATCTAACTGCTCCACAAGCAGGAGTGTGATTGCAGTTTTGTCATCCACTTTGTGGTCTGTGTGACTACAGCAGCCATTTCTAATAGCTATGTTAGAACAGCATGCCTCCTTTTTTGTAAGGACACAGTGGTAAATCTGATGAGTAATGTTCAGCTGTTGGGCTTTAGGCATTGGAAGACCAAGGAAGCAGTCTGCCTGGAACTGACCTGTGGGATGCTGGTCAGTCCACTTATATGGAGAAATTCTTCTTTCTCTCCTCTACAGAATTTCTTCCTATTACTCTGTTTCAAAATGATCCATGAGAGACTTACCTTACTGAACTTACCTGGTTCTCAGCTGGGCAAAGGAAACCAATCATACTTGTAAAATCATGCAGTTGATGGAAAATATTGTGTTCCTCTAACAACAACCTAATTTCTCATCTGGTTCTACTTAAATTAGCTGCTTTTCAATTTTACTCATGCCAACATTCATGTGGATCCATGTGCCTGGGAGCAGAGTAGACTGTCACTGAATGTGATGTCATATATGTAGGTTTTCTCTGTGTGTATAGCATAATTTCCTGTAGATTATGAATATTTGTGGACACTACACCTGAAAGACATGAAGATAAAGGCCAATGCAAAGAAACTCTGAAAGGTGAAGATAGCATATGCAACATTAGTTCCATCATTTCAAAACAAAATATTTTATATTATTGCTATGTGCTTTTTTTCATTTGCTGTTTACTGTCCAAGAAAGGAGTCTTCAAGTATTTGGGGGTTGTTCTGTACCTTAACTGATCTGCAAAGAGTTGGTGGCCCTAAGGAGGTTTTGTTTTCCCCAAAAAAATTTCAGGATTACGTAGAACATATAAATTGACTGATAGTCCCAGATATATTCTTGAGAACATAATAATTGACTGGAAATCTTTTATCCTGAGAATATTATTTAATCAAAATATGCCTGTGGACTTATGTATTCATGTATCATCTTCCATTGGAAACATTCCTCCTTTCTTAACAGCTAGCATTTCAATGCTACATTAAGTAATAAAGTTCCCTTTAGAGGGAAGTGCCCACTCAGGAATAGCAATACTCAGCAATGATTTCGTAGCAATAATAGATGCATTTGGAAGAATATGTATGGAGTAATTACTAACCAAATTATAGGATGCATGGAAGACTAATTTAAACCTCTTAGCTGCAGAAGGTGAAGAATCTTGTGACCACAAGTGTCAGAACTTATTGGAGCATTATAGATAATTTAACAGTTTGGTATTCATATATTATATATATAATTATCATAATTAAAAACATAATTATCAAAGAAGAAGACCCAATAATTAAGGCAGTTCTTTTTAGATGTGTAGTCCACTTTCTGGGTTAGCGCATGAATAGAAAATTTAGGAAATACTTTTCCTCCACATTTCTGTCTAGACACTTACATGGCCCTTATCCCACCTGCTTGAGACATTCCAATCTTTGCCAAGGCAGGAAGTTTGTATTTCCTTTATTGAAGCAGAAAGTGATTGTAATTAGTGTATTGTGTATGGCACTCCCCAGCACTTCCCCCTTCCACAAAGGGAAGGAATTGTAAGAAAAACAGCACTTACTTTTATATAAATAAATAAATATAGTGGGATCAATTTCTTGCTGGGATTTTTCTGCCTTGTTCACCTGTGTGAGGTGAGTCAAGAAGCAACTAAATCTGCTTTCTCTAGTTTTCATAGTGTGCATATCTCTCCAGTGATAATTTGAGTAAGAAATCTTTCATTACCTTCGATTATCTTAAACCATTGTTTGTAGCAGTTACTCAGAATTCTTTCCAGTCCTTCCCAGGACATTCTTCTGAGCCTTGGAAATTGTATTCAGTCATATCAACAAAATATTTTCCTGTTGAAATTTCTCTTTAAAATGGGCTTCAGATTTTGTTTGTTACCAATTTCAGAAGATGGTCTACATTATGTGTTGTAGCATATAACACAGGATAAGAAAAAACAATTCTTCTAATTATTCTCTTTGAGAAATCAATCTGGTATCACAGTTCACTGTAGTGTATTTCAAGCAGAAAGTGGTAATGAGGGGTTGAGTTCTTACTTCTTCCTTCATAATATGGAAGAGTTATTTAGTTGCTCTATGCATCAGGAGCTTCTACACTGCATTGCCAAAATGTCCAAGTTCTGGTAAATGTTCATAGGATGGCACATAACTTATTTGTTCTTTTGGGATTGTTTAAAGTAAAGGTTTTTTAGGAAAATACTATTATTTCTAGACATGATGTGTCAGCCAACAGAAATGTACAGGAAAATATTTTTTTGGTTTTTATTGGCAACATGGCTACATTTTTTTTTCCAGACTTAAATGTAAAAATAGATTAGCACACAAAAAAAATCCGTTTTAGTGGTGTTAACGTTTATACCAACCATATAACCCCATTGAATTCCCAGTAAAGGCTGATACTTGTTCTGTATGCTACTGTACCTATTACAACAACACAGAACCTATTACACACACAGAGGTGTGTATGTAAATAATGGGAAAACACAAGGTATTACATTTACAACATTAATATTAAACTTTTACAATCTCAAGTGGATTTGTTTGAATCCTAGCATTTACAAAATTTCTGTTTGTTCTCAAACAGAAGGTCAAGAAGGCTGATGACATCCTGGCCTGTATCAGCAATAGTGTGGCAGCAGGACCAGGGCTGGGACTGTCCCCCTGCACTCTGCACTGCCGAGGCCACACCTTGAGCACTGTGTTCAGTTTTGGATCCCTCACTTTAAAAGTGTCGTTTTGATGCTGCAGCATGTCCAGAGAAGCACAGCAGGGCTTGTGAAAGGACTGGAGAACATGAGGATTGGCTGGGGGAGCTTGGGATATTTAGCCTGGAGAAGAGGAGGTTCAGGGGGACCTCATTGCTCTCTACAAGTGTCTCAAATGAGGTTGTGTTGAGGTGGGGATCAGTCTCTTCTTCCATACCTGCAGTAAGAGGATCAGAGATAATGGGCTCAAGCTGAGAAGGGTGAGATACTGATTAGACATCAGAAAATAAAAAAAAATTATGAGGTTTAGTGATTTAGAAGTTACAGTGGTAGTGCTGGGTGGATGATCTTGAAGATCTCTTCCGAAATATTGAACAGTAATAAAGATTCAGTCAGCTGGATTTAATTTTTAAATTGCAAATTAAAATGGATTCCTCTCCTGTGATGAAAAGAAGTGTACATCAGAGAGCAAGAAATGCATGCTGGCAGTATCTGGTAGACAGGACAAACTTCATTAGGAGGTCCTCCCTGGGCTCTAGTGAATAGAAAAAGAGAATGGAATATTTAGATTTTTTTGTACTTCTGCTATAGATTTATTTAAAAAGTATTTCTCCAGCCACACTGAATACAGAAATCTGGTTTAAATCAAGACCCACATGTGTTATAGCAACTTTGCTCAGGAGAGCCAACCTGCTGGGTTTAGGCCAAGCTTTCAGCTGAGCTTGTTCCGACCCATTTTTGCACCTTACTCACAACATGGAAAACTTATCCTTAAAAATAGCATAATTATTTTTCTGTAGTTGGATCTTCAAATATTTTTAAATTATTACTCTATGGCTGAATTCATTCTTCTGAATAAACTGAATCACAGTATGAAAGCACTCACTAGAAACATAATTGTTTCTTTCAGTTCTAAGTGCCATGTGTGTATGTACATCCAGATGTGTGTAAAATGTTTCTAACTTCAAAGAGCAGATTATGCAGATTTCTTTTATGAAAGAAGATAATGCAAGTCTGTTTCTGTGTGCATATGAATCTCATGGTGTGTGAAAATATATATGTGTGTGTGTGTCCTTACACACACACATCTACAAAATCTCTGTCTTATGAGGGTACTTTGTTTAAAGCAGCTATTAAAGTGAAAAACTATTTTAATAGCCAACTTTGGCCAGCAAGGAGATTCACCAAGGCAACATAGAAAGTTTTGCACAAATGAAAGTAGAGTTTCCTTTCTCAGAAACCCAGTGGTGCTGTATTTCTTTTAGCCCACCTCACTCTACTTACATTGGCTCTGAAATACAAAGCCTTGCTTTGCAGTGTTTGAAGGTTTCAGGAGGGCAACCTGGTTATGGTTATTTTTGTTCTGACCCAAGATCTAGTGAATTTTTTAGTAGAAGTGAAGCTTTGAAAGTCCCAGGGGCAATCATATTTTGTGGATGGAGTATTTTCACGCAGTCTGTGTTTGTGTATGATTTGCATTTCCTGTTAAAACTTCTAGGGAATTTAATAAAGATGTGAGTTACTTGGTATTGCATTACTGATGGTGAGCCTGTTGCAAGATGATGCTGTTTATTTCTGTGCAAATCTGAGGTGCCTAAAACCAGAATTACATAAAGAATATTTAAAGGGAATATTGATATCCACACTTAGAGAGGTGTTGGTGCATATAAAGAGATGTCTTTCAGGCATTTTAATGAAAAGACTGCCTGGGTTTCAGAAATGTTCATCTGTATTTCTCAGCTGACAAGCTACCAGATCGTATTTTTCTCTATAAACTGCAGATTGGTTTTTTTTTCAGAATACATATATTCCTCATCTGACATGGCCAAATTCTACTCTTTTTCTGCTTCCAACGCTACCTGATAATTTTTGTATATCCATGGCAATTCTCACGTTCAGGAGTTCAATATCCTTGCTAATAATGCTTATTTTTTCGCATATAACATTTGTAGGCAATTTTTTCAGGCAGTAAATAGATGGCCATATTGCTTGGCAGTGCTCTAGGAGAAAGTCTTGATTTCCTATAAAACTTCATCGTTTTCCTATCTTCTTCAAAATCTGGAGATCTGTATGTGATGTAAAATAGAGAGACACCTCTTCTATGAGTGTCTGTAGCATGTGAAATCCATAAGGTGAGACTGTGGAAGTTCACACTATATTGAAAGTACATTGTGTTGTCTTATGAGTCTCTAGAATGTTACATGTGGTTTCCATTCCTTTTTCTTTAGTGACTTTTGGAGTTTCTGCTAGAGATTTTGCAGTTATTAACTGTTTAACATTTCCTTAAGTGGTTCATCGGGAATTTCTGGAAAATTATTGCTTCTGTTTTCTGCTTTGTATTAAAATACCTAAGCCTCTTTTTAGGTTTTTTTGTTTGTTTGTTTTTGGTTTTAAAAAAGAGAAAAAAAATCCTACCAGTTGTAATTCAGAAACACTTATGCTTAGATGCTGTTTTTGTGGATATGCAACTGAATTAGATGACTGTTGCATGCACATTTTCCACATAGATGGAGAGAAAAAAGGCGTGTCTGTTAGGATAAAATCAAAATGATATGTCAACATTTTCTAAAACAATGGATGAACTTTCAGCTATTGACTTTGAGGTTACATCTACAGTTGTCTATGACCCATAAACCACAGCAGCTTGAAATGCTTCTGTGACTTCAGAAATAAAAATTATACACTGATTCTAAAACTCTAGGTTTCCATGTCTCCCATCCTTTCAAAAGTTAATGGTCGTGTTGATGGATAGATATACAGAGACAATTAATATCAATAATGACATTTGTCAGAATCACATGAAATACCAGAAAACAGAGGAGGAGGCCCAGAATCAGGATCTCTGCCAGGTTTCCCTTGCTCTCCTACCAGTTACATGGCTACCAGTTACAGCCATCAGCAACCAGCTGCAAGCAGCACATGAGCCTTCTCTGCAGCCCTGGCTGGAACCTCTTGCACCACTCTAGTCCTGATGTCAAAGGCACGCCGTGCGCCGTGCGGACTGGTACGCTGGAACCATTCTGGCATGGTGAAGCTTAGCACTGACCACATGCATCGCAGTTAGCCCAAAATCAAGGACTTGGTTTCAACTCTGTGGAATCTTTTTGGGAAGGAAGCAGTGCTTTTTGGAGCAGGAGCTGATATCTTACGGGAGCAGAGGTTTGTGATTGTCTAAGTTTCGGAATACCCAGCTGGTGTGTGGTATCTCACTGGAAGTTTTCTTCAACACACGATCCCAGAGCTTCTGCAGGATCACAGAAGTATCAAGAAATTTAGATCTCAGAAACATGCACAGAAGTTGTGGATGTTCTGTTTGTTACAGGCTGCAGTTATTAATGAGGGTATTAACATGTAAGCACAAATGTTATGAATTAGTTTCAGGTTCTTTTGGTATCCAGGTCTTGAGATGAAGTAGGCCGTTTGTGCACTTCCTCAACAGATGTCATTATCATCTGTGAGCATGGATCTGTGTGATGAAATATTTGGTTCAGAAAAAGTATAGAAATCTTTAATATTATATTTAACATAGTGTTTTACAAAAAGGCAAATAGGCAAAAAAGGCAATAATATACCTCTGGTTTCATCATCTTCTGGCTGCAGTTTGCTCCTTCTACAAGTTGCCAGACAGGGCTATTGCATCCTCACTTTTACCAGTCTTTGAAACTGTTTTGAAACTTCGTAATGTTAACATTCCTGTTGGGCACAAACTTTGGACTTTTTTTGTGGTAGACTGTAACTGGAAAAGAGGAGTGACCTAGGGACAGTTAATTATAATAAATTACAAGAAAGCTCTGTTGACCACTGAGGCTAATTGTCAGTTTCTGACTAAAACACAGCACTTGCATTATGTCCTTTTTTGGGTTAAGAAGATAGATGTTCGTGCTTTGAGCATTACTGCCTACAAATGCAAGAGACAGGCTGTGTTTACTGAGTGAATTCTTGTAAGAGTACTGAATCAGAGGAACTGTTTGCAATGCTAATATTTGAAGGAACATGCTCATTGATAAAGAGCAGAACAGAATAGAATTGGAATGCTTTTAAGCAGGAAGCTGATCAGCAGTAAATGAAAGCTGAGGGAGTTGAGTGAATTTGAATGAACATACAGAGCTCTGTGATGCCCAGTATTTTTGCTTAGTAACCTCTCTTTTCTCCAAAAAGATTTATTATGTCTGCCAGAATTTCCAGTACTGGCAGAGCAAAGTTGATTATGCTGGGTAATGGAGGATTGACTAATCAGAGTGAAACTGGGATGTTTGGGAGAGAGTTGTAAAACGTGTGAATTTCTTTCTAATTAATGGAAAGGCTAGGGCCCCATACAAAGAGTGATACAAGACAGAAGCTGCTTGTGTGAGAGATTAAAATTTTCATAAGTACATAATTAATTAATACTTACTGTGCTTCTGAGTTATGGAAATTCTCTCTGTCATCATTGATGGTCTTTTTGATAGAGGTAGAATCACGGAAATTTGCTGTTAAACTTCCTGAGTTACCAATCTTACTCTCTGTGGTTCGTTTTTGAAATTGTTCTCAGATGCTTTCTCTGTTTAATTACCTCAGATTCCTCAAAAGTTGTGTTATAGGTTTGTCATGGTTTGACACTGGCGCAATGCCAGTGCCCCCATGAAAATACATTCTCCCTGGTTTCTGCTGTGAGATGTGACCAGGAATAAGCAAAGCAGGCCCCCGCTTAGAAATAAAGAAAAGAAACTATTAACTAAACTACAACTCTAAGTAACAAGAAACACACAGGGAAAATGAGAACCTTCCAAAAACATTTCCTCCTCCCCCCCACCAAATCACCAATTCTCGGTCCATCACCACCCTTTAAATAATCAATTCTCGGTTCATCAAGAGGAGAGGAGTCCTTCTTGTGCCATAGGCTTCCCCAGGAAATACCGTTGAAGCCTCGTGTGTTTCCATGTCACTCGTGGCACCGCCCGGAGAACATCTGCCATGGTGACATCTTCCTTCCATGTCCAGTGCTCTCACCACTGAACACGGACCAGAGCTGCTTCTAGGGTCGTTCTTTTAAGGATGCTTTATTCCATCCCAAAAAGAGCACAGTCTCACCTTTGGGACACCTGTCCCCCCCAAATTTCACCCCCTGGGGCCGAGGGGTCTCAACACTGAACCCTCTTGGCTCTGAGCCATTGCCTCCCCCTGGATGCAGTCTCTGTGTCACAAGGAACATGGTTCTGTCCATGGCTATACAAGAAAAGTCCAGCAAAAGCCACTCCATCATCTCTTCCCACCTAAGTTCTTCTCTACTCTTCTGACATCTTTCACTTGCCCAGACCTTCACACTTGCATGTTTCCTTCTTCCATTTCATCTCTATCTCTCTTCTAGGAAAGGTTAATGTTCTGGTTAAAGTTAAGGTTTTCATTGTCCAAAAAAGGGTTAAAAACTTGGGCTCTGCCTTCTCAGGAATGCCCACAGTGGCCGGACACCTTCTCACTGCACCCCTCCTCTTCTCCTTCTCAGCTGTGCTCCCAGCACATGCTATCAAGTTTCAAGGTAGCACAGTCCCAAGCACAGGCTGTACTCTCTCTCTCTCTCCTGGGGAGGGCTGCCCGATGCCTCCTGGTGCTTATCCCACCCTTCCATCCTCGTGGGCCTCTTCACCTGCCATCTCGGTCCAAGGCCCAGCCTACCTCACCTGGCCGCATGGCTCCCGTCCCCCGCCCAGCAGCAGCTGCTGGACAGGGGAGAGATCCGAACTCTTTCCTCACTGGAACCCAAGAGAGCTTCCCCCGGGAGCGCTCTGCTTTTAACCCCTGTGTTCTCAGAGGCCTATCCATGGGCCCAGTGGCCACACCAGGTGCTGATATTAAAATCTGACCACCTATTGGTGACCACAGCATATCCCAGTAAACTTACTTCCTCTCAAACCACAACAAGGTTGTTCACTGCTTTACATGAATTTGAAAATGTCTTTGAGAGACTTGTAAAGGAAGTAAGGTACTAATATGATCAGTTTCTCAATTAATTGCCCTTAATTTTGAAAACTTTACAGTTTGGTAAAATCACTGACCAATGGTGAAGTTTGAGAATAATTTAAGGTAACTGTGACATGCTGCATTAAGGACAGAAAAGAGGTAGTGAAATAGTTTTTTGGATACCAAAGGACATGAAAAATGTGTTTTCCTTATTGAGAAGCAGTTCAGTGTTTCAGAATTTTCCTTGGATGCTCTTGGATGTACCTGTTCAGGCCTAAATTAATGGTTTGTCCTGTAAATTGCTGAATGTGCCTAATAGTCTTGTTATCTGTAATCAGGTCTTGCATTGCACAGACTCGGGTCATATCGGTATTGCATGCTGATGTACAGGTTGGGATGTTGTGTGGACAGGAACATGTTTAAACTAAACTCGTGCTTTTGGTTTAATGAAACCATTTCAGTGCCTTTTTTCAGAAAATATTACTAGTTTTGCTGTTATGATAGTACGCATTGTCCAGTGTTTTTGAATAACTGTCTTTCTACTCAAATTCTCATTGAGGTGCTAACTCTTAGGGTTTATCTGTGGCATGTTCGGATTTTTTGTTTCCCAGTAAAATAAGGATTTCATTTACTGCTTTTGGTGAATTTACAAACTGGCCTAAATACTGAAAGATAGGTAAGCCATCAGAAATAATAGTGTTGTACACCATATCCAGGCTAAGTCGGGCAATGACTGGGAATAACTCAAAGTTATAAAAGTCTTTAAGAACTCTCAAGTTTACTTATTTGTGTTTCACTAACTCTAAACTTTTCTGTTTCTGTTCTATAATAAGTATGTATGCCTAAGTAGTTCAGAGCACTTGTTGTGGTAGGAATATTTATCTGATATAATTTCACCAGCCTTGCTGGTGAATTTAACTGCTTCCTTCAGCTCTAGTTTCGTGTTTCCTAGCCCAAAACAGAGGGAAAAGCAACATTTCTAAACTGTAGGTGAAAAGTACTGCATAGAATTAGTTCAACTGGTTGCTAAGCCAAAGTTAATTAAGTGATTATTAGGTGGTATTGAAGGAGATACCTTCTGATTTATACATTTCTAGGCATTTAAAACTGTTATTCAACTGATGTGTCTTCTGAAACTTCATTGTGTGAGCGGTCTCAATATTGCATAGAAAAGACCTTTAAGATCATCAAATCCAACTATTAACCCAGCACCACCACCATTAAACCATGTCCTCAGGTGGCATATCCACACAGTTCACCATTAAACCATGTCCTCAGGTGGCATATCCACACAGTTTTTGAACACTGCCAGGGATGGTGACTCTACCACATCCATGGGCAGCCTGTTCTAGTTTACAGCTTGTAAGAGTTACGTATTATTGCTACCTTGGTCATTTAACAAAAAAAAGTTCTCCTGAGCTTGTGAGAAATTCTGCCATACCACTTATTTCATTTTTTGAACCAGATTATATCATTCATCACTGTTATTTAGACTACCTGGATTTGTATGCCATGGTAAGCCTTCTCTGTGGTCTGAGTAAATCTTGGAAAAAACTCTAGAGTGACACCAAAGGCAGGGAGATAATATCCATCCAAAAAAGTCTCATACTCCTTTATATATAGGGACATCTTCCAGGCACAAAAGAAAGATTTCTGCTTTTTCACTGCTTAAATATGCTAATAAAGGCTGATGCAAAAGGTAGCATATTCAGACATTGTAACAAGTTTTCTGGAAAGAGCATTGAGACTGATTCACTTCAGTCACAAATGCTGATCAGATGCTTTCCATTTTTGTTGCTACTGATAGGACTTAACCTGGGACCTGAGTGCAAAACCTTTACATGTCCAAGAATTTTTATGCCATTTAAGTAACGGAAAATAACTGAGATACTTAATTCTTCTTTAAAAAAATATTACTCTCAGAGCTAAAACAAATATTTTTAAAATGTATTTCAATACATGGATGAATTTTAAACATAAATGTTCATATTCACTTGAATGAAGTTAAATTCAAATGAAAGTTGCCTGATTTTCAGAGCTACTAATTACTGTTGCTCCTGTTGGTTTCAATGGTATGTCTGTGTGCTTGAACACACAAGCTACTAGTGTGAATTCCTGAATTCATTTACACAAATTTGGAAAGCAGTTGTAGCTTGATTTTTCTGTGATAAAAGAAAAAGATGATGGATTCAACATGTACGTGCCCAGCTAGCACATCAGTTCTGCTTGTGGTTGCTGTATAGAGTAGGATAACTTGCATAATAATAGTGGTGGGATGGATGAGTGAGAGACTTGCAGTTGATTTTTTTCCGTTGCAGCTAATTTTAGCAGCTGTTTTCTCTGATTTTGAAATAACACAGCAACACAGTATGATAGTTGAAATCTAAGAGTTATATCAACTTACTTAGCAGGACCTCTGTTGTCCAATCAGCTGGTTTTGGTGAAGTTTTTTTGTAATAAGATTCAATTAATGTTAGATAAATATAGGTGCCTTATTATTTTCAATTTTGTTTTAACTTCATTCATCTGCTTTTCCTGATGTTTTCTCAAAATTTGGCATTAGTTGAAACCGCTGCTAAAATGATCATTTGGAAAATGAACACTGGCTAATGCTAATAATTCTAATACCGTTTTAGAAAAAAGAAAATCTAGTTATGGAGCAAGTAGCCAATTCATGTATCAACAAAAATACACAAAGATGAAACTGGTCAAGTGAATATTTTTATTTATACCTTTGTCATTCATGCAATCAAGTCTTAAGCTACATGTCCTCATTTTTAGGCCTGTACTGTGTTCTTGGTAAGAGTGTAGTATTGCACAAATACCCCTACTTGAAATCTTTATATAGTTTTAGCAATGGAAGTAAAATTTTCTCCAGTTTTTCAATGGGCACTCTAACCAGTTTGAAGTTACTTTTCTCTTGTAAACTAAACTTTGTTTAAGTCTCCATTAAAGACTTCATTCATTTTTGTGGCAGTTGAATTAAAAATGTATATGTGAAATAAAGCTTCATCATCTTATTTGCCGTTGAGAAACAGCAAAGTCATCCATAGAAGAATGGATGTGGAAGTTCATTCTTACTCTTCACAATTACTGACTAAAGATAGGCTTTGCAAGCCCTGCCTTGGCAGTGTGAGCTATGAGAGGTCCAGCTCTCAGCGCTTGTTCCTGGACAAGCAGCACTTTGCTGTTGCACCAGCAGAACCCTTCAGGTGGCTGCTCTTTGGTCTGAAGGAGTGAACAGACTCAAGACTTTAAAAAGCCAAACAAACAAACCATCACCCAAAACCAAGCCACAAAAAATCCAACCAACAAACAAAACCATCAATTTATCCAATTCTATGTAGACTTTTACTTCACTTGCCCTTTCTCCTAGGGTCCTGAGCTGTTGTGCCATCACAAATGGCAGTGAAAGAACAGGGTTGGACATAAAGAAGTACTAAGGAATGTCTTACTAAGGGGACAGAGAATTCATGGTATTGTAAGACCTGGTGGTTCCTAAGTGAGAGCAATCATAGTGATAGTCACTGTAGCTCAGCTTACATTTATTTTTTGCATACCTTTACTAGATTAGTATTTTCTTTACTGAGAGCCACTGATGTAAACATGGCAACAATTACTGTAAATTTTTAAAGACTGTTTGCTGCACAGCTGCAACTAAAAGCAGTAGGAGCCACTCAGTGAACTTCTCTCAAACTTTTCTGGAAAGGACGAAGCAGAGGACGAAATGACCTACCATGACTTTTTGTACTGTGATAAATACATTTTTGTGTTCATGTGTGTGTCTGTGTGACAGTGCCTCAATAAATTATGTTCTCAATAAAATTCCATGCCAGCAAATACAGCATGCAGACTTGAAGGGGAATGGGATTTTTGCTCAGCAATATGCACATTAGAAATACAATAACGGGAATTTATTTTTACATTAATTACAACATGAACATAAATTTCTCTGGGCTCTTTTCTTCTTCATGTGCTATGTGGATTGCTTTTCATCCCTCAAAGTATGGCACAATAAAGACTAGCAATCCCAGTGATGGATGAGAAAAACTGAGTGCAAGGACTTGTCTTTTTCTCAGAGGAATCTTATAGATCCACTGGGTTTTGCTGCACATATAATTTATTTTCATTGTGTACAGTCAAAAAGTCCTATTGTTTTGGTGACGAGCTCAACCTATGTGGGTGGCAACATCTGTCTCTTAGTAAATAAATATAATATAATATTTTACAGTCATTAATTTCATCAAAATAGAAGATCATGTCTTTTTGAGGAACACAAAGAGTAAGCAGCAAATGAAACTGTGGTAGATACTTGTGTCTCTGTCCTATTTGTATCTGTTGGATTAGGCCTCTGTTTTTAATTTGTTGGTTTCTAGAGGAATTTCTGAGTCTAGAGAAGTAGCATCATAGAAATTAGGACTTTTTCCTTTTCTTTTTATGGGAATTATGTACATTTTACAGATGTCTTTTCTTAGACATTATGCAACTCCCTTGCTCTGTGGTTGGTGACTTTTAAAAAGTGGTATTCACTAGAGTTTCTTTTCAATGTTGTACTGGGAGATCCAGCTTCATGTTCTAGCCCTTTGCAGCTAACTCCTGGCCTTATATGATGATCCTCACTGAAGACTTTGTGGACACTTCTGAGTGTTTAAAGCAAGATGTTAAGTTGCAGAGAGGTTTCCTATTAAGGAAAAGTGATGTAATGTCAGTGGAACACTGCCAACTTCTCTCTGCTCATTTTATTTATATTAGCTGCATACCAAAGAAAATGCTCCATAAAACACGAGTGAGTGCTCCTTTCTATATTTAGCCAAGCTAATATACTAATACCAGGAGATTATGTTTATATGCAATTGAAAGATTTATAAAAAGATTTTGGGGTATCTTACAGAAATAAAAGAGGTTGAACTTGGGAAAAGTAAATGCTAGATTTGCTCCCGGTGCATAAAAAAGACTAGGGTATTTTTTTTACATTTGTACTTCCAAGGTATGTATTTCTGTGCTGAAAAACATTGTTTAACATTTTAATTGAACTATTTTGCTGATTGTTTAGGGAACATAAAGTACAAGGAAGTTAAGTACATTGATCTGAGTCTTTTTAATCTAAGCACTGCAGATGTCTCACTTTAAACCAATTGACAAGATTGGTGTGATTAAAACCGAGCTTGACATTCCTGTTGCAGTCTGATCTTCTGGTCTGAAATATTCACATTCCTCTTCATACAGAATACAGTGTGATACTGTGCTTTTTTGGCAAGGTTTAAAATTAGTTTGGCATATCTTTGTTCATCACCTTCTCTGACTTTCTTTAGGACTGCTTTTTAAATGAGTAAATGAGTCTCCTTTTAAATTAGTAGATTTTTTTCCTCCTGGCTTTTGTTCAACTCTTTGTTCTACAGCTGATGGTGTTGATAAATAATCACAAGATTTCTTCCTGACTTTAACAATGTTACTTCATAATGCTGTTAAACAATTTGACCTTTTCTATTAATTCTACTCTGACACTAGCTGGGTGTGGTAGTGTTGGAACTATGGATCCTCCCTCATACTAATTCCACCTAAAAGAATATTCCCCAGCAAGAGTACTGAGTACATTTGTTAAGTGATAAATAAGAGCTGTCATACTAGTTAACTAACTCATAATGTATATGGGGAAAAAGGTACTTTAATAAATTAAATGCTAAGTCTAGTGTGATTGTGAAACCATGTGATTTATTATGAGTTCTTCAGTTGTCTCATGAGCTACTAAGTTGTGGGTGGGAGAAAGAATTTTGTGTAGTGTTATTTTTATCTGCATTACTGAGGATGCATAAAACATTTTATGTATTTTCTGTTCATATCTGAGTTGTCTGTCTTCATTTTGAAGACTGTGGTTTATTGGGATGACTTCTAAAATGCTTTTGAGGGAGTCTTCATACATTCTGACATTTAGCATCAAATTTACACACTCTGAACTGCACCCTGGGGGTTTCCCTGGCTCTCTAGGAGGCTGTACTACTTTGTGAGATGCCAAAGAGGAGTGATGAGAACATTTGCCTATGTATCTCCTTTTGACTAGAAGTATTAGAGCAATGTGACATCAAACTGAAGGCCAGTAGAAAAAGGCAAATGATCTTTTAGTCATATCACAAATCAAATATTACTGTTTTACACATCTGGAGCTTGTTTCAGCAATATAAATCTGTCTAATGTTTAGAAGATTTGAAAATGATTGCGAGATTCTGTTGCTATTTCCAAGTATGCAGATCTCTTCTCATTCATTCTGAGTGATTCATTGGGGAAGTAGATCATGCTGCTAAAAATCATGAGAAAAAATTTTTAGTCAACCAAGGGTCGAAAAACATTTCCTGCAATTATGAAATATATGAAACTAGGACTTTTGCCTTACTGATTCCTCTTAATTTCAAATTAGATTTTAATCATTAGACAAATTTAAACCAAACAAAAAATCTTGAATCATGAGATGCCATTTCTAGTATTAGGCTCTTGCAGGAAAATGTTCTCCCTAGTGTAGAAGATCAGACATAACTAATCTGTGAAATATTGCCTGGACAGTGTACTGCAAGAATTATGTGCTATCAAAGTTTGTTTCCCCATTTTTTAAACTAAGGCCTTGTGGATTACTGATTATTTAAGTAACTTGAATACTGAAGTCTTGAAATTCATTTGGAAAACTGCAGTCTCTGAAGGTTTATGAAATGACCAAAAAATGGACAGCTTCAAACAACACTGCCTTTAGGGCGTGAGAATGTAATTAGTGTGGTAAGTCTGAGTGCATGGACTCATTACAGTCTTTGCATGAGAAAGAGGATGACTGTAGGGGAATATACTTGTTTTCCTCCAAACAGAAATACTAAGCAGCAAAATCTTTCTGCAGTTCTGGGTGCACACTTTCCCTGGTATATAGGACAACTAGTTGGAGAACTTAAATGTCCTTTCTTTATTTTGTACCTTTATGACAAAAACTACCAAATTTTTAAATTATTTTTGGGTTTTTTCTAGATTTTTGGCTTTTTACTTATTTTTCTGCATATTTTGTATGATTTGTCTAATCAATTAGCTGACCTCAAACCATCCAAATGCTTTTGTTTTTGTGTACACTTTCATTGAGTGCTATGCTTGAGGTTTCTACCTGAAACAGAATAGAACTAGGAGGATCCTTCAAGTGAGAAACAAGGTCAGTGTACTGTGTAAATTTTATTTGTGGCTACACAGTAGTTTAAGTAAACTGGCCCAGAGACACAAGGGTCACGCAGGTTTGAATACCTCAAATAACTTTCCTTGAGTTCATGGTAGAAAACTGTAGTAAGTGAGGTTATTTTAGACTAGTGTTTTCCCAAGAATGAATTATGGTTTTCCAGAGAATGAAGCATGGTTTTCCAGAGAAGCTAGAATATGCAGTGAGATAGAAGGTAAAGTCATGAATTTTGGTACACCCTAGGTAGGCCTTGTGAAGCTCACATGGGGTGGTGAAGATGTGCTGGTAGCCCAAAGGAAGAGGCAGGGAGGCAGATGAGAAGGCAGACCAGCATTATACCATGATCTGAGTGTTGCTGAGAGGAACAGGATCATGTGGAAATTCATAGTGAAAAAAGGAAGAACCATATGATCCCTACTGATGCTGACTTTAGTGCTTCCAATATTATTATTGTCAATATCCTTCTGTTGTTGAAGTAACCTGGAAGTCCCAAATTACATATTTCGTATGAAACTATTGGTCATTTATCAAAGCACAGCCTGATTTTTCTCTTTCTCTATCTCAGCTGTTTTTGAAGTAAGTTACACTTGGAGTCCAAGCTGTTGTGATACTTGTAGTATCTTGTACTTGAGAATTGTACTTGATACTTGTAGTATTGTGTACTTGAGAAGTATCACAGCAGCTTGGACTGCAAGTGTAATTTACTTCATGTTGGATTAATTAATTAATAAGTAATAATAATTAATAAGTAATTTACTACAATGTTGGATTAATTGTGAGAGATACGTATTGCAGCTTCTACATCTTGCTAGCACTTAGAATGATAGAAACAAAGCATGGATTACTTTTTACTAATTTCAATTTACTAACAGTGATTTACCAATAGTTTCCAAATGTAATTTTAGTAGTCTACTTATGTGAAGGAAACAATTTATATATAGAATTGTGTAACAGTTTGGGTTGGAGAGGACCTTAAAGAATAATTAGTTTCAACCTTCCTGCTGTGGGCAAGGAACGTGGGCTGGAATAAAGTACATATACAATTCAATGTAAAAACCTTTTACAACAGGGACAATAAGGACAAAACAAACTGCTGTTGGTCAAGATAAACTAAATGAACTTTATTATAGGAGTAGGTAAACCACTCTTCTTGTCATCCATTCTGGAATGTTCATTTTAACATAAATCTTATCCTAATAAATATGGAAAAATATAACTTGGAACCCTTAAATCAGACAAGTGCTGTTTCTAATAGTCTTTCTCAGACAGTGTCCAGATTCAGGCTGAGAAGGTGCGTGAGTCATCAAAATACTGAGTCCATAAAGAGTGAATCTTCATAATTGTCAGACAAAATGGTTTTAAATCCTGAGAAATATACTTTGTAACTAGCTTTTTACTGCTGTGATCAGACTGATAGCAAAAAAGACGTGTTTGTTTTGTCTGGAAGGTTTTTACTGCAGGGCAGATGGGAGGAGTGGAATTGATTTCTAGAGGTCAGCTGCAGGCAACCAAATAGGAAAATCTGTACTACAACATAGAAATAGTAAAATTGCTAACTAGGATAGGTCAATACATTGTCTCTGAGTATGTAAATGTTTAATAATATGCAAGATACCCTATTTTTGACATATATTACACATCAGTATGTTGTACACTTGAAACTGTAAAGAAATCCTATAAAGAAAACCCTGTAAATCAAATAAAATAATTTTCAGTGTATTCATTTAGAAAGAGATGTGTTTGACTTACCAGAACTTGACAGACAAAATATAAAGCCACAAACCTCTTGTGGTATACACACTTAGTTTTAAAAGCCTCTTAGATTGTATGGTTTGACTATCACTTCATGGTAGTTTATTCAGTGTATAGCCTACGTTGGCAAATAGTGCACAGAAACAAGGATGGCTCCATAGAGTGAAGAAACATGCTGAGGGTGTTGCATCTGCACACTTCAGGGTCATTGAGCTTTGGGATTTTGGTTTTTCCTTTTGGACTAGCTCTAGTCTGTTCCATGGACTCATAAGTGTCTCAGGTTGGTTAGTTCATTTCACCTGATAGGAAAGGAGTTCATGTTCTCGAGAGGCTTCTCATGGATGCAAACCAGAGAAAAAGGAAGTGGGAAATGGTTGGAAATTTGTTTCAAAAGCACATTTCTGACCCAAGTGAAAACCCAGATGCAGATATGTCCTTACTGTTCTCTTAGGAGAAGTGTCAGGTTCCTTGTTTTTGGCTAGTTACCATGCTGGTCATAATTTCATTTGGGAAAAAATGAAATATAGTTCTTCCTTTTGTTTTCTCTGTATAAGATGGCTGGCTGCTTTCACTGGAAGCTAAGCAAGATTCAAAACAGTTTTAGGGAAGGAACCAGCCATTCATACTCATTGGCACAGTATTTGTCTGTAACAAATGTTTATCACCACATGTTTGCCTGTATGATTCCTTCTTTTTTATGTGATTATACATCACTTAAGGTGCAACTTAATTCATAGAAGAAGTCTCTACTATATGTCTCCCATACTCAAGGTTGTTTGCTGTAGTAAAAAACAAATAGTACCTGAAGTGAATCATCTTTATGGAATGTATTTTCACTCTGAATACAAAAGAAATTATTTGCTCTGCCATTTATGCGTAAGATATTCCATTTAAGCTTTCCAGAACAATATACTGTACACTTAGCTAGCAGTTTTAAAATAAAAATCTCACCATTACATCACTATATCTCTTTATGAGCAAAATTCTGTTTAAAATTATGTGTTGCCATTGCAAGAAGCTAATTCAGGTTGTATGTTGGTGTCCAAATTCGTGTAACAACCGTATGCATTGTTGCTCTTTGTGGTGACAAGGAATGTAATAAGTACTGGTCAGGTCTATTTAAGTGTTCAGGCACATAATATATTCTGACTACTTAAAAGCAGGTTTTGACTGCAGTGACATCTGTGTACTGTAGGTGGATTTTGCCTCTGCTTAGTAATACTGCTGAAAGATTTTTTGTTTGTTTGTTTGTTTTAGCCAAGTGGAGAAATTCTGTTTACAATACCCTTGCAAAAAGTAGCATCCCTTCATATCTGACGGTGCTTTAGCAAAATTTTGGGTATCATAATTTTTCTTGTCTCTTTATACATTGGGGATGACACCTTTTAAAAAACAAACAAAAAAGTTCAGCCTCCAAACTCGCAGTTCTGAAGTACATGTCTGGCTAGATAAGGTGTGACAGTACCCTGTAAATTATTTTATTTTGGGGGATATAGCATTCTCTGCTGTACCAAGCCTAAGTTATAATTGTGTTAGGATTGTATTGGTTGAATAAATGTCACAAAATTTCTGGGCAAAGCTGCAATGTTATTTTCAGTTTCCAATGCTCCTGACTACAAGGCTGAAAGATTTTTACTGTCTTTAGCAGTTGGTTTTACTTCCTGGTACATCTCCTTCTTCCATAAAAGTTAGTGTATGTTGTTGAGGGGATTATTTTTGTGTGCACAGAAGGACTTCAGGAAGAATGGTGTGGAAGGGGCTAACAGCAGGCCTGTTAGCTAAAGGAGCAAGAAGAAGCTGAGAAGTAAGAAGAAGCTGATAAGGAGCTCTCTCCAAGGCTCTAACCAAGGAGACTGAGAGAGGAAAGATAAGAGAACCTTGCAGCTGGACGAAGCATTTTTAGAAAGTTAGTTGAAGTCACTATAACTTCTCACCAATAGTATTATGTTGACTTATTGTGGCCAATAGTAAAGGTAGAAGAAGCATAAACAATTGGAAAGTGTATAAAAGTCAACCATGTTCACTAATAGAGTTGCCAACTGAGACTGCTTGTGGTCTCTGCTTTGTGTCGTGACCACCTCGACAGTGACAGAATGGTATAGCACTAAACTCTTACGGCATTAAGATGGGGCTGACACCTAAAGTAAGTCTATCATATGTTGTTGTAATGGAATTGCAGAAGTATACAATTATTTCATTTAAATACCAGTTCTTATGTATTTATTTCATTTTCAGTTGTTCCTTTTCATATGGTGGTTTAAGAATAGGGTACCTCCACTAAGTTTCATAAACTACTGATGTGTCAGCTGGTAATATCCCAGCTTTACATGAGGCACCTACCTGCTCCAATATCAGACCTGTTTGTGAATACAGAATAGCTGATAAAAGGACCTAAAACTTAGGTTCTAAAGGTTCTAAAAATACTCACAAAACTAGAAACTTAGTTTTGTGAGTATTTTTAATAGAGAGTTGAAATTTTAATTTTCCTAAAAGCACATTGTGAGGAACTGTGGGCTCCCTTTAATGGCAGGACACACAGTAGCTACTCAGTTTTTTTCCCTTTTTAATATATTATCCATTCTTCCTCACAAAGAAAATCTCTTTCAATAGTACAAAGCAGTCATCTTTATATGTAACCCAAAGAACACACCTGACAGTTACTGGAATGTTAATATTGAAGACCTGGAAATTCAATTTTAAGCCCACTGTAACAGTTATTGAGTAGCATAAAAATCAGCAAATCTCCTAACTCTGGTGATCAGTAGTGATAAGATGTGATGATTTATACAGCATCTTGTTAATCAAATATATTAAATTTAAAATAAATATGTGAATTAAAAAAGACAACTGTGCATGTGTTGTTCCAGTGAGAAGATATATATTATTACGTCTTTTTCTTCTGTTCACTTTTGGTTTTAGGCTAACACAGTTTTTCATACTTAGATTTTTTTTTCCAATCCATATTTTCTTTGAATATATACCAGTCAACACAGAACATAATTTAGTATAGCATAATCAGAGTCAGAAGACCTCTTTTTCTGTTTGCAGGCCAGTTCATTCCTGCATTTTGAGTAATTATTTCCTACACTTTGGGTTGATTCAGCTGATTGGAACCTGCATTGTAATTAATGTCTCGGTGCAATTTACCTCTTAATAACATAACACTTTCAGCTTCCTTTCTCAGTAAAACCTGTGGCCTGTGTAATATTTTAGCTGTTATATCTGTCACTGGATAGCCTGTGCATTCGTTGTGCAACACAATTGAATTACCAAGCCCGACAGATTTTTGACTACCAGACCGATTCTTATGATCTAACCCTACCAGAGATATGAAGTTTAGCATTTTTGCTAAAGCTGTACTGTATCTTTGTGACTTTTGGGAACAATGAATGTGCACAAGAGCACCATTTCCTGTCTTTCTGTACCCAAGCTAAATGTGTTATCTCACTGGTGCATGTTCTGAAAAATGTCCCCGCAGTGGTATTGAGGGGTAAAAAATGGTTCCTGTCTCCGAAAGAATGGCTCGTGTTTGCTGAATACTGGCACCCTCTCTACTGTTGGTTTCCTTAGCACAGAAATTACCTTGATGTGTTTGACAGATAATCAAAACAGAGTGGAAAATGGGAACAGCTACAACTGCCACTTTTTAGGATAGATAGAAAGGTTTTAAACAGCCAAATTACAGCAGGACTTCCTTACAAAAGAGTCCACAAACAATGCAGATGGTTTACACTTCTCATTTGGGTGTTTGAAGTTTTTTAGATGAAAAGTTAAGCTCAGCTTCACAGTGTGTGCTCATAACACAGTCCCTGTGTAAGTTCTTGCATCATATTTCTTCTTCTAGGACTGTATTAGCTTACATTGAAACTAATTATAAATGCTCCTGTATATCAACCTGAAATACAGAAAATATTTCTGTAAATCTGCATTTTCAGATTGTTAAGCTTTGAAGGGAAGGTAATAAAAATGTTAAAGTGTTGCAGCTGCTGGAAGTGGTTCCTAGTTACAGTTCTCCATCAAGTTACCCAGCATGAGGTTTAAATTGTAATGACAACCTGCATCCTCCCTGTAATGTTAGTATAGACAAAATATACCTCTGAATATTTTCATGCTAGAACCCAAACTGGTGCTGGTTTCTGTGTGTTGTTGTTGTTGTTATTCCTCCATCCTGTCCCCTCCATCACCTGTCTTCCCCCCATTTTTATTTTAACTGATAATTCTAGTTGTAGCAATGTAAGACTAATTCTAGTCTTACATAAATATGAACCCTTGCAGCATTTAAAACAGTCCCTTTTTTTTTCCTCCCACAGTCTTAGGGACTGTTCAGTCTCAGAAAACCTAAAACTTGTCTAAATGCTTTTGTATTGATACAGCCTGGAGGCTGTCTGTGTGTTGAATGCATAGCAGTTTTTGTTAAAAGAGGCAACTATTCTCCCTGTAATTCACATTCTTGCCTTGACATATATGTACATCTTTAACATTTCTAAAAATAAGCAAATATTTATTCAGTGGATATTTCAGTCTGAGTTACTTTTGTATTTTGAGTATTTCTTTTCAGTACATCTGGTAATTAATTCACTGGCAGATTAATTTAGGTAGATTAATTTAGGTTTTGGGTTTTTTCATTTTTAGCAACTCAGGAATTGGTAAGTTGTAAGTTTGGTGGAAAAATTTAAATTGTATTAGGAATTTTGTCAAGAGTAGAATTCCAGTAGATTGCTATCACATTTTGGATAAGTTGGTATGTATATTTTAGTCTCTTAAATAGTAGCTGTCAGAAGTAGTTAAGAAAATTACTAATTTTCAATAGGTACTATATCAGCAAAATGCCCATGTTGTACTTGTAGAAAGCAAATTAAATGTCTTTAAGAGCTACCTGGCAGATTTGTCCTAACAGCTGCTGGGAACCACAGATGCAGAAGCAGGTATCCAGTTTGGCTGCCCAGGAGCTAGAAAGATATAAATATATGTGATACATTCCAATTTTAATAAATTAAAAAATTATGGAAAAAAACTCATCCTGGTATTTATTGTATAAATACCAAAGTTTAGAGATAAATATATCTAAATGTACACATATACAAAGTACATCTATACATAGAGAGCTGCTGGCATTGAACTCAGTGAGAAGAGCCCCTGCCATTTGATACAGTGTGATAGTGACTGTCTCCCTTTCGGTAGAGCTCTGGCATAATTCTGAAGCAATAGTATTGAGTTAGAAGCTAGATCTTCTTTGGAAAGTAGTTTATGGAGATGAGTAGTTGTTACCCCAAATATACAGGCATTTTCTGGCATTGTTTTTGAATCTTAACTTAGAAAAATAGCTCAACATTTTTAAATTGTGCTTAATTCTGCTCATTTTTCATTTAAAATATTCCTGTACCTTCATTTCAGTGGTATGTTTTGTATATTTCTGTAGAACTGCACCATCTGTTTCTCAAAAAGCAGGTCACTGATAGGATTGTGAAGGGGCCGATCTGCTTTTGCTCAGGAATGACTTGAGACAGAAGGGAGCTCGTTATTCTTCCATACCTGAGATAAATAGGACTCTTTCTACTCTTTCTTTCAAACAAAAATTGCCTTTCTTTGTCTGTTTTCCATTTTATTTTATTGAGATCAGGAGGTACAAAATTTAGAATTTTAAAATGTTATAGAAAACATCACTTAGTCTTGGTTCTTTACCTGTGGTCATTTATTTCCATTTACTTTGTGTACTGTGTTGTAAAACACTGACTAAATTTCAATGTCCTTGCATACTTCATGGTAGGCATGACTCAATAGGGTTCATTTCATATACAAAGGCTTCAAGGCTACAACAGCATTTCTCTTCCTTTTGGGAACTTCCCCTTCCAAGAGAGGTAGTTTGGATAGAAGGGCTTCCATATGAACTTTTAAACCTTTGTGTTTAAAGGTACACAAAGCTGATGATTAAACTGCAAGCAGTAAGATGCTTCCCAGAAGAGGGACATTGTTTCTCTAAATAAGCTTTGTAATGTAAGATAAAAGTAAAGCTGGTACATACCCTAATACTGGGAATATGTGAATGAGCCTAGGACAGAAGTTAAGTGTGAAGGATTTACTGCATTCCTGGGAATGCCATCTGCTGTAATGTTATCTGCAATTCAGTAGCCAGGTCTTGTTGAGACTTGGAGAGATGTGCAACCACTACCTATGTTGCTCCTTTACTCCACTCTGTTCAGGCACTTACAGTTCCTGATGGGGGTTGTTACCAGTTTAATTCTCAGTCACATACTGCTCTGTTTTCAAAGCAATGTGATACAGAGGTTATCAGGAAGAAAAAGCATTATGAAAATGGGATAAAAATATAAACCAGCCTATTGTAATTTAAACCAAGTGCATACCTCAAAATATGTTTTCTCAAGTAGCTATTAAACTGCAGTGTACGTATTGGCAACCATTGTTGTCCACCAAGAAACCTAATGTCTCATGTCCCTCCTCTTTGCTTTTAACATCTGTTTTCAAATGTTTCTTGCTGTCCCTTAGCTCTGAAAGTCATCACCTTACTGAGCATGTTCTGAGTGCCCAGTACCAAACCCATGCATGGAGCTGCTCTCATGGCTCAGAAACCTCCCCTCTGTTGTAACTGATGTCTGCTTTCATTAACATCTTACTGCCTTGCTGCTTGCATTTTGGAACTTTTTTAGCATACCTATCAGATCATCTGAAAATGTATTTTAATATCTTGGTTAATAATACCTGGTATTGGAAAAACATTACAAATTCTAAAGCAGAAGTTTTGAACATATTTATATAGTACTAGGCCTGCTTTTCAGTGAGTTGATGGAGTTTCTCAATATTCATTTTATCCTAGCTATGATTTTTTTCTAATTACTTACCTTTATCATTTACTGATTGAATTTGCTAAGAAAGTACTTTTATATGCTCATTCTTATATTGTTATAATTAATTATTTGGCAAAATAAAAAATTCCACATGAGAAAATAAGTTTATGCTCTATTGTTTAGACAAGCTTGATGTGTTTCCTGAACGCATGTGTGCCCTTTAAAATTACAAAACACATTTCAACTAATTGGAAAGAGGATGTAATTACAATTAAATTAGTTTTCCTTGTAATCTCATCCAAAACCCAAACTCTTTTAATTCCCTTCTTTGTTTCCCTATTAATGAGAAATTAATAATTTTCATAATTTTGGGAGCTGGGCTCTCCCTGCCTTTGTCACAGCAGAGGATCTACCTATGTAGAACTTCCACCACTGATGGTGTCATTCCAAAGAAACACTGGTGAATTGTTATTGTTTCCTCTCCTTTTCTCCTTCATAATGACACATCTCTAGAATACCTCTCCTCAAGAAAATGGCAGTGTCTGATGTTAAAAGAATAGCTCTGAGGTAGAGAACATGCCTTTGCAGACAAGGATTGTGCACTCTTACGACTGGCATGAAAATTTACTCTAAGCTGGTCTTCGTGGTTTTTTTGCCCCATGGAGTGATGTGATAATGGTTGTGTTTGCATGCTATTTTTTAAGCAAACAAACACTTAATTTAGGTGGATTCTAAGCTGACCAACAGCTGTTCAACCTGAATCAGTACTGTCCTGGGCTAATAAACCCTGATTTACAGGCATGTATATTTCTGCAGCCTCAAGTCAAGCTTAGTGGGAGAGCTGAGCAACCTCATTTTTGCCTGTCATCCTTTTGTAGAGATGCCCTGAATCTGGTCTCTGCCTGTGCCTGGCAGGGTCAGCAGCAGTGCAGGGCAGTGCTGCAGCGCTGCACTTGCATTGACAAGGCCATAGATGGGCATTTGTGGGATGCTGCTGGCCGGGCACAGCGCCATGTGACTTGGCAAATGCAAATAAAAAGGTCTCAAGACATGACACTCCTACTTGCTTTCAGCACATGTTGGATAAACATAGTAGTGTCGGAGACAGCTGTTTCTTCTATATTCAACACCTCATTTACAATGCTAAATTGTCCCCTTTTTCGTTTTTTTACCTTAGTCTGTCTGTAAAAAATAAAAAAAAAATTGAGGATGATTATGATGAAAAATAAAATAACTATTATTTGTTAATAATTTTAGAGGTATTGGACAGTAGGTCTGCAAATATTCAGGCCAAAAATGCAGAATGAGGTGAAAGTAGTAATCCTACAGGGTTTTCTCTGTCCAGCCAGAAGTGACCAGAACTGTTGCTGTCATCAACTAAGCAAGTCAAATGTCGACGGGAACTAAAATTTTGTTGGTTTAACTGATTTAAATAAAGATGAATGTTAAGTAATTTCACAAAAATAGAATAAGTTTCAGCTGGCATCCTGTGGAATGAAAAGTCAAACTGATAGGGATTAAGAATCTCTATTATCAACATTAAAAAATTAATTTTAAAATTTACAAAGTGAACTGTAAACTGTTTCAAATGTTCTTGTTGCTAATTTAAGTTAAAAAGTTAATCTCCTTTTAAGTGCTGCAATTTGTATTGTTAGTGAGACATTGGTAGAATTGAACTATCTTTACAACAACAATACCAAAGAAAGGCAACTGTTAAGTACAAGTTACTCATTTTTCAGTTTTCTGCCCTAAAAGAGCTTGCTCCCCTTTTTCTTATCTAAGCAATCTCTTTTGGCCAGAGATCATAAGCAGAATTATTGTCAGAAAACATTTTCTGGGAAATGTAGATGGTTGGAATATCAAAATTAATCTTCAAGTGGAAAATATGATGGTATTACCATTTCTAATTTTGTTGCTATCAACAAAAGTATATTGTTGTGCCAGAATCATACATTCATATGCCATGCATTAGGCAAACTGCTTCTAAAATGTCTGCTTAGATGACCTAAATTATATATAAACAATGACATACTTGTATACAATAAAGTATTTATATATTAAATATACAGAAAAGGTATATATGCATATGCTGAAACTTTGTGGATATTTGGAGTATTGAGATAAAGTTATGTTTTCCATCAGAAAAAGGACAATTTCAAGCAAGCTAGTCTGATGTATTGTCACATGATAGACCACAGTTAATTTTGAGCTTAATGTCTTTCAAACAGCTGTATTGAGACCAAAAAACCCCCCAGTTCAGTGCTGAATATTTTACTTTTTTCTTTCATTTTTTCCCCTTAATTAAGAGTTCTGAGTGCTCCTGCATATTAACTTTTTTAGTCTCTTCTTCCAGTGAATTTCTGAATTTCTAAATTAAATTCTTACTTCCATTTAAGCTGATAGCCCCAGAACGATATTAAGTATCTACTAAGATTCGTCTCAGGACCTACAGTTGAAAATAAAACTGGGGAGAAAAAGTGAGACTAAAGACCTGGGGAAGCTCAGTTCACAGCTTCCCTAGGTTACAGATGTTTCTCAGAAGTCTTTGCTCATCTACGTACATGGATGGTTCTAACACAGAAGTTGGTCCCTTGTCTCCAAGTTCTTCATTAAAAGTATGGCTGTAATTAGGTCTGTCTGATTGGCCCACAGAGGCTACAGTAGAAATTCAGCTACGGCTGAAGTTGTTACTTGGTAAATATTTCAGCCTTATCATTTGAATGGGGCCGTTGAAAAATAATCACAAGAACCAAAAAGAAACCTTGTTAAGAGTTTCAGTGCTTTTACCTTGAATTCCATTATCTGGATTGTGCCTTTAAAATATCCTAAGTGCTTCACATTGCCATATAATTTACCTTTTTGAAGAATTGATGGTTCTGTTAAATTCTATTATGCATACCCTTTTTCCTTCATCTTGAGGACAAAAAAATGGACTTTTGTAGCCATGTGTTAACTCTGAAGAAGTGGGGCTATTCAACATGTGTAAATGCTTTGAACTTTCCCTCTCTTTCAATTTTCCTGGACCATAGACCAGTGGAACTTTTACCTCCTCTCCAGCCAGAATTGCATGTCTGATCATCTTTTTGTCTATTTTTCCTTCCCGCAGGGACCCCCAAAAAATACAGCAGCTGCAGAACCAAATTCGTCTGGAACAAGAAAGTGGACAGTGGTATCGTCACCAACAGCAACCTGATCATCAGCACCCTCCCTCTTCTCCTTCCTTTCCTCCTCCCCCCTCCTTCCAGGAGCTTGAGTCCAGCCAGTCTGCCACCTCTCCTGTGCCAATGAGTATTCTTAACTCTCATACTTCCCCAACCATGCAGTCTTCCAGCTCCTTCAACTATGCTCGGCCTAAGCAGTTCATTGCTGCCCAGAACATCAGCCCTGCTTCAGGTTACGTGACTCCATCTTCTGGGTCATCCACATCTAGCCTTCCTTCTCCTATGTCTCCAACTGCTTCTCAGAAACAGTTTGGGAGAGTGCCAGTTCCTCCCTTCTCTCAGCAGTTTGCTCCAGAAGGGGAATATGCCTGGTCTCCTTCTTCTCCATCCCCTCCACCCCCACCTCCACCTGTCTTTAGTCCAACAGCGACATATCCAGTGTGTGATTCCTTTCCACTTCCACCTCCTCCACCCCCTCCTCTTCCTTCACTTTCTTCACCTTCCCACAGCCTGTCTCCAACTCCAAGATTTCCTAATTCCAGCCAGTCTCCAGCAGCTTTTCTCAGCTCCATGCTGCCATCCCAGCCACCACCCATTTCTGTCAACGCATTAGGCCTCCCGAAAGGAGTGACGCCTCCGTAAGTATCAGCTGATGAGCTCCTTGATGTACTGCAGATTGTAAAGATTATTGCACTTGCTTCATTTGTACTTTTCTAGGGTCCTTTGCTGTTAGCAGTTATCTGAGAGGGAGAGATGTGTGAATAAATTGCAAGTGCTTCTGTGCTCAAGATGTGAGATAGTTTTTTAGCCCTCACAGAAGTGAGATTCTGAAAGAACCCTACAGTAGGAGCACAAAAGATGAGAAGCTGAAGCTTTAAACTGGAGTTTGAGAACATGTAAAAGCAGAAGCAAAAGGCTCTGCGGGCCCAGGGCAGTGAAAGGAGATCCAAGAAAACCCTTCTCATGGCCCAGTTCTTTTAAAGTCACGTATTCAGTGATATTTGCAGTTTCTGTTCCTATTACATCTGCAGGTAGAGAAATTTCAAGTAAAGAGTATATCTTTCAGAAATCCTTATAGCTTTGTGATACTGAAAATACAAGGTATTAAAGTATGCATCTGATAACAAAGTGGCCATAACAGTTCATTGGCTTCAGCTAGAGATTTTGTTCTGAGGAAGCTTGGGAAAGTGTTTACAGAGGGATTTAAAATAGCAGTGCATAAAAACAAACAGAATCCCTATCCCTAACAACTCCACTCACTTATTTTCCCCTTTTGTCTTCTTTAAAGGCCAAAATAGTATTTTGGAGCATGTTAGCTCCCATCATAGATCAGTTTTTCTTTCTACTGGCACTAGACTCTCATTCCATCCTTAGAGAACAAAGAGACATGCTGAAGAACAAAAATGAAAATAGCTGTATCCAAGGCTTATTTATAACTTTGTCCAGAAGTTTGTCTAAACATATCTACAGTATCTAGGTGACTTGCTCAGCTACATACTGTTGCAGTGGGAAATTCTGTTATTTCAATCCAAGATATGAAAAGGAAGAGAAAGAAGAAAGAGGACAGATATCTAAGTAATAAGTCATGTATCTGTTTTAAAAAGCATTTCTTTATCTTGATTTGTTTCATACAGCTCATTATGGAGTCTGGCTATGAAAAGTTTTTAGGAGAAAAATTAATAAATACTGCAATTTGCCCTTGCAGTCATCATAGTTGTGATTTTCTGTTTTACTGTGTCCTTTGCACTGGCTGAGTTTTACTATTGATACTGAGCACTGAAAATTGCATGATTAATTTACTGACAGCTTGACCAGTAAGCACAGCCCACTGAAGCCTGCTATTACCCTTGATTTTCCAAGAAAGGGTTCTAGTCCAGCTATACAGCTCTGACAAGAGCTGGATTCATTTTTGAGCTCACCTCTGTGTGCTGTGAGGGTAATAGCAGCAGCTTGAGCCTCTGCTGTGTCCCTCTTTCCCTGTTACTCTGTGCTTATGGATACATGTTCTCTCTTGAAGCATTAGTTATGTTCTTCCTCATTCCCTTTGATCTTTGGACAGAGAAACAACTCTGCAAAGATTCTTCCCCCTTCACCATGCCCCTCACTTCCCCAAGTGCAGCAGCTAGTCTGGGTATGCACATGATGATGTGTCTATCTATATTCCTCCTTCCCCCACCCAACAAGGCAGCAACCTCAGGGTCTGAGCTGAGGATGAGGTAGTTGGCTGTTTTTCTGCATTCCCTCAGGAAATAAAGTCCAGATGGGAGCTGGATCGTGTTAACTGTACTGAATGTATGTGTGTATAATTTATGTGTGTATATATATGTGTGTATGTATATATACATACACAGTGAGCATTTGTCATCTGAATTATAACGTTAAAACGTGGTAAAATATGTACTGTGTGATGCAGAAAAGCCATAATCTATTGTTATATATCTTTGATGCCAATTTTTCCCTGGCTTCTTCTTTTTCATGTTACTGTGTAGGTTAATGTCTGGTGTGTCTTGCTGAGTAAATTACTTTGTTTCCCGTAATTCTAATACCACTCCTGAGCAGTTCTTCCCCTGGCCTCCATTTCCCACTCAGCTTTAGGCCTCTTCTGCTTTATGCTATAGCCTCAATTCTTTTTTTGGCCCCTTTTACTTTTTGCTTCTTTTCCTTTGTTTTTTGCTCCATCCTCACAAGTCCTCTTCAGCACATTTCTCTATCCGAGACATAGTTTCTGAGCTTCATACACTATTCCATAACTTCAGCCTGTAGTCTCACCATTTTGCCATGACCTCCAAGATCTATTGGTTGAAAATTATGATGCTGTTTCCTGACAGTGTGCTTTACAGACTGGGTGCAAGAAATAAATTGTTGCATTCAAAGTTTTGCTCAGCAGCTGAAATACTAGTCAAGCCATTTATCTTCAAAGACTTTGTCATTGCTAAATCTTGGCACAACCACAGATCTGCTCCTCAAAAGCAGAACTTGGTACGCATATTTTTTTTCAGTTTTGTGTTGTGATAGGAGCAGAATAAATGTTAAGTAATAAACATTGCAGGTGCAGGCAGTTATTTTTGGAAATGGTCAAAGGCAGCACCAGTAAAGTTCTCTGTAGCTGTATACAAGCCAATAGTCTTTGTTACTCCTCTTGGAGTCAAACCTTCCTTCATTAGCTTTCTTTGGTCATTTCCTTTCCCATGCATGTATCATATTTTTTCTACTGAAAAGAGAAATCTATCCAAGCAGATGCAGGACAAAGCAAGAGGAGCTAAAAGCTTTGGCCCAGCCCCAGAGAGATGACATGATTGGCATAATGCAATGAGTCCTGGGACTGGTGTGCCATGAAGGATGGTTACAGGCTCTTCAGGGGGGATAGGCAGGGCAGGAGAGGCAGGGAGGTTGGCACTGTATGTAATAGAGGGTCTGGAATGAATGGTGCTTACAGTTGGCAATGGCATGGTCAAAAGCCTCTGGATAAGGATTAAGGGACAAACAAGTAATGCAAATGTCATCATGGGAGTCTACTATAAACCTCCTATCCAGAATGGTGATGCTGATAAGTTATTCTTTAAGGAACTAAGGAACATCTCTAAGTTAACCACTCTTATCCTTATGGGGGACTTCAACTTGGCAAATGTTAGTGAATACCATACAGGTAATACAAGCAGGTCCAGAAGGTTCATAAACACCTGGATGATCACTACATGGTGCAGACACTAAGAGAGCCAACTCAGTAAGATGTCCTCCTTGATCTGCTGCTCATTAATAGAGAGAATCTTATGACTGAAGTGGAAATTGGTGGTTGTCTTGGCCACAGCAACCACAAAGCAATTGGATTTAAAACTTCAGACTGCTTAGGGAAAAAATGAGTAAGGTCCTCTGGGAAAATGTTTTTGATGGTGCTGGGGTCCATCACTACTGGTGACTTTTTAAGCAACACCTCCTATGGGCTCAGGAGCAGGCAATTCCAAAATGCTGGAAAAGCAGGTGAGGCAGAAGGCCAACTTGGCTAGGCAGGATCTTCTTCTAGAGGTAAGGCAAAAAAAAAGTAAATGTTTGACCAGCAGAAGCAAGGTGACATGGGAGGACTACAGAGATGCTGCTCTCCTCTATGGGGAGAAAATTGTGAGGGAAAAGCTCAATTAGAGCTGAAGCTAGTCAGTACTGTGTAGCACAATAAAAAGAACTTTTAAAAATATGCTAGTTGCAAAAGGCAGTCCAGAAATAACAGTGACTTGTTAAATTATGAGTATGTTCACCATACGAACAGGGACATAGACAAGGCAGAGAGGGTTAATGCTCTCTTCAGTCTTCAGAACCAGTCATGGACTATGGGGGTCTCAGTGCCCTCAGCTGAAGGATGAGGATTCTGAGAATTATAAACTTAGAGTCAACTCTGAACTTGTGAGGGAATCACTGCTCCAGCTGGATCCCTGTAAGTCTATGAGGCCTGATGGGATTCATCCTGGAATCCTCAAAGAGCTGGCTGATGTCATTACAAGACTTCTCTCAATGTCTTTTTGAACTGTTTTGGGAATCTGCAGAGGTCCCACTTGACTCGATGCTGGCTAATGTTGTCCCAGTTTTCAAGAACAGCATGAAGGAAACTACAGGTCTGTCAGTCTCATTTCAGTGCCTGGTAGAATTATGGAGAAGATTACTCTTGGAGTTACTGAAAAACACCTGAAGGATCATGCAGTCATTGGCCAGAATGGCTTCATCAGGGGAAAGCCCTGTTTCACTAGCTTTATTTCCATTTATGACAAGGTAACCCACCTAGCTGAGCAAAGGAAGCCTGTTCATGTAATCTCTTTGGACTTCGGTTGAGCTCTCAATACTGTCTTTCATGGTGTCCTTCTGGACAACATGTCCAGCATTCAGCTGAATCAGTACATCATATGATGGATGCTCAGCTGGCTCTTGGGTCAGGCACAAAGAATTCCAGTAAATAGAGTTACATTAGGCTGGCAAACAGTCACCAATGGGGTTCCACATGGCTCCAGTGTAGGGCCAGTGCTCTTCATAAATTACTTAGATGCAGAACTCACAGGAATACTAAGTAGATTTGCTGGTGATACTAAACTGGGGAGAACTGTCAACTACCTTGAGGGCAAAGAGGCCCTACAGAGAGATCTTGACAAATTAGAGGGTTGAGTAATCACCCACTGTATGAAGTTTAATGAAGGCAAGTGCTAGATTTTGCACCTGGGACAGGGCAACTCTGGATATACAAGAGGACTGGGTGATGAGAGGCTTGAGAGCAGCTCTTTGGAAAGGGACTGGGGGTCCTGATTGATGGAAAGTCATTGTGCCCTGGCAGCCAGGAGGGCCAGCTTTGCACTGGTGGGAATCAGGCACAGCATCCCCAGCCGGGAAAGGAGGAGGTGATTGTCCTGCTCTGCTCTGCACTCAGGTGGCCTCACCTCAAGTCTTGTGTGCAGTTTTGGACACCACAATACAAAAAAGACATTAAGCCATTAGAGAGAGTCAAGAGGAGGGCAATGAAGATGGTGAAAGGCCTTGAGGGGAAGCCATATGGGGAGTGGCTGAGATCACTTGGTCTGTTCAGCCTGGAGTAAAGGAAACTGAGGGAGACCTCACTGCAGTCTGCAGCTTCCTTGTGAGGGAAAGAGGAGGGGCAGGCACTGATCTCTCCTCTGTGGTGATCAGTGACAGGACCCAAGGGAATGGCCAGATGCTGAGTCAGGGCAGGTTTAGGTTGGATACTTGGTCTACACCCAAAGGGTGGTTGGGCACTCGAACAGGCTCCTCAGAGTAGTGGTAACAGCACCAAGGCTGACAGGATTCAAAGAGTATTTGGACAATGCTCTCAAGCACACAGTGTAACTCTTGGGGTGTCCTGTGTGTGGCCAGGAGTTGGATTCAGTTTTTCTTGTGGGTCCTTTCCAACTCAGAATATTCTGTGATTCTGTAAAAACATTTCTAACCCTCTCTTCAATTCTGGTATTCTGTGGGCCCATGAACAGTAAATACCATGCTAATGTTTCAACATTTTCCTTGGTTTTGAACCCTAAGATTCTGTGGAAGTGACTGCATAGCTAAACTAGTTTGAACCAATGAATATTCTTTCCAGTTAAATTTGGATAGATTTGGAAACATTGCAGTGGGAATTGTTAATTTGTTTGGAATGGAGTTTGTGGTTTGGTTGTTTTGGATTTTTTTTTAATAGCATGTGGTCTTACAGTCTTGCGTGTATTATGGGAATAACTACTTGTGAATTTACTACATTTTATTTGGACATTAATACCTACTAATCAATCTTTAAATATTTTAAGCATTTATTTGCAACAATATGGTGAGTGTTTCCCTTGAATAAATTTTATCTCAATTTTCCAGTAAGCTCTAGACACTTTATAGTGACCAGTATTTTCAAGCTGTGGCTATGGTGGAGTTAATTGAACAAGCTTTGGCAATAACCTTTTTTATTAGTGGAATAGATTTGGTAGACTTCAGGTCTTGCTAAAGCATTGTGTTATTAAGCAGAAGAAAAGTGCTGGTGGAACTGCATAGCTAATTAAGTACTTAAGGGAATTATGAGCACTTGTCAGTAATTTCTGAGGTAAAACTTGGCTGGAGTAAGTCTGTTGAACACTGTTCTTAAAAATCTCAGTTCTTTCCTTCTTTACCTAAAGAAAATTCTAGGGTGGGTGGATCTGTTGTATTCAGATTAGCTTTTGGTTACAAACCACTTTCAGGGAAGAGAGTTAATGTGACAGAAACATACAACAGAGGGGTGTTAGTTCACAGTTAAGTTTGTAGAAGCTAGAAAATTATCTTCACTGTTCCTAGAAAAAAATCAAAAAGTTACACGTGAAGGAATAGAGATAAGTATACCTAAAAGTTCTAGCTAAACACATAAATTATATGTTTACATGAGCATTTGTGAAAGCACAAGTAATCCCATGAGAAGGATTTGTTGACTATTTATTTAGTGAATATTTGCTTTTAAAAAGTATAAAACCTGCCAATAGAGGATGTGGAATTATCTTGGAGAAATGGGATCTCTTTCTAAGTATAAAAAATAAATATTGTTAGGTATACATATATCCTTTTGAAGACAACTTTAAAAATTAATGATTTTCCTTAAAGCAGACCTTTTCTTAAAGTAGATATCTTCAGTAATACTACCTTAGTTAAGAACAGGAAAAAAAGATGACTGTATAGAATTGGTGAAAGAACATGAATATTGAGTTACTACTTTCTGGAAAAGGATGGAAAATGGAAAACCTTGTACAATTACCTTGTAGAAGGTAATTAAATAAGCTGCTTTTATAATTCTGCAAAAAATTTAACTGCTGTCTCAGTGACCTTTAGAACATTAAATCCAAATCATAAAGGAGATTATGTGGGAATCATGAGAAAAGCAAGATCAGAAAGAGATTGCACTTTTTTCTCTTTGAATCAGAGCTACTGGTCTGTTCTTGAAGCTGTGTACTGTGATTTGTCCATTGCATTCTGTCTCAAATGGAATTGAAACAAATATTTTAGTAATTGTCATGTTCCTTTAGTCAACTGGCAATGATGGTGACCACTCTGAGGAGAAATACACTTCTCTATCTTTTTATCTTACAGCCTTCAACACTCTCCCAGCACAAAAGCCAGCTTTCATTTTAGAGTAAACTGCAGGGCTGTCTTATGTAGATGGGACTTTCTGTAAGTTATGCTTGCCACAACTTTTTAAAAATGGAGGTTATCTACAGTAGGATTGATGTGAAAATCATGATGCATAGAAGAAAGTACCTTGATTAAGAACTCCAACATCAAACTGAGAAGACAGGTCAGGGTGTTTTCCTTGCTTATGAGAGAGAACTCATCTCTCTTTGCTGCCTATTCAGTCATACCTGGAGATATTCCCAGATAACATATTGGGGAAACATATCTAAAGGCAAGTATTGCTGTAACTGGAAAAATTCCAGAAAATATCAGAGAATGAATGCAATGAATATTGCATTCATTCTCAACCTCCAATTTTGTTAAGCTATTGCTCCTGTCCATTAAACAATTTTTGTTTAAATGTTCTTGAAAATTTTCTTTTCCCATAGCTTGGATAGTACTTGTGGCTATTATACCAACACATGAGGGGTTTAGCTGTGATATTAGACCGGTTCCTATTGGTTGTGCTAAGAAACAGCTCATATTGGGGACTTCAGTTTTGCACATGCTTATCATAAAATACATATCCATATCAGCTTTTCTGAGATATGATGACTGCATATTTGTTCCACTTGAACTTAGAAATCCAGGTTGTGCCCCAGATCTAATCAAATAAAGCTGTGCAAAAGTAGAGCTCAAGGAGGTAACATGGAGACACTCAGACATTAGCCAAAATAACAGTATCCTGACAATCATTGCATCTGGAAGTATTAATTTTCAAGATATGCATAATCCAGTTCTTTTTCAAAATGGTATTTGCAGCTACTTAAGAATATTGAAGATGGCAGTGAAATGAACTAAGATAATTAGTACATGTATTTTCCTATTGAAAAGACAGAGAGGCTGTTCACAGCATGGCTTTGATGCTTGTTTTGGTCTGCAGGTTTTTCTTTTCAGGGGACTTAATTTTATAACTTCTTTATTTTAAACAGATCTGAATGCCACAAAAACATCTGTGAATGTAAAAGCCAGGTACAATGCTTGATAGCTGCAGAGACCTTAACCAGTAACACCACATCAACTGAAATTAGTTGATATTTTGAATATGACACCTTTTCCCAGTCCAGTGTAGCTTTTTCTTTGCATGCTTCTCACAGTTACCTGTTCTTCTAAAGATTTCAGGACTATGAGGATTGTGCCAGCCTTTTCTACCTAAAGCAGTTGATGCTTTAGTTATTTCTTCTTGACCGTCAGTTCCAGCATACTGGTGGTAACAATCAGAAATTCAGATTACAAAATAGGCATTTGATTTTTGATTTGATGTCAAAATATATGCACATCTTTTGAAAGGCAAATGGTGCTTATGTAGCTACAGTAACCAGTGCAGCATGAGGCAGAGAGATAGCTTGCTCAGGAGGGGAAGGAACTAAACAGGGGAATGAAAAAGTAGTAATTCTTCTTTTCATGAGTAAAAATGCATTTTTAAACATAAGCTTTAGAGGAAAAAAAAATGGGAGCAATCATGCACTTTGTAGGTGAGTTGTACTCTGTTATCTAAACATTAAGAGGAATCAAAGATGTTCTGAAATTTATATTGTTCATTTCTGTCTTAACCCTATCCAATGCTGAGACATGATTTATTTTTTTCAACCACAGTTTCAGAACACTGGTGGTAGAAATAATTGAACTTTTGTTACATTTGTTCCATTTGCTGGAAGTCATCCTTAGTCAGGTCTGCTCTTCAGGCATTCCCTTCATTCAGATGCATGTAACATCACATTACTGGACACAGCTGAAGCTCCTGGTCTCCACAGCATGTATGACAAGATCAGACTAAACCAATTTTATTATACAGCTGCAGCTTCAAAGTTTGTGACCTGTTACAGTGCTGGTAGTAACTTTGCTTTTACAGTAAGTTAAAAATGTGTGAAGTGAGCAGGAATTAGCTGTATTTTTGGAAGGCTTTAGTTTGAAAGGAAAAAAAATACAGTAACTGTTCATTACCTCAGTACCAGAGAATTAATTTGGATTTCTGTGAAACTAAGCCATATTGGCTGCAAACAGGAATTTGTTCTTGGAAGGATAACAACAGCCAGCCTGTTGCCCTTGTTTACACTGTAAAGGTACATAGAAAAAGAGAGAATTGCATCCAGCATGCACTCTGTGTAATTAAAACATAAAAAGTACTGCTGGTTTGGCTTTCATTCTAAACAAATGTCAGGGCAAATATTCAAAACTAAGGAGAGCCAAGCCGAGGCTGCAAAAATCTTTGCTGTCAAAAATCTCTGTGTGAATTAAGATGACAGTTTTGGCAATTTCATTACACCCTTTCTGACCAAAAGAATTCAAACATTTGTGCTTTTATCTACACCTGGATTCAAGCCCCCACTGACTTAGGTGATGTGTATTTCAGAGGTGCTTAAAATCCATATGAGTTGCAGCCTACTTCTCGAGCCTGTTCATTTCTCTGCACATTTGTGGTGGTGGTTGTGTGCTCGAGACTGATGCTGTCAATAGCCTGAAATACGCTGTCTCTTGCTAGGTTAATGCAGCAAATCTGAAATTTGCCTGGGGCAAAGAATGAACATACGAATACATAAATGAATTGGCAGATTTTTTTTGTTTGATATTATCCCAGAGAGAAGACAGAAAGAAAGCTCATGCGTCACTGAGGACACAAATCTTTGGAGCTAAATGCATCCAGATAAGGGCATGTAAGGATGGTGGAAAATATTTGCAAAAGCAGCTGAAGAAAGTTTGCTGCCAGGCTGTCTTGCCATGTAAACCATTACTCAGGCTGAAAGGATCTGTGCTTTGGAAGATAGATTTACTAAAGTCCTTCTATTTATTATCATTGCTTTGTAGACATTTTGAAATTCATCCCAAGAATGTATGTCTTAAGAGTTAACTTGCTGAGGGGTATGTATGTATGCATATATATATATATATATATATATATATATATATATATATACACACACATGTATCTATTTGGACAGTTTTTAAAGTGTATATAGTTAGAGAAAGAGATTCTGAAGAGCGGGTGGAAACAGAGCATCTGCAGGAAGAGCTGTGTTTCCTTATGCACTGCTTTGAGTTTTTTGTCCCAATTTAAAATAGTACTGAAAGAGGAAGAGAGGAGCTCTCCAAAGGTATTTGAAGAAATTGACCAGTGCTCACCTTTATTGTTAAATTTTTAAACCAACTGCTTCCTTGCTTAAATACTATAGGGACGATAATCTACTTTTCAAGCAAGTTGCCTTGACTAGGTCTTGGGTGACACTTCCACATGGACTGTGCAGAGTTCGGGATCATCTGACACAAAACCAGAGATCTGGAAGGTTGTTAAGGACTCTGCCTCTCCTGTTAAAAGTTCCCCAGGATCCCCAGTCCATTGCTGTCATATTTGCATACCTTGTTCTTAAATAAAATTCCTATGTAGCTTTGCTACATAACTTGCTCCAGCGTTTAAATGCCACTGTTGTAGGGTAGAGGAAGGAGAGTTCTACATTGTTTGTGTCTAAGCTAGGCCTGTTCTTATTCAAGTTATTGTGACTTATCATCCTCAATGGACATGAACAATGATTAAATGCCATTTTCTGATGTCAGCTGTTGTCTGATTTCTGACATTTCATTTGATTTGCCTATCTTCATTCTCCTAATTTCCTGACTAAATAAACAAGAATTTTTGCCTCTCTGTGCTTGACATAGTTTGTCACTATGTTTTTAAAACCATTTGGTAGTTTTCTTGTTCTAAAACTTTCCAGTTTGCTGTATTTTTCTTGAAGTGCAGTGGTAAAACTGGATTCAGTGTCTAATAGCAAGGAATAAAGGAAAACAGCTCAATTTCATGTCTTATACTGGGCTGCCCTGGAATTATATTTCTTTCCCTTTTGAAATAATACTGTTCATTTCCAAGTTTTAATCTCATAGATTCTCAAGAGATGCTTAACATGTTAATGCTAATTTTCCATTAGCATTACTATCATGCTTTGAATATTTTCCTGAGTTTCATCATTAGAACACCTCTAGACAAATGATGAAGATTATTGTAAGTGGCAGTTGTTACCTGCAAATGAATTACAGCCTCTGCAAATTAAGTGTCATCAACCAATTTGAGAAATGTGTTTCTCTATTTCACTTTTCCAATTAAGGCTGAAATCCTAAGCGCTCAACTTAGTATACAGAGCTCTTTGAAATGCTTCATTGGACTATATTATTTCAGTTTGATAGAAAAAGAAATCACTGGTTGTCTCTGAATAGCTGAATATTCAGACTGAATAGCTTTACACAGCCATATCATAGAAATTTCAGCCAGGCTCTGTTTCCCTGATTTACTAGGGAACTTAGTGCAGCTCCTGAAGGCTAACTCAGAAGCCATAAACTGAAGTGTATTAAAGCTACTTCTTGTTGCCTATCTGCACGCACTTCAGCCTGACAGAGAGATAAACATCAGGTTTGGCATGATTCAATTTTCATTTTCTTATTACCCTACTCTGTTTAGAAATGGACTGTGATACTGTTTTTCTGTGTTTAGTGTGGATGTTGAACTTACTAACTTTAAATTCTCTGGGTACTCATTTCCTTGTGAAAAATGTGTGTATTTGCTTAGGGGGTTTTGTTTTCAGACATAATCAATAGTGCTTCAGAAAATCCTTTACTTGAAATCCACTCCCAAGCATGTAGCTCATTCTTCTTTTCATACACTGTTGTGACTTACTTGGGTGAAGTGTACATTTCACCTTTACAGCCTATTGAGTAGCATAAGCAAGCATAAGCAGGCCTTTTTCTGGAAAAACTCTGTTTATTAGTCAAGTATAAAATTTGTGAGAATGAGGAATGAAAGCTGTTTCTTAATGTATTACTTGAAATTTTCAAGGGAGGATGCATGTCTCCATTAAAAGCTGGCACAGGTGAAGCCAAAGGTGAAGCCAAACTTGAAAATTGCTGCCTTGAAGTTGGCTGATTTTTGGGTTGGGTTTGTTTTCTTTTGTTTGGGTGGTGTCGTTGTTGTTTGTTTGGGGATTTTTAATTTTTTTGGGGGGTAGGTAGTCTCAAAAGTGACAAAATTTGGTTTCATGGCAATGCTGGCCTAGGTGATTAAGGACTGGGAGGTGAACGGAAGGACTGTAAGGGGAGAAGCAGCTGGCACCTGCCCACCCGCCTGCCAGCAGATGCTGAGCCTTCCTGAGGGACATTCCCTTCTGATCCACTCTTCCCACCATCTCCTGTCCATTTTCTTTCCATGTCTTCCTTTACATTTATTGCACCAAATTTCTGGACTTATTGAGGCATCTCTTTCTGGAAGAGACCTTATCCCTGCCTCTTAACATTCTCTTGGCTCCCTGTAGACGGGACAGTTTTCCTATCTCTTCCCCAAAACAGAGTGGAGGAGACTTGCTTTCTTACTGTAACTGAGAAGACCTCAGCTGAAAGCTGAGGGAATTATTTTACTTGGTGGTCACCAGCTAACAGATGAATATTTCTAGGGCAAGGGATATAGTTCTATGTCTGTTTGTGAAATTAGGCAAATGTCTGCTCTTCTGCTGGGATTTAATGTAAAAATGCAGTCCTTGTTACAAGAACTTCACTGTTTTCACATTTTGGATTTACTTACAACAATGGAATATGAAATGTTTTAGTTAGGAATTTTACAACTATTGTCTTCTGCATCTATTCACTTAATTCCTTCTTGGCTTTTGAGAGTATATGTGTATTTTTTCATTTTTTTCTAATGCTGGAAATTACCATTGAAAGCACTTGCTGAAGAATGAAGTCTCTCTAACCATAGAAACGTAGAATTTAATATTATCCAAGAAAATTTGTTATCTATGATTCTTGTTTAGAATTTTGGCACTGGTAATTAAATTATTAAGTTGGGTATTGGAAATAAATTTGCCAATTACATGCTAGTCTGATTTTTTTCCTATCTCTGTCATCTGAATTTGTCTATTTACCTGATTCAATTCCATGTTTTCCATGACATTCACATGTAATGGGGCTGAGCCCTATTTACTCAACAAGGTTATAAAGACCCTGTAAACTAATATTGAACCAGTTATCAGAGTTTTAAACAATCCTGTGTGACTTCACTGGAGAAATGGAGTGTGCTACAAGTTTCAAATGTGATAGCAATACTGATTTCTTCACAACTGTGTTAAGAACAGCTGATCTCCAGTAGAAACCACCCATGTTGGGCATTTCCAGCAATAAAGCCATCATAACATTACTGTAAAATGTTAAATATTAGTGCAGTCTGGAAAAATAAAATTTCCTGTGCTGTTTAAGAAAATGGGAGTGAAAATTGCTGGAAGTGCAATCCTATCCTGTGAGCTGGTAAGAGGAATAAATTAGCTCTGTGAATGCGAACTGCTAAATGGCTGCAATTCCACTGGGAAATCTTGCTGCTGAGAACTGCTTCACAAGGATGACTTTTCTTTTTCCCAGTGTAACCCAGGCTGTGAATGGCTCTTCTTAGAGCAATAACATTTATGTGTTGCCTCATGGGTATGTGTTCACAGAGATATGAAGAATAAACATTAAGTTATGCAGTTATTGCAAAGTTGCTACAAGGAATTAGTTAATAAATAACATAAGAAATTAATAATTAACTGCCTTGTCTTACATCTTCCTGATCTTTATTCTGGTACTTCACAGGAACCTAGTTTATCTTCCATCCCCACTTATCTAGTCATGCTTTCTCTTTCATGTTTCCTCTCATTTTGCTTTATTGCCACTGCTCATCTGTGAGTGTATGGTGTTTACAGCCACTGCCAAGCAATCCTGAGGGCTATTTTAACTAAAGCATAAATAAAGGATAGTTTCATCTTTGTCCTTAAACTAACCATTTAATCAGTAATGTGAGTTAGTAGAGACACTATAGAAAGAAAGATGTCAGACCTCTAGTTTCAAAGACACAATGTTGTTTTCTTCATTAATAACACTGATTCCAAATACATTCCTAAGTACAAATTACTTCAGGTAAAGCTCATTATTTTTTTGGTACTGTTTTGCAGAGGATTTCCCAAGAAAACAGGCAGAACTGCTAGGATAGCATCAGATGAAGAGATTCAAGGGTCAAAGGATGCTGTAATTCAGGATCTGGAGAGAAAACTTCGCTTCAAAGAGGACCTTTTGAACAACGGGCAACCGGTATAAAAACCTAAAATACCCTGGGGAATGGGAGTGAATGAGGGTGGGCACCATTGGTAGTTTCTGAGCTATGCTACATATAAAATAATTGTTGTAGATTGCTTTTTATGTATTTATAATTTTTAATTGAACTTTCAAAACTGCATTTCCAAAAGAACAAAAGATAGAACAAAAAAACAATTTGTTCTATCATTCCTTCTCCTATTTGACAACTTTACTTGGACTCAACAAAGCAATGGAAGTCACCAAAATGGTGAATTTGCATAAGAAGCCTGCGCAGTCTGTACCTCCATGACTTTTTGAGCCTCAAGGGCCATTTGCTTTCGACTGTTCATTACTGAGTGGATGAATATGCACAGCTCTGATTCAGTCCAGGCTCATTCTACCTTGTGCCCAGCCACTGGATGATGGGGGAAGCAGTAGGTGGTAACTGGACATCAGGGGAGGTACAAGGCAGTTCATCATGAAAAACAACCCAGTAGGAATCAGGAATCATTAGATTCTGCAGCTGGGGGGGGGCTTCTTTTGACTCATAGAATTTTGACCAGTAGAACAGAAATAACCCATAGTACTAACTTGCAGACTCAAGGGTTGATGAACTGCTTGAGGAGTCAAGAAATGAGGTAAAATGAGCATATCAAGTAATGGAAATGCACAGCCACAAAGAGCTCTGTTCCTTTTTATGCACTTAAGATACACATGAAAGATAAAATACCAAATTCTTCCTGCTCAGAGTTGATGAGAAGCAACTTTCCTAAGAATTTTTTACAGTTATTAAGACACTATCTTTGAAGCAGGGATTTCTTCTAAGAGGAAAGTAATTTTTAAAATGTAAACTGTCACCTCTGTTTTGTCAATAAAATATTTTTTTAAAAGTCTGAATACCTTGGGATGCCTTTGTGTCACTTTGAAAGGAAGTAGAATTTTACATTTCTCAGGACAATGCCCAGAATTTTACTAAGTTTGCTTCTAGGTCTGAGCTGTGAACTGTGGTGGCGTAGTTCAAGAAAGCCCATTGAGTCAGACTGTCTATCAACATTGCTCGATTTTGGTTCTTAATAAGGTCAATGGAGTGAAGTAGGGAGAATGTTCAGAGTGTCTGCTGCTTCTGTTACCTTTCTCCATTGACTCCACAGCATTTGGCAGTTTTCTGTAGCAGTTAAGCAAAATCACTGCCAGAGTGTATTAGTTCCTGTTTTTTCCAAGGAAGTGGGCTGAGAATGACTGTCAATGCCTATTTTGGAAAGTGAGGGAGATGTTTGGCCTGGACAAATGAATGGAATGTCCTGAGAATGCCCACATGGCCCAAGGTATAAAAAAAAAGAGAGACCAACTGTGATCAGATGATGTGGGTGCTTGAACTAAATAAACTCTGTTTTGGTGCTTGCCTTGCGGCTTTTGCCTTGCAGATTCCTGCTGTCTTGGGTAAATTCTGTATGTGTAATCATGGCAGTGGGCACTTGGAGTGACTGCAGAAGAAATATAAGTGAAGAAAAGTTCATGATTTCCTTAGATGCTTGTAACCGAGGCAACACTGCTACCTAGTTGCCACGAGTTTCAGCCTGCTAGTTTAGCTGCAATATGACATTAAGACAAAAATTAATTACATGAGATTTTTTTTTAAAAAAGCATACATGCAGTAGATGTAATATTTACAATTTCCATTCTTCATTCAGTTTTCATTTTTCTCCTTAAATGAGGTATTTCACCATGAAATTAATTTGTCTTCCACAAACTTGCATTTTTTTTTGCAATGTTGATTTGTAGGAAAGTGTCTGAAATGCATTTGTAAATGCAGGAAGAAAACTAATAATGAAATAATTGGCTTATGCATTAAGATTTTCCTTTAATTTGTTTTCTCAGTGTAAATTGTCTTTTATAAGCTGTCTGCTAAATTTCTGAAAGAGTAAGAAGAAATAGAAATTTTAAAATCTTGAAGAATACATTTTTCTGTATTTTGGACAAAATATTCAAGTAGAGTAGAATCTCCTTATCATTTTGTGGCAGTGTTTTCTGCCTTGTGGTTCTAATGTAAAAACTGAGCAGAATGACTTGGATAAGATTTGGGATGATTTGATATGCCCTCTTCTGTTGGCCATGATTTAAGCAGTTCCTATTGCTCATTCTGACCCAAGTTCCTGGCATGAGGATGGAAACAAATGGCAGAGTCAGTGTAAGGGTTGCTTAAGCCAAAAGAGCCACTTGTAATACTAAAAAAATGCATTACAATCTGTGGTAGAAAATTTCTGTTAGAAATATATTGCTGCTCTCTTTTATCAACATTACTTTAAGCATTGCTTACTGTGTACTGCTTTGTCATTGGAAAATACTATTTTTTTTTCTTTCTTTTGCTTCCCCCCTCATGTCCTTTTTATTTTTTGTTCAGAGATTAACATATGAGGAAAAAATGGCTCGTCGATTGCTGGGAGCAGACAGTGCTGCAACTGTCTTCAACATACAGGAACCAGAAGAAGATCCTGCAATACAGGTGCCACATAACTCTACAATTTCACAGGACAAAATGTCTTTCAGCTTTTCTCTTTTACTGACTATGATTGTCATTAAAATAAAATCCTACATAAGACAATAAATATATACAAGATAGGATGGTTATTGATTACAGAAGTCATATGTTATCTATTAGTGAAATAACCTGGAGGATCACATGTCCATGGCTCAGTTTTTCCATAAGGCTGAGACTTCTCGAATGTCTCCTTTCTGCTCTAAACTCTTCTGTTTATCCTGTTCTGTCCTGACCTTTAAGTCTCTGAAGGCAGAAATGCATCTCCTATCTTGAAACCATCTTCTCTTTATTTGTATAATAGGCACTTTTTGGGTGCAGACCAAAACCACAACAGAAAGTCTGCTTAAAAGGCCAGGTACATGCTCTCCATTGTTTAGATGCCAGAGCTGCTATTCAGAAATGTGTAGCATTCGTTTGCTTATGGTGCTGCACAAAGCACATTCTCCTGATAAAAACTGAGGAACTGTCATGGATATCTCTTGGTCTTCTTTCTCCTCTTGATCTTTTCTTCTACCCTTGCAGGAAGCTCGCTCTGTTGGTGCTTCTGTAGTGAGTCCCATGGATATTCAAAAGGTTATCATTTTCACCTTTTTCTGTCTTGTTTTTTTTGTCCGTTTTTCTTTCTGTCCCCTTTCCATTCTGCTGTTCTTGGTTAATAACAAGAGGTCATCTAGCATTAATAACTGTGGAGAATTGGACTGCACTCCATTTATGAGGATGTTCAAGTTGTTCTGGAAGCCTGTGTGAGTGCAGACAGTTTAACAGCCATTATCATGTGCTCCACTATCTTTGTGCTGTAACAATAACATACACTGACATGATACTAACTGTCATATACTTCATGGTTTATTTTTATGGTGCACTTCAGGAAACAAAGAAATTTTAAAACTATCTGCAGCTTACAAGGTATTCCTCTGCTCTTCCATTTGTTGCAATTATCGAGGGTTATGATTAGTTCTGTAACTAATGGCAGAAGCATGTCATGTCATTCTCAGACCAGAGGCAGCAACAGGGGATGGGGATGTGAAAGGATACTTTGCATGAGATGCATGTTCTGTTCTTAAATACAAGAGTCAGAGACAATGGCCAAAAGCAATTTGAAAGAGTGTCTGAATTTCTGCTGACTGAGAAGAGCATTGGCTAATATTTTTTTCTCCTGCTTTTGAGCTATTTTACAGTCTGACATTATCACTCTTATCAGTAAGATTCCAAGCAGGAATTCTGCAAAGTAACAGTTCAAGAAAGCAAATAACAGTGTATGTCAGAAAATCATAACAAATTCAAGCAAGTCACTCAATGAACCTTTCTGCTCTTCTTGCTATATCTTCAATACAATTATGGTAAATTTTGTTTCTAAGGGAGGATCCCACACAAAGGGAATCATAGCAACAGGAGTAAAGGGAAACAACTATCATGGACTGCCACTGTTGCAATTTTCTCTTATTTTTCTCCTCATTTTTACAGGCAACTGTAAACAAAATAATTTTATCATTCTGGTTCAGCCTCTGGTAGAGTTCTATGCAAATAGCAGATGTGAACCATATGGTCTTCTAGCCATCTGGAAACAAAACCCACCCTAAATCTGTCTGTACCCTCAAGGAAATGTTAGTGTGTTCCTTTTGTCTTTATGAACTGCCTCAGAATACTTTTATTCTTAGAGGATTTTTTTTTAAATGGAAAGAAAGCAACCAATGACTTTCTTTCCCCTTATAAATTAGACCTTAAGACAACATGAAATACAGTTTTTGCCTCATACCAGATGTCTCGATTGTTTCATAGGGAAGCTATTGGAGACAAGGATTATAGTGTTTTTCTTCAACAAGATACAGTTTCCTTTTATATGTAAAAACTTAATGGCTTGTTAAAGATTGGTAAAATAAAAAAATCCAAATATTAAGAACATATCTTCCTGAGCAATGTGTTGAAGCTGGACACTAATATCTACGTCTCATTTGACAGGAATATAAAGTCTCCAGCTTTGAGCAAAGGCTGATCAGTGAAATTGAATACAGGCTGGAGAGATCTCCTGTGGAAGAATCAGATGATGAAGTGCAACATGGAGATGAACCTATTGATAACAGTATGTCACCCTATTTTGAGATAAAGCTGAAGCACTACAAAATCTTTGAGGGAATGCCAGTCACATTTACATGCAAAGTGGCAGGAAATCCAAAGCCAAAGGTAAGAAAAAACAGTAAATCTTTCTAGAACTTCTCTGAAGAGTTCTGTGTTGGTCCTTTACCATCAGGCTCTGGACTCTATGGGCTGTATCTTACAGGAACAGGAGATATTCACACTTGAAAAGAAAATCTTCTATCTAGCATAAACTGCTGAATCTCTTTTGGCACAACTGGAGTTATTCAGTCAAAATCTAGTAAAAAATGCTACTGTGAGGCTTCTGCTCTCAGTTACTTCCTCCTGAGGCTTCTTCTCAATTATTTTACTTGGAAGGAAAGCTTCTGTCATTTTCAGAATTACCTTTCAGGGTACATTTGTGCACAGAATGCAGTGCAATGCTAGAAAGCCCCATGTAAGCTGGCATAGGAGTCCCAAAAGCCACCTCATCTTGCAAGCATGGGTAATTAGTTCAGGCATGGTAACATGATAATGCAAAAATATGTGGGTTTTAGTTCAGAAGCCAGCATGGTGTCTCTCATTCTTCAGCATCTACACACACTAACAAGACTGGATTTTACTGGAATGTAGAAGAAGGTGTAATAAAATACCATAAGCTACCATATATCCCAACAGCAAGATGAGACATGATGGTGAGGTTTTAATGATGAACTTCTGAGGGAGGGTTGGGCTTGGGAAGCATTTCCTTGTAGCAAATGTAAACGTACCAGCTGTATGATGTCAGTAGTCTGGAAGAATGCCCTCCTTGGATAGGTTGCATACAACCATTTCAAAAATCGCTTGGCAATCAACTGACTGATTATGCAGCAGGCAAACAGCAGCAGCTTCTTCAACTCCCCTGCCAAAGCCAGTGTCTTCCCTGAGAAGTTCTCACAGCTCTCACAGAGACCTCTTGTGGACAGGGGCTCTTATCTTCTTAGACAATATCAATGATGCTTTGTCTGTTATATAAGATCTTCACAGAAGCACTCACATCCAAATCTCTCCTCCAGTGTAAGTTTTATGGGTATTCAGCATTTCAAACAGAGAGAAATGTAAGTGACTTTATATGCCAAATGATATATGTATATGATACTGTACAAACTGTTAATTTAAAAAAAAAGGACTTTATGAGGTAGCAGAGGAAGAACAGAGAACTAGGACTACATCTACATCAGCAAGGAGTGCAGACCAGAAGAAGAAAATCTCTAGAATGAGATCTCCACCCCTACACACGTCAGAAGGTTTTACTCCAGGCTAGCTCTAATCTCGTCCCACAGACTGAAGCAGATGCACACTAGATGAGTTCTTGGAGCACACTTTCTGGCTTAGTTTCATCTGAAAGGAATCCAGTTCTGTGCTCCAAGAGCACAACATGATGTGAACCACTACAAAGTAAGCGGGGTAGATCAGTATACTTGTATCGAAAAAGCACTCCTGCTTCAAACTGAAGAAACAGACACTGGGAAGATAAGCCCAGTCTGACTGAAACCAAACTTTTCATGTCTAGCCTTACTTCTGAGATGACCCTAGGTAAGAGTCTGTTGTGCTGGACAAGGGTGGAATGCAAATGGGTCTGTTGCTGACAGAAGTGCCGTGTGTGCAGAGATATTCTTTCTGCCTGAGGCTCATGACTAAGTTGCTAGATGACCTATTATGAGTCAGCCTTAGTCAACTTCACCATTCCCTAATTTCCACAGTTTCCAATTAAGGTGTAGTTTCTCTCTCTCATTTAAGACAGATGAAAGGGGATGTCTTCTTTCCCTTGGTGGGGTGATAAGGATTGCACAGCCAAGAAGCCACATTCCTAGCACTTCCCCCAAAGCTTGCCCTTACAGAGGAGTATCTGATGAGAATGCCCTGTGAATTCACAGCCATGTTCTGTTTTCCTGCAGTGTCAAATTGTGCACATTAAGAAGGGATTTGCTCTTGCACCTGGAACTCTGGCCCTTTGTTCCATTCACTCGCAGATGCTTTGTGTAATTTGTTAAGTTGCTTGGATGGAACCAATATCAGTCCTGTTATATGGCTGCTTGTTAGCCAGGCTTCACAAATGTCCAAGACCGTCTTCCCCTCATCTGCCAGAGCATTCCAAGACAGCAGTTTTGAAAAGCTCAATGGCTGAGTGCTGCCCTTCTGCTGTCGTTTGTTGAAGCTGGAAGTGTTGCTTGTGAATAAATTTTTTACTCTGGCAAATGAAAAGCTGGAAATAATTTACTAACTTGAAGCTCCTCCCTTCTAAGTATTCTGTCAGGTCTGCCAAGGAATGGCTTTGGGAAGGACTGTAGTGTTTCTAAAATCTGGCATTCATTACAAGGGATTTTTCTAAGCAGAGTTATTGGCTTGATTATTTTTTCCCCTGAACATGCCATGTAAATTGAATACTGATGTGCAAATTCTGTCTTCATATGTATGACTTTTTAAATCTGAGCCTACTCTTTGTTATAACCTTTGGTATAATGTAAAACTATTTTCTCATTGAAATGAGAAACCTGTGGTGCTACAGAAGGGGCTATGGAATACTTCTTTTTAAGGGATTAATTCTCTTCAGAATTAAGACAGTGCCATACAAGAGAGTAATTGAGACACAAATGTTACATAAATCTCATACTGCTCACTCTTCACATGGCTGAATATAATTCTTGGTGATTAAAAATGCTTGTGCTGCCCAAGATCAAACCCCCCTTTGTGCTGTGTATACCATTGTATTCCTAGTCATTGCACACTGGTTTCTGAAAATCTGGTGCAAATAAAAGCAATCCAGATGCAGTGTTCAGTGCTTACGTAGTTTAATGGTACATTTATTGAAAGTTATCCTAGAAAGAAAATATTTCACTGCAAGGACCATTGTCTCCTGCAGTGGTGCTTTTTTACTTATTAACTCCATGTAAGATAAAAGTAATATTAAGAATTTATTGCTCATATGGGATGACAATGCTTTTAAACTCAGTTGATATAAGTTTTGGACAACATATACATGATGTTTGGATAGCTGGTTCAGTTAATATTTGTGTGTATTTCCATGCATGTCTCCTGATATTTCTGATAAGTGTACTGTTATTAAATAGTTACTACTTAATGCAGTAGATTTCCAAGCAACATTATGACACATGTAAAGCATGCAAGTTAAAACTCATTTTTTGCAGCAATGTTGTTTTAGCACCCATTAGCATGTGTATGTAAGTGATCAAATATCTCTTACATCTCCAGTAAGTGCTCTGTCAGCAGACAAGAAGATGACTAAACCTTTTGTTCAGGCCACAGAGCCTCTGCAAGGCTGCTGACAGACAAAATGGGAAACAAGTATAACCAGCTATTGAGGAAATGAAATCATTTCAACTTACGCATAATGCCTGTTAATATAAAAAAATCATACACAGTGATAAATGTTTAAGGAAAATTTTCACTGATTTTCACCAAAAAAATCCTCCATTGTTTTTTGTTAAATTCAAACGTATACCCTTAACTTTGCCCCAAGTGAGTGAATTTCAAGCTTTGAAACATTGCACCTATGAAGAACCCACCAGATTAAACTCTATCAGGAATGGAATTGCACATTGCTCTGTCACTTCATTTTTTACTAGAGAGCCAGCGCCCTTTCCTCACTCTTAAGACCTAAATTCCCACTTCAAGAATGAGCTTAAGCAAAATGTGTGTTTTCCTCATGCTAAATAGTCCCAGCAGGACCAGGACAAATACAGTTGTACTTTGAATGAGTTGGCCTCCTAAAAATGATGTAGGTATCTTCATAAGTGTCTCAAATGCTGAACACAATTGATGTTATGTGTAGTACACGTTTCAGAAACAACAAGTAAATAATGTTCTACTTAAATATGGATTTGGGCAGCTGAGTACAGCCTTCCTAGTATAACATTTTTCAGATATTCCTCTGTGTGTGTTCATGCACACATTTACTTTTGATTCCAGCAGATATCAGTTTGGGATTTTACTTTATTATTATAATGTAAAAAAAAAAACTCCTGAAAGCTAGGTCAATTTTTTTTCCCTTCAAGTTTGAGGCACTAAAAGTACATTTTTTTCGTGTGTAATTCATGGATTACTGTAAGATATTATCCCGCATACATCACTTTTTTGGCTCACTGAAAGTATAGATTGGGTCAGCCAGAGAATAAAATTATGTATCAAAAGTATTGGAAAAGCCCTCTGTTTGATAGCCAGTGTAACTGTTCTGTGCAGCTTGGAGCTGTGCTGGTGCTGGCATGCAGTTATTAAGGGATGTCCACGTGCTGCTTTGCTTTGAAGTATTTCCTATGACTTTGCAAAGCTGTCTGCTTGCGTAGCTGGCCTGTCACACCGGGGTGACATTGTTAGGTTCAATCATGTCACTACACTGAGCTGCTCACTGCCAGCTGAGCAGCTCTATCCCCTCTGGTATTTTGGTCCAGTCCACTCAGCGTAATGGATATGAGACAAAACGGGTGTTTCAACAGTGAGATCATTGCTTCTATTTTATTCATCACTGAATTAATTAAGCCTATCATTATCTTGGGGTTTTTTATTTTCTGAAAAGACGGCAAAAGCATTCTCAAGGTTTTTCTGCAACTTTTTCAGATTTAGGCAGAATAAATGTAAAGTTAGTGATCTCTGAAATCAATAATCTCTTCTTTGTAATGACATTTAGTTTCAGTTCTTGAACTGTTCAGCCCTTATGCACCTGTACATTCTGTTGGAAATTGTTCAGGCCGTTGTTTCTCTTTGGACCACTGATAATCTTGTAACTGTTAGTGAAAGTGACTCATAGAATGAGGAGTTGATCAAAGCAGTTTTCTTTTACTACCTACCAGAGAGTTTTCCAGCAGTTAGTTAGTGCTATTTATATTTTTGATATATTTATGATATTTTTAGCAGTTCGTTAGTGCTATTAAATGAGAAATTATGGCAATGAGCACCCACCTCTTACCAGCTGTGCTTTGCTTTTTTTCCTGTAGATTTATTGGTTTAAAGATGGGAAGCAAATTTCTAAACGGAGTGATCACTACCGAATTCAAAGAGAACCTGATGGAACTTGCTCACTGCATACTGCAGCCTCCACCCTGGATGATGATGGGAATTACACTATTATGGCTGCTAACCCACAGGTAAATGAAGGTTTGGCTCCAGAGCAAACATCCTTCTGGACATAAATCTTCAGAAAACTATCTCATCTCACATGTGCATGATTTAATTAAATGATGAAGTCACAATAAAGTAAAGTATGCAAGTTAGATTTCTGTTTTCATCTTGCATCAGTAGGGTGGGACCTTTCTATCTCCAAGAGATTAGCAACTCAACAGTAGTTTTTTTTCCTATGGTTTGAGGTTTCAGGGGGAGGGGTATCATTTTTTAATTAGTCTTACACTAGTTGTTTCAGCTGATAGCATCTCAGTATTCTAACTGAGCATGGCTAGCACATATATATAAAGGGAGAAAAAGATCCAGTTTACCAGCAGAAGTAACCCAGTCCAGAGATTTACCTTTCTTTTGTTCACCCTACTCACTGACTGAGGCCAATTTTTTTAAATGAGTGGGAGTACATCACACCCCAACATGCTTTACATCAGCAGATTGCAAGTCTGTAAGGCAAAAAAAATCTAGCTCTATTCTGTAGCAGTCCTGTGTTCATCTTAAGCAGCGCTTTTCTGAAACACACAGTGTTACTGGCTTGGCAATGCCACTTTTTCTTTGCAGATTTAATACAAGAATTGAGGTACACAGCAGAAGCCCACTAGTTCATTAGACACAGCCAAACTTATAGATCGCTCATCCTATGGAAGTAGCTTTTTCAATCCACTTTTCCTACACCACAGCAAATTGAGGGGAAAGAGTTGCATGTGAGAAACCAAAGCAGTAACATAACTTTTGGGATGTAATGAATTATTTTCTTCTGTAGTGCCAAATATCTTGCCAAGACTAGGCCTGCAAGCAGAATCACACTGTAGAATAACAAACTGTATCACTGAGACAGAGTTTAATCTAAGCAGGAGTGTTGTGCTCTGTTGTGCACGTTGCTAGGTTACTCAGCGTGATGCTGCCATTTTTGTCAGCTTGTCAGTCCTGCTCATACTGCAGAGGGCTTGGGAATACAAGGGGTTGTACACACAGGCAACACACAGAGAGCAGCTTTTGGGTAGATTCTATGAACTGCAGTGCTTAAATATAGGTGGTTTAATTATTATTTCTACATATGTAGAAAAGTAAAGAATGTAAAAGAAATATTAATGAAGTAGCATAAGGCCGTGGAATTGTTCAAGCTGGGAGCTTTTACACATAGATGACATTGTTACCAATACTTGGTACCACTTAAGTGGTGAAATTTCACAACAGGTTTAAAAATATATGCATGCTCAAGGTAAGAAATGCTCCTGTTCATCTTCCTCTAAGTGTTGTCTCAGTGCATGCACAGAGTTTCACTGTGTAGTGTTACTGTGTGATTCAAAGTCTTGGAGAACTTGAACAAACTGCCTTTGTGTTTGGGCAGTGTACTCTGTCCCTGAATATTTACAGCCTACTTCGGAGCATTTGTTGTTCAGGATAATGTTCATTCAATGACACAACAGTGACCCAGGTTACCAGTTCTGGTCATGGATGGCACTACTTTGTTAGTGGATTTTTGGATGTACTAAAATGAGCTGGGTTTGTGTGGTTCCCAGCTTGGAGCTTGAAAAAGCAGCTTTGTTAAATGATAAAATTCTGTGCTTGTGCTTTTTTCCCCTCTTTGGAGAAGAACCAGAAGCATCCTCCTTTTTACAGTGTAATTCCTAAGCAAACATACTTATCTCTTCCACTATTTGCTTGCTTTTACTATGCATTTAACAGCACAATGGAGGCAAAGAAGGGCTGTGAGTTAATGCACTAGCCTTTCACACTCAAAGATTTGGATTCCAATTCTTTTAAGTCATCCTGAGTGGAAATAATTTTGGCAAAGTCTTCTCAATACTAATGGAAAGTTGTCCACGTCTCAAAGCTATCACAAACTTAGGCAAATTTGGCAGCCTTTCCTTAAGAGAGCAAAGTACATAAATATAAGGGAGCTCCCATCAGAACTCTGATGGACTGGCAGATATTTGCTAGGCTGCTTCTGTGTTTGGTCATTGCTATTGGAATCACCAAACTCTAAAGCAAAAGATGTGTTCTCAGCTGATAGAAATCAGTTTTATTAAAGCAAAGGAAGCAGTTTTATTAAAGGATTCAGTTCATAAAAGTTCTGCCAGTCCATGCCATCTCCTGACCTGGGCTAACATAGTAGGATTTATGTGTGAAATGCCTTGTTGACAGACCCTGGAGATTGTCCATGCTAGTTAACACAGCAGGCCCCATTGCCCATGGCATAAAGTGCAGTGAGCTGGAATTAAAGTTCTGACACACCACTGGGGTTTGTTGTAAAATTTGCCATAGAAGTTAATCCAGAGCAAATGGACCCTGGGCCTAGACAAACACGAAACCTTGCCTGGTTTAAGCCTTTAGTTAGAGATCATATCCCTTAACTGAGCTTTCTATGAACTCTATGGGCTCACATCATGTTCTTATTTTCACCTTTCTTTTTATCCCATTCTCTCTGCTTCTTTGCATTACACACCCACAGTCTTCAGGCTGGAGTTCCCTTAGTTTCTAGGACATCATCTCATTAATTACTTCCCACTCATTGTTTCCATCCTCTCCATCCTGTGACCTTTCCGAAATCTTTGGCTTCTTGCTTAATCTTTCCTATCCAAATTCCTTATTGCCCTCTGTGTTTCCATTTGTGACACCATCATGTACTGGGATATGCAGAAATGATCCCAAACTATGTGTATTCATCACCTGCCAGAAAAATATTAATATGCAGTGGTACCCAAAATAGAAATTCATTTGTTCCAGATGTCTTCAATGGTCTTGTAACATAAGGGGGAAAATAAAGCTTTTACATAAGGAATTGCTGTGGGTTTTGCACAATTTTAATGGCTTATTTTAATGCAGGGATTTTCCTTGCAGACTAAATGGGTCATGGGAATAGAAGTGGAATAGAACAGACTTCATTTCTAAGGGAACACAAAAGTTGTTGCTATTTGAAGGCTGCTTGTGAGCCTGGTGAAATTGTTTTTTATGGGCTTTGGACAGTTCTTAAAGAATTGCTATTTGCAACCCCACAAGTATTGTGATAAAAATATTTGTCACTTCTATGCTGGCAGACTTGAGTGTGGAGCCCACAGCTTAGAGCTGAAATACACTGCAAAGCTGATGTGGATGTTGCTTTACTGCTACCAGCCCAGGAGCAGAGCTGTTATTTATTATGACCACCAGATGCTTTTACCCCTTACAGGGCAGTCTCATCCCAAATCTGTTAGGACTGCTGCTTGTGGTAGAAAACCTGCCTTCTAAAAGACAAAGTAAAAGAAAAAAGGGGGCAAATACACCAGAACCATGTTTTATTTATCATTCATTAAAAATACCCTGAAAAATCACCAATGTCCATCAGCACATCTGTGCCTTTCAGTGCAATTCCTCAAACCAGATTCACTCTGCAGAGAGGACCTGTTATGTACCTGTCAAATTCTTTTGGCTTTCAAAGTAATGAGGGGTTTTTGCGTTTTGGGCCCACCAGATCAAGTAGATCAATCCACTTTGGAGGCAGCAACTCTGTTGGTAACTAACAACAATCACCATGGGACAGCTTCTGCCCACTTGCCACACACAGAGGAAACCTCCTGCCCACATCAGTAACAGTCATTATGAACTTGGAACTTGATTGCCAGTGGTATTAACAGTCTTTAAAAAAAAAAAACAACATGAATGTATTATAGTCACAGTCATTCCAGTCTGTTCTGTGTTAGATTGGAAGCTGATAAAATAGTAGGAAAAAAAAAAGAATAGATCAGGTTGAACATTTATTATTACATATTTTAAGTCTTTTAATGTTCCTTCTCTCTGTCATCCTAACAGGGCAGAGTAAGTTGCACAGGCAGGCTGATGGTTCAAGCTGTAAATCAAAGAGGCCGCAGTCCTTGGTCACCTTCAGGTCAGCCTCACATAAGAAGGTATTTGATGCTTTTTTTTTTCTTTTAATAATATGGATTTTGCAAAATAACTGTGGTAAGGTAAAGAATGTGAGGTAAGCAGATAAGTTAAAAACATGGCATTCAGGAAGAAATGTGACCTCTGCTGTCTGAAATTGCTACAGAACTTGTACACTCAGAAGTATAAGCAACCTCTGAAATGACATGAATTTTAAATATCTTTACATTTCCTTGTCTCCTCCTTTCTCTGTGGTGTTCACTAGTTACTCAGTATCTCAAATTACACTATCAGCTGTTGAGAAGGCTCTTGCCACTTAGGCTTTTTAAAAATATTTCATGTGATGAGGATTCTACCAGGATCCTCCATCTTCTGCAGCTTCTAGGAGGTGTCCATTTAATAACTGCATGCCAAAGAGCTTTATCAGATTTACATTAGAAATATTTTAGTATTTCAGTATTTAATGTTTCAGTTCAGTTTCTTATAAGGAATTATGAGTCAGAAATAAAGTATTAAACTTATTTTTGGTGAGTTTACAATTTTTCCCATATGAAGCTATGGGTTATGTTTTTGGACCATAGAAGGGAATTTTTCCCTTCAAATAATTTTTTTCTTTGCCCAAAGCATTTATGAGTCTGTTTAGCACAGCTTAGACAGCTTTAGATTGTACAAAAAGGTTGATTTTGGTTATCAGAACTGTTTCAAGGCAGTGTGAGGGCTCTGGTTTCTGGATTCTGCTGTTATATGACGTGTTTTGCTTAATGCTTCCAACAGCCATAGAATCTCAATATTGCCCAACTAATATACAGAGTACATGTAATTACACAGTAAGTATACAACCAGGAAAGGACTTCTGTAACAGTTAGTACTGTACTAGTATGTAATGTAGAACTGCTGCATGTAAAACAGGCTCTCTTCCCCCCTCTGGTAGCTATAAAGTGTTAGGAAGTGAGACTGGTTGGTTAAAAGATCTTGTCAGTCTTATTCCTGCGTGGAACAAACTGCAACCCTGAAAGCATTTCCCAGCATTTCTCTGAGATGGCCACCAACTCCCTCTGCAATGTCACCTTGTGTTAAGCCCAAAGCTCAGAGTGCTTCTGGAGGGGAATATCCTGCCAGGCTGCACTGTGAGAACAGCACAGAAAAGGCTGGGACCACCTGCTGTAGCATCTCCAGTCACTAATGCACTTAGCACCTTCAGGTAATGGGTAAAAATGGAAAGTCCACATTAGTGCCTGAAGGGAAAAGCTGCCATGAAGAATCAGGTTTCAGCTGAATAAGTCAGTGCACACAGGGTGACAAAGGGGAAAGATCTTTAAAAGTAAAGATACTGGGAAGGTAGGTAGGGGTGAAAGCATCAAGCAGCTGCCACTCCTGCAGCTTCCTGAAGGACAAATGTGTGTGTCTCTCTTTTTGTGAGGGACAGAACCTCAGGTAATAATGGAGGAGGCTCTTTTCAATCTCTCCAAATGCATTCAAAGTCTAAGGCCACTTCTGGCTGGTATTTTATTTTCTAATGGAGACAGGCACTCAAGCAGCTGCTGTTGCTTTGGGTTGGGTGTCCAGTGAGTAATGAATTAGAAATAAGGGATTTCTGTAGAGCTGTTTAATTAAAATTAGGGCAATTATTGGGGGTTCTTATTTCCTGTAAAATAACCATGTGACGGGCTTATCCCATTATCTTTGCTCTGGAAGAGCACTTTCTGTAAGCATTCAGCACAGAATCTCTGTTTAGTGAGTTCTCACTACGCCCATCAGAGAGTTTACCCAAGACTGATGAAATGGGAGCATGTAAAACCTTCCTAAGACAGAGTCCTGCCATTGGCTTTTCTAATGTAATATCCCAAATGACTGTTCTCCCATATACTGTGGTATTTGTCACGTCTATTGCCATTGACTTTTGATAAGTAATATTCCTATGGCACTATGATATTATTTCTATAAGATTTTCTGCTTGAAAATAACAAAACATTTGTTTGCTTCTTTTATTACAAGTGTAATTATTAGCTTAATGGATTTTATGACTTGTTACATTGTTGACAGGCTTTTTCCTGAAGTATATTTAATCTCTTACAGAATGTGTTCTGGCAGAACTCTGGGGTTCTATTTCACTCTTAATGTAGTTTTCTGAAATTTGCTTAGCTGAAAAACATCACTTTTTTAGAATCACTTGATGTGGGTGGCCACTTTTGAATTTTCTGATGTGTACAAAGCTTGGACTCAATCCCTTAGATGACAAGGTGCTCAACAAACATTGTGTCACTTAACCATGGCAGCCAGAGTCCAAAGTAAATCATAAAATACATGAGATGGAAAGAAGATTTTAAAACTAAACATTCCTATCACTCTGCTCTCAATTAGGGGATTAATTTGAACTAATCTCCTTTATTCCAAATTAGTGATCATTGCCACATGGCCAGTCATAAAGTCTTCTTCATCTTCTTACTGACTGAAATTCCCATTGCATTGCACTGTACCAACCCATGGAGTGTCCCCTGGACACATTTAGTACATGATGTCAGTTCTGCTGAAACTGTTCTCTGCAATGTGATGGCCGCATTGCAACTCCAAAGAGCCCACAATGAATCCAAGTTATTCCAGTCTTTTGCAATTTGTCATTCCTAGACATCTGAAGCTACTTGGCTCTACTCATTTCATTATTTGTTTAAAACCACAAAATATTTTAGAATTGAAATGACCCTAGTTTCACCTCTCAAGGCAAAGGCTTAAAAAAGTCTGTGATTTTAAGGTAAACTTACAAAGAGATAGAAATGTAACATCTGTGTTCACAAATTCTTAACTTGTTTTCCATTTTATTTAACATAAGTTCCCCCCACACACCTCCCAGTTTTGAGCAGTGCTGCCTTTTCCTGCAGCTGCAGCAATGAGTTGGTGGCTTTCACACTTCTGTGGTGCCAGGTCATCTGTTTGGCTCAGCTTCACAAAACCTTATGAAGCATCAGTTTCTTGTACTTTGTTGGCATCTAATCAACAGGATGCTTATCAATTATGTGGAGGCAGATTTTGCTCAAGTTGTTTGCACGTGCAGCACTCACTTGACTAGATACCTTAAGTTCTAGTTGGTCTTGCAGAACTCATTACTAAACAATATCAGTACACTTTTTCCTTGTTGCTCTCCATCTTCCATCCATCCACCTGCACGAGGCATCTATGTCTCCAAAACTGATGAGGAGCTCACCAGTTAAAGCTCAGAGCTGCTTGTGAGCTGCGATGCCGGACCTACGGAAGTAGCTTTCGATGTATTCAAGTGGCAAAAACTATGAGGTGCTCCAGACATGGATTTAGGCACCTAAAGAGTTACATGAGCTCTTGGTGTGTGCAGGGATGTCAGTCTGTGTTTCCCATTTCAGTGTCCAGTCCCACATTATTAGGCAGTACTGAGTGATATCTACACGAGCTCCCCCAGTCCCTCCATTTGCCCTTAGTTACAGCTGTCTGACAACTGTGATGATCATTAAAAAGTCAACATTGAGTTATTAATAAGAGAATACTGTAGCACAGGTGATGCTTGGCCAATTCAAACACAGCAAAAGCAGAAAAAAGGGCAACAACAAGAGCAGGGCAAAATAAATCAAGTTCAAGCAACTCTAACTGCAGCCTCAGTGGAGCAGAGCATGCAGCTGGAGTGTTTATCTACCATGCAGTAGTACAGCATGTTTTCCAAATGTGACCATTGAGGGTTTTAGGCTCTTTTTTGTTGTGAATTATTTTAACTTGGAGAAGTGACCTTGGGCAGTAGAAAATGCATATGGGCACCTGTACTGCAGCATGGACACTGCAAACAGTGGCCAAAACAAAACACTGGCAGAAGTTAACAGGATGTGGGATTCAAATAAGAGAATTTCACTGTAATGTGTCATTGATAAAAGAGGTCTTTGGAGGATATTTGAGTAGCTCCTCTTCTTTGCACAGGATGTTACTGTAGGCAGCAGCTGGCTCCAGAATGGAACCCAATGGAGCTGATCAGGCAAGGACAAAAATGGACATAAAATTTTGATTCAAGATTATTTGATTACTAAATCACACAAATGGAATAATCTAATTTCAATAGAAACAAAAATCTAGTTAAATGAGGAATCATTTAGAAAAAGATTAGTTGGATCAAATTAAAAGCGAAGAATAGCCAATGCTGAAAATGAATCAAATGATATCATGGAAGCTTAAGGTGATTGATACTGTGTATGGGACAGGAGCTATTTTTCTTTCATTTTTATTATTTATCAAACTGTTTATGGCACCTTTATATTAAAAAAAAAATCAAATTAAAAAAACCTAACAACCAAAGTTATTCTCCCTATTTCTCACAATTGAAACTCTCATTGTTTCAATTCCACAGTCTGGTGGAATTGAAAATATTCAAGAGTATCACATACAAAAAACCTGTTAAATGAGGAATAAATATATCCACAGCAATTCAATACACAGAATTTTCTGTACGGTCTTCACTAGTGCAGAACAAGAGAAGATAACTCTGATGTGAAAGGTCTCTTGTCAATTGAGATGAGTCAGCTTTCAGCTGCTGCTATTTGCTGAAAGGGAACCATGACTAATGAACAGTCCATGTACTTTCTGGTGTAATCAGCAGCAGTGAGGGGATTACACAGGACACTGGAAATGGGGAACTGAAGCTACATGCCAAGGCTTGCTAACTTGTTTTATTTGTATTTCAGTGATTTAAAGATGAAACAAAAATACTATAATTCATAAAATTAATTAATATTACAAGCTATTATTCTGTAGCAATATTGTTTTATAGGTCATAGTTTGTCACAAGATGTGAATTAAATGAAAGTAATTAAATAACTGCAGTGTCATAATTAACTCAGTCTGGGCCAAATGCTACCAGTGCATGTGTGTAAATATGGGGTGATTATGGTATAGGTTAAAGAAGTGGTTTAAAATTCAAACCAGTCTTATAAGTGATTATGGTTCTTCTGATTTAGCAGAGAAAAAAAATAATTTACCTTTATTTCATGTTATTTTAAGACCACGATCTCGATCAAGGGACAGTGGTGATGAAAATGAACCAATTCAGGAACGATTCTTCCGGCCTCATTTTCTGCAGGCTCCTGGAGACCTGACTGTTCAAGAAGGAAAACTATGCAGGATGGACTGCAAGGCAAGTGTCATGCAAAGGGTAGCAGCAGCCTTTTGATAACATCAGTTGACTCAAAAACCACATTGGTTTCTTTTCAAGGCAATTTTGCCTATTGGCAGTTTCGGCTCCTGTTAGCAGAGTAATTAGTCTCATTGCTTATGAGTGAGTAAGTGGACAATAAAAGTTTCCCTCCTGTCCAATGAAAGTGCTTCAGGCAAATCTTAGAGCTCACAGTAAACTGATTTACAGAATTCAGCTACACAAGGGTGTGGAGGGAAGCAGCACACACTATAAAGACAATGTGGTTCTAAATTTTAAGTCTTTTTACTACTTGAGTTTTGAACCCCTGTTAAAAGTTTCAAACAGTATAAACCTGATTTATGACTCTGCTGAGCAGAAATAATTCAGGCTTCGGTAACTCCTGTTTACTTTATGCTGACCTATTTGGGAGAAGCTGTTTGCTCTGAAGCTGTTCCCACAGCAAGTGGCACAGCTTTCAAGAGTGCAAGACTTGTCCACACAGACCCAGCATTAACTAGTGCAGGTGGTGCTGTCACTAGGGCACACCTCAGTGGAATGCAGCTTCAGAGGTCAGTAGTTGGTCAGCTAACATCTTTTTGTCTGCAAGCTTTCCAACAAGAAGTTAATCTAGAAAGGAGTATCTTCTCATTCCACCTGAAGAGCAAACAATAAAAAGACAAAAGGTGTCACCCTGCCTTTTGTTTTGCAATGTATTATTATTTAGCTTCTAGCCTATCTACACACTGATCTTTTTTCAGTCGCACCCATAAGACATCATGGAATTTAGGGAGTTGGCCAGAAAGTTAAGTAAATGACTACAAGTGACTCAATGTGTAAATCGGGACAGAGTTAGATCTTGAAATCTTTTGGTACACTTGCAGTAGCAAACCAAACCAAACTTCCTTGAAGAAACAAGTCAAGACTCCTCCAGTGTTTCATGTGGCTAAAACAATTTCCCACTGTTGTCTTTACACTCAAGGTTAGTGGATTACCAACTCCAGACTTAAGCTGGCAGCTCAATGGCAGACCAATTCGCCCTGACAGCTCTCACAAAATGCTGGTGCGCGAGAACGGGGTGCACTCCTTGATCATAGAGCCGGTCACAGCCAGAGATGCTGGAATCTACACCTGCATCGCCAGCAATCGAGCTGGTGAGAATTCATTCAGCCTGGAGCTCACTGTTGCAGGTAACATCTTCATGCTAAGCTTTCAGACTGAGCACTGCCAGCATAGTGTGAAAAAAGGAAACATGGATGATGTCAAATGACACATTGAGGGGTGGAGGAAAGGGAAGAAAAGGAAAAAAGGAAACCTGGCAGTAACAGAAGTATGGGATATTTATTATAGGTGAGCTATTCATGTTACATTGTGGCATAAGTTGTCTGGCATGTAATGTCTTTGCACACAGTTAAGAAAAGGGGGCTGCTGGCCTTGACGCCACACCCAGACTATTTCCCTGGATGTTTCTCTGTAATGACAATCTGTGCAGACCCACGTCTACCCCTGGGCAGCCAGTGGGAATGCCTCGTGCATTTCACAGCACATCAGACTAATGCCACTGCAGATTTCTGGTACAGCAGTTCCTTCTTCAGTTAAAAGTCTGTGCTTTTGTGGAATATGGGGAGCACTTTTTACCAAGCATAGTGCAGCAGGTTTATCTAGTTGTCATGCTCTACATTTCAATTATTTTAAGACAGAATCAGCTTTTCATCACTCACTTTTCCCCCTATTAAAATAATCATGGGACTGTCTTCTTCAGAGGAACCAGGACTGAACTTCATGATTAATGAAGACAGCACTTACATTTCCTGCCACTTAGGTCTTTCATAATTGTTTTTGGCACACTGCTGAAAGAAAGGCTATGTTTTCATAGACAAATGTCAACATAACTGCAATCTTTATTTTCACAGCTAAGGAAGTACAAAAAGCACCTGTATTTATAGAGAAGCTTCAAAACACAGGTGTGACTGAGGGATTCCCAGTGCGACTGGAGTGTCGAATCTCGGGGGAGCCATCTCCTCAGATATTCTGGAAGAAAGAGAATGAGTCACTCACATACAACACTGACCGAGTGAGGTGAGACTGGCTTAGAATAACCTCCCCATGTGAAACTTCAATGATGATTTATCCTGTAAAACAAATAAAAACCTAAAAGGTCACATGAACACTTTGTGTAAAGGGCATCTCATAAATATTAACTAGTGATTGTAATAATTTATGACATTTACTCAAAACTTGCATCCAGCCTGGTGCCTGAACCAGAAATAAAACTTGACTTGTTTTCCATCATTAGATTTACACAACTACCTTTGCACTCTAAGCAAAAGACGAACTAGTTTTACTCTTCCTGAATCAAAACTACAGAAATTTGCTAGTGAAAATCAAGGTTCCAAAGGTACACTCTGTGCTTTTCAGCAGAAACTCTAATTCATAATTCTGCTGTACAGTAGAGCAACTAAGATTCAGTATTTTATATTTTAAGATCTTCCTCGAATTTCTTTATCCTTTCCACAAAAAGTCTGGGTAAGATCTCACGTTCCTGCTACTCCAGATGTCTTAATCCATAATCGTGAAAGAAAAGTTACTTCATGTGTATTTTCTTCTTAGTTTTCAATACAGGATATTAAACTGCCAAATTGTCAAGCATACTCAAGGCTTTATTTTCCACTTGCTAAGTTCAGAGAAAGTTCTATTTTAATTAAAATTTTAATTAAAGTTAGACTGTAATCAATCTGTAACTATGATCGGGTCAGTTTATAATGCCATTTTAAAACAGTTTACACTGGTTTGTGATTTAAATAGTAATTTCCTACTTTTCTTTTGATTAGCATGCACCAGGATAACTATGGCTACATTTGCCTGCTTATTCAGGGAGCTACAAAGGAGGATGCTGGCTGGTATACTGTTTCAGCTAAGAATGAGGCTGGGATTGTGTCTTGCACTGCCAGATTGGATGTTTATAGTAAGTGGCTTCAATTTTCATGATCATATTAATCCCCCCAAAAGCAACAGTTCTATAAGTTTTGGGTTCTTCACAGAATGGTTTACACTGGTCTCTCTCTCTTTTGTTTATAGTTTCTCCTCAATAGTAAACATCTACTTCAAGACAACAAATGCTCTGTCAAAGTATATTTCACCATCTTTCAGACACCTAAAGCAAAACAACCTTGCATGCTTTCTGGTTTTGCTTCGTACATTAAATGTAGCTAATTAACAACAGATAACAGCATGATCATATGATTTTTGTGGATCATTATTAGTATTGTTTTGCTGGCACTTCCCTAACCTTTTGTATTCTTTTGTACATTAGTTTGTAATACACCTGTGATAGTTACCAAAAGTGTAGTAGATGTTTTTATAGCTTTCTGCTTAATTACTCAGTTTGTTCCAAAGCAGCCCTGTATTTTCTTAAAGAAGTATCTCTTACCAGTCTTCTCATAGCAAGAATTAACTGGGAGGGGGAAGGGGAGAGGCTCATAAAGGATGGTTTCTGGGGTGGTGCTGGAAGTGGGAATTGTGAATAGGAGATTTGGCTCAGCATTCTTCAGTATACAAGGGGTGGCAATGGCAACCAGAAAATTTCATTTTACATGCAACAACTCACCCTAGAACAGGCCTGCTACATAATAGGAGTGCACAGAAACAACCTCCTTGCTGTCACCCTTCTCAGTGGCACAAGGAAATAGAAAACGATGCCAAAAAGTAACACAGACTGTTGTATTTACTTACCAGATTGGAAGGTGAAACTAGATGCTGAGAAAAAAACCCCAAAAAACAACAATGTGAAGAAATTAAACAAATTTACCTTTGATATAATGGTTTTCTGCTTCTCAGAAATGACTATCTCCTTCACAAAGGGTTGACTGAGCATCTGGCACACTCAGGTGCACCGCTCAGGAAGGCTAACACTTGTTCTTTGCTTTTCAATCTCTAGCTCAGTGGCAACAACCCCCTCAGCAGACCAAGCCAAAGAAGGTGCGGCCCTCAGCCAGCCGGTACGCTGCTCTCTGTGACCAAGGACTAGACATCAAAGCAGCTTTCCAGCCAGAAGCAAACCCAGTGCACCTGACAATGCAGCCTGGCCTGGTAGAGAGCGACGATCTGTAGATTCAACTGCCGCTTCCATCATTTTCTTTCAAAGCAGAAACACTGAAAGCCATTGCCTTGACCAATGATACTCCTATGTCACTTTATGCAAGGGCAGACACCTTCATGTACAAAAGATAAACAACAAACACAGTAACCATATATTCCTTATTCATTATACCAAATTAGAAGAATAGATAGATTATTATTAGAAATGTACACATTGCACAACGAATCACATTCACTGGTTCCTTAACCTATGTTGCTTCATAACCCTTTTCATAGAGGCCAAAATGCATCAGAGAGAAAGATTTTTCACTACATACCTTCGTAAGCAGTAAGTAGATGCTACACAGTCTTAATGGTGCAAGATGTTTTCTTCAAGGGTTATCAACAGTTCTAAAATGGCTACACACATTCTGACAGCTATGATGAACAAGTGCAATACTATAAGAATGAAACGGGAAGAGACAAGGAAAAGAAATGTAAGCAAATGCTGTATCTCTGCAAACTGCTTTCTATTCAACCATGAAAAAAGAATCTTTCTTTCAATGCTGTTAGTATGGACATCAATACCCTAACTTTCAATTCATTTGTGTTTTTCCTTTTTGCCATCTCGGAGGAGGCTTATTTACAAACACATAGCAATGGCAGTCTAAGCAGAAATAATTTTACTTCTGCAGGCCAACAAAGAAGAGTTGAGATATAGTAACAATCTACTCCAGATTACACATTGGTAACTAGATGGGAAAAAATGCTGATAGTATAAACCACTGCAGTGAGTTACTGCAAGGGGTGGGAGGGACTGGGCAAGACGTTGAAACTCTCTGGATTTCTGGACAGCAGTGTGAACCTTGTAATACTCCCATTCAAGATTCTGAAATTCTAAAGTGAGCTGAAAACAAGAGAGTGTATGTATGGAATGTTTGACTGTTTAAAGTTTGTGTAATATGTATGGTATGAGGATTTTAGAAATGTATAGTAAGTGAAAAATGGATTGAAACTAAAACTACACTACAGATTTAAGTGACAAGTATACACCACAGGTGATAGTTTGCAAATCTGAGGAAGTAGAAAATGAAGATAGGCAAAAAAAATCCAATTTGCTTTTTGTTTTTTCTTCTTAATATAACATGTCTCTGGTAGATTTTATTTTTTCCTTCTCCTGACTGCAGGCAAATGTCAACTCTTTTGCAGGGTACAGTCTGTGCACCATAGGTGAAAAGCCTGAAGGCTACTTACAGAATGCAAAGGCAAATCCATCTGGAAGTGGAGCCCCACTTAAGTCACACCTGACTGGGTAGTTTTAAATTAGAACCAAATGAATTTCAGTTGAATGGGAGGGAGGGAGAATGGATGGAAAAATTACTAGGCCTGACAAGGAAAATGAGTGTTTGATGGTACGAGCTACGATCCTTTGCTAGGAAAGGAAAACACTGTATTCCTTATATGAAGCACATATATGGTATCTTTCATTATTTATAATAAAAGTGTTGAAATCTTTTATCTCAGTTCATTTATTCAGAAGTCCTGTACTTAGGGGTTTGTTTGTTGGTTTTTTTTTTTAATTTTGTAATTGTGTACACCATATATTGCATTACTGCTATACATGTATTGCTTTGTAAGGACACAAAGTTTGTTTTGTTTTTTAGTGACTAATAAACTTTAGCACAGAAGGTAGTACTATTCTGGTGCAGGATATGACTAGTAGTGGGGATGGTTAATCCAGATTAATGTCAGTCTGTCAGGTGGGAATAATCTGATTTTATTCTAGAAGTATGTCATATCTTTTGCCAAATTTTCCTCAACTGTGACATGCTAATTTACTTTTTTGTTTAGCTTCACTAGCATTATTTTGCCACTTTTTATTTGTATTTATAAAAATGTACTATCATTACTTTGGACTGTTGTGCTGATATAATGTGGGTTTAGCATCAATAAATATTACACAAATAGAAAGTTTTTCTTCTGGTAAAGATTAATAACTTTTTCGGTACAAGCATTCAAGTGTAAGATTTGGAAATTTTAAATATTATGAATACAGATTACATGAGGCCTATATGCAGCATCTAAAAACTACTAGAGTTTATCAGAATAATCTACTTGTGACCTGGAATCTTGTTTGAACAGAACAGAGGAACATTACTTATAAATTCTGAGAAACTTTTGCCAAATAGAGGAACTGGAAGATACTTTTTTTTTCAATAGGCTAGAAAATATGCAGGTCTGTTTTGTATTTCTAATAATTGCAATATGTCATCACTTACAGCTGATTCTAAGCAACAGACATGGTCTGAGCAGTGGTAAATTCATTTAAGAATAACAAGACAATATCAAAATTGAATTTTAAAAAAATGTCAGATTTTTACTTACAATCCTGACTGTTAACTAGTTTCTCCTTTTTTCAATGTGAAGATACCAGGAAAGATGCAACATTATCCATTTTTGCTTTTGGGGTTACATTTCAAGCATTGATCACTACAAACAGGCTTCTGTCAGCAATTAAGTGAGCACTGACATTAATGGTGATAACTGCAACTGAAGTCACTGGAGTTGTGTCTGCTCACAGCAAGTTTGGCTTTGGCTTGGGGACTAAAAAACTGAGACATATTGAAGATGAGGTCATCATCACTTTTTGCCTCTGTATATATGTACAGACACACTTAAGTAGTAAATCACATCTCTAAGCAGCAACATTGTTTTTATGAAAACATTCAGCTGTGCTGTTACTTAGTTACCGGGACTGTTTGGGCTTACAAAGTCAGAGATAGAAGCGTGGCATAAGCAAGTTAACTTCTCAAGCCAAAAAGCAAAAATTCTTGGAAGCATCAAAGTAACTTTCAGAAGTTTAATCTCCTTCCACATAGTCCAAAGATAGATAGTATGACCTGAGAGTGTACTTTTGTCATTTTTTTAAGACTATAAAAACGAGCCTTGACTTTTTGCAAGACTTCCAGTTTAGGTATGGGAAGACTTCTAATTATACATGAAGCTGATCAGTCCAAGCATATCCACAGCAATCAGAGACTCAATTCAACAACGATCAGGATGACAACAGAAACCTCTGTCAAGAATACCAGCAGTGAGGTGCAAAATCCCACATGCATGAAGGTTGTTGCAGCTGCCGGTGTACCTTAGCACACAGTGCCTTTATCCTACAGCTTTAAGGCAACAGCACCATTAGTAAACACAATTTGCTTCCATCACAGTTAACTGGCAGTTGGGGATCAAAACCAGTCCAGCTTGAAACCCCAGTTTATAAATCATTGTTTCTTTCTGTATCACCACTTTCAAGGTCTATTTTAATTCACTTAGGGTGTATGCTAAGAAATGCCTTGATTTTCCACATCTGGACTGCTACATCCTCACCTCTGCAAGTAGCCCAAACAGATTTCATATGTAAGTACTTCATGAGCTCACATTATCCAACATGCCATGATGCTGAGGGGATGAGCTGCATGCTCTGACTGCATGACCCAGCTGCCAAACCCACACTGTGCACTACAGATAAATTCAAGCATAGACTAGAAATGCCTGCTTGGATTATGCATGTTGTCTAATTCACTCCCTCACCATTCAAATGTACATGCAAGGGATAGAATTTACTGACATTTATATCATTCTCCTGAACTAAAAGAAACAGCCTTCCCTCTGCACAGATTTTCTGTTTGAACAGAAATATGAGCACATGAAACACATCAGGCAGATGGAAACACAGTTCTTGCCCCAAGGAATTTACAATGTATTCCAGACAGCACACAGTATTCTTTGACTTGTCTTAAAGCTTGCAACTCTAACTCAAAATTAGGCCATTTTGCATTCTTTAACAGAAGTAATTAAAACATAAAATTATCTAATAGAGCACTCCATCTCTACTAAAAATGTGTTTGGAACACAATGCTCAGTCACATCTAGAGCACAAAAGCCAGACAAGAAGCAGCAGGATCTGCACAGAAATGATTTCAGCAGCCATACAGATGGAGATGAACTCCAACACCACCCAGAAGGAGAAATTTTGTGCTTTATAAAACAACTGCAGTGTAACAGGTAACCCTGGGGACTGGCCAAGTCTTGCAACTGCTATCACTTTCTAGTTCTGCAATAGCATAAATGGTCCTGAAACAGCTGCAGAACAAGAAAGCAGAAAAAAATAACAGTACATGGACATTGCACAGAATGATTACAACACTTACAGAAGGAGCTCCACAAATATCACACCAAATGGATTATGTTAGGACTTTTCTCCTGTGTGCTTAACAACACAGTTTCAGGGAAACATATTGTCATCGAGATTTTTGGACAACTCTTGGCCCAAGAGTTGTCCAAAACTCAAATACATCATAGAGTATTTGTAGAGAACTGAGGCTACAAAACCCAGACTGCCAAACAGGACCTTTCTGAGCTACTGCAAAAGGTGCTGAAAATAAGATAAGACTTGCTATACAACAGGAACACACCTGTAATCTATTGCACATTAAGGACCTCTCCCATGTTGCTGTCCTGAAAATTAAGGTGAACTATAAAATTATAGCTGCTCTCTGTTCTATATATGCATTCCAACAACAGAGCTACAAGAGCCTGCAAAGAATGGATGCAGTTCCAGTCTGCTGCTGACAGGAACATCTCACCATCAAAAATCATACATGCACACTAAATTACATCTAAACAAAACACGAGAAATTACTATATTCCTTCTTTTCTCTACAGTTGTAGGAAGTCTGCAGTAGAAATTTACCAACTATCTGAAAAACTAGGATAAAAGGTCATACTGAGAGGATCACTGCAACTGAGAGCTTTTAACAGGTCATTGGCATCCAAGTGTTGACAGTAGAGCCTCTAGCACAGAGCTGGAACAAGCAGTTGAGTGCATTCAGCATTAAAAATACTGAGCTGGGAGATCTGCAAGTAAAAATTCACAAAACATCAAACTGCTTCATTAACAAGCTTCAGCAATGCCATATAATCATTTTGCACTTAAACAAACTGTTCAAAATCATGCAGCAATAGCAAACTCATCAGCACACTACACATGCAAGGGCACCTCAGTACCATCAGCCAGCAGCCTGGGAAATGTTGAGGAACACCCACACAACTCCATTTGTTCAGTGACATCTGCCCCCCCACGCTCCCACTGACACTGCCCTGGTGTGTGTGTAATGATCCCAAGGAAGCTTTGGTGGCTTTTACTTGGGTGCTGTCCCCCTGCATTTGATACCGACATATTTGAACCAGCAGTTTTGTTATATACCATGAACAAAACATATCCCAGACCTTACCAGATAAGAGCTGTTAACATAGAAAATAAAACCATAAAAATACCAGACCAGTTGTGATTATAGACATGCTGATCCAAAGATGTTTGGCAAGGTACAGGTAGCATTTTTTTACTAACAGACGTATCTACAGCAAAATGAAGCCTTTAGCATATGATCTGAAATTGGACACAATGTGTGTATGAAAATCAAATATAACTTGGGACTTAGCAGAGTTCTTACTTCTTCAGGCACTAAGCACACCCAATGACTTCTCTCCACAACTACACTTGACCTGTCTTTTCAAACACTGATTAACTGAATCAAGTGGGAGCACCTGGACTTGAGGAGTTCATTTTTCATTTGCTTTACTTAAAGGAACTACACTGTTCTTCCAAAAAAATAAGTCACATAATTGCAACAGCCAATATACATTTCCAGGTCATGTAATACAACCTCGCACTGTGCAACACATGAAAGTAGGAAAATTTGTCTTACAGCAATAAATAATCATTACAATGTATATTTAATGTAGGTACTGATATAACAAAGAGATTTTGCAGGCTGGGATTAAGATATCCACTTCCTATCCAAATTTCACTGATCTCAGTATGAAATCCTTTCCATCTTTAAAAGTCATGCTTTACAACCCCCAGCAGCTGAGGATATATGGAACAGGATTTTACAAAACCAGTAACAGGGATGCCAGCATCAGTTTCGCATCTACACGAGCAACTCCACTTCCCCAAAACAATAGAGGTTTACTCACCAAGTCATCACCAATACAATAATGCCTTAGGATAGACTGCCCTCAGGAGGACACAGTGAAATCTCTTCATGGGATACAACCCTAACTCACTCAGTATGCACCACCTCAGACAACACTATATATTTCTGTTACCACAATCTACAAAAGCTGTTCACCACCAGAGCTCCTCCTTACAGCTGCAATATTTAAAAAAAATCCCAAACCAAAACCACCTCATGAAATTTTGTGTCCTCCTACAGAATTTTACTGACAATAATCACAGATGGCTTGGGTTGGAAGGAGCCCTAAAGATTATGTAGTTCCAAGTCCCCTGCCACAGGCAGGGACACCTCCCACTAGACAAGGTTGCTCAGAGCCCATCCAGCCCATCCATTGCAACAGATGCCTCAAGAGCAAGAAAAGACTGTTTGTGTTAGCCAGTGAGCTCACTACAGCAGATTCTAAGTTACAAACAGATTTCTTAAGAGATAAGCAGAAGTCAGGCTCCAATGTCCTACCTAGGAAAAAAGATGAGGAGTCCTCCATCATCTTCCCAAACATTAGAAGAATGCAGAGAAGACATACAAAACAATTAACTTTCTAGGTTTACAATGGGCTTCAACTAAACCCCAGAACATGCAAATCACACTACCTATGAACTTTGAACTGAATCAAACTCAAAGCCAACGGAAGAACAATTTTAGATTTCCTAACTTGGTAGTGACAAGGCAGGTCACAGAAATGACAGTGTACTGTCATGGTTGTGTACTGCAGTACACAGCCTTCTTTTAGCAAGGATATCCTCTCTGAAGCAGGAACCCAGCTGAGTAAAAACTCAAAGCAATCATTATGGGTGAGTCAGAAAGAGGGTTGCTGTGTAAGAGGACTGCATGCTGAATTAAATGACAGCTGCAAAAGCAGCCACCCTCAAAACCTGCCTTGATGGTCTCTTTAGAAATTCTGTGGTGGTAGTGAAAGGTCATGTACAAACCAGAGAGATGGGGTGGGGCAGGAGAAAAGATGTGGAATAAAACACAGAGTAAGTTAAATACCAGATTTGCACTGCAGCCTTCTTTAAATGCTCCCAAAACTAGGTGGATGAAGCAAAGTTCCAATGCATGCCTGAAAAAACAGTTGTAAGAACAGGACTACAGATTCTTTAGAAACTGCAGAAACATGGAGTAGTGGGAATCCAGAAAATACTCTATTCTTAAAAAGAAAAAGAGGCAAAAAGATGCTAATATTCAAGAGATTATAGGAGACTTTAAAGCAACATAGCAGGTGAAGAAACATCAGATGGATAAGAGCACATTCTCTCGTTTCCATTAGGAATGGAATCACAGAAACTATATCTAATATGATAGTGCCCTGAAGTTCTAAAAATTCAATTGAGTAATCATTTTAAGTCAGTCAAGTGCAGTCTGACTCACAAACACCCATATGCAGAAAACCCCAAACATTTATATACAGCTTGGCATAAATGCTGCAGCACAAGATGTAAAGCCCAGATATCTGCTTTTAATCAAGGACAGTGACAAAACAGACATACCAGAATAATGATGGAAGTAAGATAAAAAAGATATTGATACAAAATATATAGAAGAGTCATAAAAATAAATATCAACATATTAAATCATCCAATCAAACACGGATTGAATTTCCAAACCTAGCAAGGTAAACTCTGTTATTAGATGATATTGGTACTCACACCTTTAAGATGGATATGTATAGCCATAGCTATGACATCTGAGATGTCTAAGGCCAGCAATGTAACTGTGATGACAGACAGCAATCATGAGTATGTTGGATAAATGTCACACTGAAGAGGCCAAGATCACTGTTTTAATATATTCTTTTTCATGCAACTGATCAGGGCAACCCAGCTCTGGCTGTGGTCACCCCAGTTGTACACGGCCTGAGCCAAAATGCTACTTTCAAATAGTGATTTTTTTTAATGGTGACTTTTATTTCTGCATTTATTTCACTTTTATTTCTATTGACCAAGTTTATTAATAAAGACAGAAGTCCACTACCACAGACTTCCATAAAAAATAAGCAACATATAATAAAATATTTAAATTAAGCCAAAAAGACAAGTCAAAATTAAGATGCAGCCCAAGAACAACACCAAGATTGAATGTATTGAACTTCAGTACAACGATTTTAAATACACACATCAAATTACAATTTTTGTGGAGAGGGGGAAGCTCCTAGCATTTAAACATCAACCTTTGTAAAACCAGCAATCTAGCTTTAGGAGTCAAATTTAATCAGTCAATGAATGTAACATTTACAGCCAGATCGAGTTCAGAGGAATAATCTGCAAAAGTGCACTGGCACCTCAGGAACAGGAACTGTGCCTGTAGAAGGCAAGCAGATGATCAAATAAAAAGCAAAGTGCTCAGGGAAGGAAAACCCACTGAGGAAAAAAATCCCCAGACTCTGAACAAATCCCTATGATCAGTTTTTGGTACCATGGAGGAACTCGAGGAGAACTTCTGGAGGCACCTTGTTGAAGGTTTTACTCCTTCCTTTACACAGGGAGAGGTTACAGAGGAAAGAGTGACAAAGAGGAAAGATGAGGCTCTCACTCCCCAGTTCTAACTGCAGTGGGAAACTTCTGAGTGAAACCTGCCTCAAGTGACCGGAAGCTGGCAAACGTGACAGCAAGTTCTTGTGATTTTAGTGGGTGGGAAGGACCACTTGTTTTTTGAGAAGAGATTCCAGAGGGATCCAGGGAATTAAAGCCCAAATATATTTTTCTGTACATAGCAAAGTGCCAGAAATTGTTCTAAAGCCAAGAAAACAACAGGATAAACATACAGAGTTGCTTTTGCAAATGAAAGTCATGTTTGATAAACATTTTAGAGTTCTTCTAAAGAAGAACTTAAAAAAGAGAGTATGGAGATCTAATAATGGTGCATACTTGAAATTCTAAAAGGCATCTGACACAGTCCCTTGCCAAAAACTATTAAAGATGCTGTGCTGCCAAAAGAAGTTGTCATATCAGTACATTGTTTGAAGATAGAAGACAAAGGGTATGAATCAGCAGTTGTTCTCCTCTAAGGATGTGCAGTGCCAATAAAACACCACAGTTCCTCTGTTGGGGCAGGCAAAGTGCAATCTATTTCTAAGGGTTCTGAGACAGCAGTTTCTGAATGCCACAGTGTATTCCAGTAACACTAAGTTAAAGTCACAAAGAGATTAAGGAATTAAAAAATAGCAGAATGATTTCACCGAGGAAATAGGTGTTAAAACCAGTAAACCAAACTCACTGCAGATATTTGAGAACAATACATGCTGAAAAAAACCAAAAATTCAGACTTTTGTACATATATATGGAAATGAACTCCAAGTTGACCATTAATTACACAGGACTGAGTTACCGTTCTGAAAATAAAAGTGCAAAGGTTAGGAAAAAGCAAAACACCTAGGCATAATTTTTGGAAACAGTATAAAACAAAACATAAAATAATTTAATTTTTTTAAATAGATCCACAGTGAATTCTGCAAGAAGTTCTACCTAGTGCTCCCTCCTTGAAAAACTCAAAGAGTAAAGCAAAGACAATTTAAGATACAAAAGAGCTCTCCAGCAACAAGTAATTAAAAGAAATATGACTCTTCAGTACGAAACAGAAACAACTAAGGCAGGCAGGATAAGATAAGAAGTCTACAAATTCAAAAGCAACACAGAGAGAGCACCTGAAGGCTGTTTCTAATGCCTGCAGGCCTCAACCAGAGCTGCACAGTGGTGGGTTCAAATATCCCAGTCACAAACTGCTGGAGGTACCAGAATCTTCTAAGGAGACACACACCTGATCTGTTACCTACCCTGCACAGTCCCTACATCCCCTGGGCAAGACATCACACCAGGCCAGACAGATCCAGCATTATGTTAACCAGTTTTCTGTTCTAATTTACCAGTTCAAAGAAAAGGGGGGAGGGGGGAAGCTTTTTAAAAGTATGATTTAAAGCTACCAACACTTCAGTCTGGTCCTATGGCAACAGCAATAATAAAAACATAGTATGTACTGGAACTTTTTGAGGAAATTACTCTGTGGGGCATGCTGAGATTCTTCATTATTTCAGGTTTTAATTGCAAATATAAACTAAAAATTCATTTGCTAATAACTATTTAACAACTCCCTTACCCTCCAAAAAAAAGGGATAATAATAATTAGGGTCAGAACTTACTAAAAGAAAATTATTTCTAGTTTCTTAGGTTTGGCTTTTGGTCAAGAAATGTCACACAGGGTTTGTTTGTAAAATACCAAGGGCAGGTATGGGCAGCAGCCAAGTCACTGACATATTCCTACTTGACTAGTGAAAATGTACCAGCTGTCCTTCCTCACCTTCAGTGCCCTTGGAAAAAATTCACATCATCTCTGGCCAACTCCTTCTATCAAGGAAAAACATAATTAGCAATTATATTCTTGGTGCAAAGACAGATATGACACGTAACAGCGATAACAGGAAGATAAGGACTCCTGGAAGGATTACTTCTATGGTATTTTATATTCCAAAATGAGTAGCACAACCAACTGTAAAATCTCCTGATCATACAAGTACTCCTTGTATTATTTCTCAATACATACCTGCAAGAAGCTTGAAGATGTATTGTTTTCTGGCACAAAGACAAAATTTCTCAGCTGCACAAAGGAAGAAAACCTCCAACTTTAAAGACACAGTTATCATCAGTGAGATCTCTTCTTTTTGTATTGTGGTGTGTGCCAAGATGGAAAGTAATTTCAAAAGCTGAATCAACATCTGGATCATGATGCAATGAACACCAGAGCTAAGAAGTGAAGGTCCTGAACCACATTCATAGTTTTTTTCAGAGACAATAAAAACATCAATTATCAAAAATTACTCAAGCTCAATAGAAAAGCCTGAGGTCAAACATTTGGTAAGTTTTCAGCAAGACAGGAAAACTCAGAATCATTTACAGCAGAAAAATTACTGTGCTTCAAAAGCTGCTTTGAATAAAATAAATGGCCATTTTATTGACTATACATACATATGAGGGAGCATCAACTTAAGAGCTGAACTGAGTGCCCATGAAGATACAGAGCAAAACACAAAACACCTTGACTTCATGCTCTGGAAGTGATACATGTTCTAAACATCTACTGAGTCCTTGCAGTGTCTTACAGAGCAAGGTCTGCAGCTGTAGTGTTCAGCAGTGCATGTGCAGCTCAAGCTGAGAGTATGACAGGATTAGCAGCTCCAGTTCTGTACCAATCCTCCAGTGGGCACACACCAGAGTCCCTGGATTGAGTGAGTGCTGTACATACATTCAGGAATGGAACCGAGTAGGCTTTGTCTTTATAAAAACACATTGCATATAATTAAAGCTTCTAAAGGCAATTCAGGTATGCTGAAGATCTAGAAGTTCCTAGCTTTGTAGTGTGAGGTACAAACAAACAAAGCTCAAAGGAAACTCCTTGCTACTTTGTAGGGACTAACTGATAAGAATGCAAAACTATGCAGTTCACAATCTTTGCCCTACTTGAAAAACTTGATGCAATCATACCTGCCACCCAATAAACATGTCTCTGCACTTTATTAACCTTTGTGTAACATGATAATTCAAATAAAATCTCATTCTATCCCAAATTAGCAAACAGGACTTTATAAAAATACAGTGCTTTAAAAACATATCAACACATTATTAAAGCTATCATTGTATCAAAACCAGATCTTTTTCAAATTGTTTCATACACAGACTTTGTAATACCAAACAGACTCTTTCAGGCAGCTAAACACACACATTGCACCTCACTGCTGCTGAATTTCTCCTCTGACTAAAAAAGACCAAGTCAATTATGTACATCAATCTTCAAACGATTTCCAACCCTCTCCCTTTATTTAGAATATATTTATATATTATCATCATGACATTGAAGCAGGCATTTATTCAAGGCAGTACTTAGGTCATAAGCTGCAAGCCTCCATCTACAACCAGAACACTCCCTGTAATATATGGGGATTCTAGAAGAAAGACAACAGCTTGTGCAACTTCATGAGGCTCTCCAAATCTTCCAAGGGGAATTGATTTCTTCAGCTGATCTTCTTCCAAATGAGCTGTCATCTCTGTGTGAATAAAGCCTAAGAGCAGAGAGATATATGAAGAGTTACCTAACCTTCAACTAAATTTATCTAGTGGATTTCCCACTGAATCTTACAAAGTGAAATCTATTACCAGGATTCAGCACCAGCTACCATTCTTCAAAGTCTCCCAAAGAAGCCCACATCATTTGATGGCCAAAACCACTTTCTTATCTAACCAATAAAATACTTTTCATTTTTGGAAGCAATGATGCAATAACCAAAATGCAGAGATCTATAGAAGTCCGTTTAAAAAACCCAAACAAAATCAAACAAGAATGGGTAACTAAAATTCAATCCAAAAACTATATTTAATATCACTTTTCTGAAAGAAAAAATATACTCATTACACCAAAATGTTCTCAATTAAAATGTGAGCACAAAACGTCTCTGGCAAGAAACCCTCTCTGACTTTAAAGTGTTTGCATTCTATTTTAGAACTTATGGCAGTTCTTGCATAGTTTCTATTAGAGCACTCATTTGAAGAATATTTCTTGACATTTTTGAAGGACCTTTTTTACAGTTTTTCATTATCTGAGATTTGGCTTTCCCACTGCTGCACAACTCTACACAAAAGCTGCAGCTTTATAAACAGCTGATCTTACCTGCTTTCTAGCTGCCATCAAGAAGGGAAAGACTCCCTTTTGCTTTCTACTGTAATACTCTGCCCCTTTATGATGGCTGTGGATGAGCTGCTCAACTCACTAAAGAATAAAAGTATTTTTCCTGCCTAGTTCACAAGCTGAACAGGTTCATGTAGAATTCTGAAAGGCATCAGAGGTAGCAGAAGGTGAGCAGCAGTGTACACAGTTATGAGTGGAAAAATTCAGAAAATATAGAAGGGGTTTTTCCTTAAGGGTGGCAGTTTGCTTGAACTAGATCATCTTACAAAATCACAGCCTTTGCTCACAGAAAAAACTTTCAGGACTTCCTCCTTTTACTACAGGGAGATAGGGGTGCTTTTATGACAGCTTTCTTATGGTCTGTCATGTTTCTGTAATAACAAACAAGCATCCTCTAGCTGGAGACAAGGGTAGCTCTCTGTCTCTAATTAGATCTAATCCTTCCATCTGCAAGGACAGCAAGTTCTGAAGAAGGATCAAAGAAAAAAACTACATTCATTATGTAATAATGGATAGAGGAATAGGTAGATTCACTCTTCCAAATTTCTTGGTGTTCCCTTGAAAAGACTGAAGGTTTTCTATAAGAATGTATTATACTTCAAACAAACAAAATACATTAAAAATATTTACTTACAAAGCTGAAGAAAACAATAGAAATTAGTCTTAAGTTACTTTCAGAGTACAAGAAATATCCACAGTCTTAATGAATTGCAACAGTCAAGGATGCAGGAATTTCTCAAGAACTAACCTGGAGCAACAACGTTGACTCGAATTTGCTTTTTTGCTACTTCTTTAGCAAGAGAGCGTGAAAATCCAACTAATCCTGCTTTGGTAGCACTATACACACTTTGACCAGGGTTGCCTTTAAGTCCTACAATACTCCCTAAAATAAAGAAACATCAAAGAGAAGATTAAATGGATAACTTGAAACATTGTACTCACTTTATCATTTTAGTTTTAAACTTGGAATGAAAAATGACATCACAAGAAGAGTAAAATATGCATGACTTTATGCACTTTAGCCTGCTGGGATAAGCAAATGTCCCAATTAGTTATGATTTTTGTATAATTCATGTATCTATGTTGACCAACAAGCACAAGGAAAGTAAAATTAAGACTTTTCTAAAAAAAGTATCCTTGCCCACATTAAATAAAGAAAGAAAGAAACTGACTAAATCTATCAATTCTTAATTAATTGCCAGCAGCTGGTATATATAGATATTGAAAGAATTGGTAAGAATAGCAAAGTTTCTTTTTTCAATAAAATATAAATTCTGAGGTGTTTATTACTGAAAAAAAGCTATTTAGAAGTTGCTGAAATTACACAAAAGAATAAGCACTCATAAAGAAATGCTAAATATAGAATGTCTAAATCAAAAGGAAAACAAGTAAATGGTAACAAGCAATGTAATATGTTTCACCTGCTAAACATTTCTAGAAGACTAGTACACAGAACTCCACTGGCCTACACAAACAACTTACCTATATTGACAATAGCACCTCCCTGCTGCTGAATCATGACCTTTAGAGCAGCCTTGCATGTCAACATTGTTCCCAAAAGGTTCGTGTGAATCTGGGCTATCATATCTTCAGTCTTGGTTCTCAGTAGCAAACCATCCCTGACAAACAAACCAAAAAAACCCAAAGAATTCAGTGAACAACCCCCGATCATGTTTACTCATAAAAAAAGACAGTTGGACAGAATATTAATGGGGTGTATGTGGTTCCATACATTTGAGCATTCAAAATGACAATGCTGCAAGAACTACACATAGCAAAAAACAAGTTAGCCATGCTTCTAGACACAGAGCCACCTTTGCAGAGTGGTATCAAGCACTGTTTTGGACCATTCTGGGAGAAAAAGTAGAAGAATAGAGGGGGAAGTCAAACTCAGAATGCAGAAACTACAGTGAAAGCTGTATCATCTGTTAGCATTTTACTGCCATCAGAAACAAAATATTGGCAAGGACTTAATATTGTTTTCAGATGTGCTCATTAACAACACTCTTACTAAGCACAAAGGGCCAAAGCACCTTACAGCGGGCTGCCTGCATCTAGAATTACCTATTGTCTTGTCAGGAGTAACCAACCTGTTGATCCCAGCTGCATTAACCAAGTAGTTAATAGGACCCAAATTCCTCTGCATCTCCTCAAAAGCCTTTTGGACTTCTTGTTCACTGGATACATCACAGCTAAGTGCCAGATGTCCTGCTGTATTGAAATATATGTAATGTCACAATAAAAGCTGTATTTAATTCATAAACCTCCTTCAGAATGTATCAGCTCAGTTGCAAAACAGATGTTGAACTAGTTATAATTTAAGGAACCTATTTAATCCCCAGGTAATTAAATAAAGACGATTTTCAAGTATAGTATTCATTAGTTATGTGACAATTCCTTGTTTTATATTTTTTGCCTTTTGGAGTCAGAAGTTCAGTGTGAGCAGACTGGTCTCAGTTCTGGCTTCTTCAGGAGCTGAGGATGACTCATTTCACACCACCTCTATTGTGACCCCCAAACAATTTCATTCATCTTAAAATTGCCATCATGCAGATAAAAAAGGTAATCTGCTTTCTCGAGGACTATTGTGAAAACAGAATCAGAGCAATACAGCTGGTTTTTAATGTCCCTCAGCCTTTATTTTCCTTTCCATCTAGTTAAACAAGGAGGGTTTTTTTTCACGAGTCACCCAAGCAGGGAGCAGTGAGGGGTGCACAGCAGCATACGTACCACCAAGGTGACGGGCAGTGCTCTGGGCCACGTCCAGGTTCCTGGCAAGGATGGCCAGGCGGCAGCCCTTCTGCGCCAGGAGCTCTGCCACAGCTCTGCCTATCCCACGGGATCCTCCAAAAACAGCACACACCTTGCCCATCTTCAAAAGAATCCAGACACTGCAAATAAACCATCAACTTCGTGTCCAGTAGAGCAAGACATTAACTGCTGTTCTTGTCAACATCACAGCCTTTACCTGTTTGCAGCAGTTTGTAATCGCAGGCTACAAAATTAGTGATTTGGTTTTTATTCATTCATTTGTATTCTTTTTTTTATTCAAAATAAACAGCTGAACTAAATTAGACACCACCTCTACAAATGAAAGTTAATTCTTAAATATTTATGAAGTATTAAAAAAAATTTCAAAATCACGCACATAATCTAGCATTCCAATACTAGAGTTATGGCAACTCTTATTCAATTGATGAATAATGTGATTTATGTACCTAAAGGCTATAATGTACTGTTCAGCTGCTTATTCAAAGCTGATGTACTGGTTGTAATTATATTGTTCTTGCAACCACTATTCTTGTGCTGAAATCATTTAGCCTCAAGGTCTCACTCCATCCAAAGTATCTGTGCTGGACACCACCAGCGCAAATGTTACTGAGTATGATTTGAAACTATTGTATTTACACTGGTTTAATACTGTCAGATTGTGTTTTACCACAAGCCTGGGGTTTTTTGTTTCTGCTTTTGAAGGCAGAAAAAAAGCTTTTTGAAATACGAAATTATTCTGAAGTAGCTAGCTTTGATGTTCAGAATGGAGTACACAAAGGAAGCACTTCTGTAGAATGATCTTTTATTCTGCAAGCTCTAGAAACCAATCAGCTGGTTTGGGATTTCCTGAGGAGACAGGGGCAGAATCAAGCAGTAACAATGAATCTTTTTTCCATACATTTGAATAAATCCTTTTTGAACCCAATTATACTGTCTTCATCCTGAGGCAACGAGTTTTATTATTTGTCGGAAAGTACTTCCTTTTATTCTTAATTTGCTTTCTGATTAGATAATTCTATGCATTTCTCCTCATACCTTCCCCTCACTGTTTCACTCTCCACCTGTATCCTCTTTCAGGTCTATTCAGCTACTCCTACACATACGGAAGCTATTCAATACATCACTAAGGAGTGTGCCAGTCCTTAGACCTTGCCCTTGGTCTCACTGAGCTCTATTAAACCCTTCTGGATGAGTGATAATCAGAAAAGCACATGGTACCAAGTGTGCCAGGCCACCACCAACTCATGCAGTGGCATGATGAGTTCGGTCTTCTGTGACAGAGTCTGAACAAGCAGACGGTCTGTCCTCTTCCCTAGTTAAGTATTCACAAGTGCCTGAAACCAACCCACGTGTCTGCCTTCCCTGGCAACTTCTCAGAGCAGAGAAAGCCCCTTGTGCATTAACCAGGCATCCACAGGCAGGGCCTACCTGCAACACAGTACATACAGTTTGTGCTTTAACACAGAAACGCCACACAGGCTCCCTGGAGCTGGGACTCGGGAGGGAAAAGCTGCAGCAGGAGTCATGCCCCGCTGCTCCCTGGATAAATAACGGAAGGGAAAACCAGCTATACTTGGAGCAACAGGCACACGCAGGCACCTCTATCACCTTCGCTCTTCTTTGAGCCAAACTTCGTAACGCGGGACTCCGAGGGCACCACCCCACAGCGCCCGGCGGCCAGCCCAAGGAGGGCCCCTTTAGCAAGGGCGAGCGGGGTTCCCGCACCCGTGCCCAGCCCAGCCGGGCGCCTCCCTCCTTCCCTGTTCCGCCCGTGGGGCTGAGCTGGGCTCCCGCCCGGGCCCGGCTGCAGGTGGAGCCCTCGGCACGGACAGCGGGAAGGGGCGCCCGCGGGGCACGCCGGGACCGCAGTCAGCGCGCTGCCGGTGCCACGGTGGCAGCGGAGTCGCCCCGCGCCGTCCCTACGTGTTCCCCCCCGCCCCGAGCCCGGCGCGGGCTGCGCCTGCCGCCCCGCCACGGGCACGGGAGCAGAACGTGAGGAGCGCGTCCCACGTGCGCTCCGGTACCTCCCGGCCGCCGGCTCGCTTCCCTCACGGAGAGCGGTTCCCTCCCCGGGCAGGCCGGTTCCGCTGCGCGCTGAGCGCAGGCGTCACGGCGAGCGGCCTGACGTCACCGCCGGGGCACCGGCCGCCGGGAGCGGCGGCGGTAGAAAGAGCCGGGGCTGCCAGCCCGGGGCGCTCCCCCGCCTCTGCGGCCGGACGAGGGCCCGGCCCGGCCCGGCCCGGCCCGGCCGCTGAGGGGCTCAGGCCTCAGCAGCCTGGCACACGAGAGACCTCTGCTTTCACCTCACGCTTGCCGCTTTGCAACTCCAATTTACAGCGTCCGGCCTGGAGCTGAAGCTCTCAGTCCTGCCCTTGTTACCCTCCCTTCCTGCACAAAAATGTGCTTCATATAGAGATACAAACAATTAGATGAATCACGATTTTGTTTCTCTCATTTTCATGTATCCTTGCCCCGAAATCGGAAGGACCTTGTATGGGGTATCGCTATAGCAGAAGAGTTAAATTGCAAACACGTTAAGGTAGATAAGCCCAAAATACAGAAACATCTGTGAGAGTTCCTATTCAGGAACCAAAGCAAACTTCGTGATATGCAATTAAACTAATATTTAAAAAACTGTTATAACAGTAATGCTGTTTACAGTTATGAGCCATGTCTGATGATGTGCTGGAGGGGTTTCTGTGGACTCTCAAGTCACACACGCTGAGTAAATTTGCCCCCTGAGGAATACTAATAAAAGCTATGGCAATTTTGTACAAGAGTACACTTCGGAATTTTTTTTGAGAAAAAATATTATTATTATTATTATTATTATTATTATTATTATTATTATTATTATTATTATTATTATTATTATTATTATTAATTTGTTATTTGTTATTATTATTTTCTGCAGAGTAATATGCTGAAATCCTACTGGAGTTTCTATGTGCAAACATACAGTTTTTGCTTTTGACTTGAAAGGTGTTTTTCAGGATTTCAGATTATATGTGTTTCAGGGGAGCTGTAGTGTATGTAATAACATTAGTTCTATGCATGTGGGATTCTTCTTCCACAGATTATTCTTTACATATAGAAAAAAAAGCAGATTTAGGCATGGCAAACAGGTGGGCATCTGTAAGAAAAATAAAATATTGAAGAAAAGCTATTATGAGAATTAGTTTCTTTTAGTAAGTATATTTAGATTGAAAATGGCTCTTTTCAAAAGAGTGAATGAGATTTTGTGATACAATGATGTTTCAGATCATGCCATATTCTGAAAGCCTGGTGGCCCCAGTGTTAAAGAAGAAAAGGCACTGACAGATGAGGTTGTGACTCAGAATAGTCTCTGACCAAGATTTCTTGTACCCAGCATAATTAAGGACCAGGATAGCTTTTTCTTCAAGTAAAACTTACAAGCAAAGTAACACAGAGTGCAAAAAAATGGTCCTTAGTGATGTTTTCTGAAGTTGTGTATACCACAGAGAAAATAAAATCTGCCTGCTGCTGTCCTTATACAATATGATGCTCATAGTTAACTGAAAAAAATTATAAGTAATTATGACTTTACCTTATTTCTGACCTGTGTCCTCAGCCATACAGCTGACCTACCCTTGTACGAAAGTTAAAGGTTCATCTGTCTTGTACTGTTAAGATTTTGCTGACACAGAGTAAGCATGAGTTTAGTGTGGGGGTTTTAAAGTGTGTTATAGTTGACAAAGTTAAATATCCTTTTCAAAAGTTCAGACAAGATTCTGTTTAATTCTTGTTCATTGACTTAGTGTTTAAAACCAGCTGTATGTTCATTCATTGGCCAAAGTGACATTAGCCTTTTTTTTTCCAGATGCCTGGTCAAATCATGAGATCAGATTAAGCAGAGTTCAGCTGAGCCAGTTTATTCACACTGATTTCCCAATAAAGCTAGTGGAGTGCAAGAGACAGATCAGTGTCATAATAGTTACCTCCCCTTTTGGGGGAACAGTAGCTGATACAAGAACTTGATCTGATAGACATGTTCCATCTATCATGACCAGATCTGTAACAGCTAGTTCAACACTGGTCATTATTATGCCTGCCTTACTATTAATGTGAACATACAAGCTAAGAATTCTTGTATGTCTGTCTGTGTGACCATGTATACACACACTTGGAGCCTGTCCACAATGTACAAAATGACACAGCTGTCTTTCCTCAAGCCTAAAGCAAAAATACTCTTCCTAAGAGAGTTATTTATTCCTTTCTAAAAGTTTTTAGTCATTCTCCCACACAACCAAGATACTGCTTTCAAGTAAGAATTTCTCTATTAACATGGGAAAAAACAGAATAGCTCAAACAGGAAATTATATTTGATGTATCTAAAAGCACAAAACAAATCAGAGCAAAATAGCACAAAACAGGCCACTGTAACTGAGGTCTCCTCATCAGGTATTTCAAATTCCTCCTGGGTTTTGATTTAAGGCAAGATTTACGGAGGAACTTGAGTCTAATCATTAACCACAGTGCTGCCTGAATCTGTGGCCTCTTAAATTTCTGCCAAGAGTCACACTTGAAAGAGCAATGCTTCTCCAATGTCCAGCAGCATTTCATTCTGTTCCCTGTGCTGCTTGTGAAATACCTCCCACATTACATGGGTTTTGTGTAAGGCCAGGGACAAAGCAACTGGAGACCTGGCTGCACGTGTGCTCAGTCCTGTTGGAAACAAACACCTCTGGTTGGAGCACTCAGCCCTGAGAAACCCTGCTTTCAAATCTCCTCCCTTGCTGGAAACGTGGTCACTAACTTCAGGTTTTCACCACTGAACAAGCTTGTCATAGCCAGCAGTCTGAAGTGGTTTCAGTTTATAGGAACAAGAACACAAAATTAAAGTGGGCCAAGAAGATTTGACACTCAAGCCAGATGATCACTGTCCAGAAATGTAAAACCTTGCGGATTAAGCATCAATTGAAATCAACATTCAAGAAACTATTTTGCTTTTCAACTGGTGTATTAAAGATGACCTCCCTAGCTTAAGCAAATCTGATGATGGGGACATGTATCTGGGATACAGGAGTCATGGGCTTAGAACAGAATTAAGCCAGGGAAGAGCTTAAGAGGTTTCTTTCTTTCCAGGTCAAATGATAACTCCATGGCAGGTCACACAGTCAACACATGGCCATGCATTTCTTCCAGTAAAAAAAGGGGTGTAACTGGACTAGGTGCCTTGTTTTACCTGATCATTTTCCACTTTGCCTGGGCAGCTCAGCACTGAAGCTGCTGTCTCTTTTTTTTTCCCCTTTCTTCAGGAATGCACTTGTCATTTAACTTGGGAAAAATCCAGTCTAGTCACTGATTTTATATATATACATGCTATACACACATACAAAATATATAAATAAAGAGCTAAGAAGTTTTATGTTGCAATTCCCAAATGTCTTTGATATGGCCTCAGCCTTCTGGGCAAGCAACATAAAGCTGAGATAAACTGCTGAGGGAAAATCCAACTGCCTTATTCTATGACAGAAAAAAGCACCCATCTCCTCCCAGTATTTTGCCACTTGGCAGACTTTCCCCAACCACAGCAGTTCAGATATTTAAGCGGCCAAATTGCCACACCTTTGCTCTTAAGGGATCTTTTTTTATGACACTGCAGTCTGTTTTGTTTTTCTAGACCATGCAAAATCTCTGCAATATTTGTTCTTGTGTGATAACAGTGAACTTTTATCATGCCAACATGAAATGGATTTATACAGTTTAGGTACATTTTCAAAAAATTGAAAACTTCTTCCTCTTAAAAAATTTCTTTTTGGTACCTCTGTGAAAAGTATAAAAGCTCTGTGAAAACTCTAAAAACAAAACACAGCACCAAAACCCAGAACAAAACAAAGCTATCAGAACCTTGGCAAATTACCTAATGTTTTCATATCCTCCTGGCTAAACAGGTTTTCCCACTAGGACCAGGATTATTTCACACGTCAGTGTGAGGCCCATGTTTGAGTTAGCACGGTCACTGAACTGCTGCTGCTCCCAGTGAGCAGTCAGGCACACCAGGGAGGGAACAGAGAGGAGCCTGTATTATTGCTGCTTCATCTGCTGCTGAAATGGAGCACCTCACTTCAAGTGCTGCCCTGAGGAACCTGAAATGTTAAAATAAAACAACCTCAACGTCACCCACCCCTGCAAAACTGTGTTCAAGAAACGTTTGTCTCACATTCAGCCTCTGTCCCCAAGTCCTGTCTGACCACAGACACTGGACACTCCCACTGTGTATCAGTGGACTTTGGACTAAAGAGATCGAATCTAGGATCTCAGCATGTCCTGAAATCTCTTACTTCCCTCCACACATCCCACCCCTTCTGTATGCCACAGAATGTATCCTTTTTAGCTCCTAAATCCCAAGCCAGGACCAGGAACAAGGAAGAAATAACCAGCTCATCCATCGAGGGAGTAAACTCACCCCTTTCTGTACAGCACCTCTTTGACAGACAGTTTTTCAAAACTACAAAGTGCATCACACAGAGCAGTCAGCATCTCCCAGCAGGGCAATCTGAAAAACAGTCAAAGCTGACACCACGGAGTGACATGTCACTCCTAGCAGTCTCCACTGAGCTTTTTGTATAGAAAGGATATTTTTTTTTGGGTATTGCATATTTCATAAGCATTAAGAATATCACTGGAAGTCTGGTACAATAACATCCAAGAGTTTTGCAGAAGTATTTGAATACTCTAGGGTAAATAACTCTCCTCCTGTTCTCTTAGAGGCAATTTACTTTTAATTATATCTAATATACCCAAAATGAATTAGTTTCAGGAACAGCACTTAAAAATAGCTAAAAACCATTGATAAGCATCTACTCAAGGTCTTGCATAATTTGCTTTTATTTTACATATGAACATCCTTAACTTCCCCATTTTGCCTTTCATAGTCTCATCCATATTTCCATTCACTACATATCTATATAAGCTGCAAAGTAAGATTCATAACAAATCATTTCAGGAATTAATTTATCTTGTAAAAATCTATGTTTAACTAATACTGCAATTTCTGGTGAAAAAAAAGAGTATTTTTGAGAAGTATTCATCAGCAAAGGTTTTCACTCCAAAATATACAAAAAACTGCTCTCAACATTAGGATTAACAGAAAAAAAATTGTCTAACCAGACAAAATTTCCTTTCTGTTATGGTGGAGGAAGTGTCAAGGTTTTCCTGCCATAATACATCCCTAATCATAGTCTCAGGTGTCCAATCTCCAGAAATGGTATGGGCAAATCCAAGTTGTTGCCCACTTTGGTCCTGTGATGCAGTCTCCTGAAAATTTGCTGTGTCTACTCATATTTACAGTCAGTAAACTCTTTGCTTTGTGGAGGAGTGGGGAGGAGGTGGGATGTTGGGAGAAATGGGCAAAGGTCACAAAGAAGTGAGGGAATAAAGACAGAAAGATTTGACCAAGTAATTTGGACTGAACTCATTAGGGTGAGAAAATTCATCTAAAGGCCTATGCTGGAAGAATAGAAAAACATAGTTAATAAGTAACAAGAATTACTTCACCTCCCTTCTCATGAGAAGTTCTAAGGACTTATACAAAGCAAAACAAAGCAAAATCTTTGTTTCATAAACACAGTAATTAACATCCAGGAAATAGCAGATCTGAGATACATGAAAATGAAATCAGTCATTCTCCCAAATACCTACCTTGACATTCATAACATTTATGAAGAGTTCAAAAGCTGTTTAGAGCAGGAAACTGAAGGCACATCCACAAGCACAAACTGTTTTTATAGCCTCAGCTATTTTAGCATACATCCAATATGTGACCATGAATATGTTTTCAAGGGCAGCCCTAATGAGGCACAGATCTACTGAGTACAGGAATACCAACTTAATGTAGCACATCCACGCACTGACAGAAAGCAGCAAGTCAAGGGACTGAGTAGTCATCCCTCCATAATTGCAAATAGCTGTGATCCTAAACATAAGGACTCTCACTGGCAAAACTTCAGCTGATGGTTTGCCAGCAATGACTGTTGAACACACTCCATAATAAATGGCAACTGTGATAGTGCTAGTGACAATCACTCAGATCTCACAGACTGCTCACCTCCTTTATCTTCACCAGTATTATAGGAAATGTCAAAACCAATACTCTTTACAGCTTGTTACCATTTTGCAGCCTGAATCGCACTCAGTAATGCTCACAGAGTTTTCGAGGAACTCCCAACATTCAATTTTCTCTATCAGATCGTCCTAAATAAATCTGGTTTCATATCAGATCTTCTTCAGAAATTCTTTGCTGTCATTTCATCTCACTCATGTACTTAACTGAAGACTTCATCTTCTTGTGACATACAGAAGCCCTTACTGTTGTATGTCCTTCTAATAAAGTAGTCAATCATAATAATGCCCAATCATCTGGCTTAACGAGGTAAGAATTCGGTAATTAAAGATGAAAAGAAGTATTTTCAGATGATTGCTTACACCATTTTTCAATTTATCTATCACAGTGGATAATTTCTTTCAATAATTATCAGGAGAGATTAGCTTCCTTGGAAAAAATTAGCTATTGTTCACACTCGACTGTTTTATAAGTAATGTTTGATTATATAAAATGCATACCTACCTTATTTCAACAGCTGGGCTTTTTTAATCATCCCTCATCTAGGTTTTGATTTGTAAGAGCACCGTTTATGATGAGATTTTACTAGAAGTCAAACATTTTCTGAGCTCCCCATAAAAGGTCTGCCTGACAGCACACAGTTAATTGTGTGTTTTGCAGAAACCCAGGATTGCACAAGCTACCATCTCTAAAATCCAGAGGGTAATTTTGTTATTATTCCTCTATACTAAATTTATAGGAAATACAGTTGAAGAAGGGGGGAAGAGCAATTCAGATTAGTCTAGATAGTGTGTATTTTATCATATATTTTACCATCAAAAATGCTGAACAAAAATTCTGATTCAAAGCTACACAATACAGGCTGATACAGCTGTAGGGGTGATACAAGAGCCTGGTTTGATTTATTTTTTCCAGAACAGGAAAAATTTATACCTATATATATGTAATTCCTAGATGTATATTTAAAATATATTTTTATGGTTTTATCCTTACTTGCCTAAATCTTTTGTACTTTTTCTATCCTGAACATAGAGAATTACTGTATACTGCACATCACAGGGGTGGATTATCCCCAGCCTGCTGTAGACAAGCTCTCCTTCCACTCAGAATCCAGCCTCTCTTTATCCAGTTTCTACACATCATGGGTTTTTTTCTTGACAAAAGAAACACTCCCCATACGAGTTTTTTTGCTGGATGTAAAACCATTGATTGTTTATTTTGTTGGTTTTGGGGTTTGTTTTGGGGTTTTTTTGTGTTTGCTTAGTTTTGTTTTTTGTTTGTTTGTGGGGGTTTTTTTGTTTGTTTGTTTGTTTAAGTTCTTAGGGAACTCTATATTTGCCAGAAATGTCGAGCACTGAAAAAAAAAATGAACAAAATTCAGGAATGAAGTAAATTTTTCCAGACTTAACATTTTTTTAAAAAAGGTTCAGAGAGTATCCAAGCTAGTATTTACCTCCTAATTTTCACAGTGTAGCTGCTAAACCAGAAAAGATGGATACATGAAGACCACGCATTTATCAGAGACTCTGCTATTTTCCCAAAACCAGGTATCTGGCTTCTACTCCAGGCTGTCTTTCTGCAGCACAAGGGTCATTAGCCATGATATTTTAAGCTGAACCTAGAACTGCAACCAATCTTAACTACAATAGAATAGTCCATTGCTTTTATCTATTTTCCTTCTATATGGATAATGCTTTTTTGGTTTTCTCTCTTCCTAGTAGACAAAAGAAGGAAGAACACATCTCTCTTTCCAGCTGACATGAAAAGGAGAATCTTTTTTGTCTCCAGTCTTTTCCCTAACACTGCCCACAGGCTGGAGATTTTCATACAGAATCACTTGAATTTGGGTTCCAGCGACTATCACTGCATAATACCAGAGAGCATCACTCAGATCATAATTATCTTATACAAGTGGGTAACATCTCTGCAGAGTGTGCACTGTTTACATAGCACAGTTTATTTCTGTTGACTTCATTGAATCATTGTTGAATTTGAGGATGCATTTCATAAGCAATTATTCTGCTCTAATAGTAACAAGTAACACATTTGCTTTACAGACACCTCAGCAAAGCACTCCTGTCAACATGAATTGTCTCTCATGTGCTTTAAAATGTTTGGAAAAAAAAATATGGCATGCCATCTGGCTCCCAAGCACTCATTAAATCCATTGGAATATGAGTGTTTAAGGAAGCTAACATCACATGATGCCCACAAGAAGGAAGGAAATAAAGAAGGAAAAAGAAAAGAGAAGAAAAGAGAAGGAAAGGGAGGAAAGGAAAAGAGAAAGGGAAAGAAAAGGGATTTAGAGATGATACAAACAAGAAATAAAGGATGTGTTTACAATTTAATTTCCTTCAACTAAGGGCATGCCAGCCATTTCAGAAAATAAAGAGAGATGACAACTTCTGTTCCCAGGAGTTTTTGGTCCAAGATTACTTTCCAAGTGAAATGAAGAAGGAGAAAAAAAATCTAGCAGGGGAACAGAATGCTAACACCATAGAATATTTGGGTTCCTCAGGGGAAGAGTGCCCCCATGAACTGAGATTCAGAAGGCATGCTACAAATTTCTTTTAAGACTTGCCAAATCACTTTGCCTTCCCTCTCCAAATGTCAAGTCTCCCATCTTTAACTGAGGCTAATGATTGTCAGCTTCCCATATTGGCACAGCCCTAGGGAAACATCTCCCACCACATAGCTACTGTCATCTTCTGTGGAAGCACCTTTAGGCCCTAGAGTAGAAAGGACTGCACCTGCAAAAAGTGAATTGCTGGATAGATGCAGGATTAAAATCCCATCTGGAAAGGCATTCTCTTTTATTCGGGGAGCTGTCAATAATTTTGTTCATGGGAAACTTAAAAGGAGGTAGATTAGAAACAGTCAGGGGAGTTTCCAAAGAGATATAAGTGTTTAATTTCAAAAAATCCCAAAACGATCCAGTTTTGACATTAACTCTGTATTTCATGTAATTTTGCAAATAAATTAACTGAAAATTACTAAAAACAACCAGACTGTCATTTGCTGGCATATGCAAATGCTTTGCAAAAACAGAGGCATTTTTTGGTACTGTACACTTATGTTCAAGAGCTGTTAAATATATGTAAATAATCTGATAAATACATGCTAAGCAATTCTACTTATGACATGTTGGTCCATTGCCAGATGACAATGATGCAAGAAAAAAAACAAGCTGAAATCCTATGGAAAAGAGCCCAGGAAGTAAAGGGAAGGAGCACAACACATAACTAAATGTGATAAGAAGGGAAAAGCAAGAAAGGCCTCATCCAGAAGACAGCAGGCAACATCTACTGAATGACATGTGGACTAATGGTGGGTCAGTTTCCTCCATTGTAAGAATTGGGTAATGTTGTGCTTACTGACCTTATGCAGCCTCTCTGCATTTTCTCAACTCAGTGCATAACTATTTTTAGCAGCAGTAGTCTGCAAAATGTTTTATAACTCATTTTGGCTGTAAATCTGCATCCAGTTGCAACATCTTTCATAGCTTTAACTGTTTCTTTGAATTCACAGAACTAATCTCAGAGCTGTGGGATTTTGTCAGCCACGGATTCCTGAATTAGAGGAATTGGCTGAGCCTCTGATGGAGGCAACCAAGAATGAAGAGATGGAGCCTATTGAATGAAGCCCAGGAGGGATCAAGCTTTTATAGCAACAAAAGCTGATATTTTCAGGATATTTTTAATTTGCAACCTACAGGCATAAATTTTGTGAAACTATGAGGAAATTGGAGTCCTGTTTTCTTTTTCATACTGTTCTGAGATATAACCAAAGTTGTTATAGAGATTCAGGCCTGACTGGATGGGTCTTTGAGCAACCTGGTCTAGTGGAAGGTATCTGTGCCCATGGCAGGAGGTTGGAACAAGATGTTCTTTAAGATCCCTTCCAATCCAAACTATTCTATGATTCTGTGACTCACAAATCTACCAAGCTGAAGATGTTCCTTCTTGTTGTTCAAAAGAACAAGACCATTTGTTACACTAATTGATTATTCCATACAGTTTGTGCTGCCATGTAGATCACAAATGTCCAGTCATATGTTCTCCTGTTACCCAAACACAAAGTCCCCCAAACCCTGAGCAAGACATTCTACAGCTAATCTGCACATCAGCAGAGTGCCTGCATGAACAGCAGTGGTTGAGAAGTTTTCTAAATGAGGACAAAAGATTCTCATTAATGAAGCTGGAAATCTTCATGTTTTTACCTCAGTTTCCTTTAAAACCTCTCAGAGAATGACAGACTCCTTTACCATCAGTAGTGTTTTCATAGCTACCATCATAACAGGTAGGAAAGTCAGGAACAGCATAATCATCTCACCCCAGGCTCACCTCTGAAATCTTTGCAGAGTTTTTGCCAAACTAATTGGTGTTCTTTCTGTATTCTGCATGAAACTACAAATTTTTATCCCAAATATAAAAGGGAGATCTTTCATGGTGATGCCTTGTGAAGCACAGCTGACCTAGAACAGAGCTAGATGGAGTTAAAGAATAAAGTGGGTTTTTTTAAGAAGGCCTCAATGGATACACCTTGGGCAGCACAAGAGCCCAGCCCAGACTACACCCAAGATGATCCAAAATGGTCACAAAAATGGACAACCAGTCATGGGGTCTCCCACCTTCATAAGTTCTGGTCCATTAGCATATTGGAGTTAATTGTCCAATTCCAGCTTTAGGTTATGAAGTCCCATCCTTCTTGTTTCCTCTCTTCAGTCCACCATTGTTTATGCTCTTGGGCCTGAGATGTGGATCAGTTGTTCTTGGTCCCCAGCTAGAGAAGGAATTGTTTTGTCTACCTCCTCTGTGAAGAGAGCTTACCGTCTCCTAATATGAAACTCAGAACTACACACTAAAGCAGCTCAGAATCTGAAAAATATAAAATCCAAAACCTGAGGCATCAATGGAAGCTTCCAGATCCCTACTTTGGTTCAAAGAAACAAATGAGGCCTTCCTATTCCTCCCACAAGTTAGTGGACATAGAAGAATCCTGAATCTCATTCAAAGATTTTTTTTTGCCCCCACCTTTTCCACTCACTGTGGCAATCTGTCCTCCACCAAGGTGCAGACAGCACCAGTGGCCTGTCTCAAAAATCAGTTATTGACCTTTGCAGCCTGGCCCTCTCAATAACACTCCAACACTTGCTAAACATTGTTTTTCACAAAGCCAGACCAGATTAAAAGGGTAAGTACTGCAATTCCCATTTTGTTTGATCAGGTAAAAATTGCTTCTCTTTTTTCTGGTTTGATTTTTAAATTTTTTAAATTAATTTTTTTAATTCAATGGAACAGTATCTCCAATTAGAATATGGAAAACACACCCAAACTCTCCAAAGTGCTGTATTTTTCCATCCTAAGTGTTACAGTATCCAAGAAATCAATTTCAGACTTGAAATGTCAATTTCATCTCTTTTTGCTCAATTAAAAAAAGCATAAGTAACTTCTCTTTGTAAGTAACATTGGTTTTTTTTTCTTTTCTTAGAACCACACCATTATATTTCCAGGATAGTCCAGAGAGAAAAAAAAACACTGGGATTCAGCAAAATGCCTCATCATACATTTAAGATCAAGTTTAAATCTACTCCTGTTATGCAAAGCTCTTGTTCTTTTTTGTTTGTTTTGTTTGTTTTTTGGGTTTTTTTGCTTAGTAATACTCCAATGCACTTAATCCTTTATGAAATGAAGGCCTAGGAGGTTAAGTGGTGCATGTGAAAAAGACAGAAAACAAGGTGGTTGGGTATAACATCAAGCTACATTATAAATAGCCACTAGACATGCTAGTTTTAGCTATAAAAAAGTAATTTAAAGTTATAAGCAAGACATTACATTCATCCCTTAGGGACCTTGTTTATATTTGGAATAACTATTTCAGCATCTAATATCTCTTCCAAAAGCATTCTCCTGTGTTACCAAATATAGCTAAAACACAACATAAGCCAGCTCTATAAGCTTTTGTAAAGTTGTCCACAGTGCTTTTAGTTAGAAAAATATGGACTTTCTATTTGTGTCTTCTGTATGCCAGACAGAAATAAGCTTTGAATAACAAATATTAACCAGATGTTGACCAGAATGTAATATGTGCCCTTGAAAAAAAAAACAAAAACCTATTTCCTTAAAAAACCTATTTCCTTAAAAATGTTGTTTTTGACAAGATTGCAATAGAGAAAACATGCAGACAGATACCTGACAGATCTTCAGACACACACAAACTAACAGTTTGGAGTATCTGGCTGGAGTTCCAGCCTCTGATGGCAGTATCTGATAAAGTCCAAGAATCTCCAAAGTACAGGTTTTCTAGTTTTCCCTTAAATTAGTTCCTGCACTTGACAAAAGGTACTTTTTGGTGGATTTAGCCATTACTCAATAGAAACAGGGCTATGGGCTAATTAAATCACAGCTGCACGAATACACTCTATTACTGCCAGTATGAGACTGATACTTCGTAGTCAAAACCAAACGTGTTACACTGATTGGCAAAAGTAGGGAGAGAGCAGATGGAACAATTCCCACATTGTCTTGTTCATCAGTAACACACACCACAGAGTCCCCACAACAAAGGATTGCCAGTACAAACACACCCAGCACTGAGACACATCCCCCTGACTGACCATTTCCCATCAGTGTGACCTGTGAAGGGAGATGCCAGCTCTCACAGCCTGGCTTTGCCATCTGAGCTGTGATGCAGCTCTGAGAGCAGTTTGTGCCATCAGCCCTGGCTGTGCCTGCACCTGGGGGCTCTGGTGACACAGCCAGGTCTCCAGAGCCCCCGAGACATGAAACCAGCTAAGTTCTGTTGTGGTCCTCATCTTCAGCACCCACACACTTGGTCCAATCCACTTACAAACCTCCCTGACCTACTGTGGGAGAGGAGCATCATTTACTATGGAATGGCATATTGTAAAACAAAAACCCCAAAATAGCTGTGGTTGGACCAGGCAATGTTTCACTGACCTCTGTAATTATCAGGCTGCTTCTCCTCCCACCCACTCCCCACTGGCACATTCACTGCTGACATGTCAGCCTTTACAAAGGGAACTGCATCACTTTCCCAGACTCAGAAACTGATGCCCAAGTCTGCTGATCCTGTGCTGTAGAGAACAGCATGTGGTGTTGAGAAACATCACCTAGAGAATTTTATATTTTAGTAGTTAACTTTTCTTTGATCATCTCAGTGTTCACTAATGCTGCCAAATCAGAGAAACAAATTACAAGAGCACTGTTGTGTTTTACCATTGTGGCCAAATTTTATCTGCATTTGACACTAAGTTACATGGATTTCCTTAAAAAGGAGTGTTCTAGGTAAGGTAAAAAACAAATGAGAAATACCTTCTGCCATTTTCTTGAGAGCAGCTATGGCAGACTTCCAAACAGTGATAAGGTTGTGGTATGTACAACTGGACCACTAAAAATTTGGTCCTGAACCGGTCTCTGGCTCTTCCGACAGAATTCCAAGGCCATCTCATTCTTGCTCTCTCTTTCCTATTTATTGGAGACATCCTCAACAGAAACTCTCCAGCTTTCTGAGAATTTTAACAGTCTGTAGCAGAAATAACCCATTCAGTATTAAGAAATACACATTTGGTGCAAGTAATCAAGAGTACTGAATGTCTAGGCAGAATGATTACCCATTGTTTTAACTGGTAAAATGTTTATCTCTTTGCATGGTTCTTATCTTTCATGAAAATGTTGATCTTTACAAAGCCCAATATTACTTTATTTTAAAAAACTATTAAACTTTATCCTTGTAAAAAAGCTATATTGTGTATCACAGATTTTAAATTCTTGAATGCTAAGAATTTCAGTGACAGCAGGGGCAAATAGTTACTTGTGTGCTATAAACTTACAAGCTGGATAGCAGTGTACAGTGATGCTTTGACAAGTAAGAAAATAAGGAGATTTTCTGATCTGTGTGTATTCAAAAGACACACTAAGGCTGCCTACCAGAGGAGTAGAGAGAAATTCTTTGAACTGTAAACTTTTTAGAGTTAACATTCTTCAGCTTATTCAGAAGTTCAACCAGCTGAAATAAGAAATTTGACCTAGGGCACGTCCCTTGTTGTGGAGAACAAAGTCGATGACTACTTTAAAGTTATTCTACTGCTGACTCATCTTCCCTCCCAAGCATTTGCAGATACAACATGAGAAAATACAGCAGCAACTGACCACAAAAGATTCTGAGACTAGCAGCTGTTAGCAAACCAAGGCCCAGTATGCAATTGTGGATCTGGAAATTTATAGGTTTGATTGAAAACTGAGCAAGTCTTCTGTGCTTCACAGTGCTTCTAAAAGGCATCATCTTTGATCTAGTGCCTCAGCTGTACCAGTGGGACAAATGTTTTTTGAGAGAAGCATAACACAGCCAGAATAGCTCTGTATTTTCCAAGTATGAAAATCATCCAACTCAGTTTCTTTCAAACATATTCATTCCTTTAGGGCAGATGAGATATTTTCCTTCACTATTTAACAGTAGGGGGCATATTCAGTGTATGCCAGCAAAGTTTAATGAAATCACTGAAGTAGCACTGATTTGGAGTAATTGAGAATCCAACCATGTGTTCTAATGCCAAAGAATCTGGATATTTCTAAGGGCTTATATTGCTTTCCTTTCTAGGAAGGGGGGGATTGGGAAGGGGGGGCTTGAGGGAGTTGGGAATTAAAGTCCATTTGCTTTGTGAAATGGGGTTCCATCTAAGGTAGCAGGGACGAGAAAACACCTGCACAGATATTTTAAAATCCTGACATTTTTCTTTCTGCCTTTGTAATTGAAGTGTATTTTGTCTTGATGTGCCAGCCAAATTTCCACTCTCTACACTCCTGTACAGGCTGTTCTCACCACTGTGAAATGAGAATGTAGCTAGTGTTTGGACGTCCTGTGCCCTGGTTTGGATCTGAATGACTACTAGATGCAAACATCAGAAGGCCTCTGGGCCATGTAACCTGAACCATGTGGGCACTGGAGCTGGGTGCACAGTGCAGCCAAGTTCTGCTCATTTACATGTGCTAAGGGGAATTTTTACAAGCTTGTTAGAACTGTGAGTAATTGAAATCTGGGGCTAATGTCACTGTGTCTAAATTTTCTTTACTCCACTGAGTAGGAACAGTAGAGAAGTTAAGAACTGATTTTGCCACTTTTTAGCAAAATAATACAGCTGACAGAAAAGAGCACAGTAGAAGGAGCAGATAGATAATATTTTCTGAGATCTGCTCAGAATATTATGTAGAGTGTAGCCACCCTGATTTGATATGCACACATGAAATGCTCATTATTTTGAATAGATTATGCATATTGCAGATTGGGTATAGCAAATCCATTTTGTTTTGATCCTTGTACCAGTGTGATTGTGAACAAAGTGCTCTTCAGCTGTTAAAATGGATCAGTTAAGTCCCTCACCCACAGAAGGCAGGCTGGAGGAGACTTCTCCTAGAAAAGTTTAGATGCTGATGATCATATTTGGAGGCAGATCTGATCCATCAGAATCTATCTTCAAACTCACAAAAAACAGTCAGCCTTTACTTTGAAAGCGAATTTTACACCACATACCTCAGAAGCACAGGAATCATCAGTTGGCAAAGCAGGAAACAGATGCAAAAAGGTGACACCTCAAGTTTTCAAGAGCAGGCGCTTACCTCAAGTTTGTCAACAAGTTTGTCTCCCAGAAAGTAAGAGCTATAGGGATGACACTGTGGAAGAAGAATGCATTTCATCTTGGTATGCATTTCTCAAGACATTCAGTCCTCTAATGTTAGTGCTACTGCATAAAATATGTAGAAAGTGGACACTACCACTGTTTATTAATGCAAACCTGCAGAAATACAGATGCTTAGTTTTGGATTTCAAATGTATTTGACAAGAGAACAGCAGTTATTCTAAACATAAGCACCAAACAAATACAAGCTGAAGAGACTGGACAAAGACTTGAGGGCTGCATCTTCAGCCTTAGACATCCAAGTTCCTCTCAGGTCCTTTCACAGAGCTTGACTCTAGTAACTAAGGTAAAATCACTAATCAGTTAGTGAAGACTCAGGTCCCATATACAGGTCTTCCAAATCCTTTTCTCTTTCCCATTTTTCCCCACATCTATGTCCATGTTCTCATCATTCATCATCAGCATTCTCAGCTCTTTTTTTCCTATAGACAAATATTGCAAGTATTCCATGTGAAAAGAATTATTATGAATGCCGTTGTTGTTGTTGCTGTTATTTGAAAGATTACAACAACAACAAGATTTATGACACTGGTTTTGTTCAAGTCAAGCTTCAAATCTGCTTAAGTTTTATCATAATTAACCAAGTGCGGGGAATGAGCATCTGAGCCTGATTTGAGAAGTACACATATTGCAGAAGCACGGTAGAAATCCAAGGAATATCGGTGTATCCTACAGAAAGCACTACACTGACTACACTGACTACACTGTAAGAGTTTTAGTAATGCCAGACACAAATCTCTTTAACTAGACAAGTGGATTCTAGTGTTTCATTAAGGTCAATGTGCACCTTTAAACACATTTGCTTAAAGCTACTGGAAAGAACAAGCTAGACAAAATATTTTGCCAGCTCTCTGAAAAAAGCCAGAATGCTCACAAGCCATATTTTTAAGCCTATGCAAAACTATCATAATTGTCATTACTGCTATAAGGCAAAGGTAATGAAGTGAGGGTGAACAGGATTTCTTATACCTTTGGCAAGCCAAATATTAAACACATTATTAGAATTACTCAGTAATTACAGTACAAAACAAGCAAACAAACAAAAAAAACCAACCCAAAGAAACAGTCTTCTGCTACACAGCCACAATGTTTGTCTATACTTTTCTCCTATGGATGCACTGGTGTCAGACCACAATTCTGAAAAACCAAATAAATCTTGCTTTTCTATAGTCTCCATTCTGCATTTCTACAAATCATGTTGCCTTGCTCCCTCCCCTCATCCCCCTTAATTAAGGAAGGTCAGATGAGATGCTCCTTCTTTCAGAGAGCACCCAGTGCTGCACCATTCACTGCCAGCACAATTTAGGTGCTGCTTGTCAATCTTAACTAACACTGAGCTTATCGCAGTAGCTGCAACATTTACCAAGTCTCAAACATTGGCAAACACTTTTAGGATTAATTTCCACCAATTTTCCCAGAAGCCATGTGTATATAGCAGACATGTAACCACATGCAAATCAAGGTCTCCTTGTTAGCCATTTGCTGCCTGACTGCTGAGCACAGAAAACTCCTTCAGGCAAACGAGTCTCTGGCCACCCAACATTGCCCACAGTGGAGGTTCAGGCAGATGCTTCAACCTCTCCCAATATATCCACAGGTCCCTTGCATCAGACATTCTTCCTCTAGGGAAAGCAGTTACACTGTGCACCTGCTGTGCTGTTGATGAGACTGTAGTTCCATCACAAACACACTGAGATGGAGTTACCTACCCTTTTCTGAAGTTACTCGCTGAAATAAGGAGTTGGGAAAAGATCAGCCAGGTCCTCAGTTCTCTCTACAGTTTTTGCATTATAGCCATCATTCCAAGCTTCTTACATTATGGAATCTGCAGACTTTTTCTCCATGAGCAGAAATACCCTCCTAGGAATTCGAAAATTAAGTTCTGGGAATTTTATTGGCAAATTCTTTACAAGTGATTTATGTTTAATGTTTGCATACGCTATTTGCTGTAGCTGTTTGCTAAGAAAATATTTATTAGGATTGGAAGTTTAACATAATAAATCAAACACTTAACATTCACTGGACTTTGAACATAGATATAAAATACCTTACAAAATTTTTTAATGGAATTACACAAAGCAAATGCACAGGGTTTGTCTGTTTCTACACTGAATTAATCCCAAGCCAAAACCAAAAAATAACCCCCAAAAAATCACAAAAAAAGGCATGATAAACTGCATTTTTGTCATTGTTGCACTGCTATGTAATAAGCCCTTTTTACAAACGTTTACTCAATGTTAAAAAAATCAATTAAAAATGTATTCCATCTAACAGAACTATTGGATTAACAGCTGATTTTTAACTGACTTTACATCATGAAATTCTATTAATAGAGGTACCTTAGTCACTTAGTTTAAAATATGGAGAGTAGAGATAGAAAAAATTAACCTTTAGTAGTCTTTAATATAAAATGCACTAAATTTTCCAAAATAAGATTACGACACACTAGTGCCAATTTATGCTGACAAAAGCTGATATCAGCTTCTTTCTAACTAAAATTCATTTCACAAAACCTTTATATATTACATGAATATTCAAGTAAACTATTTAAAAGATTTAAAAATGCAAAAACTGAATGATACAGTGTTTAAGAGAGATGGTTAATTTGGGAATGCTGTCATGTCCAACTATATATATTTATAGATATATTTTTTTTAATTTTTAAGACCATCATGATACTACCTGATATTGCAAGAAATCTCTGTCATTAACATTTGGTATTTTTCAATGCATAACTTGAAGAAAATTATAAGGATTTAACAGATCTGTGTGACAGTTTCTGTGTGACACTGAATCACCTTACTGGCTTCCCTTTGCAAAGTGCTGAGTAACAGCCAAATTACATCAGATTTAAATGGAGATGATGGTGCTCAGTGTCTTAGAAAAAAAAATCACCATTAAACTGCTATAATCAAATGATAAAATAAAAAAACAGGTTCAGCTGAGTAGCGCGTGTGTTCCCCAGTGTCAAATCTCTAAAAAAACCCTGAAAGACTAACAATGTATTTCTTGCAGGCTGCATTCTTTCTATCCATCAGCTGCAAGGACATTAAAAAATTTTATTAATGATTCAAACACTGGATACCTTCTCTGGTTGAAGGTGAGTTGCTCACTAGTTTTGGTCAAGTGGCTTTTGGGAAACTTTCAGAGCAAAATAACCCAGCAACAGGAAATTGGAATGGAAAATGCCAACCATGCACAGTTACATTACTGCAGGAATTGAGTAACACATGCAAGACAAAGAAAAAGTCAGAACATAGCAAAGTAGCAATGGTTAAGAAGTTAGTAAAGTTTTCACAGTGTTTCATACAGCCTTTTACTTTAACACAAGTGCATCACTTACCACCACTACTGCTCAGACATTTTAAAACATCTCTTGGCCATGCAGATCATTTTGAGAAGAAAACAGCAAATTACACATCTTAGGCATTTTTAGACATGAAGTACAACTTATAATTTTATTTTTATATTCAGTCTTATCAAACAGATGTTTTCAAGTTATATTTATTCTAAGTGTTGGGCTTTAACATTCCTTCCAATTTTGTTGGATCCTGAGCGCTAAATGCCCAAAGAACTGGCCAAATATACAAAGGTAACCTTTGTTCAAATGGCCAAGTTATTACATGAACAGAAGGTATATAGGGAATTTCTTGTTGGCACTCCTAAATTTCTTCTTTCCTAACCTTGAGATGATCCTAACCTCGAGATGGTTTTGTTCAGTTGTTCACATACATCTTTGCCTCCTGGAAACATTACTCTACTTAGGTGATTCATGAAGAAGTAAAACTAGACTCAAGAACACCACTGACTTTTTTTTTTTTCTCTGTCCAAAGAAGAAAATACACATTTTTTCCCCATTTGGCAAATTCTATTTGACGCCACATCACCACCACTCAACATTAACTCATACAACAGAGACTTACTCCACTGTCAGACACAGCAGGGGAAAAATGTCCAGAGGATAAATGGGAGGCTCTTTATCAGATATAATTGCTTGCTCATAAGGAGAGAATCCAGCTTCCCCTTTGTTATTCTTTCATAAATTAATAATTTGTTAAAATCATAGTCACAAGAATTTTAGCTATTACACAAAATTCAAGTTTAAAAAAAACCAAGAATAAATTAGTTACAGCCTTGTAAACAATTGCTCATTTATGTAACATACTTGGGGAAAAAATTCCTCTATATAATAAATCAGACAGTACAAGGCACACATCACACTTAAGAATTCAAAGTGATAAAACCAGCAGATGCCTTCATCTCCTTTGTTCGCTGGTGTAATTGTGCTATAGACACTGTAAAAATATGTAGATTCTTGTTTACATTACAGTCATTTGAAAATATTTCATGACTGTGCTTTTTCTGGCAAAATATTTGTGCTATTTTACAGTACAGTAAGATTTGAAGCTCTTGGAATGAATCTTCTCAAATGTTCTCTACAAAGCTGCCAGGGAAAAGGCCAGTCTTTCCATTTCGTTGCAGAGTGCCTTTGAACCAGCCATCCTCACGTTTCTTGTGCACAAAAACAATGTCACCTTCCTTCAGTTCAAGTTCTGCTTCACTCTGAGGAGGATAGGATACCACAACTCTGTACCTGTGTAATTAAAAAAAAAACACCTACATTTAGGTTCTTTTTTTTTGCCTCACTCTCTCCCCCCCCTTTTTTTAACCTGATACTTTAAAAAATATTTCTGTGCCTGTTGAAGCTTATGAAGACAGGAAACTGTCTGGAACTGTTTGCTGAGTATGTAACAACTTAAAAGTATGTCTTGAACAGATAATAACAGTAGCAACATAATAAATTTAAGGCAAATTCATGCCTCTCCTATGATTTTTTTTTTTACCAAGATCCCTGTAAAATACAGACAATGGTTAAATACCAGGAGAAAATTGTAAACATTTTTTCCAGTATAAATTTGCAGACTCTTTCAGTCATTTTGATTCAGCAAGAATCAAAGCATTCACAGCAGTAGCTAGGCATAATTTTACAAGTGTCTGTTTAATTTCTTATTATTCCAGTGATGGCTCTTAAGGAAAGGCAAAGAACAAAAGGAGGAAACCAACAAAACCTATAAATTTGATTTGCTGTTTTAAATAATTTGCATTTTCCTTAGAAACTCTTCAAGTTAGAACATATTCTTCAACACAGCTGCTCAACTTGTGCACTCCTACATTAAAAACTATTTTCAACTCAACAATTTTCTTAAGCACTTGGCATGAAGTATATTTTTTGAGTCTCTCACAGTAAAATCACTTTTCAAATATGAGTGCATTAAAGAGGCTACACTTCTGTTTTTAACATTCATAACACCACTCAATCTCTTCTTCCATAGTTTCACAACAACTCTATTACTTCATAAATTAAGATAACGATTATCTTAATAAGCTTAAAATAATTTATTATTTTAATAGATTAAAATAAATGAACAATCTGATGAAAAGACAAGGTAACAGGATACAGTCTAGTAAAGGATGGAATGGCAGTTGTAGCTCAATACACACATAATAAAACAATTTTGTAATATTGAAGCAGAGAAAGATACTGTGTTATACTAGAATGTTTTGCTTAAGAACATATGAAGCAAAAATTAAGTCTGTCCATACAGTTAAAAATACTCAGAAAAGAGTAGCTGCACTTTGTAAATAATTGAAGTCTCTTAGGAACTCTAAGTATAGCAAAACATATTTGGACTTAATTAGTTGTCAAATGTTATTTATTAGTGACTTATAAGCCATGACTTTGTTTCAGTGAAATCCCCAGATTTCAGAGCACAGGAATTATTAGATTCATGCTTCATAAAAGCTACCAAGCCAATTACAAGATTTATTAGTGTGCAGCTCCAGAATGCCCTGCATCCAACCTAGACCTGCACTAACTTCTGCTTTGGGCAATTTGGGTTTTAATGCTGACTTAGGCAGTGAGAACCAAATATTTTTAATAGACTGTAAGTTAAATTGAGACTGTAAACTGCTTGAGTTAAAACAACAGCCTCTACTCAGGCAAGACAAGGACAAGATAGTGAAGCATAAAGAACTGCCGTAAAGCTATGAAGAATTTCTACTGTTAACAAGCCAGTTGCTCCCAGGCTGAAAATTATCCAGCACACTTCGTAGTCTGTTAAAAAAATGAGTTTCAAAATGCCTGCCTCATCTTGCAGTCTGTCAAACACTGCCTTGTAAATGTTTGACTTGAAATATGCTTGTTTTTAGTTTCTAATTCTGTCTGCCAGTAACCTCTGTGCTCCCCTGAACTGACAGACAAGTCTGCTCCCTGCTGCTGCTTGCTCCCATCATCTCTTTGTCCTCCCTAGAGGATCACCAGCTAGCACAGAAACAGTTGTCTTGAGCTTTCCATACAGTGTCCAACAACCTCTGCAGTAATTTGATATTTCTTGTTAAATTTTAGTGTCCCAGCTATTTTGATATTCATCTTGAAATCTAGTGTCTAAATCAAAGCGCAACAACCTTGGTTTTAAAGTGCTATTTTACTGTATTTTTCGATTTTTAATGAGAAGAAACCCATCAGGCTTTGCACCTGTAAATCATGTGTCCTTCTTCAAATTTTCTGCCACATTTTACAAATCCTACTTGCCCAAAGAGAGGTGATCACAGACCCATCACACATTCACACAGCTGTCTATCCAGATCACCCTGGATTATCTATGGAACAGAAACTGTTTTTCCATTACTTATTTCATCATCTACAACATATTGCCAAAACTACCAATTTCACGCAGAATAAAAAGCTTATGCTTCAGCTCAGAAGTTCATTGCAAGGTCCCTGAAGAAAAATAATCATATTTACTAAGCATGACCTATGTTTTGGAAAAACATGTTCATTCCCACATGTTTGAATCTTCCAAAACACTTCCTTGTTTGTCTCCCTATTCAGTATTTGCAAATGTTTTCAATGACTGAAAGTCAAATTTGTAGATCTTTTGTGGTCACTTAATATTTTACACGCACCTAAGCTGTACAACTATGATGTTTTTCCTTTCTTTTATTTTCCTTTGATTGTCTTATAACATTTTTCATTAATTTTCCAAATATTATATTAATTATTTTTAGTCAGCTAGTGACAAAATATAATTATTATAAAAATAAAAGTACTTTAGCTTCCCAGGAGTAGCCAATATATTTGCTACTGGTTGTTTGCTGATATTCTTAATATGTCTGGCAATATCCCACGGTGCTTTTGCTTTGTATTCATGAATTTATTTTTTATTTTGAAAAGGGTGGTGGTCTGTCTTCACATTTCTCCATTCTGATTTTAATTTTTAATATTAGCATTTCTCACACTTTTCAGTAACATGGAAAAGATTATATCTTTCATGTGTTTCTCCACTTCTTTGTTGCTTCTGTTTCACTGGACACAAAATACCGCTTTTATGCCCACTTAGTTGTGGTTGATTTTTGGACAATTATTTGTAGTTTTCCTGATCAACAAGTGGATAATAATATTTTCTCACATGCAGAAAATTTTAGCTGAAAGAAACACAGAAAGCTGGAATTACTACCATTACACAAGTTAAATGAACAATTATTACTCAGCTTCTTGATTTAGCTTTTGTTCCTTGCCTTTAGAATTTTTACTTTCCAGGTCAAGTGTGCCCTGCTGTTGTGCAGACCTTGTGTCTTCTGAGTGGGTGCCTTGACTCCTCCGGATCACCACCGCCCATCGAGGGCAGAGTGATTCTCAGCATTTAATTACCAGCATTAAATGGTGCCAGATGTGGGAAGGCTTGCTGCCCTGGAAAGCCACTGGCCTGCTCACTGGGAGCAGATGTTACACCAGTCATTCTGTGGTAGATGAAATTACTTAGGGTCACTTTAATCACAGAACAAAATTACTGCTTTTCTTTCCCTGTAACTGGATGAAAGATTCATTTTATAATTTAGGATATGCAGTGATGTGTAGTTAGGTTCAACTTCAAGTCTCTAACACCATTGTGGAGTACTGGGTACTTTATTGTTACAACCCTGTATATTTACTGTAAAATTTAAGGCTATTTAAGCAACATTTCCCTCTAAAAGAGAAAGCTCATGAAAAAAGCTGGAAGTTTTCTTGTAGCTTATATGGAAAAATTAAACTCCTCAGGTAACTAAATTCCTGTATATTCATAGCATAGCATGTCTCACTCTGGGAATTGCAGGGAGTTGGGTCTATCTTTGTAAAGAAAACATAATGATCCTTGGCCTTGTCAGCACTGCATCAATACAAGAAATCACTCCAAGACAACCTGGGTATTGGTCAGAGAATCAGAAGACATGAGTGAGCCCCACTGCAGAGTCTCAGGTGACGGGAATTCTCTAAATTGGAATTCTACAGTTCCACTGTGATCTGTGACTGGAATTGTGAGATGTAAGAACAGAATAATCCTAGCAGGAGATTTCTCTGTTCTTCAGCTTTTTGTTGAGCTTATCCTCATGAATATTTCCCTCCCCAGCTCAAATTTTCACTGAAGATGCCACATGATTCTTACCCACCAGATCTTCCAGACTGCTGAAGAGTAATCAATGCTTATAAATTACTTCAAAGATATTGAGTACAATGTAAATTTTAAGTATTATTAACCATCACATTTTAAGAAATCCAGCCAAAGGAAATGTGCAAGGGCACATCAGCAGGAAAAAAAAATTAGCTCTGTCCTGAAAATGACAAAGGGAACTCAGGTGAAATTCTGTCTAAATACACTGACAACCATGCTTGACTACCACTGAGAATTATCATGTAGTAATGCTTCTTCTATCAGTAGCAATTATCACTTAAATAATAGTAAGGATAGAGAGAATGTTTGAGTATATGTTATCACTAGATCAATAAAAATATATAGCATCATTTTCTGTAAGTAGTTCTGAGAAAAAAAATTCCATCATGGAAGTAAAAAAACTACTTTTTGTGATGACAGAAAGAGCTTTATGCTAATAAGCACTGGTTATGCCAGAATGAATTTAATATTATTTTCACAATGAATTTAATATTATTTTCACGTTGAAAGCATAAAAACATATTAATGTGCCAAACAGACTTATGATAATGTGAAAATGAATTATGTTATTCTTAAAGAAGAGTCTTTCAGGTTTTATTTTCCATGTATAAACGTAAATCTGCTTCACAAATTCAGTATGAAATCGAAACCTCCTGCAAGGAAATTGTGTAGGAACAGAAATAACCTTTAAAAAATATTAGAGGTATGACAGAAGTGAACTAAAAGACAAGCAGAAAGTTCTATACTGTCTGGATTTTAAGACACGGGTATAGCTTAGGATAGTGGACTTCTGGAAGTACAACGGGATGCCCACACACCATGAGTTAATAGCATCAGAACGAAGTCTACAATAGTCACCTTCAATCAGTTCAGTCCTAGAGCTGTTAATATTGTAACTCTACTATTTTTTCTCAGTACAGCACACAATCCTGTAGCTGCTGCAAAAGAAATCCTATGACACTCCTCATACTGCTTGTCTGCTACCAGGAAAAAGAAAAGATCCTGTAGTTAGAAAACTGTCACTTCCTTCACATTTTACTGAGGACTTGAAACACTATAGGTGGACACAAAAGTCACAGAACATTTAAGCAACTGCCTGTCAATCTGAGGGTCCAGACATCTGTATGTTGTTCAGACTCACTAGAGCACAGAGGCCACCCTGGAGCCTGTGTGGATGCACAGCCATGGGGCATTCAGGCAGTAAAAAGTATCTTTGCAAAAGCTCAAGAAATCAAATATTAAGAAGTCGACACCTAGACAGATATAGGTCTCATTCACCATATATTTAGGTTGGCAGTTATACACTGCTAATAATAAGAACTAACCTAATACTATTAAGTTCAAGAACATAATGTGCTTCTGTTTTGAAAAAAAGGAGGCCTCTTTTGTCTACCAAACCTGTGATCATCATATTTGAGTGTCTATTCATTCAAAAACTTTAAGGTAACATGAAAAGTAAACAAACATAAACACGAGTATTGGTTGATAAGTAAATAAAGAATTGTTAAAAAGTAAGTTTCATCTTGCTATAAAATCTCAGCATTTTGAAGCAGTTCTAACACACGCTACAAGCATCAGAGCAAGGATTTTTTCTTGGTGTGCCCAAGTGTAGCTGTGTAGGAGAATTTACCTTTCACACACGAGAGGCCTGGACTCATTGAGGACGGGTCCCAGCGAGGAGCAGGGCTGCCGGGGCGGCGGCGCAATGGGCACAGCGGCGTCCAGGGCAGCGCCCTTGCGCTGCAGCGTCTCCTGAGCCAGCCCCGGGGCCTCGCCCTCCGTGGCACAGGAGCCAGCCTTGCTGTGAGCCCCTGCCGAGGGAAGCTCGGGCCCCACTGCACCTTGCAGGGCCAGCTCTGCCGCAGCCTGCTCAGCCTCCAGGGTGGGTGACGCTGGAGGTGACAGCCGAGGCTTGCGTTTGGTGGATGCTCCGGAAAGCAGCTTCAGCAAACCTTTCTTTTCTTTCTGTAAACCAAAAGCAGTGCCCCATTTTAGAACAAAGCTGTCCCATAAAGAGCTGAACACTTCCTTCTGATAGATGACATCGTGCTCAGAGAGGACTCAGTAAATTATGAGGACATACTTGACGTTAGAGAGATTATGAAAATTATAAAAGAAAATTATTAACATTCCAAAGAGAAAAACAGCAAGTAATTTAGATCATAAACTAGCTAAATCCTTTCACTTTGTTAGGTTAAAGTTTAACTTTAATTGAAATGGCTCTGTCACAAAAGGTTGTGTAGAGAAAGGCGTGAGGAGTTAATATTACCACAGCAGGAATCTATGAAGAAAAATATTTCATCAACATGGATGTTTCTGGGAAGACAAAGAATCACTTCAAACTAAACAGGGAGAAAAGTCTGCTCTGGAAGCTGCTGTTTAGGTAAGTTTCTTTTATTTATCCTTCTTTAGTAATGGAAGACCTTCATGATCTAACAAAAATTCGCCCCAAGGGGAATGCATTGTGTTCTGCTGTTCTGCTAAAGGGGAGAATTGTAAACATTCTTTTTGCTTGTCCAGACAAGAATCCCTGAAGACTATTACCTAGCCTGAAGAGAATTATTTAAGTAGCTTTTGTGTTTCTTGTATTTTTTTTTAAAGGGTGTGGCAGTGATCTTCTTACCAACCCTTTGACTGAGTGAATTTAGTGCTTATGAGGAGTGCCAGATTGTAAGCCCTGGAGACAAAAATAATATTTATCCATAGACAGGGAAAAGCAAGAGCAATGTGATTTTTTTTTTTATATGGGATGCAGTGGATTTAGTGAATAAAAATCCTCAGTCCTTTTTCCAAATCTCCAATAACTTAGAGCCATTTCACCAACAATCTACTGTCAAAGATAAAGAGAAAATGTCAAAGATAAAGAGAAACTCAGAGAAATTAAAACACTCCTGTATTAGCATCATTCACCTTAAACTACAAATAAGTTTTCTCTAAGGGCACCTCAGTCTGGTTTCAATGTCTATGGCTAAAGTAATTTTAAAATAAAGTTTGAGGCATATCCATTCAACAATAATAAAAAAAGTAACTAAAAAGTGGCTGACATTAGTGTACAGTTTAAGATTAAAATCTTCATAAACTTCACTAAGGAGTACATGTGGTTGAAGAGTAGTAAGGTTAAGTCTAAAATATTTGAGATACAAAGATAGTTGTCACAAGGAGAAAAAAGTTTCCTAACTACATCACAACTATAAAACAAAATCAATTACAAAGCTAGAAGAATTTTTCTGACAACAATATAATCACATGGCTTGGTGAACAGTGAGAATGAGTTGACACACATAGGGAATACTTCAAATAGAAGGAAGGAAAGCAGAATGTTTACAGGCTCCACTGTCCTACATTTAAAAAAGATGGTTATGTGCATTCTTTCTTTGTCCAATAAACGTTGCTGGTAATGTGTTTTCCATAATATCTCAGTGTGCCTGCTTAATAAGAAAGGTAACCTAAAAGAATTCTGATTTTCATATCATTTTGTTAGACTGAAGTTTTTACGTTCCTGCAAGTTCATGTGGGTTTTTTAGGTTGTGCTCTTAAATTTCTTAAAAGATTGTATGATGAAAATAGGAAAACTCAAGGGAATGATTTTATTCTCTACCCACCTTGCCATCCTTGTCCGTTTTACTGACAGCAGCATTTCCACCAGCTGTTAAAGCACTCTCTGGAGATGCAGGAGCTCCAGGGTGAGTGTTTGCAGTTTTTCCACTGCTATCTCCCTCCAAAGATGAAGCAGCAATGTTAGGAGAATTCAGAGAAGCTGCTGTACATGCCAGTGGGATGGTTGAGCGGTTCACATTCACAGCTGTGACATAAGCAGCAGTATTTGGAAGCTGGGGCTGGAGCTGCTGGGAGGCAACAGAGTGGTGGGGAATGATCACAGCTGCAGGAATAAGGCAGGTTGGACTTTGTGCTTGTATGGGTGTGACTGCTGCCGTAGGTCTTTCTTGACTATGTGAGGCAACTGGAATAAAAGAATGAAATGTGAGAGTTCACCTTTTCACAAGACACACAAAGTGAGGTACAGTTACTGTGTTACAGCTAATCAATCACGAGAAGTTTTCTTCTTACCTTTTAAACTTCCATTTATACTCCTATAATGACATGATACCCACCACCATATCTATTTCACCCAAATAAAGCAGTTGCAAATGGTTCCCTACTTGCACCAGTATGCAACAGAAGAATAACAGCACTGCAACTTCTCTGTTGTGGAGAAATCCAAGCTGCTAAATCAAAGGCTTCACATACAAACAGATGCAAAGTGAAGATTACACTTTAGTACCTAAGAGCTAGCTAAATACTGCCTGGAACTTGTTTGCTCCTTTTAATACCACGTGTAGTTGTCAGGACATATAAAGGAAAGTAGGAAGAAACACACCTTATAGAAGCTGCTAAAAATGTAATTAGATTGTTTCCCTAAACTATTCACAAAATCCACAACAGATTTCACAGGTCTTTCAAACAATAAGCACAGTGGCAATTACTGTGAGTGCTTTCTCTGAAAATGTAAGCTGTTGTCTCTTGGGATGCTTAAATATAGAAAATGGATTTACTCATACTCCTGTGAAATAAAAGGAACATCTACACTGGAAGCTGCAGAATAGCACAGGGCTGAGTATATTAACCTGGGTTGCAGTGCAAAACTGTAAGCACAGAGCTTTGCATGAACTAATTGATCCCTTTCAAGAAGTAACACTGCTGTTCAAGTCATGTGCTCAGTCATACATGCATGCTGTTAGACCATTTCAACAGCTTGGGCATCTCTGCACCACTGGGTGGTATGAAATGCAGATATAACCAAACAGCATGAGCCAAAATTTAACACCCTAGTGCTGCACAACCTCTCTCCTTCAAATACTTTGAAACTTTCCATCTGAGAAGGGGTCATCCCTCTAGCTTGATGCATGTGCATCTCAATTTTATCAACTTTTGATTTTTCAGATACTAATAGAGTTTCAGACTTGTTCTAAGTGAAATCCTGGAACCAAACCTCCAGCACTTGCTCTCTTGATTCTGCTTTCTGCAAATTCCTCTGGTAATTTGGTTAGATTGCAGAAACAGTGTATTAGAGAAGACTGAAAAAGGTCCCAAATTTTATATAACAATCCTACAGTATTATACCCAATTACAATCTATGCAGTAAGAAACACAAATTCTCTCATTTTATTAAAAAAAAGGCACATCACTTATATGCTATATAAAGTTTTTTGATAACCTCTTCTTCTGTAGCTGACCCTTCCCAACTCTTGAGTAGCATGAACATTTCAAAAGAAAGATAAGGAGATTGTAGAAAGACTTTTTTGGGTCAACAAACAATTATTAATGCTGGCTTTTGCTCATAAGACCACATCAGTTTTCCTAGAAGTAGCTGCTATTCTTCAAGGTATGTCTACACTCACATGCAATTTATGTATGACAAGCATGGAAGAGCCTTCTGGTTTTGTTTTCTTATTGCTGGTGGAATTGATAGGAAAAATGCTTCAAGTCACCCTGTTTTCACACAGATTATCCTTTAATGAAGTAAGCAGAATATATATTTTCATTATAGATCTTTCCAATCAAAGGATGCATACTCCCTCAGCAAAGGTGATGTCAAGCAATGTCTCACTAAGGTCATTTGAAGAATGGTCCTTGAAGCCCTGAGCTAAACTGAAGCTGGAGCCCTGCATTATCCTGTGAAGCCTCACCCAAAGATTAGCAGTCAGCAAATGTGCTAAGGAAAGCTCAAGAGGATCACGTTTCAGATGTTTACTACAAACTTCTCTGTAACAATTTGAACATAAAGCAGCCACAATTGCTTCAGTGCTCAGGTCCTTGTAAGGGACAGATCTGTATTTGTGACTAAGAGCACACCTTTGCACAATCCAATGTTAAGGTCTCTGTGATGAGAGTCCAGTCCCTTCTTATTTTTCATTTTGGGCCTGAAAAGTCAGTGGGCAGTATGTTGTCACATTCTCAGCTGAATGGAAGTGTAAAAGCTTATTCATCTTGACAGTGGTGCAGAGAAGCAGGGACAGAAACGCCTCCGGAGCTCACAGGAGATTTCTCCTTTGTGTTGTCACTTGCAAGCTCAGGAGAAGGCTTTTGAGTAGAAACCACCTGTGCCTAAGAGGCAGAAAAGTACAGATGCTTTGCTTAGTTTCTCTTAGCAGTTGCCAGCAGCATCTGGTTATTTTTATTTAAAGGCAAAGAATAAAGTTGTTAGGACTAACACACCTGCTCCAGCTTCAGATCAGACTGGAGGAAGATGGGGCCAATTAAGGAAATAAGATAAGTAAAGACATATGTACATATCCTACCTTCAAATGCAAACCTGGTGCTGACATCTGACCATGCACAGGGTGTTTTAGGAGATGCATGACTCTGAAAATCCATGGATCTTGAGCCCATAAGAAATGCCCTTCTTATGGGGGTAACAGAGCATACCATTACCATTTTTTTGCTTTCTCCTTTACTCTGCCAATAAGAATCCTGTGATAAAAAAAATCCCCTTTTGTCATGATGCTCAGCCAGGAGATCACAGACCCTAAATTCAAGGCTGAAAGGGGAAGCATTGGGATAGTCTGAAATGGGAGCTTTCCTTTTTTTAATTTTTCTTTTGAGGTCCTTGAAGCAGCTGGAAGAGATTCAGCTCCAGTTGTGTGGTATTTTCTTAGCCTGGCAAATCCACAGAGGAGTGCATGGATTTGGTAAACAAAAACCTCTTGAAAACACTACTATCAGCCTTTTTGGCTCTGCATTTAAATAACAAGAAGGCATGTTTCACTATGATGTGGCCTGCCCCAGACAGTAAATGAAGAGTTACACCTTTCAGAAATACAGAATTTTATAGATCATAATGGATCTTGATGCCAGTATCACCTCAGCATTTCGGAGTCAAAGCTGAAAGAAGCTGCAGTCAAGGTTAGAGAACAAGCTGGAATGCCTAAGGACCAACCCTGAGTCAGAGACCTGAAAAGGAACACTAAAAGTATTCAAAGATGTTAGAAGATAATTTAAAAGTGAATGCTAAATTAGAGCGCTCTGTAGCTCTTATGCAGTTAACACATAAAAAATAAGTATGACTCAGATGTTCTTATCACTTTTATTACTATATGAATTGCATATGAGTAGGAAAGCTCAAAGAATGTCCCCATCCCAGATACTGCTGGAACAACAAAAAAAAGAAAATTCCACCTGAAGTACTTGCATATAAATTCTCAATAGTGGGAGTATGTACGTACACACAGTTGCTTAGAGAAGAATAATAAAAGATGGAACAACTCAGACTGCTGTTTCAGAAAACATTCAACTCTAAACAATGACATTAAGAAAAGCTTTAAAAAACCTCAGCATATACTTACACAGACCCTCACTCCAGTCATTTGTCAAGATGGACTCTACAGTTTGTCTACCACAGGTAACAAATTTTGTGGGTTTTTCTTTACCTGTTCTAACTGCATTTCGAGCCTGGTTGACTGTCATTTGTCCTGTCACATGCATAAGGACCTTGGTTTGTGGGCTGGTTTGGATATGTGCTGCAGAAACCACTGCTGTGGGCACTGTGCTGGAGTTCACTGCCACACCATTCCCCTGGAGCTTCTGGGATGTTCCACTAGCAGTGGAAGGGCTGACCATAGTCACCACTCGTCCTGTTTGGCCAGCAGTAGACATGGGAACTTTTGTTTGTGATGCACTTGTCACTGTCCTGCCAAAATTTAAAGCAAACAATAAAACACAACTGAAAAAAATCAGCCAGTTACTAAAACCCATAGGTCTTTTATTATGCAGTTGTAGCATTTAATACAAGAACAGAATAATTTTGGATTTGAAACTAGCTAAACTGTTTAGACACCTGTATAATACTGTACCTTGTAACTGGAGCCACATAATTTCCAGGAAAAACACCAATCTTGCTTGTGTGCATGGAAGTTCCCTTGAACCAGCCATCTTGGCAGCGTTCAAATACCAGGAACATTTCTCCTTTCCGCAGTTCCAGTTCATCTTCTTTTCGAGGAGTGTAGGGGTAGATAGCAATATACCTGAAAGACAAAAAAAAGAGATGCAAATGATAAAACTAAAACAGTTCAAAACATCACTTGTGTTTTCTGGCACAGAGAGTTCAGTCAGAGATGAGAAGGCATGGCAGAAATGACTGCGATAATCCATCATACCATTACAATATTGAAACAGAAGTTATGGTAATATTAAGAGGAAACTGTCTTTCCTAATGAAAGTTAGGAATATCCTCTGAAGTGCACTTAAATGGAATGCAAAAGACTTGCAATAGGACTGTTCATCTTCTTAATGAAGTTAGTGATCTTAATTAAGTAGGTGTTTATCAACTACACATCCCAGTGTATCCCACTTTTCTTTCCCTACACCTGCTTCTTGTATCTCTTACACTTTGTGACACATCAATTTCTTTTTTATTTGGAGAGCTGGGGAGAATGGAGAAGTTCGGATAGCTGGGAATGAAAGATCAGTGTCAAGAACTACATTTCAAACTGCAAAACTAGAAGATCCTGTGCAAGCTTCAGTGCAACAGAAAAAGATGTGTGACTGAAGCCTATGGGTAAGGTGGTTAGCAGCTAACTCACTTGTAAAGTTTATTTCCTTTTATGTTTTCTAAGCAACACTAAAGCATAATACAGTGCATTTGAAATCATACTGGGAGCTCAGAAACATTTGCATTTTTTCTTAAAAAAATATTCTTAGGAAAAAAGATTTTAAAAAAAGCTGAAGCTCTTGTAGTTGCATCTTGGATTGTTCCTAGGGGAATTTTCAAATAGGGTTGCACAGTTCTCTATTATTAGAAAGTGATACTGTTTTAACTACCACAGTATTCTATTTACTGCCACGTTTGAACCTAAAAAAAAACTATTTGAAGCATGTATACAATTACTGACCCAGGCCTACAGAAAACAGCATTCCAATAAATCCCATTTTCTCTAAAATGTACTTTTCACAAGGGGCAGCCAATTAAGTAGTTGGCTAGACTATCCCCTTTTATGAAAAAGGATCCACAGTTACTTTCAGTGCTAGTCGTCCCACTCCCCTTGTAACCCCAAGGACAAAAAAGTGGCTTTAGAAAACATTCTTTCATCAAAATATTTCTCTAGTGCACAGTAACAATAGCATTAACTGCATGCTTCTCCTTTTTGCATTTTTATTACATTTTTATTCCTTGCTGTTCACCCAAGAAAATTTGCAATATCTACAAAAATCCTTTAAAGGCAAGATAGGTACCCAAAGCAAGCAATAAATTCATTTTAAAGGCAACACATAAAGGCAACATTGGCAGCAGAAGGCTTCACTGGTACATGATTTAGCAGTGATCTACAAAGCCACACACTGAAGCTCTACGGAAAAGCAATTGATCTGCTTTAATTGATGTTCATTAACTTCCCTTTCAGTTAATTTATTCCAAATTTCATTAGTATCCTCTTATAGAGCAACCCTTTGAAGATGGAAGATGGGAGTAAACGAGATGGGAGCTTGATTAACTGTACTAGGTGCAATAATCCATAAGAAGCAATGTTGAAATGCCTGACACCAAGAAACAGCCCAAATCCAGATGCATCTGCTATACAAGAAGGGTGCTTTTCTGGAGTGGGAGGAAACCTGGTGGGAAGATAACAAGGACAGAACAAAAGCAGTCCTTATTCAAACTTGTCCCATTAGATTCAGCATCTCCTGAATTTAACATTTTCTTTTATCATTCTTATTCCCCAAGCTGCACACAAAGAAGTTTTCAAGAGGAGAGATGTTGCTAGGAACACATGTTAATATACCAAATATTTTCACCCGAAAGGATGACGCACGTTTGCTTGTATTGCAAGTGTGAAGACATAATGCTAACTAGCAGCTTTCTGCCTTCACTCCAAATTGCCACCCACTAATTAAGTGCACTGTAGAATCTTCAGTCAAATTTCAATTGCAACTGACACAAGTAGTCTGACAGTAACACGTTTAAAAGTCTAAATTAAATACAGCACTTTCTGTGTTTTGGCATAAATTATTCCATATGAGAATAGCCTTTTCATACCATACATAATGGAAAACATTGAATAAATTCACTCCAGTGAAATGACGCTTTTGAGTTATCCAGTATTCAGTGCTAACGCAACAATTCATTCATCTTCTGCATGATAAATATATTTTGAAGTGAGTTCTTTCCATACACAGCAACAGGTGATTATATTTATGTAAGACATAAACAATGTTCAGTGTGGGACCTGTTTGGGGATATCACCTTTCTGCATGTTTTTTTTCTAAGGTGCAGGCTTGGTTTTTTGGCAATCCCAGCAGAACAGAGCCAGTTGCCGTGCTAAATGTACAGGTGAAGTTGGTGATCCCGTTCCATTTTTCTGTCTGGAGAAAAGATTCAATTTTACTTACACACTTGGACGAGTTTGCTGTCGTAAATGTGCCACTTGGTCAGCTGATCCTGATGCAGACCTTTGTATGACACTTGTAGACTGAGGTCCAGAAGTGGCCGATGCAATGATTGCAGCAGACAAGAGAGGTGGTGGCGGAAGTGGAGGATTCATATTCTGATTTTATAAGAACAAAAAAAAACAGCAACAGATGAACAATATTGTTTGATGAGTTCAATAAGCTGGAAAAAAAAAGAAAAGGCATGATATTCCAAGGAAGTGGAAAAAAGCAACTGAGTCCAGTGTTGCTTTACCTACTGTTACAATATAACTGGGGAGTTAGCTTTCTCTCTATTTCTTTTTCTTTCAATTTAAAATCTTGAAGTTTTGGCAGCTAATTAAGCAAATGACAAACAATTTCTCAGCACAGCAAAAAAGGTGTTTCTAGTTATAACATGTTTAGGATAGGGCTCGACAAAAATTCAGAAGCCTTCCAGGAGGTAGATTTTGCATCCTGCTGCTGACTTTATTTCATAACATGATTGGTTTTGTAACCTGAAGTTGAAACATAATATACAATTCAGCTGCAGTGCACCCAAAAGCACCCCTTCTGGGGGAAATTTTCTTTTGATGTATGGGTTACAAAAGCAAGCACAATATGAGACCATAATCACTGAGCTATTGTTACTTCTTTCTCCTATTCTTCTAGTCTAAAGAATTAGCTTTTGAAATTCAGTATTATCAAGATTGGTAATCTTTAACAAATACCCCAGTAAAAAGGCACCACAGATCGTAATGGGGGTCCTGCCTACAGACTTCTGTGCGTTTTAGAATCAATGGAGCAATTGTTACCTTCTGCTCTGTAAGGCCTCAGACAATTCTTTAGGACCTTGTGTACTGACACTCCTGGGAAAAGGCACTCACAAAGAGAGAGCTTTTCCTTCCCCCTTTCCAAAAATAACTATTTGTGTTACAACACACAGGAAAAGAGTAATAAAAAACCTCCTACCTTTGAAAAAGTGAAACTGAATTAATTTCAAACATAATCTTCCTAAAACCCACGGAACTAGAAAATTAATTATCAAAATATCCTGAAGTAGTTCCTGGCACTTTCAATACATCAGCATATAAATGCACAACATTGCATTATCAGTTTGGAAAATATGTAATTGAAAATCATTTTAATTCCCCTCAAACACTTCATTTCTAAAGGGTTTTGCCCTTTTTTTTCTGTTTTTCTAAACAAAAACCTATATGGAAACAGAGTTTTAGTTCTACACTGTGTGATTATTACTCTTTTACATTTGGTGGAAATATTAATAAAAAGACAGCTCTTTAAACCAGTTTTACACTGCCAGGTCACAGTAAAGAACTGCATAATTAAAGACTTTCAAATCTAGAGAAAACTGATCCAACTCTGTAAGAGTTTCAGTCAAAATTGTTATGCTTAGCTATGGTATAAATTGCATGTTATATAATATATAATGAAATATTCCTATTTTATTTCAAGCTTTTTTTCTGGTCATACATTAACACATTCTTAAGACCAAGTAGGCCTTCTGTATCCAACACTAAACAGAAATGACCTGCTGGAGAAACATCACTGAGAGCTTTGATACTAATAGGGTATTTTTTATAAAAATGACAATTGCATTTGCTTCATATTAAACCCAACCATTTTTTAAAGTATCCAGATAATTCACACTGAAATACCAACATTTCTCTCTCAGCTGTTTTACAGCTGAAGTTATTTGTCCCTCCCAGTTAGACATTCAACAAATGTCTTAGTTCAATCCAAGCTGAATGTGAGCATCTGACTTTCATGTAACCTATTAAAAGAATAACAATTTTAATCTTTTTTTAGGCATCTAGATTTCTTTGTATATGGTAGAACTTGTAAATTCACATTAGGAGATGATTAGTTGGAATTCTTTAAAATTAAACCTATTCATGCACAATATCAAGGTTGTCACAGTTCCCTACTTCCTGCATCTCTAAAGATGCTGAACATTGCATTTTATTCATTTGAACACATAATATACACTGAAGCTTTAGCTGCAATAAAGGCACCTTCACAGCTCTATTTTATTCTGCTTTATTCAGGTTCTGCTCCCCTCACCATGTCTATCAGTATGGTAATGAGACCAGCAGTGAGCCACAGCACAATTAAACTCCCAAAGACTTGGCAAGAAATCTAAATAAACTACTTCATAGAAGGACTAACACTCCACAGCTCGCACTGCTACAACTTGGTAAAATAGACCCAAATCATCTAGCCAAGTTTTCAAGAAGTTTTTCTGGCATGTAAGCATTTTTCTAGCTGTTGAGAAACACACCTACCTCCAGGACACTTGCTAGTTTTGATGGTTCCCATAGTCAACATTCCGTGAAAGAATATACACAAGCCACATGTGATTCAATAAAGTATGCTTAGCAATAATTAAGAGTATTTTAGGTAGGTGAGGGGAAAAAATTGAATGTTTCTGCAACTACTTTTCAGACACCAGGTGTACTTTCAAACATATAAAGCAGCAAATAAGTGATAAATTATTTTTTTTAATTGAAAGATGAAAAATTACATTATTTGATAATTAATGTATGTTACAACTTCAAAAAGTATCTGTAGTCATGCTCTAGAAACACATGCATATTACTAAACTTAAATATAATTAGGCTGCATTCCCATATCAGTTAATTGAAGATCAGTAATCACCTCGCTCAAAGAATAATAAAAGGCACAGCAGTGGAAAAGAACATTCATTAACAGTCTTCACTCCCACAATGTCTAGGAAAAAATATATGGCTTGCAAAATTCCCTGAGGGCTAACAAATTAAGGCTTATGTTTAACAAAATTCCTAAACTATATGTTATCAAAAACAGGTCTCTCATACAAAACCTCATTGTTTCTTCCTGCTGCTTCCTCTTCAGAACAAAAGTTGATTTGAATTTTGGTTGATTAAAATTAGGACAATTTTATTAAAACCTTCTGACTTACACTATTGAACTTACACTGGAACTACATAAAAGAGCTAAATGTCATCAGTGTATTATATAACCCCCACAGCTTGTGCCTCATTAATCATAATTCAAACTACCTTATATTCTTCAACATAAAGAGCAATTTCTCTTTTGTGCATGAGAGAACAAGACCAGAAAAATTAGCTATTTTTTAATTTTTGAAACCTTCAGCACGTAAGTGAATGCAAACCATCCAAATATACACCACCTCTTTCTGCTAATTTAGTGCACACACCAAGACACCATTTCAAAGTCAACATTTCCAATCTGTAGAAGTAGCAGTATGGACATTTAGGTTGATTGCAATCCAAAACACTTTTCACTTCCCAAGAGACTGTAAAGGCAGACTGAAAGGAAGATAAGTTATCTCTTATTGCTAGATTGTTTTTCTGCTGCTGCTTTTGAATGTAATTCTAACTTTGCTGTGGTACATTTAGTTTGTTTTTCCCATATCATGGTTCAAATCACATACTTTAAGATTATTTTTCAATAAAATCTATGGCAACTAGATCTACTCCATTAGATAACAACCTTATAAATTACATCCAAGAATTTCCTTCCAAGTGAATGAACCTTACATAATTGTATGTGCATATTTTCACCCAACTACTGCTGGACTTGACGTCTGTTATTTTTATTTTGCAAAGAACTTTAAATATACTAAACACCTACAAGGTTCAAAAATGCCAGTGGCCAAGATAAGCAGACCAATTAATGCCCTAATTAGAGGTAAAGCTGTGGTTGGAAGTCCCAAAGAACAGTGTAAGAGATAATATCACAGCCAAAAGCTCTGGCTGTGAGAAGTCTGTCTCAGTTCATAGCTTCTTCAATTTCAAAGAATCAAACCTCAAATCACAAGCCAAGAATTAATGCTGTTGTCTAAAGAACCCCTGATGCAAAATAAAACTTTGAAATAAGTTATCACAAGTTTTCTGAAGGAAAATTAAAATTTGCTTAAATGATACAGGCAGTAGAGAGTATATATGGTCACTTGACAAGAGCACTCTCATTCCTAAAGCTTATTTGTGCCAATTTTGGCTGAAACTTTGTAAATTATTTACTTCATACAATACTGGGTACCAAAGAGCATCTACAAGACATTATTATGGACAAAACAAAATTAATACAATTGGCATTTTTGAACCATCAGAGAAACATAAAAAACTAAAATGCAATCCTATACATGTACACAAATAAAAGAGTCACAGACTCCCTTGGGCTAGGAATTTATCCAAACTGTCTTAGAGAAACTTGTTAGATAACAAGACAACTCAAAATTATCTCCTGTTGACAATAAAAATGCCATCTTTCTTACAGGAGATAAGAGAAGACACTAGCTTTTCCTTGCTTTGAGATTCAGGACAGATAAATGTAGCAAAGATGCACAAATTCAGAATTACTGTAAAGGAATACATTATTCTCTTCTTCGCTGATGGGTAATCATGCTCATCCTCTCAGATTTCTTTCTTCTCCCTTCATCTGAGTTTAGAATTATATAAAAAATGTGTATAAACACCTTGCTTTCAAAGAACAATTACTTTCAATAGTGTTATAAACACCAAAACAACTGATAGGAAGGACATGAAATAAATGACCTTCATGCTAAAGAGAAACTCATCCTGTTCCCATCCAATTTCCTTGTCAGTTGCTTAGTATTCAGAAATTAGGAAAAAAGCTAAAGGGAGAAACTCAGAGAAATACAGGAACTTCTACTTACAAAAGCAAAAAAAAAAAAAAAACAAGAGCAAAAGTACTCAAGCCAACCACTCTAATGTATTAAACAATCACAATTGTTCCACAGCTTAAAATTAATGTTCAGAATGTCAGGAAGGAAGAATGATGTTCTTGTTTATCTAGATGTTTCCCTTTCAGAAGGGAAACATCTAGATAAACAAGAACATCACTTTCTCTCTTGGCTGGTCAGAACTATTTTGCACATTTCTAAAATGAAAACAAGAGCTGATGAAACAAGAGGAAAAGTGTAAGTAAAAGATATACCTCACAGTCTGTGACTTTACAAACTGCATCATCATCTAATATTATCTATCATAAAAGAACAGAGGAATAACCTGACTCTAACCTGAGCTGCCAGCTTGCATTTTAGTCATGCTGAAAACAAGTCAAGAAACAGAACATGATGTATAGAAGGCTATTGACTTTTAAAGAGGGTGGCAGAGAATAATTCAGATTCTCAATGGGAATTATGTGCCTAATTGGAAAAATAAGCAGGAACACAGTTATCACAAAGAGAAAGTAGCACCCCAAGATAGGGGACAATCAATGGCAGGAGTTTCTCTCCATGCTGCATTTAGCACTGCAATTTAATTCCTCAGAATACCCATGGTGAGATCGCCTTTGAACAAGCTTAAGCAACTAAAGCACCCAGGGTGGTTTAATGACTGCACCACCACCAAACTAAAGTATTTTTCCATGCTGGCATCAAATAAAGAACTCCTGACTCTTAACACCAAACAGAAGTGTTTGTTATTGAAAGAAAAAAAATAAAACAGCTTCTGACAGAACTTCTGAAAGTATGCATTGAATGCTTCCTCTCCAAAAGTATCTCATAAATCAAATAAATTACTCAATGTTTGCAGCATATATGTTAGCTAGACTTGCATTCTGCTTAACAACACCTAGGTTGATTCTGTTTGCTCAGTTCTCACAGGTATTTTCCGGAGGATAGGTTGAAAGAAGAATAAAAGACTAAGTGGATTAGTATATAAGCAGCTAATTGTTTCTAGTATAAGATGAACACCTCATAGGCAAAAAAAGACCTGAGGGTTCTTCCTGGTGGACACCAACTTCAACAAGAGCCCACAACGTACATAGATTGCCCAGAGAGGTTGTGAAGTTTCCATCCTTGGAGATATTCAAAAGCTATTTGGACACAGTCCTGGGCAACTGGCTCTAGGCAGCCTTGCTTGAGCAGGGGAGGTTAGACCAGACAACCTCAAGAGGCCTTTCTAAACTCATCTGCTCCATGACATTAAAATATGAACCTAAATATAATGAGATTATTAACTGTTTCCAGATTAGCATTCATTTAACAAGAGGATTACACAGATAATCCACAGATAGAAGGAGTCAAAATTTAACCAAAGTAAGACAAAGCACAGCTACAGATCAATCTGCCATACACAGTAAGGCAGGGCAAAAGCACATGGTCCATATAACTGTGAGTAATAAAGTTGTCTGTCTGGAGAGCAAAGAATGTGAAATACATTTACTTGGATGAGAGCAATTACTAGTTCACAAAAGATGACAAAAATTTGTGGCATCAGGCTGGATATTTAGCTGGACATAAACTTGATGCTACATTCAAGCAAATTTTCAAGATATAAGAATCAGGCTAAAAAGATAAAAGGGTTACACTATCAATATCTTCTCCACTGAAAAAGACTGTGCAGTATTGCACCGACTTCTGGCATGTGCCACCATGTGTGTACCATGCCAAAAGAAAGTACTGGAGATAATCCAGAAAACAACAGAATCATAATTTAAAGGACTGAAACCTGTAACTTTAGAGTTCCAAAGAAAGAAGCAAACCAAGCAACAAAGCAACCAAGCCCCTCCTAAGCATTTTTGTAAACAACAGAAAGTTGATACCACAAGACAGACAATTGTGCCTTAAATTTTTCAGAAAAATGTGTAAAATTATGCAAATGCCAACAAGTTGAAAACAAAACTAGACCTATTTAGCAGCAAGGTTATTCATTATATTTTAGTTGATTTAAAGACTTCAAGGATAGACACCTGAACAAGATCAAGTCTCGGGGATTTTTTTTTTGGCTTGTTTGGTTTTTTGAAGTGAAGATCTATTATTCAGCTGTGCCCCACCCCTTAAAAATTAGGGGCACAACTTTAGACTGAATGAACTTAATTTCAAGAACTTTAAATAAAGTCACATTAAGATCCCTTAAAGATCTCTGAAAACTGGTATCCATAATCTTTATTGCAGTAAGGCTTTCATGAGTACAGTATGATTTATGGCATTCCATAGCTTTTCTAACATAAGCATAGGAAACTAAGGAATTCCAGCAGGTTTTAGAAAGAATACCTGCACTTTTTGAAGGAAATATCATGTCAATTGTTCAAAGGAAACATCATTGCAATGTATTTCTTCCTTTAAAAGATGGCCATTTGCTACATGTTTTTCTATTGATCCCCAAGAGCCTAACTTCAAAATGCTAGACACGTTCTTCATCTGCCACAGGTGTACATGCAAGTAAAATCACCTTATTTAATAAGGAGACAGCAGACTTTTGAAGTTATTTCAGATAATCTTGAAAATCTTAAGTAAGACAGAAACACCTGGCAGCTGTGGTCCCAAGTTGCTGGTTTTTTTAAGAACATGCTTGTTTCCCCAGACTTTCCCCCCAGCATGATTTCTTTTCTACTCATGTTTAAAAGAAAGACTTTTCTGGAAGGAAGTGTGCTTCTCATGTTTACTAAGGAGAAATTACAGAGGAAAGCTGGAGAAATGGATATACATGACAAGATGCAAACATTTTAGCAATAGGGCTTTTGCTATAGCTAAATTCATACCACTGTCTATCACATGGACACAATTCCACAGAACCATCATTTCAAATCAGTATATTGGAACTTGAGGGAAAAAAAAAACCAACTGTACAAGACCAAAGGAAAATGGAAATGCTGAGTTTTCTTAAGCAGTACTTACACCAAGAGCAGCTTGGTAGGTAACTTCCGAGGGGAAGGTGAAGGAAGGCCCTGTTGTGACTGGGCTGCTGGGGGGTGGAGTCACAATCAGCCCTGTAGTGCCAATATGAACCTGGGAGAGAGAAAAAAGGGTCAGTTCTGTGTACTTTAGTAACAGCTGGTATTGACAGAGCTGTAAGCTTCATGGTCAAAATCACCAGTATTCTACCCCTTGTAACCTTAAACTAAACCTAATTTTTAGTTAGATACTCACATAAACAGTGTTGGATCACACTGCTCACTTTTTTTTTTCTGACATTTCTCAATGTTTGGAGATACACTGAACCAGTTACATGAAACACACTTTTAACCAGTGTCAGCTTTCTTTTTTTTCCATAAAAGGCTGTCAGATCCCTAAGATGTGCAAATAAAGCATATTTATGAGCTCAGGTAAAACATCACCAATACCTCTTGGGCTCCATTGCTCTCTCTTTTCCCAAAGCATAATCACTATACGAAACAGCCAATTTTTCACAAACTGCTGAACAAATAAATAAAGTCAAATAAATATTTCTACTTACCACAACCAGATTAATATGCTAAATATCTGGAATTCATATAATCTTCAAGTTGAATATTTTACTTTTATAGGATGCACTTTACTAATATTCATTATTATATTCAATTTAGAAAAAATAAATTAAAAAATTACATCACTCCAGTTTCTAGTTTCCACAGTTTAATAAAAATCTTTGTGGCACTTTAGAATATATCAACTGCAAAAAAAAAAAAAAACAAACTAGTCTATAAGACCAAAACTATTTGCTCTCATATCAGAAGTGTTAGAGAACATTTTCTTTAAATGTTCTCATGTTGGAAGGTAAGTTTTTTGAAAGTGCGCATTTATTACTAATTAGACACAATTAATAACTTGAAATAAGTAATCTGACAAGATCAGAGGCCTTTATAGCTATAGCTGATGCCCTGTGAATTACCTGAGAGGGGGCACTACAGGACAGCCCGGTCAGCTCACTGATGCGGGCTGCAGCCGTGGGGTTGCTGGAGCTGATGAGGACAGGAGGACTGATTTCCATGGAGTGGCGGTTCTGAGAAGACTGAGAAGCCTTGTTGGACATGGTGAGGGAGGTAAAAGAGTGTCGTTTCTTGGTGTTTTTCTTGGTATCGGTGTGCTTTTGGGTTGAATTGTTGTGGGCTGCCCCAGAGGTACCTTCTCCAGAGTCAACAGCAGAACCTGAGGGCTTGTCCAGCTCTATCAACTGTTTGGCTGCTGTGTTAAACTACAAAAACCAGTAACATGTTAGTATGTTTTTTATTTATAAAATTCACCTGAATATAAAAAAACATCTCTTTTCCTTTTATTCATAAGATAATCTCAACCATGCAACTTAAAACTGTGGCATACCAACCTACTCTACCAATCTGTCAGTAGAGAGTGACAAATCATTCACTACAAACTCAACACACTTACTGCTGGGCTGGTATGAAATTTTACCATCAGAGGTAAAATTTCAATCAATAAGTACATAATGCCATAGTCCAGACATGGATTAATTCAGCAGTAACCACTGCCTGTATCATCTAGAAGTCAGACTAAAACACAGTGGTCCCCTTTGACCTTATAACAGAAAAATCTGTGCTACAAAACTTCTTGGATATTTATGTCATTTTCAGCCATTTTTTTGTTTTGTCTATGACACAATCCTGCACATTTGCATGTGGGCTCTTGAAGATATTCCTCCTTTATATCCTTTTGTACTTGTGCACATCTTTAACACTACCAGCAATGAAAACACAGGCTTCCTCAATGCAGGTTTAAGAACACAGTAGGACAGACTAAATACCCAGCTATATCAGTATACTGCCTGGCAACAGGCACCTATACAGGCATAAGATAGCATAAGGAGAAAAGAAACATATACAGGCAATTTTGTGGAAATACCTTCTCAGCTTCTGAATTTTCTAATGTAGAGGCACCATCTCTGTGCTATTTTCTCTTTCTTTAAGCTTACCTAAAGAATTTCTGTTCAAATGAGATTTTCTATCTGCTAATTTGTAACAACAATACTACATTAAATGCAAACAAATCCTTCCTTTCCAATGAAGAAATGAGGAATCTGACACATTTTCTTCTTACAATGAAATGTAAGCTATATAATTGAGAGGAGGAGAGGAAACCAACAAACAAACCCTCTACATCTTTCAAACGCCCTTTATTTTTAGAAAGTCTTAGCACTATTAGAAATAATAACGTCAGAACTCTCATGTAATCATGAGCTGAAATAACACCAGCACCAGTTTTCTGAACATGTACCACTAAATATGAATACTGTTACTTGAAAAGTGTAGGTGATTATGAAGAAAGAAAAGATCTTTTCTGAAGAACATCAGGAGGAAAGAATGAAATTAGTTACTGTGGAATTTTATTTCTATTCTTCAGCACATTATTTCTTCTATTTATTGTACCATTTTCCTGCAAGTCTTGAGATACCTACTATGCTCCTGAAGAGTTTTAAAGTAGTATTTTACCCCATCAAACCTTTACCAGACAAACAACAAACCATTTATTATGATAGTATCAACATTGATTTAAATGCAACTCCCACAGATGACCAGCTTACATTCTGAACACAACATGTCTACAGATACAGATTTATAAGGTAGTTTAAAAGAAAAAGGATTTTTTTTTAAATAGAAGAGGCTGGCAAGTGATATTTGAAAGATGTCATCTGGAAGAAAATTTCATGTATATACAGAAAAAAAAAGATGAAGTTCAAAACCAGAACTACTGGAACGATGAGGGGTAGACATAAAACCTTCTACAGAAGAATAAGAACTACATGGAATACACTGCAGTGGAGGAAGAGCATAATGGGGGCTTTGAAAAAGGATATTAAGTCAAGAATACAGAATCTTTTCCTAAATGTTCTTATTGTTTAGAATGCAACTGAAGAGAACTGGAATCACAGAATCATAGAATCATTTGGGTTGGAAGGGACCTTCAAGATCATCAGTTCCAACCCCTCTGCCACTGACAGGGACATCTTCCACTAGACCAGTTTGCTCAGAGTCCCACCTGACCTGGTGTTGAACACTTCCAGGGATGGGGCACCCTGTTCCAGTGCCTCACCACCCTCACAGTAAAGAATTTCTTCCTAATACCTAATCATAACCTATCTTCTTCCAGTTTGAGTCCACTCCCCCTTGTGCTGTCACTACATACTCTTGTAAAAAGTCCCTCTCAATCTTTCTTGTAAGAAGGAAGGATAGGAGAAGACAATATCAGGGCGGTAAACAATCCTATGAAAAAGGTGGATGCTAGATTTTCCTTCCTGCTATTACTCAAGATGGATCATATGGATCAAAATAATATTGTATTACTTGCATATAACAGAAGATATAAACACATCATTTTCTCCAATGAAGCCCATTATTTAGATGATTATTGAATTTTAAATTTAGATCAAACATACTTTAAACAGACCAGTGAAAACATTATTTCATTAGAAAACATTGAGGCTGGAGGATATGAAACAAGTAGAAAATAAGACCAAAAAAAGCCTACTCTGCTGTTCAGCTTGTCAGGGTCTTATTTGTCACCACAACAAACATGCAGGTTTTTCAAGGTCTAATAATTTTATCTATTTTGCACTTTTTTTTTTTTAAAAATCAGATTGAAATTCTTCACATCCTTCCTGAGAATCTCAGTATTCCATACTGTTGATACAATGGCTGCAACTGTTTCCATTCTTATATAACCTACATCCTTATTTGCAAAGAACTAGCTAATCAGAGAAGTTAAGGGATCACAGAGGAATGAAAAGGAATACCAAAAGCCACTTTGCTAATAGCACCCCAAGGTACCTGTTACACCTAATTATATTTGTTTACCTCCAGAAGCTATCAATGCCTGCAGAATCTGATTACTCTGTACAGTGAACAACCTATTAGGGAGAAGTTAAGGCTTGCCCATGGGATCAATTCAAGATGGAGTCAAATAAAAGCAGCATGCTGTGCTTTTTTATGCAGAGAAGCAAGCAAACAACAGTTGCATGAATCTGAAGATGGAAGAGAACTGATTACTGGCCTCCTCTTTGAAGTAACTTGGGGACAGCAACAGCTGCAGAATATTTTGTAGAGTGCAGTTTACTTCTGCTCCTTGAGAAGAGAAATTAAGCACCTGCATGCATTCTCCAGTGAAATGGCTAACAGATATTCAAGGTCACCAAGGGACTGAACCCAAGTCATGCTATGAAGTGTTTCCATCTAGCATTCGTTTCTGCAACAAATACATATGTACCTAGGCCTGCAGTTCCTACATCAGTTGTTTTCCTTAACAGACACATTTTCATTGAGGCTTCTTTACTTCAATCTTTACATTCACTTTTTTCTTTTTTTCTCATTCAACAAAATCTTTGCTGCAGCAGGAAGCTTGAAATCCAATTCCCTTTCCCACCAAACTCCAGGAAACTGAAAAACTTTCCAAGCAGGGCAGGACAGAGGCAGCTGGCTGAGCTACGTCTCAGGGCTGCAGCAGGGCTGAGGTCAGCACGCAGCTTTGCTCTGCCTGCAGATGTCTGCAGGAATTACCACTACTGCAAGGGCTCTAAGAGTGGTGCTTTGCTACACTTATTTTAAAAACTAATTCAGCTGTTCTTTACTTGCACAAAAGTAAACAAAAGCTGACATTATTTTCTACTGGCAATTTGACTGAAGAGTGATTTCTTTTCCCTGATTTTTGTTCCATTCTGCGCATTTGTATTTGTTTATGAAGTGTTAAACTAGGTCAGATCATCCAATTTGAGGTCTAAGAAATGTATATTGTACCCAGAACTGCAAATTTTCAGAAAAAATCTAATAATATCTGTTTAGTTATGAATAATTTTTGTTCTTGGAACAGCAATAACTATAGCTGTTAACTGATTTAAAAGAATCACTTAAAATTTCTCTCAAAATGTGTTCAGTCTCACTTTTATTACTAACACAAATTTAATATGTGAAAGTTAGAAAAGAAAGGATCAGAGTAGTGAACATTGAATCATAATAGGGCAAAATTGTCCTCAAATACAATCAGAGATTTTCATGGACTTCAACATTATCTAAAATTTTATCCTCACTGTACAAGAAATATCTCAATTATTACACCTATACTACAGAATAAACATCACAGACTACGCCCATTTTATAGTTAATGACTTCAAATAACCTCTAGTAAATGGAGTTACTAATTCACATTTTCAAACAAAAGGATGTGGACTAACATACACAAGGTAAAAGCTATGTCTGTCATTATAACATGATAGAATTCCCTAAAAATAGGCAATGATTACAGGATTGGGAAATGCAATGAAAGCTACCATATAAAAATCTTTCAAAAATATTTATTACTTTTAATCTTCATTTTCTTTCATAAAATTGGTAAGAATGGTTTGCTATACTTGTTTCTATCAGTTGTCTGTATATTTTCCAGAACAATAGTTATATACTCTCAGAAACCAGGCATTTCAAAATTCAACCCATACTTTACTGCATATCTCATGCCCTCCACCACAGCATGCATTTCAGTTTAGTATATAGTGAAAAAAACCCACCTATCTGATTTGAAGTAACTCCTAGGGTATAATTTATCATTCTAGACTTTCCATTCCACTTTAGTAGGGATTTGAGAAAATGTACTTACTTAAGTGTTGATGCCTGTTCTAAAAGGGTTTATTGAAAATACATTTTCTTAGTTGATGGAATCACTCTAAAAACATTAACAGAAATATATTTTGTGACTTTCATTTTTACATATTTTTTCAAGGCCATATATCCTTTTTGCAACTTTTGCAGAGATAGGAAAGTAGTTGTTAGCTAAATAGCTCAAGTGGCTGCCCTAGGAAAGGGCTTTTTCTAACAAGGCTAAGTAATTTAGTTTGAAAAAACACTACAAAAAGCTTTACTGGCTGAATTGAAGGGGCAGTTAATTGCAAGAAGCTAGGAAGGAATACCCAAGGGCAAGAAATCATTAAATTGGCCTTTTAAAACATCTTAAACCGAAGCCAAAATTGCACTAAGCAAGTTGAAACTTTTTGGTCTTCTTTTTTTTACAGTCGTGAAATTTTTTACCTCCAGATTTACAGATACTTACATCAAGCTATAAAAATAAATATATATTTTTTTCCTTTTAAAAATATCAAATTCTATTTCAGTTGAAGGCAGTAATGGCTTTTGAAGTTCCCATCTCATCACAGGATTCAGAAATTGAATTAATAAAACCTGACTTGATTCTTAGTATGGCTACACATTTCTTCTGTGACCTGAAGTACATATTTCTCATCCCAGAGATAATGTGAAAATACTTATGTCTTTCATCATTCAGCCTCAATCATTTAAATGAAATACTGTTGGTGCAGGGAAATGTATCTTACCAAGTATTCACAGCATATCTATCAGAAAAGGACAAACACTACTCCAAACCTTTGTATCTTTCTGTAATGCAAATTTGAATAGTTGCTGTGGCTGTACACACTGTTCCTAATCACTGATGTCTTTCTATATAAAAGATACAGCTTTCAACTCTTAAAATTTAAAGGGTTGGGGAAATTTTCTCAACTGCAACCTTTTACTGTAAATTGCTGTAACACATGATAAATGCAGGAAGATGGAGAAGGTTTTATATATGGCTCTGTTGATGAAAAAGCTGATCCTTTACCTGTTCAACAACAAACTATACCCTTTGACATCCTAGTTGTGCTAGTTTGGTTTTGAAGGATGGATATTAGGGACAGTCCAAAGCTAACTATTTCTCTGACTTGCTGATTGCTTTCATTTTGTGGCTAAGTGTGGTTTGGATTGACTGCATGACTCCAGTATTAACAAGAAAACATAGTGACTGCCTCCAATTACACTCATTTCAATTCCATTCAATAAAAATAGGTATCAAATAGCCAAGTGAAAATCACTGGTTCAGCTGCTGAGGCCATTAACTTTCCCAAAGAGAATTTTAGGTCTAAGATTATTTGTATCTCAGGTTATTTTAGAATCATCACCAGTACTGATTATTTTTCCTTTCAGAAAATTAAATATACAGTGGGCACAGCCTTACTGAGGACCCAGCTTTACTCACCTCGACATAGGAAATTGGAAATATTCCTATCTTGTCAGCCAGCATTCCTTCTGCCCAGTTTTCATCCACACGGCGAATTACAGTCAGAACATCATCCTGTGTGAACATGCAGTGATTATGTCTCCCAGCTCTAATTTAATTTCTCATTTAATTTTCCTCCATAACACAGGAGTAATCAGAGAAGGCAGGACATGGACAAGAACTGCAGAGAAGGCACTCTGTAAGAGGAATATGCTGCTTTGGGGGTTGAAGTCAGTTCAAGCTGTTCTTTTTCCTATTTTGTCAGAGCTCAACTAAGTGCCCACATCTCAGCGATCTGACTTTGTCCTTAGTGCCAGTCTTCCTGTCATGTTCAGTCCATGTTACTCACCAGCCCTCCTTTAATTCCTTGGCATTATTCAACAGAACTACAACCATTTTCCTTCTCAACTGACTCATTACCTAACCTTCCCTAGATGTTGTTTTTCTACTTAAGTAATTAAGAACATTGCTAGTGATATGACTTCTTTCGTATCTGCAATTTGAGTGTTTCTTTAGAAGATGGAATGTTTTAAATTCACAACATAGGTTATTTCTCATCAATTAGGAACATCACTATTGCAAGTATGCAAAAATGCATTCTCAGAAATAAAACATCAGAGAAATTATATGTAATTTAGAAAGAGAATGTGAAACTAATCAATATAGGAGAAATACTTGCACAATTACCTGTCCTTTTCATATGTGCGCAGCTCCAATAAGAAATGCAGATAATTCTACAAAACAGTTAAATCATTTCTTATCCAAATAAATGAAATCATTAGAAGAAAATAGTAATTGTATTCTCTTTTTACCTTTGCAAATGGTAAACAGTCTTTATCTGCTTCCTTGTCTTTTACTTCAAAATCATAAAGTGCTTTGCACTGAGGCGGAGGTTGAGGTAAAGGTTTAATAATTTGAACAAAATTGGTAGGAAAAAAGCCATGGATGCCATTGACTTCTCCATGATACCAATTTTCATCCACCTGTCGACGTAAAATGATGATGTCTCCTTTACTGAATTTAAGATCTCCAGGTTCTTTTCCCTCGTAGTTATACAATGCTTTAGCACATGGTAACTGAGGTACACCCTAAAGAAAAAGAAAAAAATAATAGATCATTAGAATTAGATGAGCATTACTAAACAGAATTTATATTCTATTTTTGAAGAGTATGAATGAAGCTGCAAAGTATGAAATTGCAAATTAAAATTATACACATATTTTACTGCAATGATTCTACTGATTTTTCCCACACAAGTGGGAAGAGCTTCAGTTCTTGGCAGTCTCAAAATCCCTCTAAGTTTCATTACGATTTTAAACATACAAAGTTTCTAGATACAGAAAAGACAGAAAAACATAATACTTTAACCCTCATGTACTAATTCAGTAAGATTAAACATTAAAAAAACAAAGCAAGCAAACTGGAAAGTAACCTGACCACTTGAGAGACCACTGCCAGAAAAATGCTGCAAGAAAATACAACACTGGAATAAAAAATTTCCTGTAAGGCCTTTAAGGAGGTTTTCCTGCCTGACTTTCTTATTATCTTCCTCATCTTATTTACTTCATGGGCAGAGAATAATAAAGATGAGGACATAAAGGAGGTGTTTTCCAGCTTGAAAAACAAATTTCAGTTTATTAAAAATGAAAAATTTCATCCTGGAGCAACTCTTTTATTAAATTATTTATTTAAAACCACAGCTAATAAGAATTACTGGAAAAGATCTGTTGAAGGTGTGCATCCTTGGGTTTCCTGAACTCGATTCCTCCATAATATCTGAAAACTGTAGATCATTGGTGCTGCTCATGAATGCAGATCAGAAGGATTGCAATTTAACACTGTCACCCTCCCTTATATACATTGCAGGTATTATGTTTTAATTACTCAGCCTGTATCTCCAAATTTTGCAAGAGAGAGCTGTAAAACTCTACAACTCTAGTATTAGGGCTACTGCCTTCAAAACCCTCTTTTCTGCAAATTTAAATACCTGGAGGGGTGCTTACCCCCCTTAATGACACAAACAGCAATAACTTGCACTACTAATGGAGTCTTTCCAAAGCAAAGGCAGCCTTTATAGTCACATGGAGCACAGTATTTCACATCTTTGATGCAAGCCCGTATGGAAAAAGCAAAGTTTAATGAAATTCAAGGTTGCTGATATTATTTGCCACATCTACCCTATGGTATGTCTCTCCTCTCAAATCTTCCACCAGCTCAGATTGTAAATTGGAGTTGCACTTGCAATATCTCAAGAAGTCACACACAATGTAAGGAAATTCTAAGAAGGATTTATCACTTTGAGTCTGTCCATTGGGCAGAAGACAGAGTTTTGATAATATATACCACATTGAACAAAATTTTATCTTTCAATATAATCAATTTTTTTTGGTCAGCTTTAACTTTTGTCCATGCATATTAATGTCTCAAATGTATAAAAAATATCTTAAAGATTAACTTCTCTAGTAACCTTTTTTCTATGCCAAACAGTCAAAGGAGAACCATGTGTGTATATACATAGATACAGAGGAGTATAATTTACATATGAATACAGGAAAATCAAAGTTCATTCTATTGTCTCCAGGATTAATATGAAAAATATCATATTAGCAGTATCCAAGCAATTGTTCACAATTGGTGATCTCCAAACTGAAGCAAATAATATTTTTCTTCATGATCACACTTAATTGCATCAGTGCACTATGATGCCACACTCTGTACAAACCCGGATACGGAAAAAGACACCAAGTACCAAGTAGGGAATTTGTGGGCCTCAGCCAAGTGAGGGGAAAATTAATGGTCAGAACAGAATAATTAAAAAATCATATATATATATATATATATATATATGTGTGTGTGTGTGTCTGTGTGTGTATTTTTTAGTTTTATGTTCTCTGCAGAGTACACTGACAGAATGAAGGAAGCAGTCAGTGTAGATGGAGTATGAACAAGCGCAAAGAGAGAACTTTGGGGGAGAGGAAGCAAAAAGAAACAGACTTCTAAACAAGAGAGGAAACACTGCTTGCTTATCCCTTTCCATCACAATAACAAACAAGCAAACAAACACACAAACAAAAGGATTAGGAGCCAGGAATTACTTGACAGAAAGCGGGCCCGAGCAATTATGGCTACTACAGGATACAGAAATCTCTCTTGCACTGGAGGTAAAATAGTTTGACTTCTCCCAGGAATCTCACCATTGTCCTGGGAGAATGCTTTCTATGTGCCCACGCTGAGGAAGAGGTTTTAGGTCAGCTTTTTTTAATAAAATACAGTTGGAAAAAAAATCTCTTTAAAAACAAACAAAACAAGCCAGGAGTACCAGTGCAGATCATGTCAAAGCAATCAAACTCATTTGCCATCATTTAATTGTTAGAACTCCATATTGAATTTATGCAGTTTATCACAAAGGCTCCCACAAACAAATCTGCATACAAAAGTACAAACATCTGTTTATGCTTTATAGGAAGTTCTTTTCCCAGTGTAAAGGTTGAGTTTGTGCAAAGCTTGTTTCCCACATTAAATAGAAATGGTTCCAGTCCATAATTCCAAATAAAACCAAGTTCAACAAAACACACAGTTGGACTCCCAGGGATTAAAGAGAAGTAGTTAAATGACTGAGAGGAGAAGTGGATGACTTTCCCTTCTGTCCCAGAGGGAGGATGAAGCAAGAAAGAGCGGGTGCAATGGGGAGGGCTGCTTTCAGGGGTACAGGATCAAGAGCCCTTGAGCACCATCTTCACATTCCTGCTCCTCTGAGCAACCTGGAGCCGTGGCTCACAGCCGGCGCCTTCCAGGTCCTTGTGGTCAGGCAGCTCCAGCCCCCCTCTGCCCCTCTGGCTGCTCACCAGCAGAGATGGCCATGAGGACACGCCGAGCCAGAGTTTACATTTCACTCCATGCCTCTCACTTGGCTAAACATGAAAGAAAGGCTTTGGAAGAAAAACTTTGCAGCCTACCCGTAAGTTTACAGCTGCCACTTACCCTTGCAGCTCTTTGAGTAAGCAACAACAACGACAACAAAACAAAGACAAAAACCATTTTAGGAAGTTAAAATATAAAATTCAGAAGGACTCCACATGACAGGCTCTTAGAATTATTTCCTTAGTCCTTATGCAAAAATATCCGAATTTCTAGTGCTACTGATGATAGACAAAGTGTTTAAATTAATTTTTAGCAAAGGCATGGATATACACATAAATTTCAGATGCCAGATTCCTTTAAAGAAAATAATACATGATGACATCAAAACAAATGGCTTAAAAAGAATATGAAAAAATGCATATGCATTCATATACACGAGGCTCAGGTTTCTCAGTTTTCTTCTCCTAACCCAGATATTTTGTCTTAGAAACCTACAGAATGCACTATTTTGCTCTTTGGAATTATACTTTTGTTTTCAGTCACCTTATTTCGAACTTTACTTTTATTTTTCTAATGGGCAATATGCAACTGTATGTATTTTTCATCAGCTTAAGCCAAGAGAAACTTATGCCTGTGAAGAAACACGAGATCTGATTTCCTTTAAAAAAGGAGTTTTGGCGGCAGAAGCCCAAATGTAAATATGCTTACACTGGCACAAAACAGTGCTCAGTTTGTACATACTGCACTTGAAGAACCAACATTAGCTAAAGTGGCAAAGAATAGTACACCCTCTCTCAAGGAAATGAATGGAGCAGACACAAGATCAGCCGCAGCTCTGTCTCTCCAAAGCCTCCCGGACACGGTGCTGCTGGCTGTCCCTTTGCCAAGCAAGCAAGGCATTCCCTGGTCCCTGGCTGCAAGATTGGGAAGTGGCCTGAGCTTCCCCATGAGCCAGCTGAATTTACCCAGAATAATTACACTGGTTTCACCTGTCTGAGTTTCTTAGACACTGAGTGTTTTCAAGGGGCCAGGAAGTAGTGCCTTTTATAGGAGTACTGCTTATGTTGATAGTAAGACAGACAAAAACAATTTTCTGAAACTGGCTACATGCTCTATCAGCTTGTTCAGATACCTCAGCAGCAGTTTTTAGGCCTACCTTTATTTACAGAAAATCTGAAAACAGGAAGTTGATCCATGTCATGAGGGGATTTTTAACATCCATTATTTGCAACTTTCTTACAAGGAAAGACAGAAAATTGATTTTTCTTCACCTACACTTTTGTTTTCTTTCCATGCAGTTCCTAAATCAAACCGAGAATCACATTAATGACCAGAACAAGTTGAGAAAGTACCACAAAAAAATCTCAAATTACACAGCAATTGAAAGTACAGTAAGTCTAGTGATACAGAGGTACTTTTTTCAGTCAATTCTTTTTTTGTTTTTTCCAAAACCATCGGTATTGTAAGACATACTTCATTGCCTGTGAAAGGTGCTTTTACATAAGGATAACATAATGCAAATGTTTGCAGCCAAAACTTGTTTGCAAGGCAGATTTGGGTAAAGTGGGTTCTTAATATGTACATCCTCCAGTAGGTCCAGGCAAACCTGAGATTTCTTCTTCAGACACTTAGTCATTCAAACCTTTTCAAGGACAATACTGCTTCTTTTAATCTTCTGGTGTATTCTATTTCATATTATTGCTTTCTTGATTCAAATCTTTCAAATGCATCCTTCCTATTACTTTTTTTAAAGTGTATTTTTGCTTTCTTGCCTTCTTTAGCTTTACTAAGCTGTCCAGTCCTGCAAGAACATCCCCTTTCACATCTGTATTTTTTTAATGTCTCTTTCATCTCACTGGCTCAAATAAGTAGTTTCAAGTCTTAATTTATAGCCACCTGATCTGTGTAATTCAATTTTCTTTGTTTCAGCCTGCTTTGCTCCTTCTCTGCTTGCATTTAACTTTCCATGTATTTTGAGTCATAGAGCATATGAAAATACTTTACCAAAGACTTTCTTAAACTGCTTATATTAAAAGATGTGTTTTCTCAAGTTGGATTTCTTTCTAAAGGAAGGACACATATTCCCTGTGTTAAGATACAGGTACATTGCTTTGGCCTGAGAAATTAAATATTTAGTTTTGTAGGACAGAGCAACCTAGAGATGATAACATTTGAAACTAAATCTCCCTGTTTCTTTTTGAGCTCCAGAACACAAAGTGTTTCCATAATCCAAGAAGAATGTTAAAGGCTGGCTCCCTGCATTTACTTTTGTCAGCTAAGGAACAATTCAAACAAGGTCAGGTTTGTGCAAAGAAAGGGTGACTTGAGTGTTATTCATCTGTACCCAACTCTGACTTGTTAGCGTAATCAACCTTACGTACTTCTGCCATCAGAACTATCTCAGAAGCCTGCAGAGGTCATCAATACAGACAAATTTTTTTCAGATAAAGTGTCTCTGAGGTCCTGCTATCTGGATGACAAAAAAGTAAGATATTTTTATGTCAGGAGGCTGCATCAAACTGCCAGTATACTGTAATAACCATAAAAACAAACCTTTGCTAACATCTGATATAAATTACTACTGCTGTACTGAATACAGTAAACCAGGGTTTGGGGTTATAATAGTTTATTAGATTAAAGAAGTGAGCAACGTTAATGTTGGTAAGTATATTCATTTCTACTGGTTTCCTACAATACGGTTGTACTAAATATAATTTTTCTCTGCACACATAAAGCAAAAGGCCAAACATTTGACTTTGAAAAGTGCAAATTTGTAGTTGTTTTGAAATGCTGTATTCAAATATAGTTACTTGCTATACAGCTTCTAATTTTAATGAAAGTAGAAGTTTAGCATCAAGAGGAAACTAGCTAGCCAGGTTGCCCTGATCAAAGAGATCAGGGTTTGAAACCCAACTGTGCATAACTTAACCCATATAACAATCATAGTTTTGAAGAAAGATTACTTTAGGAAAAATACCAGGGTGCAAAATAAAAAAAAAATAATCAAGCCAACATATTTATTATACTTTTGCAATCAGTAAAAATTTTAGGATCTTGCTAAATGAGGAAACATTTTTACTGTTGTTTAATTAACTGAAGTTAAAAATTCTTTAATAGACTTTACTAATTTTCAAGGTTTCATCCATCTAACGCAGGTTGACACACCAATCACTCCTAGAGCCCTTTGCCTGACTCTATTCAGGACTTTACCAGCTCACTTTGCTCTTGGTAACTTGCAGAAGAATTTCACAGCACAGACTCAGAGAAACTTATATTTTATAGCAGATGGGTAGCTCCTTTATTCATGTAAGCAATTCTTATGTGCTCTTTTAAGGTAAATTCTCAATGGTCTACTTAAAGTAGCCATTTTATTAAAGCCCTTTTTGCTTCCTCTGTCTTAACAGCTTTTAGGAGAAAACATTTTGGCTTTTTTTTTCTTGTCTGATGTTCAGAAATAAGTATAAGGTTGTTTAATGTAAGTATGAGCAACTCTTTCCCACAAAGTTGTTTTGAAATTAAAAGCTGGAACACAGGAGAATGAAAGGAATTTAAAGATGTTGCCTTAAGGCCTAAGCAATCACACTAATAATACGGAAGGTTAGGAAGGGACATTTACAAAGCTTTCCAAAGGCACTTCTCCCAGTCCCTTTCTGTGTCACACCTTCATAAACACTTCTTTTTTTCAAATAAAAAGTGTGTTTTCAGAATGCTGCCTTTTTTTCTTTGACTAGTCAAAATGCAAAGTTCTTAGCTACTTCCTTTCCCAAAGTTTATTAAGTAAAGAAAATTCTGAACACTTTCCACTGAACTAAACTTCTAAGTTAATAAAATAAGTAAGCAAAAAATAGAAGAAAGTGGAAGAGAAAATAATTATATCCTGCACACAGCATGTCCCCAAATATTTTAACTGTATGCACCTGACATCTTCAAGATTGCTTCTTCCACAAGCAAACAAAATGAATTATGAGAAAACTGCTCTGCACAGGAAAGACTGAGGAGGTAACTTTCAAGATGCAGAAGAGAACGCAGGTCTGTATTGCTGTTGATTTGCATATCAAACAATTCCATTTTGAATCTTTAAAAACCTTTCGATTAATTGTTTACTACAAAAGATTTTTGCTTTGAAAAACACCAGATCCTTTTAAGAATCTAAACAAAACCTTAAATTGTGCACTGCATAGAGCTAGAATGTTTATATAAAATAGCTACTTCCAAAAGCAATGATTTGTTTGAAAGATCTGCTCTGATAAGCTGTTACACCAACACCACTCCTCAAAGTGAAAGTGCCACTATCTTCATTGGTATTCTCTTGGTATGTTCTGACTCAAGGGCATTTGATGTCTCCATCAAACTTCACTTTTCTTGTCCCAGTGCCACCATACAGCAGCACAGATCTCCTAATCTCTTTTAGCACATCAAGTTAATATCAGCACAGCAGCACAGGTTCCCTCAGCACTTAGATTCTCCTAGCAGTGTAACTTCCAATGTGTTCTCTTTTCAGGTAATATCACCCATGGCTTCTAAGACAAGAACACTGCATACTGCAAGAATAAGGAAAGAGAAATCCCTCTTGGCAAGGATACATCTACAACTCTGAGACTGGATAGTTGGACTTACTAGTCCTACTCTGAAGCGCCTCTAACTTCTGTACATCCCTGAAGAAGTCTCAGTGTGGATGTTAGAATATATCTAATGTTCCCCAGTCATATCCAATTTCTCATTATTAAAAGCCCCATGAATATCCCAAGTTAGAAAGGCAGGAACACCAACTGCTTTGAAAGTTTTGTTGTTCCAAATTCCTCTACCCCTATAAAACTGCAGAAAATTACCTCCCAGTTATTAATTTCATCTTTTTGGAGAACAGTTTGGAAAAAGAAAAATAGATGCAGCTGATTACTAATCCACTTTATTATTTTCTAGCTGTAGACACTTTGAAAAAAGTGTCTTTATAATGGTAAGACAAACTTTTTTTTGGTGGGGGGAGAAAAGTAAGTGAAGTAGAAAACCGCAGCAAGAAGAGAAGCAAACAAATTTAAAAATATCAGAATAAAGTCTATGAAGGTCAGGAGCCTGACAAAGACCTAGCAAAAGACTTTGAAATAGTATGTCTTAGTACTTTTCTGAGATAAATATATCCCTGAAGCTCAGAGTACAGAACTATTTGCCTGTACAAAATACCTAATTATAAGACAGTACTTTTGTGTTTATCAAGAAACCTCATTTTGCACAGTTATCTAGTAAATGTCTTTCACAACTACTCACTCCCATCCAAAATCTGTTGCAGGAACTGTGACAACTTTCTGGTGTGAATAGTTTCTTAAATATAACTTCCTTTTTTTGCTTATTATGTGAACATAAAATCACAAAACAAGAGAAAAGAAAACCTTCTGACCACTACCAAAATACAGACCACATCTCAGTGTTAAACACTTTCCCTAAATTCCTTCTTACATGGCTAATACATAGCCCTTCCTTTCATTCATTTTAGTTTCCACATAATCTGGAAATTACACATCTTTGGCATTCTTTTGCTGCTGCCTAAATTAATACTTATCCTTCTAATACAGTGATTTAGAATTTACTTTCACTGTCAAAAGCCATAAATGCAATTGCCTAAACAGCGAAATAATTAATTCCCAAGCAAGATGTGTGCCATTCTGAGCTCCAAGTCCAGAACAAAGAGAAATTTTCACACAAACTCAGAATGCTTTTCTTTCCTTTTGGCTTAATGGGAGGCAGCTAGAGAAGCCACAGACCTTCATATGCCCTTCCACAAACAAAGCATCAATAACTGCAACTGTTATAATTCAAATCTGCCCTACTAACTGAACAGCCATCTAACCTTATAACAGCTTCTATCAGTCACCAGAAAGGGGGAAAAAAAATCACCTAAACATCCAGAAAACATGTTTCTGTAATCTACACAGTCAGTAGGGCAGACGTACCATACATGACAGCTGTTGTGATTTCTGTATCATATGCAGTAGTTAAAGGGATACAGTCAACAGCAATCTCAAAGAAAGAAACCATCTTGCAATGCTTAGAAACGTCTCCATTTGGTTTAACAATTTTCTTTTTTTCATATATTAACACAAAATCTCACCACATTAGAAGAAATAAAAGGGAATCTACATAAAGCCACAGGGCATTGCTAACACCTAGAAAAGATTCCATGATTAATGCCATACTACCAAGCTGTGCTATGATGGAGTAGTGGGAACAAATTGAACCATGTCATCTGCCAGTCTTTGCATGGCTAATCAGGATACATTAGCTTATTTCCTTTTTTGCATTAAACAGAAGCCATAAATACTGGAAAAGTAGATGCATTTTACCGAGCACATATCAAATTCTCTCACAAACTGAACTTACAGCAGCACTTTACAAAACACATTCTGCTTGCTTATTTTACAAGATAAAAACCCCATTAATCTACTTAGTGTAGAAGACTGGAACACAGTTTCTCAACAAATCCCTGGGACACAGGAGGCCCTTGTTCCTGTTTCAGGGAGCTGATATTTTAACACAAGCTTCAGAAGTTCCAGAAGGTTTACCAACAATATAAAAATTTAAGAGTAATGCTCTGTACTCTTCTAAAGGTTTTTACACTTTGAAAACGAACATAAAGAAGCTTCCCTCAATGTGATGTGCAAATGAATATGTTTGCCTCTTGCACCAAGTAAAGGTGAGGGAATTCCAGACGAGAAGACAGACTAAAAAAAAAAAAAATCTGAGAAGAATAAATGAGAAATGAGATTGCTAAAAGCAAAATCTTACTGAGCTTTGAAGGCGAGGAGTTAGAACATGATACAGGAGGAGCAAAGCGGGCAAATGACTCTGAATAAGTGACTTGGTGAGATTATTCTTGGTGAGATCAGCATGAAGAAATGTTCCTTTAATCTCTCAAATACTTTGCTGCCAAAACTTGGGCAATGGGAAAACACAGAGCTGCAAATTAAGAGGTTGCTGCATTTTTTGATGAAAACCTATCAAGGTTGACAGGCCTGACTTTTTATCTGAGCATGCTTTGCTTTCCACTACGATCAAGTGTGAATTTGTTCCCCACCAAAACAGTACAAGCTCTAAAATTACAAAGGCACTGTTAATGGTATTTAAAATGAGAGTAACCACAGGCATCTCTTCTGTCTGAATTTGATTTTACAGTCCTGGAGATAGCATCTGACATTCCATTACCTTCTGAGAGTGTTTCTAGGTTTATTTACCATTACTTCAACTATTTTGTAAATGCTCAGGTGCTTGTTCAACCTTTTGAATGAATCCAACATCACCATCACACATCCTTCTCAGGCATTCCCTGCAAACTTTTGTTGCCAGAAACTGGAGGGACTTTGCTAAGCTTGGTTTAGGACAGGTATCATGTCCTCTTTCTCTTAAAACCCTTAAAACTCACTCTCTTGAAATTCATTTGGAATCAATTTGATTCTTTTCATATCCTGACTTCAAACAGCTTCTTGCCCATTGCATAAAAGAAAAGGTGCTAATCTTAGCTGTCACTGTAGCACACACAAATACACATTCACTGCATGCACAGAATAAATAAACTATTTGCAATTTATTCTTACTCATCTTTTAAATTTTTCTTGCTTCAAAGCAAAAGATTTTTTTTTTACTTGAAGCAGCTGGTCAGCATTTTGAAAAGGCAACTAATCCTAGCTGAAATGATGCATCTTTTTTAAGATAAAGTTCTTGTATGCTCTTTATTGTAACAAAAGAGCCAGAAGAATGCTACATTAACATTTATCTCTTGTGCAGTGACAAGCTGGAGTTTGCACTTCCTGGTTATTTCATCCAGTCTGTAGAAGTAGACAAACAGCAAATGAGCCTTCTGCTCAGTTTAGTATAGTCAAACAGGCTTGAACACATAGTGCCTACAAGAAAGGATTATGCTTCACATTTCATACTATTCAAATGGATCTCTTTTAGCATAAAAGCATTACTGTAAAAACCCAAACCAATCTGCATGTCTTGAGTTATGAGGTCTGAATTGGTACATTGCATCACCACCCTCCCATCTGCTGTCACTTTCACTGTCACTGTACAAGCCCTCCCTGAGTTGTGGTTTTTTTATTCTGCACCTTCATGCTCAGTGTTGCTTAATTCCTTCAGCATCCTTCATCCTCACTTCCACCTTCCCCAGGCTTCCTTTCTGCAGGGGAGGTCAGTGAGGAGCTCTGCATTCAGCTCCCCAAGCCCTTCTGCAAGCCTGTCCCACTGCCCCTGCTCTCCCTGTCCCTGGAGATGAATTGGCTCTGCTCTGTCAGTAGTGCAGAGAGCCATATTCCATGTGTTTATCTTAATTAACCTCTTATTCCATTAAAAGTTGCCACTGGTTTTACATGGCAGCTAGTAATGAAGCAAGACGGTGAACTCCAGCACATCCTGGCCAGGTTTTCTCCCAGGCTGCTCTAGCCCAGACTGTCCTTCACTGTACAGGATGCCTAATTCTTACAAGAACTATCAGCTCAAATGAAGCAAAATCTCTCAGTACTCTAACTCCACCATCAGAGGCAGGGAGAGCTGCATAAGCAATACACAAAGTATAACTAGATAATTCAGGGTAGACAGATAAAGATTTTCCATTTAGCTTTTCAATGCAATTGTTTCTCCAAAACATTTGTTGTGGATTTAAGCATGAGATGTGAGGAAGGGTTAGAAATGCTGGGCAACAGGAGGCTTACATTGCAAGGATAACCTGTTCACTTCTCAGTCTTTTACTGCAGAAAAAGTTACCAGAACTTGGACCCAAGGAGGTCACAGTCTGATTTGACTTACACCAGTTCTGCTCCTCTAGTCCACTTGCACTGTTACCATTTTATTAACAGCCAGTTACAATAAACAGAACAGAATGCTCTGTGACATAGAAACTAGAAACTGCCAAACTAGTTAAATGAAGGATGTTCCAGCAACTGTGTCTGCATGAATTGTGGAAGAGGAAATTTGACACTAACAGGCTGATCATTACTATGCAGTCATAACACAGATTAAACCTCTATGTTTACATATGATTCCATCAGGAAATCTTCCACCATCTTTTTTCATATTTATTAGACACTGCCTATAAATTGCAACCTTTGAGTCTTACACACACAAAGCTGCTTCTTGCAGGTAGTCCTCTACTTCAAAATATACATCCTTTCTACTTCAAGCAACAATTTATTAGCAATTCTACTCTATTTTCATATGCATTTTACTAAAAGCCTTTAACTTCTTCAAATGTTATGAGAATTTCGTAGTCACTTTGTAAACCAACATCTGAAGTATCTCCTGGACTTACACCACAATTCATGAGTCTCTGTATCTATAAAAAACAAATTTATACAAGAGTTGGGCTTTTTTACTCTCAAATATTTGAAAAAGGAAAGTAATTTTTTTCCATTTTTCTATGATACAATCACAAAGGAAACAATCCATTCTTTCATCTGGTTGAAGAAAAATTTTACTATTTTACTTTCACAGCAAAGAGGGTTTATATTTATACCATGAACTGTTTCAGATCTGCTTATAGTTTTCATTTGTGTTCATGCCATAAATTAAAACTTATGCTTCTATATAATGATTTTTATCAAATAGCTATATGAATGAAAATATTTAGTAAGTAGCATATTCTGGTACACTTTTCTCTTTTTTCATTTTGGAGAGGCCTTAACATAATGTATATGAACTACACTCCTTTTTTGATGAAATTAAAATGGAAGGTGTTCTCCAACAGTGGTCTACTCATCCAAACATTCCCTGGAATCAGAGTAGAATTCATTCAAAGTATTACCTCTGAAGAAATACAGCCTGTGGCCACCAGGTCCTCAGCATCCACTGTTTTCTTCTATGGATCCATTCCCACTACAGATTACTTGTAATATAGATCCAGCCAAACTTTTCCAAGCCTAAAGAAGTTTTTAGTCCTTTGGTTGTAAAATATGATACATGCCGTGATCTCAATGTTTTCTTTGAAATACTTAGAGCAGCTCTTACTCCAGCCAGGTTAATCTCATTAAAAGTTTATTCCATGGAAGTTAATTTCATGATATTCTTCCTCTACAAGGGCTTCCTGTCTTTGAGACTCCACAGCAAGCAAATTAATAGCCATCTACTTACATTAACAGGGATTGCACAGAATAATTATGTTCCATAAATAAATACTCAAGAACAGCTTACAAGAAGTACAACTTTCTCATTTAAATAAAAAGCATTTTAATTAAGCAAGTGCAACCATAATGCATTATTATGGGAAAGCACTGCTCTGGAGCCAAGAGTTAAGAATCAGATAGGATAATGAAAGGCTGACAGCTCTTTAATTCTCTCTCTTAACTATTCATGCTACTCAACTGGTTGAGATATATTAGGAAAGCAGAATTCAGTCATTCTGCTTCATAGTTCTTGGACTCAGACGCCACTAAGGCCTGATGGAAAGAAAACTCCTGGAGCAGGACTCTCAAAATAAAGTGAAACTCCACCTCTTTTTGTCACCATGGTAGGACAGCCTGCACCTCAAGGCCCACTGCTAATGGAGTTGGTTTTGTCCAGCTCTTGTATGAGACTGTAGCTTATTTATACAGAATCAAACAGATTAACTTCTCTTAAAAGAAACACAAATACACAGGAAAAGCTCTACAAATCACAACAACATGAACACAGCCCTCAGCTTTGTAACTGTTCCACTCAGCACGTTTATGTGAATTGGTGCTGACACAGAAATACAGACCTAAATAAGGCCCTGAATATTTATTCCTGTAGGTACAAAACCTGCATATGGTGAAACAATACTTATATTAGGTATTGGTACGTGCTGTCATTACACACTTTCAGTGATCCTGCAAGGTAAATACTCTTCAGCCACTGACTTCAGCTCAAAGTGAAACAAATAATCTTATAAGCAAAACCCCCTCCATGTTTCTCCTAACTAACCTTCCTGTCAGGTTTTCTTGAGGTTCCAGTTTTTCTCTATTCACTCAAATCTGTTCTCTTTTTAGGATGGCTGAGGCTTAGGATTTGATGTGATCCTAGACACAGTTTTGGAAAGCATCGCATAGCAATACCAATGTATATCATGACATTCTGTCCAAAATCTGCAGCCTTCAACAGAGCCGACTCACAAGTCTGCACCCAAACTGCCTCAAAGCAGGTATTTAACGTTGTTTCTAAAGAGCCCATTGAGGCTGTGATGCAGAAGATCACTTCTTCCAGAAAGGCACCAAGTGTTTAACTGAAAACATTGATAGACAAACAATTTATCCATTAGGAGATTTTCACTGGCATCCCCATGCTACAATGATTTAGATGCTTCTTAATGCACTTGTGCACTCATGGTAACTTTAGTCTGTTATTTGCTGGCAATGTTAAAAAAATTAAGAATACATAAGGTCTAGCTAGAAAAAACACCTAAAATAGTGTCTTAAGCATGTCTTCATTTTTTATTTACATTTTTGGGGAACACCAAGAAAAGTCTCTTCTGGCACATATCAAGGTACTTTCTTATAAAATTTCTCCATTTTGGTTAGACATGAATGTGATCATCCCATAGTACAAACAAAATTCTACCCTTCAGAAAAAAATTGGTGTGACAGCACCATGGTGTCAGTATTCTGCCGTGTACATGCACACACTTCTGCAAACCTCATTTATCATCCACACATCAGGCAAAATACATTGCAAATTTATTATATTGCCTAAAGGAAATAAAACACAATATCTCATTATTCAGGTGTTCAAATTTAATTTCCTTTCGGTATTTAAGTCTACATTAGCAGCTTACATTTAGTTTAAACTTCCAGATAAACAGTAAATAATTAGCTCTTCATAAAGATGGCAAGAGAGTATCTCCTGTGCTCCTTGCATCACACTGTTTTTGCAGTTTTCAAACCTTCAGCCTGGGAGTGATTAATACATCTTCCTATTTGTTTTTGCAGAGCTAAAAGAGTTTGGTACTGCTCAAGAGTTTGGTAACATAAGGTTTGACTCCTGGGTGCTCCAATTAAATCATTTAGATGTTATGAAATGTCAGACATGGCCTCTCCTCCCCCTTCCTTAAAAAAAAAAAACAAACCAAAACCAACCAACCAAACAAAAAAAGACATTTCTGGAATGTACTTACATTGTTTGGGGCAAGTAAACAAAGCACTGTATTAAATTGCCCCTGCAATTACATTGCTAAATAGTTACAAGTAAAAGCTTCTCCAGATTTGTAAAAGGTAGTACAGCTTGGTTTCCTAAATTTCTTTTACTTATATCTCTAACATTCTCCCTAAAATTACCCATACTCAAATGTTTTTTGTTAAATTCAACGTGAGTCTTTGAACACTGTACAGAGGAGTTTAGCATAAAAACATATCCAAAAGAATGGCTTTTTAGAAATCAGCATTGTCATCATTATGAATCAGGATGTATTTTAAGAGCATGTAATTGATTTTCTTTTAAAATATTAAAGACAACAATAAAAAAGCCCCACAAACTTTGGAATCTTGTTCTCAATGGCAACACTTATTGTTAACATCTGCTCTTAACATGAGCTAGAATATAAACCTTAATAATGTGGATGAAAATTCCAAGATCCAATACGACTTTACTGAAAAAACCCTGATTTGTATGAAACGTTCCATGTCTCTTGTGGAGCCAAAGGCAATTTTTAGCTTGGTTACATCTGAATAGGAATCCCTGCGGTCTTGGCCAGCTCCACTCCTCTCTCTATCAAGCTGCATTAAAACAAGCAGGAACAAAAAAAGGCAGAGTGCCACATTAGTGCCATCCTCTGCCTGGCTCTCTGTGGCTGCTGGCTGCTCACTGAGCACATGGATAATCTGACACTAGCAACAAGAGTCCCTGTTCCAGATGGCTGCTAGGGGACATAGCAGTGGTAAGGGACACTGGCAAAGCCCAAACACTATGGGGCCAGCTAACACACAGGACATGAAGAGGCATCACAGGTTACTCCAGTATTGGTACTGGCCTAAATCTTAAACTAATGAAAGTCAGCAACCTCCTTAAAAAGGAGACTGAAAGCTGAAATGCCTTTCAAGAAAGTTATGTGTACACGAATTGGAGAAATAAGGTAGGTGGTCTTCTACTCTTCCCCAGCCAAAGGAACAAAGGAACAGGATCAGGTTTTTCCTTTGCTTAGGTTCAGTGGTTTGACTGCTGCAGTTTATCACTAGCTAATATTCAACATGTTGAACAAAGACCAATCAGCCAGTAAAGGGAAAATTGCTAGAAAGCAAACATACAGGCAGGGTACCAAACTAACAATTACAGAATAACCACAGCTTCAGCAACACACAAACTGAGTTAATGGGATTCACCTGGTATTTCTAGGGAAGAAAGTTCTCTGCCTGTGCTTCCAGATCAGCCCACACAGACCAATCACTTTATTTACTGACAAAAGTCCTATCTTATATTCTCTTTGTTAAATAAAATTATCTGCCTTGATAGGGAGTTACAAATCTGGATTTCTAATGAAAAAGCACCGAGCTGAGAGTAACAGGCAGACCCAGCTGTGTAAGACAGCCATCAAAATCCAGACTGCAGCTACCCTGCAGCTCCTTGAACAATGACTGCTCCACTTCCCTACAAAGGGGAAAGCCACACATTATCCTATCCTATCCTATCCTATCCTATCCTATCCTATCCTATCCTATCCTATCCTATCCTATCCTAAATAAAGCAAGTTCTCAGTTTGTGAAACATGTTACAGGGTGACCGCTCAACATGTGCAGATCAGAAGAACTAGGAGCAACTCATTATTTAGCTGGCTCTTAGTAAGGACCAGGACTATGCACACACTCACAAGTAAAAGCTCACTTTAACAGATTTCGGTACAATTGACATAATTTTGACTTTAGCTTGGGTTTGTATTCACAAGCCTTAGCTAAAGGCTTCAAATTTGTCACTCATTCACCTGAAATAATTTACTGCTCCTTCTGAACTGTTACCTTCAATTACGTCAGTGTGGCTTCACAGTCAGTGAAGCAGGCTGGCATCCAAAAAAACCAGACAGGCTGTAATGGTTTCTGAAAAATTATGTCTTATCACACCAATGAAATTCAAGAACAAACACAGAAATACAGCATTTAAAATCTTACCTACATGAGATACCTAAAGTCTTCTACAAGAATGGACTGTTTCCTGCACTCACAATGCCCCTCTAGGGAAAGGTCTCACATAAAAACAGGAAGGCGAAGGATCCCAGTCTGGCTTCTCTTCAAAGAGGTGATAATCTATTGGTTCATCCATGAGACAAATTTCAGATTTTCCAGAAATGAAGCTGGTGTTTTGGAACAGAAAATGTCCCAAACTACTTGTTTTACATAACCATAGAGAGATTTTTCTCCCATTACATCACTCCCAAAAGGTCATTTTAATGATACTTCATTAACAAAGGTTCAACTAAAAGGCCTCCTAGAAGTTAGCTTTTTTTCTCTCTAGATGAGATTTTGATACCCAAGTTAGCCCAGTAAGTAAGAACTCAAAGCTAGTTAGCCCAGTAAGAACTCAAAACTAAGCCTTTTTTACTGTATATTATTAAATTAAATTTAAAAATTAAATTATGCTAATATATAGAATGCTAATATAGTTTCTCAGCTTTAGTCCTCAGAGATTGTATCAGTAAAATATAAAGTCAAAAGAAAAATTAGTCAGAACAAATTTTAATATATTTGGACTGTATAAAATAAAACATGACATGCATCTACTTCTATAGAGACACTTTGCCTTGGGGGCTTTTGTTGGGTTTTTATACAGTTATGCATACACCGAGCTTATAATGTAAAAAATTGGCTTGAAAATCTGAATGTAGTAACAGAGCAATGAAATTTCACCTTTTAACATTAGAAGTTGAAGAAATCTGCACTGTTCCAAGAGTTTTAGACCTCCACAAATTATTTCAAGCAACAAGATTCCTTTTGTATGGTTGTTTGCTGCTTAGTAGATAAAAAATTATATATATCTTTAACTCTGTTTAAATACTGTCACTGTGACTGCAAGGACTTTTGCTCTCCTCTTCACATCTTTGCTACAACTGGTCACTCCTGGAATAGTTAAATACTTTACAAGTTAAGAGTTTTATGCTTCTCCTGTCTTCAATTTTATCTTCTGCTCTCCATAAACTTCAGCCTGCTCACTTCCAGTCTTTGAGAAAGAACAACTTGTCCTTATACCCCATTCTGATTAAGGGTTCAAAAAATGCAGTATTATTTAAAAAAACCACAAAAACTAAACAAAGCCCTATTAAACTTCTAAAGGTGCTCATTTAGCCCTCTGCCTTTTAAAGATATGAATTAACTTACTTTTTTTTTTTAACATTTACCAAACAAATAAAGTGGTGTTTTGGATTTGGGTGTAGGGTTTTTTTTTGTTTTGTTTTTTGCATTTTTTTTTTACTATATCCAGCAATTAGTTAATTCCAGCAAAGACAATAGTTCTGCATCAATAACACTCCAAATATTTGCTGTTCCCTACTGCCTTGCATTTATTACTACTTACAAATATTGTTTATTTAAATCCCTTGGAACCTCGATTGTTTCCAGGTACACGGGTAGATCAAGCTAAGTGGAGTGGGGAAAGGCTTTGAACAATCTGAGACCAGAAGAGGCTTCCATAGCAGAACTCCATACCCAGACCAACTGAGCAGCAATCCATCTCCTCAGAGTTCAGCAATTGCTCTGACAAAGTAATAGCTTACAACTCGCTCAACTAGTCCCTTCCAGAAGCATCAAAAGCTCAATTTTGTTGTGTTTCATCCAAAGGTGAAGTGATGCCACAGAGCCACAGAAAACTGCACTATGAACAGAGAAAACTTTATGCCAAAAAGCATTTGAATATATTTTATTAAAATATTTACAATCTAAGGAATTTAATCCAGAACTTGAAGCAATGAAGGATGGAAAATGTAGTAGGAAAAATGAGAGAGTGACAATAGGAAAGGCATGCCCTAGGCAAGTTAGGAAATCCCTCCACAGAGTTAATACACTCTTTTTATATTTAAGAGAAAGTGCATTGCTAAAACACATTTGAACAAAAATTAGGATTTGAATTTAAAGAAAACTTCTCTGATTAGCTTCAGTAAGTGTTAGTGTTTTGTCTTGGTTTCAGACTGAAAAATCATGCAAAGATTTAATAATTTGCATTAACTGGACCAATAAGAACCCCAATTTCTGACAGCCAAGTAACTGGCTCAACAAGTGTCATCCCACAGATCATCTCAGTATCTTCCCCCACCCACACACATACTCCCTTTTTACCAAAGGGATAAAAAACCCAGCAGAATATTTGTAAGATATCATGCTTAACTTTATCTATTCAGGCAACAGGGGAAAACTAATAACTCAAAAAAAGCCCACTCTCTTAAAACAGAGGAAATACATATAACAGAGGGATTATATTTTATCTATTGGTGTCATACTGGGATCTGAAGAAGAAAAGCATTTTAGTTGAACAACAAAGCAACCCCTCTAGCAATACAGAAAAGCTGGTCTCATTACCTCATTACTGGAACCAACTTAAATTTAGACACAAGGTAGTTCTACTGTCTCTCCCTTTCAAATAAAATTTAGATTAAAAGCCAGTAACATTACATATCAAGTCCTCCAAGTTATTAAATTCAGAGAATGCTTGCAGAACTTCACATAATCCCCCTAGCATAACACAGTCTCTATTATGATCACTGATCATATTATATGATCACTCTTTTAACTTTCTTGAGAGGAGGCTGTATGACATTGTTTTCTTATCATTAATCAATGATCATAAATCTCCATGTCTTACTCATTTGACTAACTCAGCATACTCAATTTTCAGTTTCCCTTACTAAAGTTTTAATTAAATTAAACAAAATTAAATTATTCTTAAATATTCAAAATTGCTTCAATGAGATGACAGAGTGGTGTAACTTCCATTTTGCAGAGAGAGACAAAAAGTTAACAACCTAAAGTCCTCATTCCCTCTAGCAGAGACTTGCCTTGCTCCTTTCTGTCTAGCTTTGCTTTCTAGAATACAGAACATTCAGCTTTGTACTTCAGAGTTTCATGCAAGAGGTACCAGTGATGGCAAGCATCAACATGGTAAAACAAGCAATGGATTTTTCCATATTGGAAACTCCTGTAGACTTAGGAATGGATAACATGTTTGATTTAATATTGAAACATCTAAGAAATCTGGGGAAAAGAAAGACATCGTGCAACCACTAATTCAGATAGAACACCTGAAGTACTCAGCTAGCCAGGACACCAAATGATGCTTTATCTGTATGTAAACAGGAGGAACACTTCCTTTCCAAACACTCACAAGCAAAAACAGATGAGGAGAGCAAATCTATCAAGAATTCTTGAGACAGTATATTGATGGTATCACAAAAATTAGCATTGCCATATCAAGCTTTGCACTGTGTTGTCAAATGTGAGCTTTAAACTCAATCTTGTTTTAAAATGGAAAGAGATGAAAGTATTGGCTTTTGCAGGAAAAAAAAAAAAAACAACTGTTCCTTCCTTGCATTTCTGGTTCACAGCGCTTTTCTGGCCCTGCCTACCTGAGTGGATCAGCTAAATTACCCTTAAATACCTTGGAGAAGGAGAAAAGAAGGCTTACAAGCAATTTTAGGAATAAAACAAAAACAAATTTTTAGGACAAAGCATCATTTCTATCCCATGGGCACATATCGAATGTCCCTTGCTTTAAGACCTACAACATCTGTTCTCCTCTTAGACTTTTATTTTTAGTTAGCTAGAGATAATCTCATATAAATACATCTGGCCCCAGAGAAACCAGCTGCAATATGTAAATTTTACTGAATGGAAAACATTTGGGGTATTATTTTCTAGCTGCCCCTTCCCAGACAATCTCACTGATTCCTTCCTCAAGATGGACTGAGCTGCACTTCCTCATGTGAGTGACTGAGACTTGATTCAAACACCGTGACCGGACATACTCACATCATTGGACTCTCAATGGTAAAAACTCAGGCACAAACTAAACTTCAAAGTGGAAGCACTAAGACTTAAAGCCTTCAACTGCAGACCCTTCCTAGTTGTCAAATGGAATAATTGATACAAAAAGTGAATGTGTACACCTCTCCTTTCATCCTCCACATCCTACTTGAAAGCAAATATTATTGAAAAACTATGTTCCACAAATGTATTTTCCAGTGTTGAATAATCAACAAACTCCAGAAAACTACTGCAGTTAATATCAGAAAAAAACTCTCCAAACTTAAATGCATCATTTAAATTCATTGTGCCCAATACTTTCTCATTCTGACAGAGCATTTTGAAGCCTGACTCATAGTTTGGATTGCAGCAAGTGAGGCAGGCAAATGGAAATGGAAAAGCTAATGTCCATCAGCCTAGCTATTTTCTATATACCATTTTTGTATTAGCATTTCAAAGGATCTATGAATTAGAAATCAGCTGTCTCCAGATGTACAGTGGGACTCCAGTTACTTCAAAAAACCTCATGAATTATGTCAGGAAACCCAAGAAAAAGTAATCAGTACTTCCAAATTATTTAATACACTGTTAATGACTATGTTATTATAGCTTGCAAAATGCTTTTTAAAATCACAAGTGATGATTTTAAAATGCTCACAAACACACTTCTGGCAATGCACACAGACTCCTCTTAGGAATTGCTCATTAGATTGGTAGTCAGCATCCCTACTACAGCAGATTGTGTGCATGTTATCACACCTGTAACAACAAAAAAAAATTAATCTCTTATTCTTCTGTTTCCCAAAACCAATCAGCAATGTAAAGTTACAGTTTAGCTAGCCAGTGTTACCAGAAATCAGGCAGAACATTCTCCTTTGGGTGAATGAGTGCTAGTACCCATTCATATTTTGGCACAGGTTTGTTCATTAGCAGCTTTACATTAAAGCAGAACAGCAGCTTTCTGCAATAACGACCTACTGTGTTATTTTAACATGAAGCATGTTTTGGACACTCAAGAAAGAAAAAAAGGGAATATTAAATCATATGACAACTTTTCCTTATGATGCCTCAAAACATGTAATTGAATGCATTAGATAAACAAACATATGCAGTCAAAGTAGAACTAATTTACTTGGGAATAGCTTTCTATTTTGCAGATGCATTGAAGGCTTGGAGTCTTAGAAGGAAGCACTTTGGAGAATGCTGAAGGTTAGATTTTGTTTTGCTTTCTCTGAATATTTGTTGCAGGGAATACAGGCTCTTGAGAAAAAATATGCTTTTCTGCTGGCCCTCATTTTTCCCAGCAGACAATAGCTGCTACTGTCCAGCGTTTAAATGACCTTTGCCCTGCCCTCCTACTTTGTTTCCCTTAGGAATGTCATTCATCCTTTTGTAACACTTTGCAACTCATTATTGCCTTACTTTTTCCTGCCACTTTTGTTCTGGTCTTTAAAACACAACATATACACTGTTTCAATCTAAGGGGGAAAAAATGAAAAGGAAATCATTAGTACTTGGGAGAATGTCCAGAGACAAATATTCCCGTGGTACTTCAATGTAATCTGAGTTTTAACCCATAAATTTACTAAAAGTAGTTAGTGTAGACATAACTAATTACCACATTAAATACAAAATTTAAGGATACTTCTATTTTTCCTCATTATCTATTCTCTGTCATTGCTCCCATATCTTCATCAACATTTCATCATGCATTTGTAAGGGAAAAGAGGTTGCACCCCCACCCATCTCAAACTAGTCTTTATGTGATCTTCGTATACTCACACCTTTCCTTAGAAAACCTGAATTTGTTTAGGAGAGGCATAATCCTTATCTACACTCATAGTTTTCACAACATACTCTCACTGTTTCTATTGCTTCTTCTGATACACAGACACAGAGGAACAAAGGCAGACCTCCTGCTTTTGTGACACACCTGTGCAGCTGAATATCAGAAGAGACTGAACTTTAAATAATCACTCCTCACACATATAGAGGTACAATATGTTTCTTTGAAAATTTCTTTGAAAAAGTACCTGAAAAGAAAAATTTCAACTTAAAGGCATAAATGACTCAACTTCCCCAAGAACTATACAAGAGCATCATTTTCACAGTCAGCAATAGACTAATAACACTTTGCTTGGCCATAGTTCTTTGCCTAGGAGTAGTAAAAATACTGGTAATAAAACATAAAAGTATCCAAAGATTACAGGAAAGTGGTAGCTGCAAAAGTGCAAAATTTTGAACTACTTTAGAAGTCCTACATATTGAAATATACTTTGGCAATCAAACCTAACTTTGAGAAATACATAAAGAGGGAATACAAAGCTTATAAAAATGAGCAGCTTGAATAATTCTTCTAAAAAACAAGCATTACAAGGCAACATTTACAAAAATTTACTGTTACAAAAATGATACAGAACATTATAAACAACACATGACAAGTCAGTTAGCCCAATGAGATAGGCACAATTTAAGCCATTGCCAAAACAGAAAAGGTTTCAAGAGGATAAGGTTGAGGCAACACTAAAATGATTCAAAATTACAACTATCTACTATGAACCAGCAACCCAGCAGGAAAAAAATATCTTCTCCTTTCTTTTAATTTTCCAGATTATTTCTCGCCATGCTGGTGCTACACACTAGCAAGAAAAATGAAGTCTTTGTTTCCAGTTTTCCTTTTATTTACAGTTCTGTGCCTCTCAGAGCTCACAGCCTCACGCAATGAAAACTGCCACTGGAAACATTGCGACATCGTGTCAAATCACACAGTTACTTCCACATCACATCCAACTGTGGAAAACCAGAGCTCTCTCCTATAAAAGAATAGCTGATATGTTACATATGGTATTTCATTTTTTATATTTTTTCTTTACTGTTTTTTTCAATCCTACTTAATAACCCAGCTGCCAGTCACCATGCCAGTAACCAGTTTCACACAGTAGGCAGTTCCTGTCTAACATCAGGATTTAAAATGGACCCTCCTGCAATCCATCCCTCAATTCAGAACATCTCAACTTCTGCAAACAAATAAGTGCAAAGATCAGCCCAAATCATTTACCACTTTGCCAACTGGCTCCTCATTCCTTGGCAGTTTGGCAGAGATGCTCTTGTCTGCCTTCCAGCTGCCTGCTGGGATGAGCAATATTTACCGTCTTACTCTTCAATCAGAAGCAACAAATAACAGCATGAGTTAAAAGGGGACCAATTCCATTCCTGCAGAAGTATTTGAACTACTGTCTTCAGGGAAAAAATTCAAATAGCCTCCCACGTACTCACCAAAACTCCGCGTTAAGAGCAGCTTTAATCTTTTAGATGCAACAGTGAAAATCTCCAGCCACTTCAGAGGAGAAGCAGTCAACAGTCTAACAGTGAGTGAGTGTCTTCTCCAGAGCCCAGCTGCTGGCAGCACACAAACCTGCTCTGCCATGAGTTTTCTTACTGGAAAACTGTTCAGCATTTCAATGCTGGAACATAATAATGTGAGTCACCCTATTTAAAGCATGGTTTCAGATTTCAGATTTCAGATTAAAAGGGGAAAAAAATCATTTTACATTTTACAATTACAGTCCTAAATTTTACGTTCATATGTGATCATTTAGCATTAGATATGACAGCCCTTATGCTTAAAAAAAAATTATAAATTCATCTCTGCACAAATCAGCCTGTGAGGTAAGTTACACACCATTTATCAGACCAGCAATTCCAATCATATTTAGTGTAATTTAAGCACCACTCAATTTTTCAACTGCATTAGCTATAGACAATTTATACAGTTTTATCATTAAAATGTACCATCTATTCTAACTGTATATAATGAAAGGTTTCTGGCTAACACCAGATGACAAATGTAAACTAAAACCACAACAATATCTAATTAATAAGAACTGGAAAACAATAAAATCAACTTCAGTTTGCCTTACTCTTTTACTAAAATAGGCACTTTCTAAAAAGTAAAACACTGGAGAGAAGTGAAGATTAAATTTACTGTGTCACAAGATTTTACTTATATATAGTATACTTATAATAGCTAACAAATTAAAACTTGAAAAAATAATTGAAAAAGTCAATGTATTTTAGACCTTCTCACTACATGTCCCCAAAAGGTACAAAACAGCTCTGCTTTTAAAGATCAAGATGGTAACATCATACATACATGATAGATCATACACTTTTCCCATATTTCAATAAAAATAAGAATAAATTTTACAAAAAAACCCTCTAAATATTTACATTTCTTATTTTAAAAGTGATATTTACCTTAAAAAATGTCGTCAAATGTAGCAGCCATTGAAAAAGTTGTGCATTTTGATTATTATGGGGCTTTATTTCAAGTAGCAAATCCACTTAAAAAAATATCCTCAGTTTTGGACAAAAATACTGGATGCCACAGTTCATGGTTTACATTTGCTGTATCAAAATTTGCCTAAAGCACCAAAACATGTTATACTATTCCTATTTTAGATAATTGTAGCAACTCTTAAAAGCATGAGATGCTAACAGATTTCAAACAAGGAGCGCAAAACCTCTGAATTTTAACAGTTGGGACTATTAGTAGCACCAAAACATAATGCTACTTCTCTGATCACTTAAACAAAATTTGACAGGATGTTTAACATCACACTCTAAAATGATGCATACACACTGAATTTTAGCAAGCATCATACTACAGAATTTTTCCAACTAGGATGCTAATGTACGCAATTGGTTAATTCAACTCTTTCTACTCCACATGATAAGGCTTTCTACACTTAACCTCCAGATTTCACTAATTAGCCCAAAGTAAAGCATTGAGCTCTGTGGGGATATCATGCTTATTAACAATCAATTCAAGGATAGCTAGACTTCAAAAAAAGCATCATGCTAAAGAGAAAAAAAGTCCTACTTGTGTACTTGGTAGAAAAACAGGCAGAAGAAAGCTATAAAATACCACGAATCTTAGGAAACATTCATTATAAAGTGAAATTCATACAACAAAATTTTAAAAAACATGAAGAAATTAAATAGAAGTTTGATTTTATTCTAATATGCATTATAACATAGAAAACCTAATGTTGAAACTATAGTTACTATACTTCACTCACAGGAAGTAGTGTAGTGATTTAGTATGTACTTCTCTAAGCTTTTATCCATCTCAGAAACACACATGTATCTAAGGTTTTAAAAACTGTATTATAAGATAGCATAATGCAAGTAATTAAGGACTGCACATGAAAAAGACTAAAGACAAGACTCTATGCTAGTTTAATTACAGCTTTCTGAAGTGAATACTCAGCCGTGTGTTACTAAAGCTGCATACATACAGCTAGAATAAGTAAAAGACCACTTTTTGTTTAGTGAATGCATAATAAAAATACTTAAAGATTAATTTAAAAGAAAAAATCACAAACACAGCATGCTACACAGGTAAACTAGTTTATGCTAAAAAAATCTGATTTTTATTGCTCTAATCTACAGGGAGTTTGTAACCAATTTTGCCAAGATTTGTCTAGGTTCTTTTAATATTCTGTTTGCCATTGGGAAATTTCTATTCATTCCATTTCATCAGTACAATGATCTGCATTTCAACAAGTGTGTAGATACAATCTTAAAAAACTCATTTATGAGTAAGCAACCTTAATTTCTTGTATTACAGACTTCAAGAGCAACACAGATAATTTTAATAATACCACACAATATTCTAGTGCAAAACGCCATCACTATGCAGTACTTCCATGTTTGAAATTTCTTATCATACCCACAAAGTGGGTCTGATCTAAATGTGTTAGAAACCAAATGTTTTGTAAGTGCACAAATGATACATGCTCATTTCATTTTAAAAAAAAGAGATATGCAGGGTTTCTGGAAAGAAAAAAAATACAATAGAGAACAGACCTGCATCACTCATTACTTAAAAAAATTATTTTTTAAAAATCAAATTAGGCCTCAAAATACAGTTAGATATATCATGTCCAAAAAACAGCTCTGTTTGCTGTTACTAGCTAACTCATAGCCATGCAAGTCCACTACTGAAATCAGTAATCTGTAATTTCCATAAGAAACCGTAGAATCACAGAATGCTTTGGGTTAGAGGAGACCTTCAAGATCATTTACCTGCAACCCTTTTGCCAAGGGCAGGGACACCTTCAGTAGACCAGATTGCTCACAGCCCCATCCCAACCTGTCCCTGAACACTTCCAGGGCTGGGTCATCTGCAGCTTTTCTGGGCAACCCGTTCCAGTGTCTCACCTCCCTCACAGTAGAGAATTTTTCCTAATATCTAATGTAAATTGACCTTCTTCCACTCTGAAGCCACTCCCCCATGTCCTATCACTCCACATCCTTGTAAAAAGTCCCTCTCCAGCTCTCTTGCAGGCTCCCTTCAGGTACTGGAAGGTTGCTCTAAGGACTCCCTGGAGCCATCTCTTCTTCAGACTGAACAACTGCAACTCTCTCAGCTTATCTTTAAAGGAAAGGTCTTCTAGTCCTCTGATCACAAAAAAGAAAATACCTGCTTGTGTAAAACAATACTACTTTTACTCCTTGTCTCAGGTATAGTAATTTTCTGCTAAAAGTTTAGAATGAAACAAATCATTTAATGTATTGAAAACAAATATTTAATGTATTGAATAAATGAAAAATAATTTGCTTTGGCAAGCTTTCTGTAAGTTACAACAACTGACTTACCTAGTTGCACAAGCTAGAGAACTGCATTATTTCTACTTTAGGATACATGGATGACTCCTCATTCCATTATCTAAATGAAGCACAAGATGATTTCTGACTCTCCTTAATCTTAGGTACCAAGTAAATAAGCAGTGGACAATTTTTTTTTTTTTAGGAAAAAAATATTATTATATCAGTTTCACAGATCAAGGACTAAAGACTAATTCAAGCTCTCTGGAAGACATTACTACAGCATCTAAAATGTTATTGCTTCTATTTTCTACTCCACTTTCCTGCTGAAGATTACAGTCTATTTGGCAAGGACAATAGGAAAAAACTCCACGTGCTAGCTCATCAGCAGGCACAGTTCATAACCTGCTCATTAGCCTAAGCTGACTTTATCAGTAACCTTCAGCAGAAGACAGGAGTGGTAACAGTCGGAATTGCTACAGATAAACCTATCAAAGATCATGATTCAGCACAAAAAGTGATCTGCCCAATGTCATATATTCAGCTTAAGAGCTGGAACTTAACATTAGCTTACAGTCATAACTAAAAGACAGCTCTCATTAACGCACTTTATTACTGAGGGCAAAAAATGAAGTTCCTGAATTCATCCCATAAATTTCAGGTTTTTTCTGAGTGCTTCCTGTCCTTCCTTCTTTTCTATAATGTCCAACTCTGCCCAAACCTACAAAGAGATAGAAAAACTCCACAGCTTACTAAGAATATTCTCTCTTGCAATATAGAAATTTTTAAAACTTACATACTGTAATATTTTCATATGGCTGAGCTGGGGAGGAACCTTGACCACAGGAACCTGAAGTGAAAAAATACTTCCAGATTTGGTCTAGAACACTGATGCAAGCCCATCTCTTTCAGCAAAGTCAGCTGAAGTTTATTCTTTTACCCACTGTAGTATGCTTATTTTGCTTTCTTTTAAAAAGTGTGAATTCATCAGAGGTACCTTGAATATGTAACACTGGCTGAACACATAATACAGTGATCAATATTTATGAATGTATAAATACAATGGTTACTAAATATAGCAGCATACTGATGGTGTTGCTCTGCCTTCATCTTCACCTACAGGCTGAAGTGAAAACAACTTCCCAGTACAACCCATAATTTGTTCAAAAGGAAACGAGTGTCATCCTTCCTCTGAAAACAGCTTATTTTCACAGCTTGCTACACTTACTGCAGTGGACAGTAGGATAAACTACTCAGGTAAGAAACTTTAGCAGAGAAGGCAAAAACAAATGAGTGGTGTGTAAAACGCATGATGACTACAGGAGACTGTCTTGTGAATCAGATTCGATCAACTCTCCTTGATCCACTCAAATGTACTTGTTGAGAATTACAGGCCTCAGCTCCCTGTCTGCTGGAAACAGGATCTAAATGATAATCCAATTCACTGAATACACTGAATTTCAGAAAGTACTTTTGTATCATAATATAATCTTTCCACTAAGAGCTCAGACTTCAATGGCAAGAAAAAATACACAAAGAAAAAATGGGGAAACTAATAAAAGATTATTTGTTGTCACTCTTCTCCACAAAAACTTCCACATGTTTGGATCACCTCTTTTATAAAGAAATATAATTTGCCATAAGTTTATCCACCAAGTGAATGACTGTTAAGAAACCAAAAAATTCTTATTTGATGATAACTTATTAGCCTTTTCCACAGTTGTCTACAGAATGTCTACACTGAAACTAATTTTCAGTATCTTCACTTATATACCTACAGAAAACAAGAAATACTAATTTTGCAACAACAGAAATTAGTACTTAATACTTTCCAACTACTACTGAAGTTATACATTTTTAAGAGCCACATTTAAATTACATACTAACACGTAACAAAGGCCTGAAATCCTGAAGGATCCAGTGGTTCTCTCCTTATTTATACCAATGAAGACTACTATTAAACCTATTTTACAGCCTTCTTCATCTACATATTTATTTATAAATAAGACCAGTCCATTCAAGATGAAGGCAGCAATTTGCCTCATCAATCACTGCTGCACCCAAAAATAATTTAAGGGCAGGAACTACAGGATAGCTCATTACTTCTGTCCCAGTGATTTCCAAAATAATCTGTGAGTCAAAAATAGTACTAAAAGAAGCAATTTCTACAGTAGCTTGGAATCCTAAGCTCTCCCCATCTGACACATCAGGTTTTCATAACTGAAAGATTTCTCCTCCGCATCTGTCAATGAATATTTAATCTCACATTATTTGACACTATCCAGTATTGAGTTTTAAAAGGTTTATAGTAAAATAATCTTAAATCAATTTTGAATATTGAAACTACAAATTCTTTTGGAATACAAACACAATATTGATAACAAATATAAATCACCTTTAAAAAAAATAAGATGGTACAGGAACTCAAAGTGCCACATGGCACTGACTTGTTCACCTAGCCAGCACACTGACAGTTTTCCCTTCCACCTTCTCTTTGAGTTAATGAAATAGACTGATCTTCATCTGAGAAATCCAGGTTCATCTTCGCACCAACAGTCATCCATTGAAAATTTGTTTTCTTAAAATTGTGCCCTCTAAGGTCACTGAGATGCTTTTTAAGAAGCAAGAACAATAAAAAGCTCAAAATTTTCAAATTAAAAAAAATAATAATTTCTTACTGTGAGTAAAAACCTGCTTAACATACAAGGAACTTTGGAAACATTTAACCTACAATTACAACTCAGTCTACAGATGATCTTTAGCTATGGCTAAAGACTTTTGTGCCCAATGAAAAATTTCACTTTTTACTTCCTTCGTATCTATTCCAATACTATTATAGCTTAATTTTAGCATGCTGCCACCAATGGCACTTAAAATGCTCAGCACATTGAGCATTTAAAGCAATTTCACTTTTGAGAAATTAAGGAGAAAAGACCACCCCTCATGTTGATTTGGAGGCATCTGTTGTAAAATAATACTAAATGTAGCTGATCTTCTTGAATCCGAGATGCATAGTAGCCCTGGTAGTTGTTTTACTCCCTTCTTTATTTTCTACTGACCTTTTGCAATTGACTCAAATAACTGTGTTTCTTTTCCTGGCCTGGCCTGCACAAAAGTAGAGGTGACTTAGAGCTCTTCAGCCTGTAGCTGGGTGGATAGTGCCCACTTCCCACAAACAAGAGCGGAAAAGTCCATAGCCCTATATAGAGAATAAAAGTCCTATGTATTTTGGGAAGTACTCAAGACACTGCACTGAAATACTGGGTAGAGGGTTTTTGCTGTTGTTATTTTAATTGACTGTCCTATTTTAAGGGGAGCTTTTTGTTTTTGAAGAAAAAACAACTTTTGAAGGAATCCTCAAAGTAACCATTTCACTCTAGAGAGGATTGCATACTGTGAATACTAGTGAACACCAGTGAACTAGTCTGCAGTTCAGGATTAGTTTCACTCAGCTGTGAAGAGGCAGGATTTCAGACACTTACTATTTTTCAGAGGTACCTATGGGCTACTTGCAGTGGATCCCTGTGGAATACCAGTCATTGGGAAACCAAAATCACATTCCATGTATGTAATCAAAGCTGCAGTATCTAGCATTTTAACAGTCAAGTCTTTGCCAGTCTAGCAAAAGACAGTAAGAATATAAACACAATTGGGTTGGAGAGAAAAAAATTGATGTTGCCCCACCAACGGTAAAAACAGATTTCTGCAGAAGAGTCTTGCGGGATACATACACTTCCTGCTGCAAAAAATATGCCTAAAATTATTTCAGAAACTAGCATTTAAATTAAGATCTCTCACAAGTAATTGTCATGGAAAGCACAGTGAATTTCAACAAGAGCAAGTGTGAGGCGAGGATTCCATTAATAAACCTTATCATTAAATCTACCATGATTAAGTCTACACTCACAAAGGCTACTGCTTATTAACAGATCTTTCTCATCGCAGCAACATATTAGCTTAAGAGATAGATGAACAGCTTATTTTTACTGTTAAAATGCTGGAGGCTAAATTTAGTTTTTGACAGTGACAGCAGCTCTGATGTGCCTTGGTGGCACATTTCATTGCTATGTTATCTCTACAAACTGGAAAATCCAAACACTGAAAGCACACACAGGAAAATGCTGGTGGATATGCTTAGCATTTAACAGTCTTGTCTATTCAAGGATGATTCACTTCAGAGAAGCTTCCAGCACAATGTCACTTGGAATAAGAATTTCTCCCAATTTTGTCGGCCTTGGACTAAGCAGCATCCAAAGCAGAGCAGTGATGTAAGCTAGACTCCAGTGTTTTGGGTCCCACCTCCAGCCAAGGACAGGCTGGGCCATGCACTGGTAATAACCTTGGCAGCGCTCTCCTGTGCTTCCAGCACTGCCAACACTAATGAAACAAAACTAGACGCAAGAGGTTCCTTAGAAACTTTGTGTTAATGCTGCCTGGCTGGAACTATCTGTAATGCTTGTACTAATTATCCCTGAGTAGATTAGACCACAGAGTGCCAAGCCAGTCCAGCAGTCCTTTCTGTGCACACTCTGCTGGGTGACTGCATTTCCAAATTCAAAATTATATTAAATGGTTCACACCAACAGAAATTGCAACAAAGCCATGAGTTTAAAAATCATTATAGCTACATTAAGACAATAATCACTGATGCACCCTGATTACAAGAGATTAAAAATACATAAACTCAAGGAATACATAAAAGTAATTCACATAAATAAAAAATAATCAAGTGATAAATTAAAAAGTAGAAGGCAAGCAGTAAAACACACCCATGAAAACCCTAGTTTTCCATTTTATTTGAAGTATTGCACAGAGTAAATGGAGAATGTGCAAAGGGAACAAAGGGATGGTTTCTACACACCAGTAGTTCAGCTTTGTAGTGCCAACATTTTATATGGCCCATTACAGGCCCTTTTATTCCCTCATCTGCATGCATCAAGTAGAACAGTTATTCTTCATCTAGAGCCATGATGAGTATGTACTTGTACTTCTCAATAATACTACGTTTATAGAGCCTCAGTTGTTCTCTCTCCTTGGAGGTAGAAGACTGAGGTTCTATTCTACTTTTTCAAAAAAGAAACACAGTAATATTACACTGCTCAGCGATTCTTCTCAAATACAGATTTACTAAGCTTTCAAACATTTTGTGCAGTAACATAAAGCACACAAAATTTTATCTTTTTTTTTCTTTTTCTACCACTTAGAAAGAAGCTACTTGAATAGGAAAAAGGCTAGATAGTGTGCAAGGTCATATGAAAAACTGAAGTCCACATACATCTCAATGTACTTTGATATTAGTATTTGTTACTAGTATTAAGGGAATAACAGTAAACTAAAATTAGTGCTTTTGTTATTTTTTCCTTCAAATTCAATAGCAGTCATATAATCCCCACAGGATCACAGAGATACAGCACACCTGAAACATAATATTCAAATTATTATTCAACGTATGCTTCTAATGCTGCCATTTTAAAAGCAATTTAACTTGTAAAACAACCCCTTTATTTATGATTTGCCAAATATTAGTTTCTTTCAAAACAATAATGCTCCAACATCTGAAAGCTTATCCCAAGAGGTACTATTTTCTCATAGAACAGAAGTCAGAAACAAACAAATTTCTCCTAAATTAATCTCATCTTTACATGAGGAAATTGAGAAGAGAAATATCACAGCTAAGCCAACACAAACAACAAAATGTTATGTTCCCCATCTGATAATCAAAAAGTGAGGAAAACCACACTTAGAGCCATGGTTAATTAAGTGCTTTCTAGACAAAATATGCAATCAGAATTATTTTATCTCATCAAATTATTCACTGTGGATACAACCAAGGAGACTAGGAAAAAAAAGGTTCTATTTCCATAAAAAGCTTCATTCATACCTGCAATACATGATCCAACACAGCATGAGCTCTAACCACCAAACCACAGACGTCTTGGCATGGATTTCCTCTAACCTCTACTGGAGCACTGAAAGTGATGACAAAACAATTCTCTGGCTCAATGACCCCAGCACTTGCCTGGGATGTGAACAGTTGGGTTTTAATCCTTTTTCCAGTGAATATTTTATTTTCACAGAGCGGAACAACTTCACTTGTCCCCCTTTAGGAAGGGGGCCAAAAGTCTACATAATTAAGCCACTACAATCAGTGGTACCAATCTTCACAGCACATTAAATACTGAACCAAAGGCTGACTTACCTTAATTAAGGTGATTCACTTAATGCAGATTTAAGGCATACTGACAAAATGACAAAACAGAGAAAACATGGGATTTCTACATCCAGTACAAATTTTTCAATGTTTTTTTGAAAACACTGTATGCAAAGACAAACAAAAATCAGAGAGATCAAGTACAAAATCTGTTAGCCCTCAATCTAAACAGCTAGCCAACATTCCTAGGTCCTTGCTGACTCACCTTCATTAGAAAGACAAAATGAAATTCAAAATAATATTTACCAAGAATATTCATAAAATCATGATTTTATCCAAAACTAACACGACCAAGAAACAGCACCCTTTGCAATTTGTTGGTGCTATCAGAAATTACTATGCTCCCTAGAGTGTCATTTATTTCCTTGATGGTTCATGCAAAGCTCTGATGCATTTCTTCCTTCTTGTTAACACTCTCTCAAAAATTCCATTTCTCTTCAGGCATGCACCAATGACCTAGCTCTGCTATTTATGGTCAATTTTATCAGTCTTCATAGAGTAGTCTTCCCTGTTCCAGACTTATTATGCTTAAGCAGCAGCTTTATTGTTTCAGCTACCAAAGGAACACTAAGACCAGCGTCCCTCTAATGAAGGATATCTACTGCACTTACTGATTTTTACCAGATCTGTTTTTATGGAAGCCATTAACACTCCTCTGTATTCCAACAGAATATTTTCCAATGTATATTTTAATAGCAAAGTTCAAAACTGCAATTTTATTTCTATAGTTACAAGATCCTGAAAAATATAAACATAGTGAGTGTTTACGTAAGACCACTTTGGACAGATTTCATCCATTAAATTTTATATGCTGAACAGACAAAAGAAATCTGCAAGAAGTATTCTTGTTTCACAACACAGAACAAATCAAATGCTATTTCATACATCAAGTACCTCTACTAAGATATTCAAATTCATTTATCCTATAAAAATCAACTACCTTCTCCAAAAAGAAAGCACAGTTTGGCATCTAATGGTATGTTCAGCCTAAATTTCAATAATTGGAATCCACACCCAAAACCAGAGCTCTGTGCTAATGACAAAGCCCCAACAATTTGGTGTTAAGTTTGGTCTTCTTTTGCAAAAGCAAAGGGTTTTCCTTAAGTTAAAAAAGCCACATCTCACAAAAATTTCATTGCCTCTACCTCTTCCCCAAACATGAAACATGCAGAAAGAATATGTTTTAAACATATTTATGCATTCAAGTCTAGAGAACTTGAACATATATATTTATTTATTGAACAACATATTTATTTAAACATATTCAGGTTTTAAACATATTTATGCATTCAAGTACAGAGAACTAGTGCATAACTTGATTTTGGTTTATATGAAATCTTAAAAATTTTTACTTATGTTCTAGTTTTGAGCACCAGAAGTACTTGATTTCCCAAGAATTAGATGCTGTTCCCAGGAAGATGCAGGGTGCTACCCTTACAGTGCAAATAGCAGTAGTTAGAAGAGAGAGCAAGATATGTCCAAAATGAAATTGCAGCCAGTGTCCGGACCTGAGGGTTAAGATATCTTTTAAGCACAAGGAAGAATTCTCTGACAGCACAAGCTATCTTACTTACTTAAGTCAAAACTTACCAATTCCTGAAAGCAACAACTTGAAGGTTGGCTTGAAACACAGAATATGGAATACTGGAATACTTTGTTTTCCACTTACAGTAGGTGAGACTATGCTGTGGTTACTGCATACTGGGCTAAAAGGTTTTTCAAGCTGTAAGACATGCCTGACTACAATGACCAAGTTAGTGTGTGGTTTGATTCAGATAAATTACCTTGAACTTCAAATCTCCTACGTGCAACTGGCTCCAATCTGACAGTATCTAAGTGAAGCAGCACTGAAATCCCTTGAAGAGAGGAAGAAAAATTTCATACATTCAGAGATTTCTTCCAGGGACTGTACCTCTGAATATTGGAAGTCCATATCTTCCATGATTGCAAGTACAAAACTGTCTCTAAAATAATTTTATTTCTTTTTTAACCATTTCTAATATAAGCTCTTACTGTGAACTGAGCAGTACACTACAGACAAAAATATACACCCACCTAGGCAACCACAGCCTACAAACCCCAAGAAAAGAGGCACAAACTTCATCCACCTGTCCATCTCAGTAACTCATGTAACTCCCAACAACATCAAAAAATAAGTGTGGTAGAGCGTAACTGCACACATTTCAAAATCTCTAAAAGGAATAAGGATGCCATATTACATAAAGTTTTACTCAAAGAATATTTTAAAAATGGCACTTTTTACGTAAAATTCTGTTTGCTGAAGGGAAAAAATGGAACAAACACTTCCTGACACGTGAGCTGGTTTAACTCATACCCCCAGTTTCCTTGGATTCTTTTAGTGCAAACTCAGAAAATCTGAAACCAGTATTACACTTCAAAAAAAAAAGTCTCCCTATCAAACACTATACATGCAATTAGGAATATTCCTTATTTAACTGTTTAAGACATAGTACTTAATATTTTATTTTTAAATGGAAAAACCCACACCACCTGTGTATGGACTGCAGAGGATAATCGGTTTCTTTTCTACACCATTTAAAACAAATTTTTATGTCTTTTGTGCTGTTCCATTAAATGGTAGGGTGATAAAAAACAAATAGGAAAGCATAAATGACATCAGTTCCTGTTGCAAGCAACACAATTCTGAATTGAATATATGAAAAAGTATGATTTCCTGAGAAAAGAGCATAAACCCACAACAGGAGCTGAAGTTTCTTTGACCCAAATTTCTGGGTCCAGAGGTTTCAGTACAAGAAGATAAACATTTATTGAAATTTTAAACTACCTTGGGAACCCATTTCCAGAAACAGCCCACTAGTTATTCTAGTTCTGCACTGAAAATCCAATTCCCTTATTAGTTAAAGTAAACAAAATCTCCCTTACAGAAACCAATATATTTTGAAACAATAGTTCTGGAAAGATAGGTCTTTTAAAATTATTACAGAAAGGTGAGCTGCTCCAAGAGATTGAAAACATACTGAAAATATTACATTGTTTTTCTTGGAGAACATGTACCATAAAATCCATTAGTCTTATCATCATGACTGAATTCAAAATAATAGATTGTGACCATGCTCTGTAATGCCAGCATGGTGTTTAAATCCTTATTTTCATTTATTACTAACTGAAGGAATAGACAAAAGACTTAGGAAATATGGAAGTAAGATGAAAGAAAATGCCATCAAATCAAAACAGTCACAGATTATGTTTATTTTTTCTCCATTCTTTGAGAATCTTTTTGAATTTCCCATCAATTCCTAGGACACTAGACCCCCTTTTCGTATGTTCTTTTTGAGTTCATTTAATGAAATATAGAATTTGCAGCTTAATTTGTTCTATAAGAACAATGAGAATACATTATTAGTAGTAAAATAGGCATTTTCAGAATCCTGTGAAGAATCTTAAAGTGCTTGAGAGAGACGGCAGAAGTAATCTTCAAAGCTCTGAATGGAAGTTCTTTGACCATTTTGTAACTGTACTAGTCTAAATGTCACATAATATATGACACACTATTACAAAATAAACAATGAAAAATAAAACACACAGTATTGAAATACACACACATACTGAAGGAAACGAGATGGCATGTGAGTCAACACATTTACATGTCTTTCCCACCTCTTGTCTAGCCAACACCTCCATAGCAACTTTTCTATTTTGGTGCACTCCAAAACCTTCCTCAAACATCAAGCTACCTCTTCAGCTTGCTCCTGCAGCACTTCCCCCTCACCAAGTCTCTAATTCCATTCCAGTGAGCCAAGAGTCATTTGCTTGATCCCATTTCCTCTCCAGTATTTTATCTAATTGGTCTATTGCTATGTTCCAAGCCTACTACCACAGTTTGTTTTCTTTCAGAACCTGTGTCCTTCTTCCTCCCTTATTACTTGACCATTTGGGTCTTTATCACCCATCAGTACTGAAATTTCTCTGCTTTTCAGCCTCTCCTCCCAGAAGCCTTCTCCCACCCTTTCAATGAGATAAGTGATTGCTTTCATGCCTCAAGGCTAGATGTGTGTTCAGCTCTTCTGCCACCCTCTCCAACTCCTGGACTTGCTTTGAATCCTACATTGGAACAAGTTCTCCAGGGAAGTGGTAGAATCACCATTCCTGGAAGTGTTCAAAAAATAAGTAGATGTGGCACTTCATTATATGGTTTAGTGGTCATAGTGATATTCAGTCAAAAGTTTGACTTGATGATCTTGGAGGACTTTTCTAACATTAATGATTCTATGATCCACTTCCTCTGTTCCTACTCTGGTGCTGTGTGAACATGTCTGGCAGGAATTCTCCTGTTAGGCTGAATTCTTCCACTACATATGGCTCTTTTTAAATTCCTCCAATTCCACTACCTCAGGAGTTATGCCCAGAAAACAGACACAGCTTTAGCTCAGTAGTGTTAGAAGAGTGAAAATTGAACAGAAGCAATATGCAGACTGCAGTGGTGGCCATGGCCACATTATCAGCATAATGTTCTTTGTGGTCTTTAAATTCTGGACTCCTGATTGCCTGAAAGATTTGCAAAAATAACTTGTGAAACAACCATAAGAAGATTTTAATCTGCATATGCACAATAGCAAGGAAACAAAACTGCTATTTTTGTCTACCTTACTCTATATTTAAAATTTAACTTAATTTTATTGGGTTGCAAACCAGGAACTAATGCATTTTGTAAAAAAATCCTTTATTCACTCTTCCTCCCCCCAGACAATAGTCATTTCAACTTTTTCCTCAAGTGGTAAGTACTAGTGGTAATGCATATGCTGAATGGAAATTCAGATCAGCGTTTCTCAACTTTAAGATCTATCTGTCTTCTGCAAGATTATCTATTCATCTGCTTATTGACTATCCCTGCCCTGCTTAGTCCCAAGACCTAAGAGGATTACAGAACCTGGTGGCAAGGCTGAAGGCTTGTTAACTTAATAAGGCTGTGGATTTAAAACTGTGTTACATTAAACAGGTTTTGAAAATGGCTTAAGTCTGCTAGAATGGATAAGATTTAAGAGTCTCCTTTCTTTATCTAGCTCCTGAGAAAGACCATGTGAGATAGAAGGGCACTGGCACACATGAACAAGTGAAGGTCCACGAGACACTGATTTTCTTTTAGCAAGCTCTTAGCTTCAGAATAAAAGCTTCTTCACTACTCAGGGGCACTTTACCACAGTGCAGTGAACTCAACTTTACTGGATTTGTTTAAAATAAGCTTCTAGAACAGCTATGCCCTATATATGCCAACTCAGATTGTCATCTGATTATCTTTGACTATTTTTCATTTTAACACTTTTAAAAGTCAGAAGTGCTTAATTCTTACCCATTTTTAATATAAATAAAACAAAGACTATAATCTAAAGGGCTAAGATAGCATACCAAAAAAGAATAATTGAAGAGACATGCTTCAAATTATTCAGTATTGATGTTCTGTCACCCCTGTGCAAGTAAGACTACATTCCTTCTCTTGGGTTCAGCAGCTTGACAGTCTGGAGGAAATGCATACTTTTGTCTTTAATCAGAGCTTTCAAAAGCTTGTCTTGTAGAACTGCAGTTCACACAAGGTAAAACAGTGGTTCAGTTCTTTAAAAAGCTTTCAAGGCACATGTATATTTTGAAAGCTTAGATGCTGAAAAGAGAAAGTCAAGAGAGGTAATATGCAATCTTTCCTTTACAAGAAGAGGAAAGGAGAGTTATCTCATCTTTCTGCAACACTAATGCCATGAAATAAAATCAGTTTTATTTACAAAGAAATGCTAAAGACTGAGGAGCACTTCAGGTATGACGAAATCCAACAGGACACTTGATGCCAGGCTTATCTTCTGAACAGCACTGGCAGCAGTCCTCTACTTCAGAGAGGAGGAGAATGTTATCTGTATTAATATTTAAACAACACTGAAATGCTTACCTTTGATCAAAATGCATTTATGATTAATAGCATACTTCCCAGCTAGAAACTAGAAAATTATACTTTGCACATTTACAGAATATAAAAATGGACTATCTAAATTTGACTCTGAAAAATCAAGAAAGATAGAAAGAACAGGTAAACACCAGAACAGGGCTTTTAGTTCAATTAAAAACAAAAACCCAAACAGAAATTCACACCATATTCAAAAAATGAGATGTGGAAGGCCAAGCATATGAGCAATATTTCAAACAGAATTACTGTGTGAGAGGGATGGTGCACAACAGAATCTTGTCCTCACTTGTAGGAGATCAGACACATCCTTGCAGGTCCTGGCTTTTTAATACTTGAAAATTTAAGTGCTTATGCTGGGGGAGGGAGGGGCAGGGGGTAGAGGAGATTAATCTAGAGCGAAATAAGAGGGGAACAAAGACCTAGACAAGATATTACTTAAAATTCTTAAGTGTTTATACTCTTACAGTACAAAAACTTTATTTGGACAATAAATCTCATATTGGGTGCCACAAGTGTAAAATGAGATCCACAACCCTAAGTTTCTAAGGGTACAGCAGATTGCTCATACACACACCACAGTTGACTTTGGTGTACCTAGCAGGCTCAGATTCTGAGACACTTTGGGCAACAGTGTCCATAAATGAAACACTGACTTCTGTGTTTCACTCTTCCTTCAACTGGAGAATCCAAATCTGTAGGTTTCCAGGCAACATTGAATGACATTTTAAAGATACGTATATAAGCATCACATGTCTAAAGAATTAAAAATACTGGACTTGATTTCCCTCTTTGGAGTGATTTCCCTTCTCTCCAGAGCATCTTTCTGAGTCCCAACAATTTCCTGACATTTTAGAGGATGCAAATGTGAAAACAGACTTAACCAATTGCCAGTGTGCTGACCAGCTCGGGTTCTGCACCCAAACTGCATGGCAACTCTGGCAATATCCACGGGAAAGGGATAAGGTGTTCAGTGCAGCAAAGCTCTAAGCTCCCAGCATTCAGTCTGACTGCCAAAGGACAGTTCTACCATCTTCCCCTCTATACTTAAGAGAGATAAGGAGAGCAGAAAAGAGCACTTGGATGTGTGACCATCCCACTTCAGGACCACTTGCTTTCTAAAACAAATCCAGCTCACCTCACAGCAGCAATTCTCAGTCCAAAAAAAACAAACCCAAAAACCTGCTCTCCAAAAATACTCTGATTTAGTGATGTGAAAAGTAAAGGATTTGATCTAGTTCAACTGACTCAAGAATTCACTGCTGATTTTCCAAGACAAGTTTTTCTGTCTAACACAGAGGGATCTAACAGGAAATGAGGTTTAACAGATGCACACTTTTCCTCTGTCAAGGCAGTAACGAGGTGTATGCATGAACAGGGCTGACCAGATGATATTTCAGCTTTAATTACTGAGACCCACTCTTGCCCACACTAGAATGAAGATATAGTCAGTGATTTAAAGGAGAAGAAGAAAAAGAAAAAGCAAAAAGAAAGAATAATCCCAGGAGGCTAGGCAATACAGTAACATTAACTTATACTTTATGCTTTTCGTGTATTTGGCAGATCTTAGTTGAATATACTACAAGGTTGTACATAATCCACATACCTCAATAGAAAATTTTCTTTCTTATTGTTTGTTTTTTGTTCCTTATGTCTGACACAGTCATGGACAAATGGGACACAAGAGGTAAGAAAACTAGATGTTTTCTTTTTCTTGGAAGTGGTACAGTAATATCAGAGGCAGGAGATTGTTTGAATAAAGGACAACAATGGAGCCAAAGAAAAGACCAAGGAAGGTGTTAAGCGTATCATAGGGAGAAGGCCAAATGCACTGCAAGGGGAAGTTCACCAAAAGAAAGACAAACAACTGATCATAACAAGTTTCCAGTTTTATTATCACAGCTGCAGTTAAAAGCTTTCTGTTTTCTGCAGTTCCTATCCATGCACTAAACACTGAAGTTCCATTAAAAACCATTTCACTCACTTAAAGGAGAGGGGAGAAGAAGGATTTCTAGCTGATGCCATCCCAACCAGCTCTTCATACTGTGCATGATGCCTATTGAGCCACCAAATGCATTGCAGAAAGCCAGACACTATGCACAGAGACACACAGCAACAGCACTACTGACTGACTTTTCAAACCAGATCCTGGATCACCTACATAAAGCAATTTTATTGGTATTTGATTTTTTTGGTAATATGAGAAAAAAATTCAAGGATTTTTATTCTCTCTAAAAAACTGCTTCCCTTCACAAGCCCATTAAAAGTAATGGCTTGAGACTTCCCTTTTTATGCAAAAGTTTAAATTTTCTGAATGATCAAAGCTTTTCAAGTAGAGCAACTCACTGGCCACATTAAAGTGGAGGAAAAAAAGACACCATTTCATGTAGGTGGTTTTAAACAAATCTACATAAATGGAGGAATATTAAACTGGAAAATGAAGGGAAATAGAGACAGCCCTCTCTTCCACATGAAGACAAAAAATAAAAGCTTATAAACAAATGAAAAAGGGATTTCAGATTTCAGTATCACATGTAAATAATGTGGACTTCTTTAGTTTATAGATCAGTTTACTTCAAAATCTAATTGTTTTCTAAAAAAGGGGATTACGCTAATTTGACCGCTATTTTATCAAGCAGATTAACATTAAATTGGCAGGTTCAAGATAGCTATGCAGGTTCAAAGTATGGAATTAAACATTTCTGCATTATCCACACTATTTACACTGGATATTCTCTTCTTATTCTTTACAAAACAGACTCAAATCTACACACCAGTGTGCCAGTTAGATGCAGATTTCCCTAGCTGAAGGGTGGACTATGACTTCCACAGATGTTTCAAGTGTCTGGCTTTTCCTCACTGAGGTATTCATGTGATTTCCTATTAAACACCAAACAAAATTAAATCCTTTTAACAATGTGACACTAAGCATTGCACCGTCTTTGGGACAGGAAATGGATTATGAACAGTTCTCCAGTAATGTGGAAGTCAATGATTTAGAGTTAACAGCAGGATATACTGACCTCAACTGAGACTGTAGAACGATTGTAAAACAACCATGGATACATCCAATATTTTAAAAAAGTCAGTGTCTGCCCTGGAGAGCATAAAGTCTAAATAGTGAGTCACACAAAGAAAGTACTATCAGTCATATCTGCAGATGGGAAACAGAGGCACAAAGAGCTTTGAGTGACTCTGTGCAAGGTCATAAAGGATGTCTGTAGCAAAGCCAGGAACTGAGCCCGGAAGCTCTCAATGCCTTTGGATACAGAGACAGTTCTTCCTTTTGCTTATCCTCCTTCTCTACCTAATTATTTATCTCTGAAAGGGAACACACAAACACCATGAGAGTCAGTCTCTTTTCTTTCATATTTATGATCTCCATTAAATTTTCTCTAGTTTCACATAGGATACGACAGTGTTACACAACTAATTAAAACTGTACAAGAAACTGTAAACATAAAAGTAGAATCTGGTATCTCAGCAAGGATGATATAAAACAAAAGCATGCATATATGATTTGCAAAGACTTCACAAAATATTTTCTAATGATCACTCCAGAGCATGAATAGGTGTCTATGTCCAGATTCTCAAATATTACCTGAGAAATTCCCCCCCATTCCTTCTTCTTTCCCCAGATTTATATGCTGAGCATGATGCCATTTGGTATGGAATAACCTTTTGGTTGGAGGGGTCAGCTCAAAATCAGGTACCATCAAGCAATGATTCTCCAGCCTATGATCACAAATAACAGTCATGAAGCTAACTGCATTAGCCACTGTTTTTTGCATATTTCTACAACTGCTTTTTCCTTTAAATGGGTATACTTGACAATCTGATCTATTATGACAATGGGAACCTCCTCTAAGAGTACTCCTCCAGCAGACATTTACTGATACAATTCTTTGTACTATTGTATTCCACTAACTCTTGTTCCAACATGATTTAAACATCTGTTCCAATCTACACCTGTTGCTATGCTTGGCAATCCCCATATTTATTTACAATAATGTAATAAAGTTATTGATCCATGAATCCACATCTTTCATCCTATTGTTATCTTCTAGTCTAAAAGGTTTCTTTTGATACTTAAGTTCTGCCAGGATCTTCAAAGTCCAGCAAGCACCATGACTACAAAAGCAGAAGTTGTTTTGGCTCCTGTCAGATTTTTGCAACATGCTCAACAGCCAAATTGTGAGAGGTGCACTCTAAACTGTCTTCTCCAGGGTGGTTAGGATAAAAGAAAATGGATTGCTTACATCATCCATTGAGTCTGAGAGAGAAGCCCAACCTGCTTAAATCCACACAGACAAGAAGGTGGCCCACTGTCCCTACTGCCCCAAGATGTGTGGCAAGGTCAAACACCACGGCTTCGGGTGGAAAACCTGCTCCATTTATTTTCCCTTCTGCCATTACAACTGTTTCAGCAGTTCCCAGACAAGCCTACTGGATCACAAATGACAACTGCTGCAGCAGTAGAGATACAGGAATTTAAAATTTTAGTACTGCTTTCCTTGTTAAACAACCATGAAAATGGATGCATGGATTTACATGACACAGCAAGTATTAGCAGAAACTCATGAAAGAATCTCCTGCTAGTGAGTCCTTCTTTCCTCTTCAGTGCAAAAGAATTTATCACAAACAACTCAGATGCTCAGATACTAGTGGCTCTAGCCCCCTTTAACACCTAAAGGAGCATTTTCCTATAGCCTGTAATGATTCTTTTCCCTCATTTCAAGTCGACTTCACCGAGAATGGGATCTCCAGAGTTTCTAGGGGCTTTCCAGAATAAAAATAATGAAAAAGGGGATAGCTTCAGGACTTTCACATTGCACTGTAACATTTCTTGATAGGATTTTCCACTGACATACAGTGAAATATACAAATTGGATGTGTAACCATCCCACTTCAGCACTACTTCCTTACAACATTACACTATCAATTCTTACTCAGCATAAGCATCAACTGCATCAGGAATGGCCAACTTTTGAGCTATTCATGCTTTTCTCTTGTTAATGGAGATCATTTGTATTCTTCTCTTAGCTCTTCCCGCCTACATTTGGTCCAGAAAATAGCTGAAAACCTTATTACAAAATATTTCCAACAGTGATGAGGTTTCAGACTATCTAGACAACTCTCCTCTAGGTTCTGTGGAAAAGATAGCCCTAACTTCAGAAAGTTGGTCTATAAACAAACTAGAAGGAGACTTAGTATGTCTTAGGCAAATACAAATTCCAAGGAAAAGTTAAACATGTATCATCTTAAATCTGTCCAGGAGAGAACAGCTCTCCAACATCCAACAACTCATGCACACAGCTACATGTAAGACTCCTGCAATAAGCGTATCCTTGTAAAACTGCCATAAGGAACTTAGGATAATTCTTGTTTGACATATTCTGTGAAAATGAAAAAATTAATAACATGAGCACAAACATAAAAGGATGAACCCTATCATTTTTGAATGCTCTTTTGAAGGAAACAAGGCTCATGTGATCATGCAGTCCCTCAACAGCCCCACTTGCTCCTGATGACCAGCTGCAAGCGGATTTGACAGTAGGCTGGGGCTCTTACAGCTCTTCCAAGCTGTCAACCTACCTGAAGATTTTCACTCAAAAACAAGTAGAAAAGCATTAAATTTGCATCCATACCAGAGAGGAAGCTGGAGTATGTATATAACTGTTGTCCCTGGCAAGCTGGCTGCCTGGGACAGAACTGCTGGGCAGACAGCAAACACAAGTTTTCCATCAGGTGCAGTCCGGCCAGTACCAGAGAAAGGCACAGGAGGCTTTATACATCAAAACAGCAGGGGAACAAAATAGGTTACTAACTTGCACAGAGAAATTGCCCTTGTTACAGGAGTGAAAGCTTAGAGAGGTTATGGAAAGAAAGAGGTTACTCTAGTGGGGGACATACTAGGCACAAAATTTGTTAATCCCCGCCACCCACCCAGCTCCATTAGTTTTAAGAGTCAAGGAACCATTTGTTTGTTTATTGCCATGTGTCACCACATAGATACAGAGAATGCAATATAGTGTGCAATTACAGGGCTGGCCACTCCAGAGTCATTGATACAGTTCAGGAAATCACACTGCAGTACATACTGTATTAACCTTTTCTGAAAATTATGGCATTCTCTGAAAGGGCATTTATGAGCTTAGTATTACTTCAGGGTATAAGCAGAATGTTTATGACTTGACAGACTTCATCCACATTCACTTCATTTAACATAACAGCAACTTTCATTTACTAGTTCCCCTTCAGCAAAATTAGTTTAGGAAATCTGACTCTGCCACTCATCTAGAAACAGATTTTCCTCTTCAATTCCCAGGGAGGAACTGTATTTGCAAGCATCTTTATGTTAGAGTTAGCAAAACAAACAGGGCATTCATTTCAACACTGTCCATGAAAGTGGCATTTTGCTTTCTGGACTGTTTTTTTTTTTTTTCCAAAACCACTTTTCATATAGAAAATAGAAAAGTAGTTCATATCTCCACCTTCTTATTCATCAAAGTTGGTTCATGTTCTTAAAGGTACTGGCTTCCTAGTAAAAAAGGCTCTGGACAAAGTGGACAAATGATGACATCATCATCTTTCCTGTCTCCCAAAGGAAAGAAGGCACAAGAATGCCTGTGAAACTCCAAAACCAAAGATGGAATAAGACTTACTGTAGAACACTAAAAACTATCACTAATATACAATGAGTATCAGTTACTGCATGAGGAATGCATATGGTCACAGTTATAGTGGCACACGGTACAGGATAAGCTGAAGCAACCTTCCATGTGTTATCACTTTCTACTCTGCACAACATCTGGAAATGCAAATGTTGCAAAATATATATATATAGAACATTAAAAAAAAAAAAGATAAAATATTCCATATTCAAGTTATTTTGTCTAACATGGCTTTGAGAAACTCTGAAGTACAGTCTTTCATGCACAGCACTGCACCGGAAACCTTTTTGGAGGAGAAGCAGTCTCTGAAAATACAGTTATTTACAGAGGTCAACCCAAAAATATATAAACAAATAATAAGGGGTTTTTGTTTTAAGTTGAAGAGCATTTGCAAATGCAAGGTATCATGATAAACACCTTAAAGTTCTGGAGAAGACCAGACTGGTTTTGATATTCCTGATGCTTCTTTGCATTACTTTTTAAGGATTCTACGTTCTGGAAAGAAAACTCACCAAAACCACAAAAACAAACCACTAACAGAAAACCCCACAGATCACCTTCTCACCAATTAACGTATATACAAAATAAAACTCATTAGCAGGAAGTGAGTTGATAATTATAATTTATATATTCAAAAGTAGAGAACCTAATGAGATCTCTAGCAAGCAGAGAAAGCAATATCAACTAGTGGAAAATCAATTGTATTTTAAATCCTTATGTAAACTTAAAAGGTGTATTGAAGATCTTTTGGAGAGATTCCAATCATGTCAAGTACATCTGAGGAAAATCAGTGTTAGGCTTCCTTCACTGGGTAAGTAAACTAAATAGTTTAGATACCCTTCAAAATAAAGACTAGTCCTGCCAAAAATAGGTTTAAGTCCTCTTCTTGGAAACTCCTTAAGACATTTCATAAAAATCTAATAAACTCCACAAGGTAGAAACCACCTAAACCATTCAGAAACTCCACTTCACACACAGGAACTCAAACAAACTGGGCAGCAAAACCTTTCAGAGAAGCTGTCTTGCTTTGTCATTAGATAAAACAGAGCAAGGTCTATCATCTCATAAAATTACATTTCCTGACACAGGTTCTAGAATGAATAATCATAAATGAGGCTAGTGAGTCTTGATTATAAGGTATGACAAAGTCTGCAGGTTGCATAGCTCTTAGGAAGGAACTAGAATATATAAAGAAGGCAATGTCTTCCCATCATGATACATACAACTTCCAAATCCCCTAAAAAATACTTGAGGAAAAACTAATAAAGAAAATATGAGGACTAAGAGTACAAACAACTTAGCAGATTGCAGAAATTCAAAAATTTCTTTTTGAACGAAAGAAAGTAAAAATTTAGATACTAAGAAGCCAGTGGCAAAACTTCTCTGGTCATGTTTAACATTTGTTATGTCTAACTTAAAGGAAATTCAGTGATTGTAAGAATCATTTCAGAAAGTGCATGAGCCAAAATGAAATCTCTAGTCTTGCAGTTGACAAACTAAAAACAATTCCCAATGCTCTTCACAAGATCTCTATCCTTAACAATAACTTAACTCAAGCCTTCCACATAAGTTACCTTGCTCTATTTGACTGTCTTTGAATTGGACAGTTAAGGATTTCTTCTTCTTGCCTCAAAAACTGAGAGTTTCAATAAGGAAGCATTATTAATATTTATGCAAGATTAAACCAACAATGATAGGAATACCAACATGCTTTGCAAGGTATCTGCAGAAATCCTCAGAATTACATTGTTTTGCTGTATTAACTGTCCAACTGCCCTTATCCCAAAGCAGAGGCCATCAACCATTTTGGAAAAGACAGGAATGCAACAAAATACTGTCCCCACGTGGTACTTACCCTAACGGGAGGGCTCCGTGCTTGCACCCTTTGCTGCTGTCCAGCTTGCGAGCTCTGCAGGTCCTTTGATCCGCAGTTAGCTCCAGTGGTGATGGGGACCCTCAGCGCGTTTGTGCCGGCAGTGCCACCGCCGGCGCTGGCTTTGCGAGGCCTCTGTTTGATGCCATCCAGGAGTCTAACCAGCAAAATATTGCTGGGGAGCTCGTCAACACCGCAGTCCACTAAAGTCCGGCACTCGGGACATCGCAGCTCACTGCGAGAGCTCACGATGCCCAGCAGGCAGCGTTTACAAAACGTGTGTTGGCAAGGCAAGACTTTCGCAGAAGCGTCAAGGCGCTCTAAGCAAACAGGACACTCCAACAGATCCAGCAAAGCTGATTCATCCATTTTCCTTGGATTATTTAACCAAAAAACAAATCTTTGCAGAATTTGTGTGTTTTGAGCACTGCAAGGGTATCATGTTACATCCATTCCTCTTCTGACTGTGCTCTAAAATTTTTTGAGGGAAAAAGGCATTAATAAGCTGGAAAAAGTCAGCAAGATCATTTTATATGATGATGTTCATACAAAGAGCAAAATAGGAGATCACTAGACTAATTAAATAAATGAAACACAAATAGCAATCAACATCAATCAACTATTACAAATAGTAATAGCAATCAACATCAATGTATCTATTTATTTAAAATATTTTAACAAATGCTAACACCTAAGGCTTTTAAATTCAAGTCCCCATAAATTTCAGTCGGAGTGGTTTTATTTACCCAAATTATTCTAGAACAAAGAGCTATCCCCAGTACAGCAGTATTAATAAAGCTTACTTTTCATAGTTCTTAATACATCAGTCTCTCTGAACATCTGAGATTAGCTTTCTTTCACAACAAGAAGATGACAAAGGTAACTACAACGGGGTCCAAAACCACACAGCCTACACCAACAGGGCAGAGAAAGGGGAATTACATTTATGCCAACACTAAACCAGCAGTGAACTACGTTTCTACCCTTTCTATGAAAACTACTGCAGCACATTACACAGCTCAGCCTTAAAAACAGCCTCCAGCTCACAGGGTTTTAAGCTCACCGCAAGCACTGACAAGAGGGTTCATTACAGTGCCGCCTTAAAGAAGCGCTTCAAAAACTATCGCGAAGTGATTTACAGCAGGAAGTGCTACAGCCATATCGTTAGGACAACACGAGCGCTGCGTATGCAACCACAGAGGCAGGGGCGAGCCCCCGGCCAGCTCCAGCCTATGTAGCGACGGGCTGGCAAAGGAGAGGGAAAAAAAAAACCCAAACACCACTAAAGAGCCCCCCTAAAAAAAAGCATTCTGCGAGAAGTCACACCAGGATGCTTCGCGGGCAGAAAAAGGCTCGCTGACCTCGGCAGTGCCCAGCGCCGGGCGAAATTGAGCGCCTCCCGCCAGCCCCCGCAGCCGCCTGCGGGAGCGGCGCCCCCGGCTCCCCAGGCACCCGTCCCGCACCTACCTGCTCTCGGGCTCCGCGCCCGGACCGCCTCCCCGATCCACTGCTTTATATTCCCCTGCTCCCCGGGGGAACAGCGACCCGCAGGCGGGCGGACACCGCGGCGGCGGCGGAGCGCAGGGGTCCCTGCGGGGACACGGGGCGAGCGGGGACGGCTCCCCGGGAGGCGGGGGCGGGCGGGGGGCACGGCGCTGTCACCCCGCCCCAAGGCGCTGGGCAGAGGGAGGGAGGGGTCGGGCCCGCGGCACCTCCGCCGCACCGCGCCGAGCCGCCCCTCGGGGAGCGCAGGGGTCCCGGGGGAGCTCGAGCGCCGCCCCCTCCCCGTCCCTCACCCGGCTCTCACCGTGTGGCCGCGCCGCCCCCCGCTTTGTTCCCGTGAGGAGCCGCCGCAGCCGCCGGCCCCACCGCTGACTCTCCCGCCGCGGCAGCGCCGAGACTCCCGTGCCCTCCCCGCCCGGCCGCGCAGGGGCCGCTGACGCGAGGCGCGGCACCGCCCCGCCCGGCACCGCCCCGCCGAGGGGCCGCGGGCAGGGAGCGGGGGCGGGCCCGGCGGGTGCCCAGCGGCAGCACCGCCCCTCGCGGGCGGGGACGGGGCGCGGGGCCGCCTCGTCCTCCCCGCCATCCGCACCTCGCTAGGTGCCTCGGGCAGTGGCTGGGGCGGTGGGAGCGCGCAGGCGGCTTCCCGGGACGGGAGGAACAGGCGCTTCCCCCTGCCTTGTGCCTTGGGGGCAGCCCGGACGGTCACCTGGGGCTGCCATCCGTCTGCCTGGGGGCGGCGGCGGCGAACGAGCAAGAGGGACGGAGGGAGGGAACGAGGGTGGGTGGTCGCTCGCTCGCTCGCTCCTTGCAGGGCTGCCCCCGCTCGCTGTCTGTGGTAAGTCGTACCCGGAGCTCCGGCCTGCGGCTGCCAGGCCCCACAGAAGGAGGAGCCGCGGTGCCCGGAGCCCACGGCGGCCCGCCCAAGGAGACTCCTCGTGCTGGGCGGGCTTGTGCGGGGCGGGGGACCCTCCCTGAGCCTCCCCCGGCGGTGCGGCCGCAGCTCCCGGCGCCTCGGGGGGACGCGGTGAGGCCGCGTGGTTCCCGCTCCGGGGGTCCGGGGCCGCCGTGCTGGGCACGGGCCGGGAAGGAGACGGGGCTGCCGGGTCACGTCCGTCGCTGCCCTCGGGGGCGGCTCTGCTCCCTCGGGCCCTTGCAGCACGCTTGTGGTGAGGTCATGGGCATGGTCAGTGCTGGACTTGGCAGTGCTGGATTAACAGTGGACTCGCTGATCTTGGAGGTCTGTTCCAAACTAGACGGTTTTGTGATAGGACTGCTTAATTAAATAAATGATGCCAGAAAATTGGTGAGTGCCTCTCTTCACACACTCCCCCCACACACACAACCACATACCTCTGTATTCAGGATATGATGCACTTGCTTGTGTGGTGTTTTCTGTGAGATACTTCTCTGCAAGACTGTGGGAATGAAGGAGGAAGTAAACCCTAGGATACATACAAATTGGCATAAACCAAAAAGAAGTTAAAGCCTGTTCTTTTTAGATGAAATGCGATCCCTTGTCTATGGGTGATGAAAAAGTAGACAAATGTTTAAGTTCCAGTTATCTCGCCAACTGCAACTCAAAAAAGAAAGCAATCCAAAAGTTTGTGTGTTGCTCTAGCTTTCAAGTTGACCCTAAGAAATGGTATGAAACTGTGTCAGGGGAGGTTTAGGTTGGATATTAGGGAAAATTTCTTCACCCAGAGGGTGGTTGGGCATTGGAACAGGGTTCCCAGGGAAGTTGTCACAGCAAAAGACTGACAGAGTTCAAGAAGCATTTGGATAAGGCTCTCAGGCATGTGCTGTGATTCTTGGGGCTGTCCCATGCAGGGTCAGGAGCTGAACTTGATGATCCTTGTGGGTCCCTTCCAATTCAGGATATTCTATAACTTTAAATTTGCTGTCATCCTTACTTGAATTCTGTGTCTATATGTAAAAACGCTGCTGCCTTTTTTTTTTTTTCTTTTCCTTTTTCACACATGGATTGTGTAGCTTTGGATAAGCTGATAGTGTGACAGTCTTTTCTGTCTTACTTCCTGGATATGCTAACTTGGTTGTTTCCAATGGTAATGATATTCTCTGATTATTAGGATTTCCAAGTAAGTACTCATCACACTGCATCTCTAATATTTTATTTTATTTTTCATTTGTAGTAGTGGAAATATTGAAGCTACTAAATATGTACAGTTCATTAAGAAATAAGGTTTCCTCCCCCATGAATTCTGGAGTTTAGGAAAACTGATACAGATGGGTTTCTGGTCTATGTCTGTGCTTTCCAGGGAGTATTGTAACATAGATAGAAGGGTATAAACATCTGATACATAAGAATATTCTATGTCTCATAGTATTCCTCTATCTTGCCATGTCAGTGCTGTCACTACAGAAAAAAGAATAATCAGCACATTTGAAACAGAGACTTGTTGAATCTAAACAAAGTCTCATCTCACAATTGGATTTCACTTTTGGACTTAGCTTCTTCAAAAGATCTCATTTGCCAGCCTTTCTAGCATAGTTTTGTAAGCAAGACAATTACTGTTGTCTAAACTTAGTTTGCTGCCTAAGGAATGTAAAATATCTATTACAATAGTAAAGGAATTTACAACACAAGTGGTGCACCAGGGAAGCAAGATGAAAGTTCAGGGAAGCAGGATAAAAAGATTACCCCTTTATCAGGGCTGGTCTTTGATAGTGTTTTTTGTAAAGTCTGTAAAATACTAAATACATTGTGGAATACAAACCAAAGCAGTAAACACTCTTAAGAGTATCAGGTAAATATGTTACTTCCTGAGCAGTAGCTGTAATTAATTTTTAAACAATTATCATCCATGTAAAAAAATGTGGGGGTGTGTGCAGCTGTCTGCCACTGCCCTCTTACGCATGAAGTGTTTGACTCAGAGAGCCTGGAATACTCTGGTGCAGCACTGAAAGGAACAGAATTGCTGATACACTGAAGAATTGATTCTTTCTTGCTACCAACTGTAAGCAGGGAATTGCACTCTTTGGACATCTTTACGTGAGGAGGCCTCACTTCTTGAAATTTTCCCATCCTTATGCACACTTCATTAGTTCCTTGTACAACTTTTACTGAGTACATGATGCAAAGGGCAAAAATCCCTTAAAAACACAGATCTGAAAGATGAGGCCCTCCAGTTACTCAACCACCTAGATTTCTACAATTATAATGTCTATTAATATTTGTTTGTATTTTACACATTTTTGGTGTAATGAATTGTACTTTTGTCACTGGGTTTCAGGCACATTTTTTTCCTCCAATGTATGTTGTTTCTTTTCACTTGGTAGCTGTTGAGTAAAGGAAGAAGCAAAGGACAATAGGAAGAACAGCAAAAGACAATGTCAGTAGCAGAAAGAACTGGTAACACCATTTTCTTTCCTTTTTTCTGTGCCTGCATCCTTAGTGCAGTAAACCCTCTGTGGTCTCTGCGCTCCTCTTTCACCAATACCTTCTTTTTCCTCTCTGAACTGAGCAGCCTAAAGGCCACTCCCCATGTCTTCAGCCCACTCTGTTGAAACAGTTACACTTTCTATTTTAACTGACCCTTACTGCATTAATTCCTGTTTCTGGCACGTTTCCAAGTACCCTTAGTTTTCCTCTGTCTTTAAAATGTGAGACAGTCTATACCGTTCCTGGCTTTGACCAGCACTGGTTAATTGATAAGTTGGCAGCTCACAAGAAGGGAGAACAACATCTGCTGCACCCTGTGCTGTATGAGGGACATTCAATATTAGATTAATTTTTATATGACCACTGTTTTCTACAAAACCTCTAGAATCTTAAAATCTTTCCAGATATTCCATCAGGTTTTGCCAATGAATTATTGGGAAGAGGGGCTAGAAGATGCACTCTATAGTTATCTGCATCTAGTTTCTTAGGAAATTTAATGGATAAGTAATATGGGATATTTCAGAATTGAACATTTTTCAACATTCAAATCTTAAACATAAAGACATTTGGTAACTAATGCCCTAAATACACTAACACACTACAGAACAACACCATATCCAATCTTCCTTCTAATCGTACAAAATGTCCCTGAAGATTGTTACCCTTGACAGCAGGGATAATCCATGTGCCTGAAAAAGTCATGTTAGCACTATATATATTTAAAGTAATAAAACAAAACTGAGTGCCATGTAGAGAAATGCAGGCCTGCAAGAATAAACATATGAAGGCATAATTAATTTATTTGTGAATTCCATCCTGAAAGTCTTCAGATAACTGCAAAGGGCTCAAACATAATAAGACTCATGGAAAAGATGTGTTATGTCCCATCAGAAAGAGAACACAACAGTGTCTTGTGGCAGTCATAGTCTGAATAATTTTATTTGTAGGTTCATAAGCATCTTTTTGTTTTGAGCTACATTTTTGTACTAAAATATTTTTTAAAGCTTTTTTTGGTTAATTTAGTCAGAAAGGATCATGTTTTTTCATTTGTAATGTCCACATTAGCCTGTCTTTCCCATGCAATTTGGATCTCAAGCTAAAAAGGTTAATGTTATTTCTTTGTAAAATGACCCCTGGAGATATGGTGGCCATCCCCTTTCAAACGCCCTGCAAAATTCCCACTGCCATCCCTTTAGTGAAAGTTTACTGCTGATGGCCACACTGATTTTGCTGGCTTTATATTGGAAAGTACACATCATGAAGGATGGCCCATGGCCAACTTTCTTTGGTCCCTGGTGGAAATGAGCAAAGATGTTCTTCAATGGCTTCATTCCTTTTCCATTTAAGAGCTGATTTTTTTTTTCGTTTGTTTGTGGTTTTGTTTTCAGGTTTTTCAGGGAGGTAAGGGGGGTTGCCATTTGTTTTTGCTTTGCTGTCTTGGTTTTTTGGGTGGGTTTTTTTGTTGTTGTTGTTGTTGGTTTTGGTTTTTTTCAGTTAGTACCAGCTTTAAATTATCCAGCTCAGTTACTGTTGGCAACAATTCTAGCAGCAAGGACCTCAGCATGGTTGATACTTGTCCAGTTGATTTGCTGGCAAACTGAGTTTTGTGCTATCCTTAATGCACTTTCTGGGTTGGGAACTAGTTTTAACTACATCAATGACAAATGTACTTCTAAGGCTTTTGCATCCTGCCACAGAAGAATCTCTGCTGTTCTGGTATTTGTGAGGACTTGGGAGAAATGAGTTGAAAAACTAGAAGCCCAAATGTACCAATAGTACATTTTTTATGCTCTGCTCTAGGCATCCAGCTTTCTTGAGAACAGTATCATTTGTGCATTCATGTTGCAAAGTGGTTCTCCCTGATAAGGTGAACCTGGGATTGTAACTTTGTACATATTGCTGTTATTGCAATAACTTGATTTGAGTCACAGGGAGGAAATGTGCAATACAAAAAGTGTCTGTGCCATTAAAAAATAAACATGTTACAACTACTCAGTATTTGGGTGAGCTTCTTGTTACAGGACATTCCCACCAGGTTAGTCAAAGGAAAATGCTGGGTTTGTGGGTGCTTATGATCCCTATAACCTAGCTGCATCATTCAGTGCTGTACCTTGTAGAAATGCAATAAGGTGTTGGGTTATGTAGTTGGTCAAGGACTTGATTTAAATGTTCATTATGCTAATGGGAACATTGTGCCTGCATCTCATTAACCAGTAAGGTTGAATTTGCACTTACTACAAATGAGGTTAAAGGAAAAACAAAGGAGAATGCATGTTTGAAGAAATCAAGCCAGATGGTACAACTGTGAAGATTTTAGAAGAGGAGCAGAAATGTTAGAATACATTCTTAATAAGTTTATTCCAAAATCAGAATATCTTTTCCCTTCCTTGCATACAGCTGAAAAACTACAGACCTAATCTGTGAGGCTGCAGAATTGATTCCAACACTTCTTTCCTCCTCTAGAATTAGTGCTCTCTCCACAGGGGAGATTCTGGTGGGGACAGAGCATACCAGATTATGTGTTCAGTTCTGCTCTTGGTATCTCCCAGCCTCATTAAGGTCTGGTGTCCCACAGATTTGTAAGTGATTCAGAATGTAGTGTTAGAATTATTGACTGCCCTAGACATTTTGGAACGCTTACATGCTGTTTTAATAGTTTGCTATATTGTTAGCAAATTGTAAGCTATTAAAAAGCTATTAGTATTTTCCCCACTTGCAAGGGCTGCATTCCAGTCACAGGGTAAAGCTCTTTCATATGAAGAGTAAACCACGAAACATATAAATATTGAATTAAAATTATCATGTTACTGAATCTAGACTGAGATGAGGCAGAACTGTAATAAACCACTTCCAGTGATAGTGAGCTGGAATGACTAAAGTCGAGTTTTATCTTTGAGGAACACTGTGACAAGTGTCTGGAGGTTTGGACACCCAAATGTGTTCAAACACACAGATGAGATGAGTTGCAGGGCCCAAACAATTCTTTTTAAATAAGCAAAAATATCATGGAGGATATTCAACATTCATCAAAGTTTACTTAGTCTTCATTACCACACCTCATTACCAAAGTGTCTGAAAGAAATCAAATGTCTGGAGACTGAATACTTGGCACATGAATTTTTTGACCAAAAAAAAAAATTAAAAAATATTAAAATTTGCAATTTTAGATAGGAGAAGGAAAGGAAAGTCAGTGGCACTTTTGCATCTGGGCTGCAGAGAGAGAAGGAGATTTTGGGTTTCAGGAGATGATCCATCATGTCAGGTCTACAATTCCTAGATTCTGCCTTTTGTTATACTTTTACTTCTAGAAATACACTACAGCTTCACTCTCTAAAGTCCTGTGAGAAGACAAAGCTAGTCAGTGAGTTTCACATACAGGGAAGAATTCACAATACTGTGCTATTTTATCTAGAGGGGTCCTTCAGTCAAATTAACCCTTCAAGATCAAACATCCATGGCCAAAGCCTTGGGGTGCCTCCAGTCAGTAACAGGGTGGAACCTCAGATTTATTCATACTTTCTCACCAATAAATCCTTAGAGCATATTAAGCATTCTTTTCAGTCTTTCTAGATGAGAAATTTTCAGGTCAACTCAGAGCATAGGCTCTACAACAAGGTGATGTAGAGGATTTTATTTCTCCTTTGGGTAACTGCATGGCAACATAATGAAAATTCAGAACTTTCTGCAGGTCTTAAGAAACACCTTATCCTGAGTGTCTTATTCCAAGAGAAGATATTGGAAGTGCATTTACAGAGGCTTAACTCTTTAAAACCACTTTTGCTTTTGTGAAAGCTAAAGTGTGACAAATGTGTAGCAATAATGTATCTGTAGTGTGGTTCCTGTCGTTTTATGATGAGTCCTGCAGTTCCTCCTACTGTCCAAATCAGGCAATCTGTTGAAAAGTACCATAATCCCTTCATCTGCATCTCTTCTGCAGAGAGAGTTGGTTTGGATTTTGTCCCAGGAGAGGCTGTAGCTGTTTCATTCTCAGACTTAGGAGCAGGGACTGGTAAGATGCTCCAGGATAAATATGTGATATCTTTCCATGTCACATGGATTCATGATTCATGGATTCATGAATTTCATTAAATTCATGTGTTTTTACAGCAAAATCTACAAGAAGATTAAATTCTAAACTAAGTTATTTTAGAATTTCAAGTGCTGCAACAGTTTGATAGTTTGCAAAAAAAAAAAAAAGAAAAAAAAAAGTTGTCATATTAGCTCTTAAAAGCATGCACAGCTAGCTTTTTTTCAGAGAGATTTATTTCCCTAAAATAGCGTTTTCTTACTAAAAGTGCCTGCTGGGCAGAACTAAGTGACAGGCAAGTAGGATTATCAGCATGTTTACTTTTCAAACATCTCTGCCACACTTGAACAGTTCTGCTGCGGTGTCATACATAAGCGATGAGATAGATTGTGTAAGAGTTTGTGTACTAGGATATAAAAAATTTAAATATGTTACAGCATTTAAAGTGCACAACCATTTTAATTCCAAACTAGTCAAAGCAGTAAAGCAGTATCCTTATACAAGGGAAAACATTTTCTTTGACTTTAGTGTCCCTTTTTGGAATGTACCCTCAGCTCCAAGGAAAGTTGCAGCCCATTAGCACAAATTAGGCCTCTTGGTTGTCTAAAAGGTTCAGAAGCTCCTTTTCAGCTTTGGTTCTCTGCATTTTCTGGTACACTTGTGAAAGGATGTAGGCAGAGGTTTGGATGTGATCTGTGTACCAGCCATATAGCATGCTTTTGTCCGTGATATCTTGGAAGCAAAAACCAAAGATTTATGATGTAGCTTGACTATGAAGGAAAGTTTTAAATTACATTGGGATGAAAGTAAGGGAGGAATGGGACAAGTTCCCTAGTGATTTTTTTGCAGAATCACTATCATTCTGCTACCATAGTTCTTTATAAACAGAGAAATGTAGGAAAAAGGACCCCAAAACTATCTTTGTTCAAAATAAGATTAAGGAAGTGAGATAAATTTATGGAGTATTCATGGCACGACTTTGGATTCCTTTCATAAAGCTTGAGACTTGGCTTCTAAGTCAATAAGGACATTGAGACACAAAATGAATTCTCTGAGGCTGCTAGCGCTACAAGGCTATATAATCACTCTGGGATTGCCAAAGATTTATCTTTTTTTTTTTTTAAGATTTGTGTCACTTTCACTCCCACACATCTGGCAAGAGAACTCTGCACTGGCTTAGCTGAAAAATCTTATCTCATAGATCATTACTAGCAATAAATTCCAGCCTTTGTGCTTACTTATATTGTCCCAGAGCCTGGAGTCACTGATTTTGTAGAGCTAGGAATGTGGGCTGTAAAATATTTACTCACTAGCATGCCCCCACCACCAAAAGAAACCCCAGTCCCAAAAAAACCACGTCATGCCTCAAAACCAAGCCTCAAGCTCTTTCATTGTGAAGTAAGCTTTGAAAATGTAAATCACATGAAACTGGCTCTTGGGGCCAAAGAAAACAGGCAGCTGGATTCCATCCCCCAGCTAAGAATCAACCCTTAAATACCGCTTAAAAAGACACTTTATATGAGCTATAGTCAAATTCATTTTCGAGTAATGTTTTCCCACGTGTCCCAGAAAATGCAAACAGCAACCCTGTGTGTGGATGGACTGGGGCACTGACAATGGGTAAGTGTGCCAAAAACCTGCAAACTGCTAATGCAGTTCTACCAGAATTCTTCTCTAAGGTCACACCTGTGCTAAAAAACTGATGTCTTTTTAATCCACATCATAGTCCTTACATATAGCTAAGGCAGCTGTGCTCTAAAGAACTGTCAGCAAATGGCATGTACTAGGTCTTTTACTGCATACTAGTTCATACTGGTGAGCATTTTTTCTGGTATTGTCTCCTGGAAACATTCTTATTTATGGGATTTATTGTGCTGATCCTCTTCTATATGACAGGCATGGGGAACATGAAGGCCCAGTTACCTCATACATGGAAGACTTGGCAACTTGTGGCAAAAAAGACTGGAAAGATAAGAGAAGGTAAGGCCAACGAGGCAAGGACTGGCACAGATGTATTTATCTCTACAGGGTCAATTAAAAAATATACTGGGGAGGAAGCAAAGGAACAATTCCAAGTACTAAACTACAGATCTCCAGTTTAGCAACCTGTCTCCTGGAGTAGAATTAATCCTACTATTAATCCTGCTATTAACAAGCAGGATCAGAGTTAATAATGATCAGCAAGTGTTACTGGGCAGTAAATGTATTCTCTGGGTGTGGGGGAGTATGGTATGGAGACACTTGAGGTACAACATACTCTCCTGTTTCTCTATTTCAGATTTCAGAGGAAAAAGTGGCAACTGGCTTATAATAAAGCCAGAATATTTTCCAAGAGTCACAACAATCATTCTTGAATAGCTTACCCCAGCAAAAACACGGCAGAATAACCAATCAGCTTATAATGAACATGAAATGCCTTCCCCTTTGTTTTGATAGGACAAATTAATGTTTTGACTCTAGGTAGTGTTGCATAACATGAAATGTATTAGATTTAACCAATATACCAGCACAAGCCAGAAGTAAGTTGTAACTTAATTTTTGGCATTGTTATTTTCAGTTTCCCCAGTGTCTATTAGTGAGTGCCTGGAAGTGTTTTTTAATCAGTCCTGATACACATTCACATACCCAGCCATCAAGATTGAGGTTAGTGCATTATAGCTGCTCTGGGAACTTAACTCACTTGCATTGACTTTAGGAGGATTAAGTCAGAAACAATACTATTTTAATGCTATTTTTTGTATTTACTTGGCAAATACCCTTGTCAATTTAAAGTTTCCCATGGGAGGTGTCAAGAGGTCACCGAAATTCTCCTGGACAAAGGAGGGAGAAGGGCTGAAACCATGGCCTCCATGCTACCTCCTTCAGTATTTTTCTTCATGTCAGTGCTGTACTCAGCACTTTCCCCCCTGCTTCCATTGGAAGAGGGAGTGAGCAAATGTAAAAATGTTAGTGAGAAATGGAGGCAAGAAACATAGAAAAAGAAACATAGAAAAAGCCTCCCTGCTGTTTTATTTGGCTACTTCTAGGCCTCAGTAACAGTAAACTTAGCCACAGAAAATTAGTATAGAATATATTGTCTAGTATGCACAAGAACTCCCAGATGCTTTCAGTGCATTTTTTTTCCCCAGTTCATTCTATTATTCCACAGTCTTCTGGCCAACGATCACAAAGCCTTCTGACCTCTCTGTTATCCTATGGCAAGAAAATACAGTTCCCTAAGACTGCAAAAGCATCAAGATTTCCAGAAATGAGGTACCTGCAATTTCCATGACCATCAGCGTAGCTGTGAGCAACATATTCTTCAGATACCACTAAGAATGGTAAAATGCAGAATGGAGGGATAGGGGACACCCCACATCTTGCCAGTCTTCTGAATTTCAGCTGAAAATACCTGTGTTGAAGTGTCATAGATAGCTTTATTAAAGCTAGTGACTGTAGGAAGTGATCTGACCTGTGTCATACTTTGGATTATTGTGATCTTCTAAAAAACCCCCATGGTTTATTGTGTGATAAGCCACAAAATTACACAATTAGTGAATTATTTCAGTTATACATTTCTCACCTTTTTAACTGCTATAAGGTAGAATAAAATATCTGTGGGGATTATTCCAGCAAGTGAAAACAAAAATAGTGCTAAGTAAATACATTACAACTTGATTAATGCAAGATAAACACTATAGGCTACACAGCTTTTGCTCCTCAGCAGGCCTATTCCACATGGTATGTTCATACATAAATTTCTCTTACTAACACTGCACAAGCAGTCTGGCACCATCCTTGACAGATGAGCTTTAGGAACTGTTACAAAGTGGTTTAAGTTATAGCTCCATCTGTTATATCCCATCCTTCTGATGGAGATTGTGTTCACTGTGGCAGAATGAGCAGAATGGAAGAAGTGTTCATATCCTCACCAAGTGCAGCTCAGAGTCTGGTGCCTTGGCTCACACCCATCTTCTCAGCAGTTTCATCAATGACGCTCTGCTTCGTGCCCAACTATCAGGGTGGGCGAACATTTCCTTCTGCTGGTCCTGATAATCATCAGCAGAGGGAAAGAACAGACTATGCTGAAGAGGAGAAGCTTAACAAACCACAATGGGATCTGACTCAAGCTTTCTTTAATTTTACTGGGAGGAAGGAGGCATTATACAGCACTCATCCATGCTCCACTATTGCTACGTACAGTGAGATACTGGGGATTTGTGGTGGAAAGTCTGCCCATTATGGATTTGAGCAAAAGGGTTACTACAGTATCACTGCTTGGTTAACAAAGGTTGTGGGCCAGGACTGAGCTGTGCTTCCTTTCCCACCTGGCAATGTTTGACCTCATGGTCAGTGGAGTGAGAATTTGCTGAAGTTTCTGGACAAAGAGGATTGTCCAATGTAGAGAAAGCAATAGTGGTCGTCTGAGGAAAGGTGACAAAGCAGTATTAAGTGAACACAGTGAGTTAGGTTACTCAGGGCATTGTGATCATTAACTAATGTACTAAAGGCCACAGTGGAACTGGATACAGAGGTTAGTGCAATCAGGCTTTTTCCACAGCTGGAAAAAAGTGCTATATTACTAAGCTAAATATCATATCAGATATTTTAGTGCTATTGAAATAATTCTCATATATGTAACAATATATACAGGTCTACTAAAGAAGGCTTTAAACTACTGAGTATAAAAAAAAGTACACTCATATTTATAATAATTAAAAGATATAAAAGTATGACAAATGTTATGTCCAAATATATGCTTTTGAGCTCCACTGCCATAGACTTAATCTTTTAGGTTCGTCTTACAATGTTTAAAGAAGAGGATTAAAATACTCCAAATGGCTCTGTAAGTTATCAAAATTAATGTCAGTGGGAAAGGCTCAATTCAAGGTGCTATAATTATGGCAGATTATTGCATTTTATTTCTATCTTTCAGACATCTTTATCAAGAATTGTTACAAATTCCCAGAATAAGTGAGGTTGGAAAAGACCTCTTGAGATCATAGACTCCAACCTTTAACTGAATATCACCATGTCAGCTAGGCCATGGCAGTAACTGTCATGTCCAGTCTTTTCTTAAACACTTCCTTACAAAGAAAGAAACAGAATTTAGAGGAAATATAACAGCAACAGCAGTTTAGAAAAAGCAGTTTTAAACAGGGCTCAAGTCAGTAGAGCTCCACAATAGACAGAGTTGTGGCTCATCATTAATGCACCTCAGGTTTTCTGTCCTTTCTCTATCCACATCAAATCAATCCCTTCAGAAAAAGGCTACATACCTTAGTTTTACAAAACTTCTCTGATAGCATTCAGAATAATTGTAGCAGCAATAAAACAAACAACAATCAGAACATTTGACTGCTGATGGGGATGCCAATAGGAGGAAAGTATGGCATCCCTGAACATTATTGCTTGAGATTTAAAATTTTTCAAGAGAGATAGAACCACAGTCTTTTAGCCTACAATTTGAATTGAGGGAAGTTTTATTCTACATAAAGGACACAGCCAAAGTGCATACTTCATCCCTTCCCCTAGGGGAGATATTACTGTCAGGACTGCGTGCAGGATACAGCAAAAGTTAGGGAATGTCAAAGACCCTACTGGTTCTCTTCTCCTCAGAGCATGTCTGCATCAGCTCAAGCCACAGTCCTATTTAAATCTGAACTGTATTTTTTCCTGGCTGACTTCAGTCCCTAAGGGAACATCCATCAGCCAAGCAGAAGTGAATCATGCAACGCCCCAGCCTCACACTTGATACAGTCAACCTCAGGGATGACTTGGGAAAGAACTGTCACAGCCATCCTGAAACTAAGCAAATGCTGGAGTATTCCCACTCTGCAACCTGCCCATGGCTTTGGCTTGTGTTGTGCAGCTCATAGAAAAAACTCTCCAAGTCTTTGGCTCTGTGAATTCTCTAAACTGTATTGTTAAAAAGAGAGTGAATGGAATTGGCTAAATTGCATCTTCATTTAAAAACATCTTGGAAATAAAATCTGGAAGAGTGCACCACATCAGAGATGCTCAAGGCAAGCAATTTAGGAGCAGCAGCTGAACTCATACATATAAACACACACACACATGCATATATATATACACAGACACATATACGTATATATACGTGTCTCACAAGAAAATGCAAATTAATATATCTTTGTGGAAGCAGCTCAATTAAGGCTTTAGTTGATGAAGAAGTGTTTTCAAGACTCTTGCACAAGCCAACCATTCTAAGCGCTACAATTTGAATTGATGAACTCATCAGCTCAGCTGGAAAACATATCAATTTGAAAATGCATTTGAAGTGCAAATTGCATTAACACACAAATTTAATTTACAGGAAGCTCTTTATGGATTTTAAAACTACTACTTAAACTATACAAATTGCTCCATTTAAACTGCTATGATAAAAATGGCAAAAAAATGTTTTAGGAATGGTAACCATTGATTTCTATTTCACGCTAAATTTGAGTCTATGCGGTTCATGAATGAACAAATGGTAAAATAAGACTTGAGAAAGCACAAAGTTATTTGAAAAAAACATTTAAAAGGATTGAAAAGTTAAATTTCTATATTTGTCTTTGGTTTATCATAGCTAATAAAATTATGTAGAGTGTAGCCTTATTTGAGCTTTGATGTGGTGCTTCTAGTGTAGACGGAAGTCAAATCAGTAATTTAGTCAGGGCATGCTTCTACCCCCCAGCCTCTGGCAAAGGGGAAGATTATACTGAGCCCAAATATACATTTCAAATGGGCTAAAAGTGTTGTATCTTATTTAAATTTGCATCTAGTCATTTGGGGAAACTGGACATACCCTGCCATAAAGCTATAAGAGAGCATCCAAAGCAGGGCTATAAAGATGGTGAAGGACTGTGAAGGGAAGTCATACGAGGAACAGCTCAGATCACTTGGTCTGCTCAGTCTGGAGGAGACTGAAGGGAGACCTCACTGCAGTTACAACTTCCTTGTGAGGGAAAGAGGAGGGCAGGCACTGATCTCTGCTCCGTGGTGACCGGTGACAGGACCTGAGGGAACGGCCTGAAGTTGTGTTGGGGAGGTTTAGGTCAGATATTAGAAAAAGGGGTAGTTGGGCACTGAGCAAGCTCCCCAGGGAAGTGGTTACAGAGTGACCAGAGTTCAAGGAGCGTTTGGACAATGCTCTCAGGTTCATGGTTTGTGATTGTTGGGCTCAATGCTTGTAGGTCCCTTCCAACTCAGGATATTCTCCTATCCTCCAGGAAAAAGAATGTAAAGATTTGTAAACAGACAAAGAACTGTATCTATGGGTATTTTCAGAAAAAGACCTTGTACAAGGGAATAAATAAATTGCGAATTCCCGTCCCGGCTCAGCCTCGCGGTGTCCGCCCCGCAGGACCCCCAGGGCCGGGCGGCCGCACCTTTCCAGCCGCACGGGGCCGTGGCGCCCGCCCGAGCGCTGCCACCTGGCGGCTCCAGGGCCGGCACAACACCCGCAGCTCTACCTTCCTGCCAATTCGGGCAAAGTTTTGAAGCTTTAGAACAATGAATGTTTGAGTAAACATACAGCATTTATGCTCACATGAGAGCAAGAGGGACACAGAAGTACTAATAAACAATGCAGATTTCTCAAGAGCACGAAGAGCCTTGCTAGGAATGTGGTAGACTGGAACTTGATTTAAATCAGCCATTCACTTACCAGACCACAGAAAAACCTGGGCTCTGCTTTGGTTCACGCTGCCCAACCAGGTAACACATTTTTCTGAAGTTTCTTCTTGTAGTAACTTCAAATGTGCCCTCATCAGAATTCAGCAAATTGAAGAACAAAACCCTCTTTAAGCTCTGTTCTTCAAAGGAGGTTTTAGGCAGTAGTGCTCCCAGTAGAGTACTGTACCCATTCAGCTCAAAGCAGCTCACTGCTGGGGGTCTTACTCCTTTCTGCTGATGGATTTTTCCTTGTTTGGTGGTTTTGGTTTTTTTAAAACTTTTCTCAACTGAACTTAAGAGTTGGCTTCAAGGGTCAAGAAGCAAGTCTGAAGACCGAGACATCAGTGTTACATAGTCCACAGAATATGTTTTGTGTGAAAAATACCATTCCCTATCTCAATTTGCTACTAGAACTACAACAGAAAATTCTTCAAGGTGAATGTCATATGAACACAAGCCAAATGCTCAACTAATTTCAGTAAATTGCATACAGACCAATTAATTATCTTGCAGCCACACCATTCTTGATGTCATTATAGAATACATTAAATATGGATTTAACATTTCAGATGAAAGTATTTCTTTTGCTGACAAACTTATTTACTGTGTCAGTTTTAAGTTAGCTTTTGAGGGATTTCAAGGATATTCAGTCTTGAGTGGCAGGTTTGAAGATTATTCTTAAAAAGCTGTCCACTATCTACATGTATTCTTCAAATTATTAATTGGTAAAAAGCTCTGTTTTCAAATCTTGCAGTCTGTAGCTTATGCCATGTTTCTCACCAGAAGGAAGCCAGTAAACTGCATTAGAAATGAAGACTGTCAATAATGACACGATTTCAATTTAAAAGAAGTGAACACGGCCCAATCCTTAACTTCACACCTTAAGAGGATTCAAAACCCTAGAGGACAGAATATACCAGTTGTGCATTTTGTTGTTTCCATACAGTTATTCTATATTATCTTAAATCTAAAGGTTTTGAGTCCTCCCTTCCTCCAAAAGATGGGCAAAGTATGACTTGAAAAATCAAACCTGAAAAAAGAAAATAATTCAGTCTTTAGGGTGCATTTGCTAAAAGTCATGAGTGACGTAGCTCATGAAGATCATCTCTCTGAATAGATTATGCAGCAGTGGAAAGTGAAATGGATGAGAAACCTGGTAAAAAGTGTACTGTGGGAAGTTAAGAAAAAGGAAATAATGAAGGAAAAGGCATGAGAAAAGAAGCAGCATAGCCCAGAACCAACACTGTTTCCAAGAACTAATCATAGTTTCTCATCAGATAAACTAAGAGGTGTTTATCAAAGAAATAAGGATATAAAGAATAATCTATTAAAGGCAATTTTTTATTCTTATTATTAATAATTTTATTCTCACCGCAGATTCCCACGATACTGCTGAACTAGAGTAAGTTTGGTATCTAAAAAAATTTAACCCTTTTCAGTGGGCAAAATTTTAATAATGACACCATAAAGCAATTATACAAAAAACATATACATATTTTGACAGTTTAAACAATAAATATATATATATAGATATACTTGTTTTTACTTTGTGGAAAAGCAAGTTTTGACAGTTTTAGATTGAGACTGGTTGTAGCTGAAAAAAAAAGAAACCAAACCAATTTCTCTTCAATAGGGCACTTGGAAGTTTGACAGTTCATCAAATTCATAACAAGAGACTTACTGTAATGGATAAATCAGTAAAGCTGATGCAGAGATGATGACTGGAAAACAACAGAATCCCTAATGTCTGCCCTGTATAGCACTGCTTCGACACAAGGAATGAGAAAATGTGTGTCAGAAGAAACCTGGTTTTGCTTGTAGGGTGGTGGAAACCAAGCTGTACAATACAGGAGCCAGAAGATGTGAAGTATTACACAGCACTTGTGGCTGCAATGTTTCATTTTCCCCTGTGGCTGCTGGAGCAATGACTAGAACACTCAGACTTCAAGGCCAAACTGCAAACCCCCTCCCCTTTTCAGTTCAACAGTGTAGTACATCATCGTTGACCAGATTACAAAATTTAAGAGTGGTAAACAACTAGGACTTTTGGGAAGGGGATAGGAAAGGGGAAGAAGAAAAATAAGAAGAAAAATTTTGGAAAATATTCTAGGTCCAAATGGATTTTACAATCCCAACCCATCCCCAGATATTTCAATGATGACTTATGTAGCAGTTTGCCCTAATTAAGAAACACCATCAAGATATTTCAGATGTGACAGAAGCCTTCAGCTTCAAAATACAATAAAAGTGAAATGCTTGAACTGGACCACTAGACTAAGATACTATTAAAAATCCATGAGGGTCAATAAAAACAAAGCAATTTCTTTGTGTAGGTGTAAGGAAAAGCTATTTGAAGTATGTAGTGAATAGTTAGATGTAAGTACTTCCACAACACAGTAATGCTTCTAACTGTTCAACCATACCAGCTATCTGTTCATATGGCAGAAATTCTGTTTTAATTCTAGGTCTCAGTTTTGTATCAGAATATATACAGGTATTTCTTTCTCTGTTTCTTTTGAAATTTGAGAGGTTACAGGTTTGGGGGTTTTTTTGTTTGGTTTGTTGAGGTTTTTGGGTTTTGTTGATTTTTTTGTTGTTGTTGTTGGTTGGTTGGTGTGGGTTTTTTTAAAATTTTGGGCACCTAATATTTAAGGAACACGTATGCAAATCCACACAAGAGAACTCTAAAGATATCTCAGTTTAAAAGGCATGTTTTTTCTCTTTTTCATACAATCAGCATTCTTTTTTGAAGTCTTGTCTCTCCTGTTCAATGTCACATTCTCCACTACAATTTGCTGTTCAGCTGTGCGGACCTTGGACACCGGTGTGTAGTAAGCACTAAAAATTTCCTGAGTCAGGTTTATTCATCATTACCTGTACAAAGCAGAAGAGGGGGAGAGACATTGTGAAACGGAGACACACACAGACACAAGGGAAGCTAGAGTTACAAAACAATCTGAAACCACAACTGGGTAAGCAATAACACAAGAATACACTAAGTCTGTCACCAATGAGGTGACCATGACCAAAGCTGCCTTAAAGCGCTACACACAAATATTGAAAATTGTGCCAGCTTGGATTAGTGAATTTAAGATAGTTGCACCTCAAGTGGCCTGCTTCAGTTAGAACAATCCTCTTAGGAAAGAGGAAGAGAGATTTTCTCCCAACATTTCTTATTTGAAGAGTATAAGACTTTTGAGACAGAAGCTCATGAAGATCATTCTGTCACTTGTCCTCTATTCACCCCTATTAGCATAGGACTTTTTAATTCAAGTGTCTGAAATGTATAGAATTACTTTTTCTTATCATTTTTGGATGCTACCACAAATTTGTAAAATACAGAATTAGAACTGAATCTAATAAAATAGCCACTTGTTAATCAGCATTTTGCCAGATGAAAGTCAGCTTTTTTTTTAATAGGATTCACTCAGACAACAGCTTATAAATTATATACCAATATTTCAGCAAATTTTCATTTAAGTCTCTTAGTACTAATTTTAAACTATCCTTAAAGCAGAGTAGCAAGCAAAAGAAAATGGTGACACTATAGTAACCATTTTCCTATAATTTTACATTGCCAGTCTTTTGGACACTTGAAAAATGGACTACTGCAGTGCATCTTTCCAAATCTGCCACTAAATCAAGAAATTGTGCCTGAAAAATAATTTTCAGACATTTCTCTGTCACTGTTGTCTAACACAGCATGAAAACAACATGGAAATGATTGTTCTTACCTAGCAGTTCTAGATCAGTAGAAAAAAAATTGGGAAAACGTAATTTGGATTAGAATTTAAAAAAAAACTATTATGTTTTTCTAACTAGCTTTAAGACACCTCCCAAGTATTCACATATAAAAGTCATAAAAAGCTGTACCCCTACTTGACCTTGCACTACCAATGCAACACATTTGTAAAAGAATTTAAAAGATGCAGAAAGTACTTATTGGTTAACATACATTAGAATATTTTTTTTGAAAATTGAAATGCATTAAATAGTGATCATTGCACATACTTCTAAAGCCAATATATGATGCTTCTGATTACTATAAAACTAAAATTTTAGATTTCTTCTTTTTCTCCTCTCCAGTGAAGACTTTCACCATTAGAAATCTAAAAATACATAACTGCAATGAAATTACTGACATGAGAGAAATGAAAAAAAAAACCAAAACCATTCTGTTGCTGATGGTGGTCTGTGTGGTTTCTCATAAGCGTGATTCTGAAAGATGGAGCAACATCCATCTGCCTTGTAACCTCTGCTAAGCTGGGCAGGGGTCCAGGGCAAAATGAATTATTTTCATGTATTACTGAGACACCCAATAAGATGGATGGTACATACACATCAAGGTCTTCTGAAAAATGCTACTTATAGGATAAAGAGCTCCATGAAATTTTCAGAAAAGGAGTGATGGTGCAACCTATTAAAAGTAACATTATAGAAAGCATAATACTACTTTAGCTAAAAGTTCATTAATTTGTACCTTTTGTAGGCCAATTATTGTTACAGTTGACTGTACATGCAAATTCTGTTAAATCAGAGTAGTCAGCAAAGTTTGCCACATTTTGTTGCAGGAATAAAAATAACCTTTGTGGACAACTTTAATTAACTTAGTCAATCAATATACCAAAACACAGACATTTTGTAAACTCTGTGATACTATGATGTTTTAAAAGTATATTAGAACCTATATTGTATATGACCAAGAAAGAACATAAGACAACCCATAATTGCCAGGACACATTGAGATTACCTTCTTGGTAGGCTCCGTCTGCCATTACCAGATGAAGTATTTTGGCATACAGGTGTTTGTGTTCATTTCCAAGAACAGTCTGAACTACAGTTGAACAAACATCAATATTTTCATCTTCATCTTCAAGTACAGCCTAGTGGAAAGAACAAACCATGTTGCCAAAATGAAAATGGTTATAAAATTAAGTAGTTCAAATCTATTAAATGCTATTCATGGTTAAACCAGAAGATTTTCTCTTTAATCCACTGGCCAGACATTTTCTCTGATAATAGTTTAGTGTGCCATAACAGATTAAAAGACTATAGAAAAACCTTTTACTCTAGTTACACAAAGTAATTAGTTAACTGGCACAGCAAACAGTCCTAGGTGCTTGTTTCTTCAAATATTTCCACTTGAGCTTATTCCACAAACCTTTATTTTCTCATAAACTTCAATTAATTTATCAAAGCCTATTTCCTGCTCCAGGTTATATCTCAACTCTTCTAAATGGCTGAAGATACTATCACATTCTTCACATTCGCTGGCAATCTCTCCATCACTATTATCTAGAAAGAAAGAAAACAACAGTAAAACCCCCTCAGTTCTACATTCTTAATGTTGTTTCTAAATCTCTAAAACAAATACCCTTTAAAAGCAACAAAACAGGTAAGCTCAGGAGCACTGGATGATGTTGGCAGATGTTCTGACAATGTGCAAGAAAATAGGAATAGTCTCTTTCTTGAAAAAAAATCCTGAATCCCAAATGGGAAGCATCCAGCTATCCCCACGAAATCCCCACTCTGACAATTAGCCATAGGGGTATTCAGCCTGAAGGAAAACATGGTATGGTCTTAAAGCAGAATTTTAGTTAGCAAAGTAGGTCAAGTTCCATACCACCACTCTATAAATTTCTGAGGTGAAACTCATGAAAGGTTGGTGGCTGCCCCACACAAGGGAAAGGAGTTCCTTAATGAAGCAGCTGTCTTCTAGCAAAAAATGAGGACATGTATGTTACCCATCCATTGCTTTCTGTCCTGAGATGCATCTTGTTCCATGGAGCAAGTCTAAAAAACCCAGTACTAATTTAGCTACAGAGTTCCTTGTTCTTTTATAAGTGCATCTCCTTTGTGTAGCAAATTAAGTATGCCAAGTGGTGCAATAACATACAGAAGAGAAATCAAGATAATTTTGCTTATAGGCTTCAGAAACCTTGAAAATAGGTTTGTAATGGTAAAACGAGGTAAATCTAACAAAAAGGATGTTTTAAAAAATACAAGACAGAATCCTCATGTAAAATTCCACTGTAAAATGCAGGAAAAAATACTTTCTTAAATAAGCATTCAAATTTGGAGAGAACTTGTCTCCCACGGAAAAACTTCATAAATTTCAGAGTGTATATCAAACCTTTAAATACTATTACCTGGTGGATCACAGACTTCATGAGGTAGTATTAGAACTCTACTACTTGCAATTCTTATATATGACTAGTCTAAGGTATAGTCCTGGCCAAATCACATCCTTCATTCAAGTATCAACAGTCAAATCAATAAGAAAGTATCAATAAAATAAAAAGTTGTATATGGGTTAAAAACCCATTAGGTTATTTCTAATCCTCTATTTAACATCTAGATCTTGAACAGATTTTGTCTCAAGTTCTATCTGTCACCCTTTGAAGGCTGCCCTGCCTTCCTCCCTGCCCCAACAATGAAACTTGAAATTCTTATAGAATATCTAGAAGGTAGGACACTGGTATTAAACTCCAGCACTTACAACAACAGCAGAATCAGATATACAGATAGTGTTGCATGTAATCAGTGTAACATCAGCATGCCACAAAATTAAAGACATTAACAAAGTTTATTTTACCTTAAAATAATTATTGGAATGTATTATTAGATGTTCAATTTGTTGAAAATTTTCTTCAATAAAAAGTACACAAAAGCTTTGTTTTAGATGAGTTACTGATTTTCTGCATCTTTTCATAACTATATTTCTAGTTGCACTTCATTTTCCAGCAAGAGTAAAATACTTCCATTTCCAGAAGAATTTAAAATACAGAAATGAGACTTCAGGAAGTTGTGCATAGCTAATGCAAAATGCTAAAATCGGTAATTAATTTATCTGTCTCACTTCTAGTCTGACTGCATTAATACCTAATTTTGGCTAAGGACAAGGTGAACAATTTCATGTTCCTTCTGATTGCCTGTTAAATTACTTAACTGTAATTTAAGCTGAATCCCAGATACTCCAGTCATGTCAATTGCTATTTCTTTTTCACACTTACAGCCATGAATTATTCAAGACATACAATGCATTCTGTCTTTGATCTTCCTTGAAGCCAAGTTTTAGACAATTTAGAGAAAAAGGCCCTTACCATCCCTACTCCACAAACAGCCAAGCTTTAATTTGCAACATGCAATGTCCCTTAGATGTTGACCTTAACACTCAGAACCTCTGAATATAATCTGGTTTTTTTTAAACTTATGTATAAAAATTATCAATTAGAGCTTTACTTTGTTATAAGTTAACCAAGCTAAAAAATTATTCTGTATCTGAATTTTTAACATGGATAACTAACTTATAAAACAGGTATAACAGAAATTATACCTGACTGCCATTCTTCATTAAGAGCACTTTCACTGCTGGGGTTATTTTCATCTCCTTCATCCAGCTCAGTACCATTTGTTATGCATTCCATGGCATTAGCCTTTAAAGTCGACTCCTCTTCTTCACTCAGTTCCTCACCAGGCTGCTCCCTAAGCAACTGTTCCATTGAATCCCGGAGCTCCTGCAAATCTGTGTCTGTCTCTTCAAACATACTAAAGGAATGTGATATAAAGTTTATATAATTAATACTTTGCAAGACAAACACTGTAGAAAGAGCTCATTTCTTTTGTTAGCAGCAAATTGAAAAGCCAGTCTAGCTGGAGGGGAAAAAAAGAGACACTCTCCACCCTCCTCCCCCAGCTATTTGTGACCTCAGTCCAATATGACTACAGCATCAATACCTTTGTATCATACAACACACAGGGAATAAATAAACAGATATCCCACAGTCTCATAAAAAGATAGTAAGTCCTCAATTCAACCTTATTAGTAAGGTAATTTCAAAATCCTTCTATTTGTGCACTATTATAGAACCCTGGCAAATATAACATTTTCAATCCAGATAAAAATGTGTCTGGAGCAAAATACGATCTAGATCTAAGCAGACTAGATACACCAGACTATCAAAGCTGGGGGGAATAGTCAATTCCAGGGTCAGATTTTGAGGGACTTGAAGAACATTCTAATTAAACAGTAGAGGAGATAAATGAGCAAGATTCCCAGAACACAGAAAGAAAGGAAATATTAAAGAAATTTTTAGTTCTAGAAGAGAAATAGCAATCAACTTTGAATTGCTTGAGCAAAGTGCAAGTTGCAGACACCAGACAGACGTTGGATAGATTTTGGGAAGGAAATTTAGATAGCTATTGTATGCAGTGTACCCCATTAGCTTCTCAATTCTCTGGAACAAGACTTAAAGTAAATGGTGATCCAATACAAAATATTTAAAATCTGGGTAAAAACTCCATGCTGGTATAGTGTGTATAACAGTGTCTAACCAAAAACATTCTTGAACTAAGATGTCTGTTAAAATGCTTGATAAACTTGATACACTCACATGTCCTCAGAGTCAGAGGGTCCTTCTTTGGCTTGCTCATCTTCTGTATCATCTGTTTCAAGATTATGTTGATGCTGCACATCTGCTACACTGGGAACATCAACTAAAGTTCTGTACAGTTTGTAAAGATCTGGGAGTGAACATGTTCTCAACATCTACAAAGGCAATAGAAAGCTTGGTTGGTAACAATATTAAAGACAGCTTGAGTTTACAAAATACTTTAAAATGAGATTTCACTGTTCTTCAGGCTTCCTGCTTTACAGCCAGAAGCTGTGCTAGTAGATTGGATCCTACAGGAAAAAATCACTTGGTTGGCAGAAATGACAAGATATTTTTGCTGCCCTGTTCAGTGATTGTTTATAATGGCAAGGTAGTGATCGTTCTAAAAGACTGCACAATAGGAAGAAAGCAGATAGGGCAAGTTAAGAATGTCTTCATGAACTCCCTCAGTAATGTCTCAGAAAAAGAGTGGAATTCCTCCACAAACACCTGGAACATAGACTGCTGAATGGTGAAACCAGAGACTTTCACTGCTGCATGAGACTTGCTGATATCATGAGCACAGTGCAGTTGAACTACAGGGCAGACATAGCCTGACAAATACAAACACCAGCTGAAAGAGTTGTGCCATCTTTCTGGCCTCATTCAACTTCAATAAGAAAGTAAGAATAATACTATAGAACAAAAAAGTATTTCTTTTTTGTTATTTTAAACTTGCCTTTGGGTCGTTTGCATCAAAAAGTCCTGTAGAAAGTCCAATCAACAAGGAATTTTTGCCTTTATTTCTTGCTGGTGATATGGAACGTGAACGAGGTACAAAAGACTCTTCCTGTGAAGACTGAGCTGACAGAACTGGTGAGGCTGTTGGTACAGCTGTGGGCTGTATTACCCTCTGGAATAAGAGTTCAGCTTGCTGAGAGTCACTGGAACAAGTTTCTGATGTGGTAAAAGAAAGTCTGTTACAAATCCAACCAGATTAAAACCCCAAGATATTTAAAGAAAAGGTAACTGCTGGGAACTTACCTAACTAATTTCTGTTATACAATAAAAGAGAAAAGTAGATAGCACTTCAAAAGTATTAAAATATTTTTGATCATTTTATTAAGTGCAATTACAATGTGAATTTTCACATTTTAACTTTTGGAGAATATACAACCCTCAGCTATAGCCTGCTCTGTTCTCAGGCCTTCTGTTTTCTCATTATCCAGTCCATGTCTGATACTGTGTCATCCATTTTCAACCATTGCTTATCACCTTATACTAGATCTCTTTGAAGTTATCTCAATATAATTTGCCCAAACAGGGGAAAAAAACCTATCTAGTTTGCTTAAGCCACCCTTAACTAGATGCAAGAGTATCACCAATGATACTTTACAGCACTGACAATGTTTTTTCTGAAGTTACCTCCCAGACCTCCCAGAACAAGCAATTCTTCTATGCAATAAAGATAAAATATTGTCATCAGCAGCCACTTAAAACATTGAGCTGCAGCTCAGTATTCATTTGAAATGTGTATAAACAAAGCAACACTTCTATTAAGTAAATAATCAGATCTCATAACATCCTAAATATTCATGTGAAAAAGCTGTAACATTCAGAAAGTTGATGTTCATCAGTATGGGCCACTGTCCTGTTGATCTATACACAGTGTAGCTTTCTTGCAACATGGTTTCCTCCAAAGTGACAAACATAATACCCACAACTTGTCTTCCTAACCCATCAGAAATTTCCTTTTGAGAAGTAGGAACTGAAGAAGCGAATAAAAACTTGCTCATTTGGGGTTAATGAAGCGAGGAGGGGTAACTCAAGCACCCCACACTGCCAAGCCATGGAACATGAGACTGGCACTGACCTGCTGGAGCTTCCTTCTGTGGTTGCACCTTGTTGAGTGCTTCTTTCTCTGAAGCTGCCCCATTCATTCTGTCATGTTGTGCCCTATTATAACACATCACATCAAGGGGAAATGCCATGTAAAAAATGGTCATTAATCTATTGAAGTCATCAAGTGCAGTAGAACTAACATAGCAGCAAGCAATGAAGCTTTAGCTAAGTGTAATTTTAACTGACATGTCCAAATAAAACTCAGTTAGGGCTCAGTTGTTTGAACTGGAGAGAGAAGTCAGAAGAGAGTACTTACACATCTTCTTTCTCTTTTACCCACACTTCATTCACAGTGCTAGGGAACTCCTTATTCTCCTTACTTGGGTGCATTTTATCTTCCATTTCTTCCAGCACCTCTGCTTCCAAATCATCAGGCTCTAAAATTAATAGTTATTTACCTCATTAAAAATTAATTCCAATCAAGCAAAAAGATGGGGAAGTATACATTTTAAGATTACACTTAAATCCTTAATCTTAAATAATTTTGCAGAAACAGAAGAAGTTTTGTAATCCCAGAGCTAAAAGTTTTGTTTTTTTTCTGATACCAGAAGAGTGTCTTAAAGCTCCAATGAACCATGTCTTCCAAAAACCTCGGCAACATGCCCCCACAGATCAAAAGGATGCTGATATCATAGGAGAAAAGATTCCAGCACAATTGATGGGGAGAAATAAACCAAAACCCCATCAAATTAACAACAAAAAATTTGAAGCACTTTGGAATTCTACTTGTTCTCTTAAGTTTTCTATAAGCACACAAAAAGGTTTCAGGAAATCTAGTAAATACATTACTGAATCCGATTACAACACAGGCATAGAGAGCACCTAGTCCTACCTAAAATGTGTTGATAAAAATCTGCACATTAATTATGGGAAGATATAAAAGTATACAGGATCGTTACTTCACTTATTGCATTCAATAAACAGATTTTAAGTAGAATTACTGATGAAATGAGTTACCATCCAGCATAATAGCTTTGCTCTGCACCAAGGTGGGTCCAGTTCTTTGAGATTCTTCTGGTACAGTTATGACAGACTTCGTAACACCAACTGGTGATGCAGACTGAGTTCCAACAGGAGAAAAAGTCTTCTCTTCCTTCTCCTCTGATAAAGACTGATGATCTCCCTCAAGAAGTTCTGCAGTACCTAACAGAAAACGATTCTATTATGTAAACAGTGTTTTACTATATTTGGGTAATAAACTGCAATGTGGCTAATAAGGTAATTTGGGGATTTTTGTTTTTTTAAAGGAAAACAGAAAAAAAAAGTTTGCATGCTTTTAGTACAACTATATAAAGAAGACAGCTAGAAATATTAAAATCCTAATTACTTATGTTACGTTATCATTAGTACAAGTTTATATTTGGAATAAATGTAAGTCCTTTTGTCCTCACAAAGGACTAAGGGCAGGAGTTGACCAGGCAGAAAAAATGAAATAAAATCAACTGATATGTAAGTCACATGCTAGCAACAAAGTTACAGGAAGCATCTAATGAAATATTCAGATGATGACATCCTTCCAAAAAATAGGATTGTTTCTATTAAAAGGCAAAGTTTAAGACTTTTCAGCGAAATGAAGATCCTTTCCTTTCAGCACACCCTGGTTCATTTCTTACCACTCCACTGAGTTTGAAATATTTTGGTGTCCTCCAGTATCAGCTTGTGCATACATTCAGAATTGAGGCAACACCCAGAAGTAGAAAGCAAGAGAGAGTATAAGAATATGCTTCTATTACTTCAAAATCTTTCTCCGTAGATAAACTGTCACTACACTTGCAGTGCAGATAATTACCCACTGTGCTTACCATTTATCTCATCTTGTTCCTCAAGGATGTCAGTTTGCAGCTGCAGCTCTGCTTCTCCTAGGATCCTCAGAACTGAATCAGTTGGGCTTTTGCCCCAGACTTTCCTGTGAGGTTCACCAATATCTAACTTAATTACTTCTCCCAGAGTTTGACCTGTTGGGACACAAACACAAATAGAAAACTTTTCTAAATTAGAAATTTTTATTCATTTTCTGTATAATAAATAATCAAACAAACAACCTCCACAAAACTTAAAACTAAAAAGGTGACAAAGCCAGAACTCAGGTCACCTCACCCCAAATCAGACAGCCCAAAGACTTTGCTTATCTAGAGTTTTTCTTCTGCCAATTCCAATCAATAACAGAGTTATTCAATATCAGTTGACATATGCAACTTAATAGCAGCAGCAGCAGCTCTTTTCAGAAATTCAGACATTCCAAAAGAAAGCAGTATGAGAAATGTTTCATTGGCACAGAATGGTCTTGAACTTTACTTGAAATGGTAAACGAGAAAGTTTCTCGTCTTGCTATCCTTTGACATTTATTTCTGTTAATTCTCCCTCCAAGGAAAACAGGATACAAAGCACCAAAGAAAACGAGAGAAAAAAAGTTTCTTGATTCTAGCACTATAAAACCACTATGCAAAGATGCAAGTCTGTCACATTCTCAATGATTATTTCCTTCTACAATGTAAAACAGACTTTTAGTAAGATATAGTGAAACCAGGAAAAAGAGATTTCAACAAAAAAAACAGAGAAGGAAAGTGGAAAATCTGGAATAACAATCTCAATGTAAGGAAGGAAAACACTAAGAAAGGCTTAATATAAGTTACAGATCTAAATCAAGAAAAACCCTCAGTTGTTTTTTCACTACTGATAACACAACAGGATTTTCAAGTTAAATAAGAATCTTTCATATATTTAAATACTTTTTTATTAGTTATGTAACTGTTTGTTGTTGAAATTATGAAATTATTTATTGAATCTCCTGCAGACTTTTAACTACTCAGCCTGTGCCTTATTCCTTATTTAAGGGAATACATAACCACCCACTTTTTAGAAGTGCATGACATGTAACTGATAACAAGATGATAATAATAAAGAGTACCTGGTTTATAAAAACACACACTACACATGGCAAACTGATTTAGTAATACCACAGTGACAAAAAAACCCAATAACTTACACTCTGCTCCAGAGAAAGAATCTTCCATTGACAGCTGAGCTAGAGGAACGACCAACTCAGAGGCACCAGATTCCCATTTTTTGCGATCTCCCAGAAGTGGCTGGTCACCTTGTTGCTCCTTACCATCTTCAGATCCAGCTGATTCAGAGGTATTTTTACTCTCCTTTTTTCCTTTCTCATCTTCTTGAGCTTTAAGATTTTGATTTAATCTTCTCAGAATTTCTCTCTTGTTCTGAAAGGACCAACATATGTATTAAAATAGTGCCTTTCTTGAAAGGATACCTAAATGACACTATATAATTTGACATACTTGTACTGCAAAATCTGGCTTTTTTAATTCCTCCTCAGACTCCTGGAGAGCAGTTATTACATGTTCATCCTTTAAGTCCCAGAAGCATGAAATAGAAAGCAGAAGAACATGTCAGAAAAAAATTATCTTGAGAATAGTAATAGACATAATAAAACCTTTCCAATGACAACTGCAGGTAGACTGAAACAGAATGCTTGATTATTCTGCTTTATTCTGTCCCAAAGACACAATTTCAAGGGCACCTTCCATCTTTGAACCAATCACTATCTAAAAGCGATGAGCAAGTGAATCACTCAATTTAAACAGACAAATGAGATTTTAGAGAATGAAACATGTAGAGATAAAGCCAGATACGACCTCTACAGCAAGATAACACCGAATTCCTATACTACAAATTCTACAATCAAACCAAAAAAGTGGCAAGCACAGAGTCAAGGATAATTTATGAAGAAAAAACAGAAGGGAAAAGAGACAAATTTAGTGGTATGTAAATAAGCAAACTACATACTGAAGGCAAAATGTAGAATTTATAATCTGTGTACAAGGCTTGTATTCTCCAACTCAAATTGCTCTGTGTGCTATTTTTTAGTCTGTTATAGTCACTGTCTTGCATTACTGTGAGACAAACCGTCCATGTGGAAAAAATACGATTTATTAAAAAATATGATTTAAGTATTTGTCCAAAATATGATTTATTTTTCCAGCTATCAACTGACATCTTTCAGGGTATAACATTTTATATTTTAAATATATTCTTTAGTGTAAGTTTCACTCTATTCCCACAGCTATAGCCTTCAGGGTTGAATACAGTATGAAGTACCACACTACACTGAAATTTACAAAGAGCTTAGGCATATGTACAAAAGCTAGCAATCAAATTAACACTGATTGTGTTAAAAATTTAAATTGTACAATTGTAATTCTAAATTACACTCGTGTGCTCAGCTTCACAATTGTAACATAAAGCAGTTGAGGTAAACATATAAGTTTTTACAATATCAGGACCGAGAACATGCAGAACAGAAATTAGGATACTCTTTTAGACAACAAGAAGAGACAGCACTAACACATTCAAGAATCTTAAGCTTTGTCTTCTCTGTAATATTCAGCACTTTCAAGCTCACTGAAAACAATCATTAATATAACATAGTCCTATCATTCAAAATTTATCTGCTCACTTCCACCAAGTAACCAACTCATTAACTCTTCTCTTCAAGGGGCTGATGAAAATGCTGGAAGTTGATCTCTTGTTCAACTGAACATAACTGCCCTGATCAAAATGGAAGCTGCCACCTAGGGCTCATCATAAGCTATTTTGCTCAGAACATGAATTTCAGTTTCAGCATACAGACGTGTTTTCAACAGCTTTCAAGATTTGGTTTCTTTTTATATTTTTTTAAAATTTCTTTTCCCTAATTAGAAGGAACAAACATCCTTAACAATTTTTTTCTAGCTAACCTATACATTTTCTCTAAACATTCTCTTTCCAGTCAGTATTTATTGCCTTTCCATTCATTTTACCCTGTTTGCAAAAGTACTTACCACACCCACTTCCTTCAAAGCAGAAGTCATGGAGATGACAGGTACACCAGGCTTCACTGGAAGTTGTGGCTTAGGAAGAGCTGCTCCAGGCTCTTGTAGTCCATTCATAGGACTATGTTCTGTAGCTTCCACATGAAAAGGCACATTAGGATTCTTTACCCCTTTTGCAATCAGCTGTATAGATGCAATTAAAAAAAGTTAAATCAAAAATCTACTTCAGGACTTTACACATTAAACACAGTATTATCAATTAGGCTCATGTAATCCTTACAGAAGGATAATAATGCCACACATTCATACAAAGGACAACTGCCCACTGTATGCCAGTTTGCCAGCTTCATATCCTACTTTTTCTATTCACAATATTACTAGTTGGACTTGTTCCATAGCACACACAAGTAAAAGAAAATAAAATAAGTTTTGGTCATTAACAGACAATTAATCAAATAATTGGGATAATCCTAATGATTCTTAGGTAGGATGTTCAGAAGTCTCCCTGCAAGCATACCTAAGATTAGGCTTCTAATTAGGGAATTCTGACTGACACAGGATACTCTCTCCAATTTCAGAACTACTTGTCTTGAAAAATCACAGTATAGGATTTTATTTATACAAAGATATGGCCCTACATACTTTGACTGCATGTAACAGATTTATTTTCTTACATGTTCTTCCCAGGCTCTTTTCTCTCTTTCATATGCTTCCTTTCTCTTTCGCTCCAACTGTTCCTTCAGAACTGCTGCACGAGCATTTGCTTGGGCCTACAGTAAACAAGCAAAAAAAGATCAACTTAAAATCATCAGCAGCCTATTTCATGGAACATTTTAAGAAGGAATATTCTTGGAATCCTCATCTCCTTTTCTCTCAGTACTGTATAGACTATGAAAGGAGGACTCCACTGACAAAATCACCACACCATATGTATAATAACTGATCATCTATGTTGAAATAATGGCAGCTCCTCAAAATTTAATTGCAGTTCTTGATTTGCATGGTTCTATTTTTAGTATACATAGTAATCTTAAAGAGACTAATGTAAAATTAGAAACTCTACTTAAAATTATCTTTGAAGACAAATGCATTAATCAAAAAATATTAAATATTATGTTTAAATTTTACCAACTTACTCATACACAAAAAGCTTCACTTGCTGTTTCACTTCGAGTTTTAGGTTAGGCATAGGGTTAGCTTGTTTTTACACTGCACTTTGCCGATGGTGGGGGGAACTTCATAGAATAGATAAGAGCAATAGTTGCTATGTATAGTGTTGTGAACCAGTTATTGATTTAAAACCGCCACATGGAATAAAGTTCTAATCAAACACTGTATTTCTATGAAATGTGTTTGTTTTAAATGTAATTCATCACATGGTTTTATAACTCACATTCCAATCCACACACAACCCATGTCAGCCCATTTAAGGAGTTTTGCCTCCCTTTATTCTTAAACTAAAATAAAGGTGTTGTCTAAGGTACCTCTCCCTTACCCTTTCAGTGTCAAAATGTGATTTTAGTTATACCAAATTGCCATTAGGACTAAAGCTACCCTAGAGATAAATCTCAAAGAGTGGGATACAGAAAATCCTTGACTTGTAAGCATGGACTACACTATGTCTCAGCATGTTTTAAAATTACCAAGATAAAGCAGCTGAACACAGTTGTTTGCTCTATACTGTTAAACTCCCCCCATTCCCCTTGTACAAACTATTAATAGCAAGATGAAATACAAGAAAATTCATGAGATATAAAGCATATTTGACAACAGTAACTTCCATCTCCTCCCACTCCATGCTTACCTTCTGTGATTCTATCTTCTTGCGTTTCAGCTCTGCTTCCTCACTAGAGTCCTGTCCATCAGAACTGGCAGCTTCACTCTGCAAAGTGAAAGTCTTCATGGAATTATCATCAGTGCATGTATTTAAACACTGAGTGATATGAGTGCCTAGTCAGAATGTTTTAACTGACTATATGACTGACATGGGTCAGTTTCACTGACTCCTTGCTTAAATGCAATGTTTACTTGAACAGAGCTTCATCTCTGAGATCAGCGGGGGTTTTATTTGTTTGGTTTTTCAGGGAGGATTGGTTTTAAAAGATGTGAAGCTTTAATAAGTCAGGAAAAAAGTAATGTGCTTCTTATTGCAAAGGAAAGTAGCCTACAATGCTGGGCTCTTACCTACTACCCCTCATCACTGCTCCATGTTCTGCAGGTGAGGATACAAGAAAGGTTTGATGCTCTAGAATTCCAGGTTTTTTTCCCAATATATACTGTCTAAAATATATGTCTATATAAAACTGCCTAAAACAAAAGTCTTCCACCAGGGGTAAAGGAACACACCTCACACTCAACTTCCATAAGTATTGAAGATTGTTTTTAAACCAACCTTATCACCACGAAGTTTTGCTCTAATCTGTTGACGTTCATTAAAGTTTTGTAGCCGGATCTGTCTCAATCTTGCCAAATATTCCTAACACAAAGAAATGAAACAAATTTCAGCTCTATGGAAACTCTCTCCAGTAAGGTTAACTTAAAATATATCAGATACCACAAAGAAATAAAATGAGCGAACCACCCCACAACATTATTGTTATCACTTCAGCAGCATATACTATCTCCAGAAAAATTCTCATGTAATTAAAATATAGAAAATTGGAATGTATGTTTATCAGTATTAATTATAACTACATTTTACATTACTGAAAGCTAGGAAAGGTTGCATTTATCACAAGAGGATTAGGATATAGCTACACCTATGTGTATCAAATTCTAGAACCTCTCTGAGAAAGATTGAAGTAAGCAACTATTATTTTGATTATTTTAAAAACAAAAACAATTAAGCACACCCAAACTTTAGCACATTAACAGTAAATTATTTCCTAAAAATTAAGAACGTCCTTTAATTTTGTTACACAGATGGAACCATGCAGGGAAACTGGGCACAGTTAAGGTCAAAATAGTGCTATTTTTGTGATGAGCAAAGTGGCAAACATGCAGCAAGCATACCTCTTCCTCCTTGTTTCTGGATTTCCTTCCTCTTGCAGAAATGGACCTGCCTCCATAGGTATCTGCCAGGTTTTGCAGTGTACCCTGTTTACCATTTAATGGTATCAAATTTAAGGTGGCTGGGGCAGTAAAATTATCTGCTTTATCCAATAACGGTTCACTTATAAGAAACCAAATCCATCAAAGATCTGCAGATGTTCTATAGTTAACCAATAAACCTTTTTCACTTCCATGAAACATATGACAGCAGTAACTAAAAATTCTGAGCAGCCAAAGAGAGAGATAAGAGCTCTAAGAATATAGTTGCTGTCTCCCTTCAATTCTGATTTTCTCATAGAAACTTTAGGTTAGAAAACCTAAATTGTGATGGGTATGAGTTTTCTACATCTGGATTATATAAAAATGGTGGCACAGCGTTGGGATTTCTGCCATTGCTGAATTAAGCCTAAAATAGAACGTGGAATCTTTTTACGTTCTTAGATTAAGCTTTTTTAACAATGATGACTCAAAAATCTAAAACAGCGCTTAAATGCACTCATTACACCCAACAAGCTGTGCTAAATGTCTAATACACATGCAGTGTATAGACTTGGTTCATGTGATGTACTCTGTGACTTGTCAACAAAAGGATTTCAACCTTTAAGAAAGTTCTATATAGAACAGTACAAGAATCATTTGACTTCATGTTTTCTGCTTGGATTAAAATCAATAATACTTTAATTATTTTACTAATGACATAACACTTTTTTTTCTGAACAGGTTAAAAATTCCTTGATTTGTTAGTGCCACATACAATAAAGACAGCAAGCACACAAACATATGATAGACCTTCTGCCTCATAAAATGCCTGGGACTTTGGCCTTCTCAAGCTTGTGGGTAGAGAACCATCAGTAAGTAAATAGTCCAGTGAGGTTATTGACTGAATCCAAATATTCTGGTTAAATAATCTCTCAGATTGAGAAAAATTAATAGCTCAAGGAAATGGCACACTACTGCACTTCAGTGGTTTAGCAACCAGGGGATCAGAAAACAAATTAAGGAATTTTGTGGAAGAGTAGTTCCTATACATTCATAAAGGCCCCATGAATGCTGGTTTCAGCTTGAGCATTAAGCCATACCAAATGTAAAAGAATATTTTCCATATTCATCTTTTCAGAAAATATTTGGTTTTATTTTTAACTTTTTAATACATGTTCCTGAGCGTTACAAAAGCTTACTGGCACTATTGAAGGAATTTCCTTGTTCTTGGTTCTAGCATTGAAGTTATTTTAGGTATTTCCATCACTGATGGTGATTTATATCACTGCTCTTAAGAAAGAAACTGGAAGCAAGATTTTTGAGAACTGATTTTCTTTGTAGATTGTTTATTTTACTCATCTGCTACATTAAATTTTCAAAGACCAGGACTCATGTTTTGCAATGCCACACAGCTACAGTGAAGTAGCAAATTAGGTCAGCAGCTGTCTTAAAAAACAGATGTCTGTAAGTACCATCAACTCAACTACTGAGTCAAATTTAGACTGTCAGTTGAAAATTAAAATTGACAGCAATTATATTTTATAGAAGCTGGGTAAATTAGTGCCAGTCATCAGACAAAAGGCTGACTATTAGCTGATGATTTCTCCTTTCAGATCAACATAGTCCAAACAAGAGTCCCATCCCTATATGAGAACAACTGCCAGCTAGTCAAATTAATTTCCTGCACAAATAGAAGGAAGCTGTTGATAAATTCCACTTTCAATGACAAATCCAGTAAAGGACTTGGTACTCTGACTTCAAGTTATAAGTCTTAAACATCTGGAAGTTACTTTAACTGTTCAGTAACCTCCCTGTTTTATTATGGGAACCATCTAAGATTAAAACATTTAGGCTCATTGAACACGTAAGAGAAAACTGAAAAACAGTAACACGAATAGTTGGGTATCTTAAATTAACTGATCTCATAAATTCATATCAATGCGAACAAAATCAAGAACAAAATGGAAGCAGTACTGGTACTGCTAACAACTTTCCAAGAGGGAATGGTACTAAAAACAACTTGCCCAAGAAGAGGTAGTCACAAGAATTGCTCATTTTTTTTTTCAAAATTATTTACTGGTCTTGAAGGTTTTAAAAAACAGAACCATAGTTTTAGAGAGGAAGACTCATTTTACAACATATATACTAATCTAAGGATACTTTGCCATGAAAGCAGTGAATCAAAGCACCTAAAATTTGCTCACTCTAAGTGAAATAATCCCTGACATTAAGACCTGGCTTTAAATCATAATCTGATTATCAGGTATAACTCAGGAGATGCTGCTATAGATCTGCTGTTGGTCTCATCTCACTGCTACTCCAGCACAGTCAGTTCAATTTCAGCAGCTGACTAAGATATTCTCACTGAATTGCACATGAATAGTGTGGAGAAGCACTCAAAAAGTAAAACCCTCCTTGTTATCAAAATACATAGTCATTTCCAATATATATTTTAAACAAACTTCCTAAAGGAATAGTGAATTTAGAACCATAAGCATAAAGATCATTTTATGATACTATCTTGTACTTAATTTCTAAAGAGTAAAGGTTCTACAAGATTCAACATTGAAAGATATGGATGAATTTATAATACCTTTTCAATAAGCAGAATGTGTTTCCCTAGCATGTACCACTATGTCTGATCATTAGCTGTATCAGTTTAATCAAACTTCATTTTTGGTTCAAGCTACTGTATAATATGAAGTTTAATTTTAACCAAAACTCTAAAGTACAAACAGAAAAAGAATGTAAATGAATCTTCTAAAATTGACAATAGCAAGTTAGACACGTTCAAACAAAGATAATTTGTTAATAAGCTTGAAGTAATGAGAAATGTACTACATGATTATGTTACATTTCAATAAAATTAGCAAGAAAATGCAGAAAACTTATCTCCCATTCTCTCTGTTTTTTTCAACACTTAAGGAAAATATTTAGTCAGCATTTCACTTATGATGCTACTTCAAAGACTCACAAAGCATGCTGAAACAGTAATACACACAGGAAGACCAGATTTCATACCATGTGTCCCTGAGCTCGAGCTTTGTTTTCCATGGCTTCTCTCTTTCGTTGCCAGAATTCTTCAACTTGCTTTGCTCTATCTGCAGCTATCCATCCTTTTTGCCTGAGTAATTTCAACACAGCAAGATGAAAGTCTCTGAAATATGACACTGTAAACACCACCACCCCCACTGTCCTCCCCCCCGCACTTATTCTAACTAGAACACGCAGGGGAAAAAAGTAACTTTATATGAGTAAGACATCTTCAAAAAATGCCTTTCATCAGCCAAAATACAAGTCACACTTGCACAAAATGGAGGAAAACAGGTTTAGTAAAAGTGAGAAGAACTATTAAAAAAATTAATCCAAACCACTGTATTGTTGTCCTTCCAGATCCTTGTCATTGAAAGAAAAATGAATGTCAAAAACACAGTCTTGGTATGATTGTTTCTGGAAGTGTCTCATTACTGTTATGATTTGTGAAAAAGAAGATTCCTTCAAGATTTCCCTTCAGAGATGAGCAAGAACTCATCACACAAGCCAATCAGTAAGGTCAATACTGTGACAGCCTTTCAAGACTGTCCTATATTTGCAGTAAGAGTTTCTACCACATAGGGAATTACTACAGTGCTCAGTGTTCTCGCAATTCCTTTTAGAGAATCTTGGGGGATATTTTTTGTTTGTTTTCAAAGGGTCCATGAAGGAATTTTCCTACCCTAGAATTAGCCGTAACAAGATGATTGTTTTTTGACAAGTTTCACCCCAGGTCAGGGACCTGCTTGGGAAGACAAGAAGGCTACATTTAGTTTACCATAACTGAGCATCCTGCAACTCTATGAGTACATTTATAACATCATAGAGAAACCAGATTCTGACAAATTCGTCAGAAGTAGACCCAGAGAAGTTAAGTACTAAAATAAAACCAAAACACTGAGAAATGGTTTAAGATATTCTACAACTGGTAGAATGATAAGGCCTTTCCAAGGTTCCCTGAGCCTCCTTTAACTGGGGACAATTGGGGGTTTGGCAACAGTCAGGAAGAAACTGGAATATGCTGACAGCAATAACCCATTAGACTGAAGCACTTAAAGAAAGAATCCTTTTGCAATACAGGAAGCTCTAGTAATTCATAAATAATTAGCACACTAATTAAAATACTCCCATTTTATTATTTTGACCCTTCACACCCCAATCAAAAAGGAAATGAATTTTTTTCCAGATGCTATAATTCATTAAAAGGAAGCCAGAGATAAAACCACTTTGATACAATAAAACAAACACTGCTCTAAAAAGGCAAGACAATCCACACAGGTGTTACTGGTAAAGAAACAAACACTTGCCAATCCTTGTGTACACATACCTGATTCACCAAAAGATTTTTACTCTACCTTTTAACTACATATGAACTCAATTGGTGGATATGAAATCTGAGCAAAGCCCTGTCATGCAGCTGAAGTCTGCCACACATCATGAACCTTACAGTGTTGGAGGAGAGGTCTTTCCAAAAATACCCATACCAAGACAGTCCTATTTGTCTCAAACCAAATTCACAGGGAACAGCTTAGCTCAAAATTTTATAAAAATGGTTTTTCTTACTCCAAAGATGAGCAACTCATTTTCCTAAAACATTTCAACTAGATTTCTTCTGGGCTTCACTTCTGCCTGAGACAGTTTTTCAAGACTGTTGACACTGAATATATTTAGCTTTACAAAATTGGTAGTACAATGAAAGACTTCAACTTGAAGATTTCTCAGCTTCTTCAATATATGCCCTAAATTGACTATCTTTAACAAAGTTCTTGTAATTTAAATTCTTTCTTTGAGCAGAATATCATGATCATTTGCCTTCAGCAGGAAGAATTAAGTCCAGGATGGAAATACAGCTAGCCTGGCTATGATAATAAAATTGCTTCTAGGTAACCTACAAATTCTTAACACACTTAAGAGGCTAAGAAATAGCACCTCAATTTACAGCTAACAGTAATCCAGTTTATAAAGAGAAAAAACCCAAATCTCTACCTATTTTGAAACTTCTGGACAGTGTTTTCATTGAGTGCTTCCGAATTCATGTATTTGAGAAATGCTGAATTGGTTTCTCTTCCCAGTCTGAGTTATTTATAATCTGCAGTACTCTGCTATAGTTTCTCTCAATTTTAAAACATTTAAAACAGTTTATCCAGGTACAGACAAATATAATCTAATATTTTCAAATGTACGAGTCAAACTGCTTCCTAATCTAAGCAAGAGTTGGGGACTGTGTGCTTTGTGCAAAGCACTGAGAATAAACAGAGGAGGAAATACATTTAACTACTGCTGGCAAAAGAGGCCTTCCAGTATTGGGTTGTACCAGGTAGAATTTTAATTACCTCACAACAGTCCAACCTGCTACTATAGGGAACATAAAATATACCTCAGAGCTTTCAGAACTGTAATATCAATGTTAAGCACGATGTTATTCCTGCAAATTTTAAATTAGCAAAAAACCTATAATTGCAAATACATATTGTATTAGAACATAAAATTGAATTAATTTAGTTTACAAGAATAAATGGTTTCTTTGGCCACTTCCTTTTTCTCACATTAACTTCATTTATTTCTTCCTCCATGGAACACATGATTGGCTCTGCAGAAGTTTAAATAATAAAGGAGAAAATTTGTGCCTCTAGGAAAGTCAGTTAGTAATGTTCACAGTACTAAACTTCCAAGAAAATGGTATTTTCCCATTTCCTAGTCACAGCCGCAAACAGAGTTCCTTGGGCAATATTATGAGATCTAAAGGAGAGCAAATAATTTTTGAAGAAGCTATTTGAAAGAGTGAAAACATTAAAAAGAAAATCAGTACTTGCTTACAATCTTTTTATATATAAAAACACCCTATTTACAGTAATTAGACTCAGGTCTTCTAATTCACTATTTGAATACCAAATTAGAGGTTGCACACCATTACAACACCTGGCATTCACATCTCAGTGAAGAAAGCTCCTAGAAGTTTTCCACCAACAATTCTGGGATCATTCTAGATGCTTTGCAATACTACAGACACTTAGGTGCACAGAAGGCAGGAAGAATAAGATGATGGGAGGAAGAAGCATCTTGTCAGGTAACACAAAAAGTCAAACCATGAACAAAGCAAAGGAGGAGGCTTATGTTGTTATCTGCAACCACATGAAGCCAACAATTTTGTCTGAAATCTACTTTAGGTACAATTGCTTAGTAAACTATTTTTTCCATTATTGGAAAAGTCAAGATCTCCATTGGCTCTAAAAGAATTGTGGTCTGTGAGGGTCTAACACACAAACAGACAGCACAATACCAATGAATAGAAGTGATTCTGAGACATGCTCAACTACTAAATGAAACCAGACACAGAACAAGAATCTAACATGGAGGGACAGATTCACAGATTATCATAGTCCAACCTGTTTGCATTGGCTTGTTTAGACACCTCCTTCAATCTTTTCACTTTTTTCCTAACTGCACCAACATCGGGTAAATGGTGATGACCTGCAGATCCCTTAGGAACTCCTGGACGTGTTCCAGGTGGAATTCCTCTGTAGATAAATACGTACAGTAACTTTCATTACTTTCATCTAAAGCAGAACACATGTAGCTTCTAATGGAAGGTAGCCATACCTTTCAACAACTCCTCGGTCTTGTAGTTTAGCTCTCAACTTGGCTTCCCTCTCTTCAGCTATTCTGAAGACATTTTCCTTTTGCTGTTGCATCTGGTCAAAAATAGCATGATAGTGTTCATAGCGTCCTCTGGAAGACACAGGAAAAGGACCAACACCACCTCCACCGACATAATATGGTGCCTGGAAGCCAAAAGGGGTCGGGTGGAAATCACAAATACTGCTTTTAATAGGCTCTTCCAATTTTTAACTCTTCAGCAAAGTAATAATACTAACATATTCTGCAACAATTATAAATTGGTCCTAGTTTTATCCCTGGCATGCTCCTATTTTAACAAATTACAAGATAGATAATTTTTTTTTTTATTAGGAGTCCAGAATAAAACACCACTTTAGCTTCCTTTAAAAATAGTACAGTTATACATGAGTCACCTCTCACACGTTTTGGAAGTCACTGAAAATGACTCCATTGAAGTGTAAACAGAGATAGATAATATTACATGGCCAAAATCAAAGTTTTAGCAAAAAAAAGTGATACATTCCAACTGAAGTAGTAACAAGTGACTTATAGCCAAACACACATTTTTTTTCATGAAGCTGGAAAAAGTTGAGCACAGTTTTAAGTTTGCTGAATGGCACTATGTGCAGATTTATCTGAGAACCCCCATTGCCACCCAGCCTATCACTTAATTTCCATCACTAGACTTGAGATGCTTCTCTACTAAAGTTCAGACCAGGAGAACACCTACCACAAGGCACTGCTTTGTGCAAATTATATGTAATTGTCAAAGTAGTAGAATTCCTGCAGAAATTTCAAGTGAAAATAATGAAAAAAAAAAAATGTTTCAAGCAGCTGTGTACAGTAATAGCCAAGGATGGATGCAGAAAATGTGAAACTGGCAAAACAAGGTTAAGGTTGTCAGCACGTGCATAAAAATGTTTCCTTTATGCCTGGGGGAAGCAGTCAAATAGCCCATGGTAGTAAATCTATGGAATTTGTTTCACCAACAGTGTCAATCTACCTTCCAGAGTGGTCTGAAGTATTTAATATAAATTCAGAAGGTGAGTACAGATGTGACAGGTTTAAGACTGCCTGTTTAGAAGTTCTTGAAGACACTATATCTGACAATGGAATTTATCTCACATTCTGAGTTTCAGTTGTTCAGTAGCATCAATGGCTCCCCATAATCCAAATGAGAGTACTAAATCAAGGCTTTATCTAGGCATTCAAACAAATATGCAGGTAGACTGTTGGTCTGAATGAAAATAACTATACAAGACTATGATTTCTACAAATGAGGGATAAGTCTTAACTTTAGACACTATTCAAGGTTTCATGTATCATTACTAGAGTTCAGTTTCCAAAATCTAAAGAAATTCTAGAGAATGATCATCATTCTCCAGGCAAATGATATGAAGCAGGCACTCATCAACAGTCTAGAGAAAAGTTACAGCACCTGCTAGAATCACAAACCCAAAGCCAAACACATGCCACGTCTTTCTCTACTCTTCCTCAGAAACAGGTGCCAGCAATCAGACCAAAAATAAAAGAGTGCAGAATCATGCAGTGCATGACTGTTGTGCCTTTGTAAGAGGTTGTATGGCTTATGTTACTGGAAAGCTTGACCAATGCAATTCAACGGCACTGTCAGCGAGTTGCTGGATATACTCCTTGCATGCGAGAGAAAGGAAAAAGATAATTAAGTCAAGAATATTATAATAGTATAAACCTGAAATGATGGCAAACTAGCAGCCTGTAGTATGATTTGCACTCAACTATCCAATTTGAAGAAGACATCTCAATGATTTTTCCACCTACCAAGATGTTTTACACCAATGACACTTGGTGAAAACAAACACACTCACTGGCCTCAGTTTCCCTAGATAACCGAGAATACAGCTAACAATGCATCTGGAGCTACAACAGAACAGCTCATATGTTCACAGTAAAACTCTGAGTTAACAGGAACTCTGTGTTCAGGAACACACGCAGCTCTCGTCCAAATGTGAGGATGCATGCATACCATGTTGTACAGGAGCTTGTACTGGTGCCCGCCAGCTTGATCTTGAAGGAGAGGAGGACAACATAGGAAGCAAATTACATTTTTCCTTTTATTTTTCCATTAAATCAGCACTTTGTAGTTTTTAAAGTCTAGTGTGCTTAAGTTTGTGTTTATATTTAAGCTTTACTTATATGATGTGTGGCACACATCCAAAGATGTATCTATTTTGAAAGGAAATATTTAATAGGCAGCTACTGTCTATTAAATATGAAACCTGGTTGGTGTTTGTATATTCCTCATTTTTGTACAGAGAATAGTAATAAAACCTCTATCCATTCTGACTTTATTGCTCAAAGCTTGCTTACAAAAACCCTACTGAACATGTTTATGCCCAGTATTTTCACCACAACAAATCCCTGTGTTTCAATCCACTTTCTATTGTCAGATAGACTTACCATAGTACTACTTAAATTCCTGCACTGGCTCTGTCTGGTACCCAGACCCTTATAATAACTAAATTGATGAGACTACTTTCCAGGACAGTTATATTTCCACAAAACTATGACATGCCCAAATAGGGAAAAGGAAACAGTCATGGGAATCAGATTAAATTATGTTCAAAGTGAATGGCTAAACAGCACACTGCATTAAAAATAATTAGATTTACTCAGAAATTTTTACTCCCCTCCTGAACACCTTATTGATATATAGAAACACGTTGCTAAATTACAAGGAATGTTTAGAAACAAGTGTTTAATATTGGGAAAGAGGTCCATTACTATAATATGAAAACCTGGGAAAAAAAAAACTTAAGAACAAACTTGAATGTGAAAGAAGCTGCTCATGCATACACTCAGCACAGGAAAGTAGCAAAAGCAGGTGTAGAAATAAGAAAGTGGTGCATAAAAAACCATTACTAGCAGAAAGAGAAGAGATTCAGAAATTTAGAAACATTAAAAATGAAAATTGCATGTAATCTCCAAAAGGCCAGGGAGGAGCTGTTACAGTCTATCTCAAATTATCCACAGATTTATAATGGACAGTCTCAAGAGTTGACCTCCAAGAGCAAATCCTTCTGAAAAGAGAAGACCATTTCATACAATCAAAGGTGGGGGGAACACACTGCACCACATTTCTGCATCTGCTGCCAACCTTAACACCACTTCCACCTGAACCAAGCACATTCCTCCATCCTTGTTCCCTGGCTCTGTTTATTCGTTCCATCTGAAGGAGAAAACAATACAGGAAAACAAAATTCAAGGAACCACTAAGTAAAAATTGAACTTCACTCTTAACACATTTTAAACATATTTTACCCTTTCTTTTTCCAATCTTCTCATTTCATCTGCCTTCGGTAAACTGATCTGCAATGTGTAAGGATTAAACATGTTAAGGAACTGGGAAATGAAACTACTGCATGTTCTTACACAACACACCACACCACAAGGTATTTCATGAAAATTTCTATGGGGGAATAAAGAAAAATCTGAAGACTCTTGTCTACCTGCTCTCTCTGGCGTTTTTCTTTTTCAGGCAATTCTAACCTTTTCTTTTTTGAAGGTTCCTGAAAAATAAGCATATAATTTGGTATTTATTACTGAGCCATTACTCTGTCAAGTCTCTGTCAAGATGGGTTATTGATCCAATTGCTGTCCATGAAGATTAAAGAAAAAACGAAATCACTGCTATATAATGTTTGGCAAAAAAGATGACGAGGAAAGGTTTGAAAGTTGTATTTTGTCATTCTTTCTGTGGACTTGGCTTTTGCTCAGTTTGAAAACAGATGATTTCATGATACCCCAAACATTTTTGCTCCTTTTTTCTACTGGAATAATTTTCATCAGTGGGGTTGGAAATGCCTGCATAAAAGGTGAAACTTCAAATTAGACAGCATGATGCCAGAATGAGAGAAAAATTCCATCAGAAAACATATTCTTAAGTCACAACTGAGTGTGCACTAACTGGGGTTTAAAATACTTGATATTCAGGAGGTTTGAAGTGAAAAGCACTGCTAGGATATAGGGGTACTTGTTCATCCTGTACTAAAAGTTCTTCAAAACCTGAAGGCAATGATTTTTAAATCTGTTTTGTCTTAATGTTTCTTCTCTGGTAGTATCACTCTTCATTACAATGCTTTCTTAATAGAAACTCTTTGAGGGGGTCTAGATATTAAGATTCTCTTATTTGGAAGGTTATCCTGGTGGTTTTTTGCTTGATACTTCATTGGTTCCAACTCTAACCAAGGTTCTTGTTACCTATGACAACACAGTCACCACTGAATACCTGTTAAAGAGGCAGCTATAGTTAACAAAATGTGCTGTTTACTCTAATCTTAAAAAAGCCATCATTACTTTTAAAGCTTTTTTTTCTGACCATACTAGAACACACAGAGCTTCACAGCACTTTCTTTTGACAACATGCAATCCTGTCAAATGGATAATTTAAAATCAAATATTGCAGATGTTGGAAACCTTTAGAGACTTGTAATAACATAATATTAATGTAGTATTACTAATTAAAGGAGACAATTGTTACACGCTCCTCTGAAAAGCCAGCTAAGAGCTGCAAGCTCAGACTCAGAGAATAAAATTTATATTCTAAGTTGTAGCCACTGTTTCTATCCTGCATCTTATGGGGTATCATCACTAGGTACAGCTCACAAAAAGACTGTCCTAAAATAGCATTACTGATTCCTTCCAAGTGGGAAGAGGGTACTTCCTCAGTCTCTCCCCTGCCACATTAAGTCTCAGGGTAAGTTGGGTAAGTGTTGGCTGGTGAAACCCATGACAAAGACCCATAGATGGCTTTGCAACCAAGCCTTAAAACACATAAACCTTGTGATTTCATAAGGACACACAAGAAGTCTGCACTCTCCCTTTCTTGCTTTTTCAAACTGTGTTTCAAGACCCAACAAGGCTTGTGTGATCACTGAGCTTCTCTCTAAACCTCTCATAACTGTTGAACTTCACAGATAATTTGGATCTCCAGGATAATTTTCTATCCACCAACAACTTCCACAGATGGATAGAGGTCTTAGTGCTATGTTCCCTGGAGTGCCATGGGAGAAGGAAAAAAAACCAAAACAACCAAAATAAACCCCACAACAACAACCATGTTACTTATTCAGAGGAAAATCTCAACTAGTTCTCTTGCTGAAGCAGCAGCCTCTTGGTTCTAGTTGTCTGGCATGTGCATATAGCTCAAAACTAGCTGCAGCAAAAACAACTCTTGACTATGCAGTAATTAATGGAATAAAGAGAGAAAATAAAAGTTTTATGTAATCAGGAATACAAAGAAGACAACAGAAAGAAATATTAGTAGTACTCTATGACAGTATACAGAAAACTTTCTCATTAGTTCATGAAATTACATCTGGGAAACTTCTCTTTCAATTACACAGTTTCTCTGCCTAATAACACTTTGTAAAATGGCTAGAAAAAGTTTGCCTACTTTTAAAAAAATTTGAAATTATTTTGGAACAAAGAAAAAAGATGCAAAGGTTCCAGTGTCAATGATCTTGGTATACCTGACAGGCTTCCAATATTCTATGAGTGGTTAACACCAACAAAGCAAATGAAAACACACAAATGTAATTCAGCCTTGGAATTAAAACCCAAGCCTAATTAGGAGTTCACAAAAATTATATTAAAACCAACTAAACAAACAATCAATAATGAAGCAAGCCAAGCATTTAAACTACTAGTTCTACTTTCTCTGCAGGTGGATGAGGCATGTCCACATACCAAGACATTTTGAAAAGGAAGGCATAGTATTTAAATAAGGTATGAACAAACCAGCTCAATTTAACTAACTTAGCTTCTTACCTGTCTAATTTTAGTCAATGGCTTCTTCTCATTAGGCTTTTTAGGTGCACCACAAGACTTCCTGATAGTTAAAGGCACTCCATATTTTGCAGCAGGTTTGGTAATTTTCTGAGCTGGTACAACTGAAGTCAGTGTTGGTTCTTGAACTGGTCTTTGAGCTGAAAAGAAGAAAAACCCCACAATAAAAAAACCCTGGTTTTGAGCTACCCAGGCTGGCCAGTGTATGGTATTTCCCTTTCCCAAAGTCTTAGAAAGCAAAACTAGAGAAAAATGGGTGAACCATGTGTCAGGGACCAAAGTTGTGTCTGAGGCCCTGCAATATTTGGTCTGCTGTTGTGCACATCCACAAGACAATAAGGAAAACTTTAATGTGTAACTGGTGGGAACTTGACCCTTGAAAAAGAAACAATGCATTGGTCCATCAGTGGGAACTTAATCTGTGAGAGAGGAGCAATGCACAATGGAGCTGTTGTTAGCATGGAGGTGGGATCACGAGCCACTCTGGCCTCATCTCACGTGCTGTAGCTGGAAAAATTCCACTCCTGAGGAGAAGCCTTGAGGTGTGGGTCTGGGTTGGAGGGGTGACAAGGATTGGATGCACACTGTGGATCCAGGGGATGCCCTGAAGGTGCACTGCCTGCCTGCCCCCTGCATGAGCCCCATGCTCTCCATGTCCTTTGCCTGCCCAGTGGCTTTGCAGGAATCAGGGGTTGGTATGTATTATTTGCTACTGCTAGCAATAAAAGCAAACTTGCTCTGCAGTCACAGCTGGGTCTCGGGTTTGGTGTGTGTGGGCATTCTCCCGAACCTGTAACAAATCACTAACACTTCATTCACATAACCTGATGTATTAGCTTGTCTAAATTTAATATTTGATAAGAAATAGAAGAAAACAATTCCTGTGCTTTTACTTAATCCTTCAAGCTGTATAACAGACACTTCATTCAGCTGCCTTATTTAACTGCACAGTGCTCATGTACACAGGGAAGAGGTCTCCTAATGGAATGGAGAGACAGGCCCTTCTCCACTAACAACACTGAACTGAAACCTGGAATGCTAATGTCACTCATAGAAGATGAGTTCTAAAAGAGCTTCAATGGCCTTCAGGGATATTGCTTTCCCCATAGAGTTCCTGAACATACACCAATATTGTGGGTTTGATTCTGGGTTAGCAGGGCTCTCTTACCACGGAATAGGAGGTCAGCAACACTATCAAAAGATACCAAAGCCCTTGCCAGAGCATCAGATAATTACAGGGAAATAAAATACCTGGGAAGGAAATATAGGGGAAAAAAAAGGCAAACTAATGCAGTAAAATGAAGTAACACCATCTTGACAGAATTAATCTTTGTTAACACTAGCAGAAATTTTACTGAATTAGACTGAAGCCAGGGCTTTAGCTTAGAATCTCTAATGAAGCATCCACATTTTTTTGGAAGAAATCATACTTCTCATTAGCCATTTTTCATTACTAAGGGATAAAAATAAGTCATACAATCATCGCATATGAATTAGTTCCATTATTTGCAGTCTACACTGTCTCCTTAAATTACAGGCCCATAGCTTGTATTTGCATCATTTGTACCCAAGATATGTCCAGCTCCCCAGGGGAGGGGAGAAACTTCCTTCTTCTCTCCTTTTTCCTGAAAATCCTACAGTCAGGTATGAGAGCACACACAAAAAAAAAAACCTAGTAAAAGAACAAAGCTACATACATGATCTTGACAGAGCTGAAAGGAAAAGTAGTGTAGACATCAACTTACCTGGTGAAGCATGTGGTCCAAACTTGTGGAAAATTTTGTGACTGAATTCTTCTGCAATAAGCTAAGCAAGTGGAAGAATTAGTCAATAGTACTTGTGACCAAAGCTAGGAATAACTCATTTTCAGACAAGCATGCCATTAGCAGTAAGCATCTAAGTAAGAGCATTTACTGTAAATTACACAAAAATAAATACTCAACTCTATGCATTGAATCTAGTATTACTTGAATCTAGTATTACCAATATGGAGCTGGAGTATTTTCAAACATTTTTGGCATAATTACTCAAGTAATTTTAAAAAGCAATTTAGCCTGACTTCTGGGTGGCACATGTTATCTCATTTATGAGCTAGCTAAGAATCTAGGAAAAAAGTTAATGTGAGCATCAACACAATTTTTATGCATAATTAATTTTAGATTTCTGAGTAGCTGCCAAAGTTCATCTCAATTTCTCATAGAGCTAGTGTCAAAAAATAGTTCTTTAAAAATGTTTGCAGTTTTAAAGTGTTGCTATCCTTTTCAAGATGGGAAGATGACCACATATGTGGGTATCTGGAAAAACACATATGGTGTGCTGTAAGGCATATAAAATTAGAATAATAAAATATGGAAAGCAGTCCTACTGAGGTGAAAAATTTGAGACAAGACAAAGAATATTCAAATATTAATAGGCCATCATCTTAAATACTGTAGGTAGTTCTGAACCAAACACCTCAAAATCTATATAGTAGAAGTGAAAAGTATTCAAGGAAGAGCAGCAAGGATAAATGAAAAGTGTCAGTTCAGGAATGGTCTTCACAGAATCTTGAACTACTGAGATTCCTTTGATTTGTACCAGTCAGTTACAATGCTGAGGAGTTAAAGCTTAAAAAAAACCCCAAAACAAGAACCAAAATGCAGAACTTAGGGCTCTGCACATAATGGCAAAACAAATTTTTAATCTGGAGAGTCTGGCATCAAAGATTTTGTAAACCAGAAGGCACACAGTTTCCTACAGTTTCTTAGTAATGGTCTTGAAGCTTTTATTTGAGTGGTAAGCTGTAGCAACTGAATTATGATGTTTCCACGATAACACCTTTACTGACAGAAAAGAAACCTGACTCTTTAGTATCTTCCAAAGTGCCCCCTCTCCTTTTTAAAAATTGATGCTAATTTAGATCTGCTCTTTAATCCAACTTAGTAACTATGAAGATAAAGAAAGAATTTACATAAAACTGGAAGACTGATTTCCCGATATTTAAAAATGGGATTTCAGCAACAGTTGCAACATCCTGAAGATGTCAACTATGAAATAATTTTTAAGCTTAGACTAAGGAAAACAGAGGACAACAGCACTAGCCATGGATGATACTGCAATAAAATAAGCATTACAGCTGTATCACAGAATGACCACCTCCTGCTGAATATGAATGTACCAGACTGATACATTTCGTAAAAGGTGCTTTCTGTGTGGGGTTTTTTTTGGTTGTTTCAAATATTAGATAACACTTCTAAGCCACACACAGCAGTAGTACAGTTGGAAAAATTGCATCTAAGTATTCATACTCCATCTAGGACAAATTAGTATCACCATCTGGAGATAGACACAGCCTATTACTAATTATACTTTGACTGACTAACTCCAAATAAAAATTTCATATCCATTCCAGCTACTGGAAACAAGACCAGATCAAACTATTACTGTTGTAAATGTTAGAACAAACTTATCTGTAAAGATTGCTGAATTTTACCTTTCTTTGGGACTTCAATCTGAAGTCAGCTGAAAGTCTATTTCAACACAGAAATTCAAATTATATATAGCCTTTTCAAGACATTTCTTTAGTTTTGAGTTAGAATCCATTAGAATTATTTATACTGCACTTCCTCCATGTCCTTTCTCTTCTATATTTATTTACCTCATACCAGTACTATTATTCACTTGTTAATCTTGATCTCTTTTGACTAGATTCATATTAAAATGACATTATTAGATATAAAATTATATGAATAGATTTTAAACAGAATAGGAAGCAACTTCTTTGAAGGTACATACACATGATACATTTAAACCTCAAGAAATTCAAAGATTATTTTACTTACCATTATTTTCCACAGCAGGCCCTCAGGCCATTCCAAATTACAAACAAAAAATAGATTCAAGAGATTCTATACAGCAACAATGCTGAAATAATTGACAGCAGCATTTTATGAAAAGATACATATCTAAAAAATCATCTCAGTAGTGATTCCTCATGCTATAGAAAAACACACAAAACAATGCACTTCAGAAAATATCACTGGATTTACTTATGGAAACTACAAAACACTTAATAATTTGAGACTTTTCTTTACAGTCCATTGTAAAACTAGTTTTTCCTCAACTGACCCTGTCTATAAGAAAACTATTCTAGGGAAAACTATTACTCTAGTTTTCAATGTAATATACTAACATTAAGATAAAGAAAAAGGAAAGTCCTATGATGTTTTTATTAGCAAAGTTAGAATTCAAACTGACTCCATACCTCTGGTGTGAGAAATTTTTCAACCCGTTTGGCTATAAAGTTTTTCTCCAATATGGAGTTTACTGATGGTCTATTCCTGGGATTCCTTTTAAATAGCTGTGACAGCAGATTACGTAGGTCGTAGGAGTAATGCATAGAAACAGGAGGAAAAGGCCCAGAGATTATCTTCAGGACCAAGTTCTTCATGTTACCGGCTTCAAACTGTATCACACAAGGAACAGAACAGTTACTCTTATCACCTGTCCTCATGCAAGGCTGCACATACAGATGATGAGGAAACCAAGCTAACAGCGTGCACCTTCCTTTGCCTCAACACACACATTTTCAAGGCAACACACGCATTTCCAGGGTCAACACCAGCAGTTCAAAATAATCTGTTGCCATGTATCCAAATTAAAATTCTAATTAAAAATACATCACAATACAGGTACTTCATACTATGGAGACATAATGTTGCTATCAAGTAATTACTTGCCTCCAGATCTAGACTGACAATGATATATAACTAAGGAAAAAATAATTATCTGCTTGATCTCCTCTTCCAAAGGCTTTGAACCACAACATGCCTTCTGCCTTTTTTAGCAACCCCCCATTACAAATTAGAGAATGTGAGGTTCACACTTATTCAGAGTGAAATCCAAGGGAATGCTCAGACTTCAGTTTAATCTCAGGTAACAGAGAGCACCATTTCAATTCCTTTGTACAATAAAAAGAAAACAATATGTATTACCCAGCTTACAGAAAACAAATTGTTGACATCGACTCTCCGAAATTAAACACTGTCAGCAGTACTGCCACATAAAAGATCAAGCAAGAAGAAATTACAAAAGCTTGAAATGAAATGAAATCCTTATCCCTTGAAAATAGTTCTTTCCATTTTCATGTTGTTACAATCTTTTTCTTTTAACAAAAACAGCTACTAACAAGCTCCAAACAAAACAAAATCCACAAAAAAGTCTGTGGAAAGGACAGAAAAAACCCCAAACATTTTCTTCCCTTCATAACTGAAAAATGGATGATGAAGACATACTCTTCAAACTATAACACACATAGATAGAAGAAAAAAACCAAAAAAACTGGAAAAAGGCAACTCTTCCACATTGGGAGCTTTTTGTAAGCACTATTTCTGTTCTAAACAGAAATACATTAATCCATCCGCAAAAAAGCAGAATACAAATTCAGATTTTCAATGAAGCTTTCAATGAATTCAAGCTTTTTTGGAATAAAACCTAACCTAACCAACCAAAAATCCCAAACAACAACAACACCACCACCAACAAAATCCCCAAACCAACCAAACAAAAAACCCTACAAATGCCCCCACTATTCCTAGTATCCTTTATTATAACACCTAACAAGTTTTTCAGCTAATACAATCCATTAAAAACAAAAGTGCCAACACAGCTGAGAGACTGGCATGGAGCAAAACATCAATGAAAAGTGTTGCTTGGCACAGAAAGTGGAGATGAAAATGCTGAAGGTAACTTTCAAACAGCTACCATGAAAGCATTTCATCAACTAAAATAAATCTGCATGACATCAGAAATAAATTCTATTTGAAATCACTATTCTTTTATGGACACAAAGTTTCTACTCACCGCATGTTTAAGTGTACACATTTCATAGAGAACACAACCAAGGGCCCAGATATCACTAAATCAAAGAGAACACATTATTTTAACACTTAGTTCTAGGTTAACATTGCCAGTTAACTTGTATCTCCGAAGAGGAAAAGGGTGGATTTTTGAGTATGCACAAGCTCCCCTCTATGGACTTCTTTGACCCTGCAAAACCCTAAGGAAACAAAAATCCCCAAACTAATTCATCAACCAAAATAAGGCCATCTTGAAAATCAGATTATGCTATTTTGGCTTCTGATTTAGAACCATCTCAGCCACAGAAATCAGACAAAATATGGACAAGGCTTTTTTTTGTTTAGATACATACATTTCCCTGAGGTCTTGTAATTAAACAAACAAAATCCAAAAAACCTTCATCACTTAATTCAGCAAACACAATTCTCAAGTCAATTTATTCTGTTTAGCATCAACTACACTTACCATCATTCATTACAGGATTTGGTTAGAACACCATTGGATAATAAACCCCATGTAGAACAAATTAAGGGGAAGTAATTGTAACAATTTTTGTCTCTTAAGAAATTAATGGAAACGATAATAAGGCACTCACAGCAATGAATGCAACCACTTGGTACTGTGGAAGGGTAACTTACTAACATTTAATTATTAACATTTAATTATTACCATTTAATTACAATGGGGACACTGTTACCAGGCACAGGCTGCTGCTAGGGCAGCAAAGGTGTAAACGAGGTGTCTGGAGCAAGCTGAGCCACCCCTGTATGCACATCACGTGTGCAGATAATCAAATTGCTGTGTTTCATCCTTAAAGAGAGTTTCTCCTTGTTAGTGCATAAACAAAGGCAGTACAACCACTGTGCAGACAGGCAAAAGTAGAGCCACAATTAAGAACACAACTAGATCTAGAGCTTGGAGCATTAAGCTAAGTCATCTCTCCATGATATTGCTTTCTACTTCAGACCTACCTGTAGAGGTACAACCTCTACAGTGAAGCTCAGTACGTACTTGGGTAAGAGACAAACTAATAGATGCTCACCATCATTTGACTAGAACAGCTTTAAATTCCTAAAAGAGCTTCTTTTTTTCTTTTTACTAAAGATGTTTAATAAAATCCTTACTAGTACCTTTTATTGTTGTAAGGCTTGTTCTGACATATTTCAGGCGACAAATAGTACGGTGTTCCTATGCAAGTGCGTGCCAGCTCTGCAGTACTGAGAGAAAAATAAAGATGGATGTTAACTGGTTAACTCATATGAAGTGCACAGGTTGTGTTTTCCTTGATCAAAGCAATTTAAATTAAGTGAGAGGAAAAACCATATCAAAAAGGAGTTACCTGTTCAGAACTCTGGCAATTCCGAAATCTCCCAGCTGTATTGTTCCATCTTTGGTTAAAAATATATTCTTGACATAGAAATGTTAAAAAGTCTGTTAATTAAAATATTCATACAATTGCACACTTTTTGTTCTCTACATGTTTTGAGAAGAAGAAAGTTTTTTACCATTTAATCCCCCTGAAGTCATTGTTACTTACTGCTATGGAACACCAGACTTATATAACTCCTACTTTATTAATATGAAAAAACACTACTTCACACTATCAAACATAATCTTCTCTTTCCCCACACATAAATACATGAGTAACACCTGTAGCTTCATCTAATAGCCTCATCTGTTTGTACAAATACATAAATCTCCAGCAGACTGAAGAAAGGTTTCCAGTATTAGAAATGTTTCCATAAACAAACTAGGAAGATATGAATGCAATCACTTTGAAAGACAATTCAGTTGAAAAATAGCCACCTACATACCTGTGACTTTATGTCCCGATGCAAGATTTTTCTATCATGTATGTGTTTTAGTGCTAAACAGATTTGTACAAACCAATCCAGAATCTATTAATAAAAGAAAATGCAACATCAACTTCATCATTTATCTAAAAACTTCCCTCTTACGAGATATTATCAAATCAGACTTTAATTATAACTGGATTTTACCCTCCTCCCTCTCTTACCCACTTCATTTATACCAAAGAATAATTAAAAACTTAATAGTCAGTATAAGGCAAACCTTTTAATGAAGAATGCTTATTACCCAAATTTGATATTAAGCTTGAGACTACTATTTTAATTACCTATTCTAAACCTAGCAGAGGAATGCAACATGGATCTGATTGGCTAAAATGCCTAAGATGTGAAACTTGCAAATTAAAAGATTGCACTTTTGCTGTAGCCAATACAAGTCTTCTTGCACTCAGTTAATCCACCAAGAGTCCTAGGAAGCCTACTGATGCTCTCAGAAATTATTTTACTTATAGTAATTCTGTGTGTCTTAAAAGAAAAATATTACAAAGTAGACTTTGATGAGAAAAGCAACAAACATCTAACTTAAAGATTATGAACAAGCCAACAATGCCCTTTTTTGGGTAAATTTGCAAAAATCACAATTTAAGAAGTGACTAATGACAAAAACTTTGCCATGTGAATAGTAGTTTTATATTCACTACTTAGAAGTACATACATGACAAAATTATAGTAGAATGCAAGACATAATTTTCACTTTTCCTTTTGAAGTCCTTCTTGTAAAAAGTGAGATCAAATTAGAAAATTAAAAGTTTTACAAATTATATCCCAAATGTTTCATATACTACTAAGAATTTCCAATCCCAGGTAAACTGAGATCCTACTGGACACAGACACAAAAGCATAGAAACAATTTATAAACAAAGAAACATATAAGTCCTAACAAAAAATCCACCCTGAATCCTACATAATTTATTTTTACTTAATTTAATCAAATCTGTACTTAAAATCCTCTCATTTATTCCAAACTATGTCACTTCTCCTTCACTAAAAATTGCTTTATAACCAATTTTGTGGCAAAACAAAATGTATTGGAAGTGTATCAGCAGAATATTAAATTTTTATTACTGGCAAAATGAACTTTTAAATGATGCCAACTCCGTATTTCCATATTTCATATTATTATACTTAGAAAGTATATTATTTTATACTTATGACACATGAAAATCAGTATTACAATACAAAATCCTATGCCACTACATCTTAAAAAACTTTAAAAATTATTTCAGAGGTTTAAGGATATTCATTTTGTCTTTCAGTATTTTTCATGTCTCAGATTTGGTTTACTTCACAAGAGATCCAACTTCTAAAAGCATCTTACACATAGAGACAAAATCTCAAGTAACATACCCAGGACTTCCAACCATATTTTCTTTCTGGTTTTTTTTTTTTTTTTTCCTGTGTGCAGTTGTTTTTTTTTTGTCTGTGTTTTGGTTTGATTTTGCTTTTTAATGATACTACATTGACCAATAGCAACAAGAATGACTGTTTGAGAATCTCCTTTTAGATTAAGCAACCATACTTATAACATGAACCAAAATAATTTCAAATTCATGAAAAAGTATCCTGCAACAAAACACTATAACAGCAGTTTGCTGTTACCTGATCTTCAGAGAACAGGATTCCTTTCTGGGCATTTATCTTTTTAAATAGATCTCCTCCTTCACAGTAATCCATCACTATGTACAGACAACCATTTTCTGTAAAGTAAAAGACAAAGTATTTCAAAAAGGCAAAAGCAAGACTCTTCTTTACATAACTTTCTAAATATCTTTACACAGTCACAGAAAAAGCAACAAAAAATTTACTTTTTCACATGCAGCTTTAGATATAATTTATTAGTCTATTTTTTTCAAACTTCAAGCAAAAATATGTTTATTATTTTGAGTTTCAAAACCTAATTTTTCCATTTTGGTAACATTGGACTATTTTGATAGGGAGGGAGAAGAATTACACGTATGAACCAATGTTCCAACATGGTCCTCAAAACCACTATGAAACTAAAGGTGTCATTTTATGAACACAATATAAAACCAATCTTTAAACTTTTTTCAAACATCCTATAGATCCCCCTACCCTAAAGGAATCTTAAGTTGCCTCTATTTGCCTTCTTCTTTCTTGGAGTTTTACCTGGACTTGCCAGAACATGACAGCCATCAGCTTTCATACTAGACATGCAGTTTATTTCAGTCTGAAGAACAATAAGAGAACCTCCAGCAAACAATGAGAGATGGAAACAATTATTTTCTCTTTTTTGAATGACATCTCAGGAGACTTCAAAAAAATCCCATGCAAGTTTCCAGTAGGAGGTATGAACAAACATAATACATTTCATTCAAAGTTATGGTTTTCTCAGTTACTGATGAAAAAACAGATTAGGAGAAGCAAATTGCAAGTTGCCAAAAGCATAAGAACTACACTACTCACATACTAGGCATGATTTTGAGAAGAGATGAATAACTGCAGAAAATCAGTCACATGCTGGTCAAAGGAAAAAGAACTCCTATTTTATGAAAAAGTTAGTCACAACACTTAAAAACCTTTGAATTAAAACAAATTGAATCATCTAAGTCACTTAAATTTCACTCCCATAAAATGCTTCTGAAATCTGCCTTTCAAAACATCAAATCCTTAAAGTTCTCTGTTTGGGTATTTTATTATCATCTTTAATTAGTGTCATTTTAAAACATGATTCTAAGAGTCTAGATTTCTTGCATATCTATTGCTGAAATAATTTTCTTCTGTGAACTTTATATTCAAGGTATTCAAAGTCAATGTGTTCTCCCAATAAAGATGCAACACAAATTCTTGTGTTTACAGGATCTACCTTGTAAGAAAAAAGCAGTCTTAAAGAACAGCCTCTACCACAAGGAAGAAAGCAGTGTGTATTTATAAACCAGAAGTGAGGCTGTGTAATATGATTATGTCACAAAAATCTAATTTAATGAAAAGACAAAGTGAAAGCCCCAGGCGAAAGACATAAGAAAGTCAGCAGAAAGGAAGGAAAGAAGAGACCAAAATCTCTAAACAGCAGTTCAAATAATATTTAGGGACTTTTAATAATATTTTAACTTTTATAATAGGCTTTTGGAATCTTTTTTCTGTTCTGCCCATTTCCCAAGACATTCACTGTGAAGACAATGTAGAATTATATTTCTCCTTCCTTCACTGCCTGATGAAGTAAACAGTCCCATTTATTTTCCCAGCTCTGAAAGCAATTATATGGTTGCAGTTACTGAAGACTGCACTCTAAGACAATAGACTTGGACATAAAACTTCTCTTGCTAGGTTATCAATATCCAAATTTAGACTGTAATTTAACCTACACAAATTTAACCTACACAAGCATTCCAGTTGCTAGGGTATATTCAAGGAGACTTATGCTCCAGAGAAACAAGAGAATATCTTTTATTTAAGTATCAACCAAAACAAATACTATATAAGGTATAGCCATGAATATTTGTTTATTTGTTCCCCTTTCTCCTGAATTACAAAATCAGGAAAATTATTTTTAAATGTGGATAGGAATTCTGAAAAAATATGGAAAATAACTGAAGTAAGTAACAAAGGTATGAAAAATACTGATTAAAGAGAGAAAACTCCCTGACTTTTAGACTATGTGCAGTAAGAAGTGCACAGAGTCACTCACGTTACTTCAGGTTTTACAGTATTAGTTCACCTTACCTTCAAATGACTCCCTATACAGGACAATATTTGGGTGTTTCATGTTAGCCAAAACAGCAACTTCTCTCCTTGATTCTTCTCTCTCCTTATTTGACATCTTCAGAAGGAAAATAATGATTTGTGAGAACAGAAGTACAAAACGAATGGCTCAGGAATTTATTAATAACAATCACTTACCTTAGAGATGTTTATTTCTTTGATGACATACTGTTGACCATTTTCTTTAGCTTTGACAAGTATTGCTTTCCCAAAGGATCCTTCTCCAATCTTCCGTACTTTGATATATTTATCCATAGTTCTCGTCTTAAGGCATCCTTACTTGAGTACTGGAAAAACAAACCAACAAACACAAAAAAACCATCAGCATGTTTAATTAGGTGTACTTAGTGATTTAACCTGATCATGGTATTTTTCTCTAACTCAAAATGTTGATCCATTTGTCTCTTCAGTTGATTTTCTGTAAATCATCTACTCTTAGTCTCAACTCTATTTTAGTACAGTTGGCTCATTTGGGCCAACAAGGGCTGCATAACTAAAACCTGTTTCATCCTTCATTTTGACTAAAAAGGATCTGTTTTGTCTTGAAATAAACCAGTGCAATCAGTGCCAAGGCTTCTGATTCAGCTGGCACACAAACATCATAGAGCTATAGCACTTGATTAAAAATGCTTAGTTCAACTTTACTTGGAAGAAACACAATGGATGCAAGGGGAATTCCTATGCATTGTTTCTTAAGAAGCACTAAATCCAGCTTTTTTATCACCATAATGAAGCCAAAAATGGCCTGAATTCAACAGATCCCCATCATGTTTCAAATCATTATTCAATACAGAGAGGTGTGGCCTTAAGCCTGACTGAAAGACTCTTTTCACATTGCATATAAAACATATAATCACAAAATGGCACACATCACTATTTTCCATGTACTATCTGACCATTCAGACTACCTTTTCAGATTAAAAGGAGTACTCAGTTGAATTTTTATGGTGTTTAAGGTTCTATATTAAAAAATACTTTGGTAAAAACAGGACAATAGGGAGCTGCAGGCAGAAGCTATGGCAATATACAGATGTGTCAGAACAGCACAGTGAAACGGCAAAACAAAGACCAAAGTGACAAATATCCTAACAAATTCACAGTAGACTAAAAGATTATATTTTTTAAAGCAAAAAGAGCTTCCATACCCTGAGAAAGTTTCTATAAGATGAAAAAGACAAAAGTGTCCTAGGATTTTCTTCACTTAAGCCTCACCTGCAAGAACTAATAGCATTTCTGCTTTGCTGTATCCAGCTTCCTTCCAACAGGAGGTCCTAGTAGCTTAGAGCCAAACTTCACACACATCACACGTCTCACAATCAGGGTCTCTCCTCAATTTGAGATTTTTTTTTTTACACAGAATTACCATGTACTAGACACAGATGCTGCTTAACAGGACCTATACCATGAAAGGAGACCAAAATGAATAAGCCTGATAAGCATAGCAAGACAAAACAAGAGAGATCTAAAGTAATCTGTTCTGCAAAAGAGGAGATGCAAAGCTTACTAAGACTAAGCATAACTACCAGGAAAGTAAAAAGTTAAAATTACAGGCCTGCAGTGTTTTAGTAAGGTTGGTTTTTTATTTTCTTACAGTACATAAAGATAGTTTAATATAAAGTTGCACTTCTAAACATAAGAAGGTCTTGGTACTAACTTCAATATTCTCTTTCAGGCAACAGTAACAACACAGCAGGTGGGATACAATTTGAACTCTGCATGACTCTACTGAAGTTCTCTTCCTACTCTACTTTATGAAATAACCAGAGTTGCTCTACAGTTCAAACAGCTGCATTAGGCGTAGCTTAGGGCTGCCTCTGCATGCTGCTCCGTGCAAATATAAATGGGCAGTACCCAGCCTTTGGGCGAGAAGTCACAGTTCAGTCAAAGCGGGTATATCGTCTTCCATTTGTTAGATCGCTTATTTTCCCATGTGGAGGGGAAAAACAGGCGTCCAGAAGAAGGACATCAGCGCTGACAGGGCGTTGTCTTTTCAAGCCCAGGGGAGCAAGTCAGTTCATCGGACACGCAGGAGAGCGGCGCAAGTCACATCCCGAGGCAGCCCGCCCGACCGGAGCGCACGGCCAGGCCCGGGCCGCGCGTACCGGGAGAGGCAGGGCAGGGGCCGGGCTGGGCCGCGCTCCGCAGCGGGCCCCGCCAGGCCGCCGGCCCCGCACAGCCAGAGCAAGCCCAGCACCGGGGCGAGAGGCGCAGCCAGAACAGCCAGCCCCAGGGTGGCTGGAAGAGGTCACCCGCTACCTGCCCGGCTCCCGGCAGGGCGGCCCGGCCCAGCCCGTCGCCGCCCCGCCTCTGCTTTCCCCGCGCCCGCCGGCCCCACCCCGCCATACCTGCCCGCCGCGGCCACGACTGCCCAACCTGGCCTCGCGCCGGGCAAGGCCCCGCCCCCATCCGCCCCTATTGGCGGCCCCGCCCCGCAGTTCGGCTCCCATTGGGCGAGCCCGCACCGGGGCGGGGCCGCGGCCCTGCCCGCCTTAGCGGCACTTCACCCTGGTAACGCGCGGTCACGGTCACGTGACGGGCGGGGCGCGCGCGGGTGTCAGCGTTTTTGGGGGAAACCCCCCAAAACAGCTACGGGTGTTTCACCAAGGAGCCGCGACCCACAGCGCCGTACAGCCCGGCTCCGGCGGTACGTGTCTGCCCCAGGACAGCCCCGGGGCGGGGCTCCGTGGGGAAGCGTGCCGCGGCGGGGCTGAGCGCAGCGCTTACCGGGGAGGGTCGGGCTGCACCTGTGGCTCCTCCGTTCTCGACTCCAAAGCGCGCCTTAGTAGCACCTATGGGCAAAGAGCCTCGCGATTCACAACGTGCCTCCTCAGTCCGAGTGCCACAGGGCACGGCGCCCTGCGGGCTTGTTAGCCTTGCACATAAGCGGACCAGCGGGCGTTTTCCTTAGGGGAAAAAAAAAAAAATCCACTGCTTGACTTGACACGTTTTGGTGGAACTTGCATTCTCTGTGTGTTAAGTGGACCCCAGACCGGCCTCAGCACCTCGGCTGGCAGTACCCAGGAGCTCCGTGCTCAGCCCGACACCTGCATTTTCTCCGCAGGTAAAACCCTCAGGTTCTCGGGCCTTCGCAGCGCCTGGAATTTAGAGGCGGCGCGGTTTAGCCCGAAGCCGAAGGATGTACCCGGCTTCTCTCTGCCTCCTTTACCTGGGAAACAGCCTCCACCCCGTTCTGAAGCGCGGGACTGTCCTGCCTCCCCCTGGGCCCTCAACCCGCCCTCGCAGCGAGGGTGCCCGGCAGAGGCCCCTCCCGGGCCTCGGGGAAGCCGCGCCCCTCCGCGGCAGGGCGGGAGCGGGGGACGGACCCGCGCCGGGCGGACCGCGGGAAGCAGAATCAGCAGTGACGGCGATGCTGACCCCGGGGGCCCGACGGGCGCCGATTCTGCGCGCTGGCAATCCCCGCCCTCCCCGGGCCGAGGGGCGGTGCCGGGCGGCGGAGCGGCCGCGGGTCCGGGGGCTGCGCCCGTGTCCTGCTGGCGCTCGCAGGGAGGATGAGCCAGCGCCTCCCCGGGGATCAGCGGGCGGCGCCGCCCGCGCAGGTACGGGCAGCGGCGGGGCGGGGCAGGCTCGGGCTCCCCCGCGGCCCGGGGACACGGCAGGGGAGCGAGCGGGGCCGAGGCGGCGGGAGGAGGGCGGCGGGCACCCCCCGCCCGCCCAGCGGCTGCTGCGCCCCCGCCAGCGGGGCGGCTCCGGCCGGCCGGGGCTGGGAAGGACGGACGTGGTGGCTCCTCGCGTATCCCTCACCTCGTCCGTGTGCCTCCCCCGAAAGGCCGGGATGAGGGGGGGAATGCCCCGTGTGTTTACACAGTGTAAACACAGCATGTTTACACCGTGTCACCCCATCCCGGTGTTCTTCCGGGCAGCATAGGGAAAGCGGGGGGCTCTGCGGCTGGCAGTGTCCAGGGTCTCCTCCCCAGGATTATTCTGCATGAGTTACTCGCTTTATGTTGGCTCACGGGTTTGGCTAGTAGGGCCGCTCTTAGACAAGGGAGAGAGGTCATAGGCTCTTGTTGGAGCCTCATAATTATATGGGCGTGCAGGTCACTGAGGTTAAAACTGAATATTGAGTGCATTCTTTCATATTATCTTCCCTACTTGACCAAAATTCTTCCATGACCTAGCCAGTACCGTGGAAACGGCTGTGAAACATGTGTGTATCAATTCTCACTTGAAATGAATGGCTATGAATATGACAGTGGAAAATCGTGTGCTGATAGTAAACTATGTTCTGTGTAGTGTAGTAAATTTGCTGTGTCACACTTTAAAGTACTAAACTAGGTAAAATAGGGCCTTACAACCAAATATAAAATGTTTCTGGGTCTAACCTATGTTAGAATAGATACTTAAATATTTTTGGCAACATACTGGTAAATGGTAGTCATTTGGGTGTGAAAATATGCACCTCATTTTTGAGGTTGTGGGACCTCTAAAGCTTCTGGTGCAGAGTTTGTGGAAGAAATTGTCAGATGAATGTGTGCTTTTTGCTTTTAGATGCTTTTCTTTTTGGTGGACCTGTGAAGGGTTTTATTTTCAGTATCCCTTAGCAACAGAGGTACTTCTTTGCAGATACAGCTATTTGAATGAAGGATGTGTTGGTATGACAGATTTGAAAGCAGATAGTCATCAAAACTGTTTCTCTATTTAAGGAAATGTCAATATGCTATAATGTAAAATTTAAAAAAATATTTGTGCATTATAGGAAATATACCTTTGTGAAGAATAATAAAAGAGAACCGCCAGCTGTCGCTATCACTTTTGCTAAAATAAGTCTTTCACTAACTACTGTAAAGTTGATGTCTTGTCTCTTTGGCTGGCAAGCAGATGTAAACTTGCTGCAAATTTGTCAGAGTGGGAAGGACTTCTGCTCTGGGAAAACTACAGGTAGCTTGAAACTTATAGCTTGAAACACAATGACTCTGCATCTCTCTGCAACACATGTGAAAACAGAATTTACATGGTGTTCAGAAAAATGGAGCGTGTTTCTCGTTTACTTCTGTTTAGTATTGGTATGTGGTATGTCAGTCCTAAAAATTCTTTGCCTGATAATGGTAGATGTTATACAGAATGTGTATTTGTAGTGTTTCTAGAAACACATTTTACTTGTTGTATTCCAAGGTTTTCTTTGCCCAAATTTTTAAAGTGTGCTCTTTGAGTCATTTACTATTCCACTGTTCTCTCTGTGTGCAGACTTTCAAGTTATCCTGGGTAAAATTCCCCCCCTTCCTCTCTCTTCTCCCCTTGTAGTAAGAGCAAGCTTATCCAAATTCTTGACCAGGAAAGACACTTGAAGCTGTTGGCCTTTGCTCTTTGTGACTGCATTGCCCTGAACCACTTTATTTTATGAATTTGTCATCGTTTTGCTCATGACCATGTTTATATTTCCTGTTGTGGTCTCTTGCACACAAACATTTGTAGCAAATTGATGTTTGAGTAACTTGCGAGTGAAAACCCACTGTGCTGGTTATTCTATGAACAAGTGGGTCTGGCTGTGTAATAGATCTTCTCCTGTTCACTGAATATACAGTTTGGCTTTCCCCCTCACACACACTTTGCTTTGGGATCTGTGTGTGTGTGTGTCTTACCTTGAACAGCAGAGTTGCATTCCTTGAGTGTGAGCACTAAAGCTGGCACAACTGTTCCATGTTCACAATCATTGCCAAAAGGCATTCTAGGAACATTGAGATAGTTTTTTCCTGCTCTTATTTAGCTGACTTCATATGCATGTGAATAGGTGTAACTGTACAAATCAAGATTTCAGGGTAAAGTCTTATAATAATTTGGCAGTAGGGGTATTTTTAACTTGGTCATAAATTAAAAAAGTAGAGTGGAAGCTTGACTGCTGAAGAGATTTGTGCCAGAAGTGATTGTGCCAATTTGAGTTAATTTCCTAATTCTCAGACTATTTTGCACGTTCCTAAATTTCATGCTTTGGCACCTTGAGAGCAGCAGTAACCCAATAAACTCCAAAAGTTGTCAGCAGTGGCAGTGATCATGTGCATGGAACTGTTTTTGTACTCTCCCTGCTTATTTTCCCAAAACTAAGATTTCAGCTTAATGCCTGTGAGCAAGTTCCCAGTTCTGCCCTCCTCGTTGCAGTTGTTCCCTTATGTCATAACTTTAAAGTGCAGGTTCTGTGTTGTCTGACTTGCCAAAGATGTTCAGGTGTCAGCTCAGCTTTTTACTGTGCTTGTGGACGAGGAGGCTCTGCAGTACACTACTTTGTGCTTGTGTATATTCCAAGCTTTGCAAACTGAAGATGCTCAGAATAGTAGAAAGTTGACAATTACAAATTTTTAGAGTTAACTTGAAGCTTGTTTTTGATTTTTGGAAGCGTTTATGAAAAGTCAGCTGAGAGAATAAAGTCTAGACAGAACAATACTCATTTAAATTGACTGTGATAAGAGGGCTGTAAACAGATTTTTTTTTTTTCTGCTGGAAAATGTGCTCTGCTTTAGAAACATAGAAACTGAAAAATGTAAATTGTTGATATAGTAATTATTATTAGTATTATTAATACTATTATAATTATTAATAGTAATTATTAATATTATTATTAATAGTAATTAATAAATACTAATGAAATAAATACATACTTAATGAACTGATATTTTTTATTATTGGAGAAGGAAGTTGATTAAGTAATTCATAGGCTTCATGCATAATAGAAAGAATTCTAGGCAAAACTGTTAAAGTGGTTATGAATCTGTTTACATCTGGAGTGCCCTTATTAGTTTGTATTATGTAGTAGGTAGTCTTGAGTGTATATTCCTGGAAATGTAAAGAAAAGAGTTTATAACTTCATACTGGGTACCAGCAGTTACTTTTAATAACTTGCGAAGAGTGTAGTCTATAGTCAGGTATTTTCCCCTTGAACTTTCTAGGCATTCAGCTGTTTTGTTTGTTAAGCATTTTCCTTAGGCTTTCTAGTTACAGGATTAGATTGTGCTTACTTTGTGGGGCTAAGGAGGACTAGTAAATGAAAAAGTGAATAAACTTCAGTCTTGAAGCACAGACCCTTTGATAAAAATAATGTTTGCTTAAGGTTAAATAACCTTTGTTATTTTTTCTCCTTATTTTTGATATATTTTGGTAAATTTCTCTAAAAATTTCAGAGGAGATGAAGTACTCAAATGTGTATTTAGCATGTTCATACTGCAATAAGTACAACGAAGAAATGTTTCCTAATTGAAATAGTAAAAATGGCATTTCACTTCAGTACTTTGTTTAAATTCCAGATAGAGCTACTGGGGTGATTTAATATTTTGACATGCTGCCAGTTTAAATTCAAGTACTTGTTTTCCTGAAAGATAAGTTTGTGTTTGAGTTCCTTCCACTTTTATCTCCAAATTAGTGTTCTCTGCCAGATTTCTTGGATTTTGATGTGTTATCTGCAGTTTTTGATCTACTGCAGCTTTTTCCCCTGAGTTTTCCGCTTTTAATTTGTCTCATGTATATGATGGGAAAAAAATCTGTTCTCCATATGCTTCCAAACACATTCATTTATTGATTTTGAAAACTGAATCTACAGATTTCCAGAGTATATCTAGGAAAGAAAATTGAAGATTTCTTTAACTGTTATTTGACTTTTTTTGCTTCTAGTCTTACAGACAATTTTGTGTTACTGTCACTTTTACAGACTTAGCAGTTTTCATTTGTTTTGTGCTGAGACACGAATATTCTTTTAACTTAGGCAGTAAAGCTTCTAAGACATCTGAGAAGACCTAACAATCTGTGCACTAAGTGCTTATGTCATTACCACAGTTAGAAAAATCTCAGTTTTTATTCCTAAGAAATTTTAAAGAATGTTTATCTTTGGATAGGTGGAGGATGGACTATTTTTAATAAATTTGATCTATGAACTCAGTGAACTGACCTCATCTCTGTGGTTATATAACAACACATTTAGGATAACTCACCTTCTTTGCAGTCTGTTAGCTGAAAGCCTTTTAGTAAACTATAGGTGATTTTTTTTTGTTGGTAATATTAAAAATCTCACATGAAACCAATTTCTTTTTTTCCTCATAAAATACCCACCATGAGTCTTGTTTTTAACTTGATAGCACTATTGAGCAGTAATTTTCTCTCCAGACACTCCTGCCAGAAACTTGTCTACCATTTGTAGACCCTGATGAAATACAGATAATTTTGGCAATGCCCTTGCCAACGTCTCAACTAGGTTTTACAGCTGGAGAGAAGAATATTCAAGTAAGGGCAACTTACTGTGCATTCTGAACTGCTAACACACTTGATTTAGGAAATCCTTTGCTTTGGTGCCATTTGTTAATCTTAACTACCTTTTGATTTTTTTCCCGTCTCCTTTAGTTAGAATATCTGTTTTTATTAAAAAGCTGGAACAGGCTATTAACAATCTTGTTTATTAACATCAGACGTTCACAGGTCTCTCTGAAAATATTTATATATTTATTTCATCCTTTGAAAATTACCACAATGGCCACCAGTAATGGCTGGGAGAGCTGTTTTTAAAAAAATGAGGTGGCTTCTGTGTAGTCAAGCAAAGGATGTCATCCGTGAGCAGAGCCAGGTGTTGATCACAAATCAGTCCCTCCTCACCTCTTAATACTGCTGCTTGAGAGGATCCAGAGCAAGAAGCCAAGTAAGTCTGTTGTCAGCACTCCTGGCCTTGAAGTTTAAATAGCTGTACTTACTGCATCTGTCACTTTATCACTCTGCTATTGTGATGTGCCTCCCTTAATGGGAAGGAAGCAGTCAAGATTCATAAATGCTCATAGTCAAAAGGAACAACAAAAGTCAGAGAGTCTGCAAACAATCAGTAAGTTTTGTTAGTGCATTACACACTCGGCATGAAAGTTGCAATGTTAGTCTGTATAAGTGCATGGCACTGGGTTTTGGATAAAGGGATAGGGTGAAAGGGAAGAGAGAAAAAGAGATCACTAGTCCAGCATCATTTCAGCTGATGAGATGTCCAAGGTCCTGGGGGCACTCCTGGGCTTGCTGGGGGTACTTTTGAATAGATAGGTTTCCTCACCAGGAAGGCAGGTTTCTTGTTTTCTGTGCAAATTACCCATTGTGTGCAGTCCATTTTTTCAGACCTTTCTGGAAATGGGCTGGAGAGCTTTAGGGGTCTGGGATAGGCTTGATCCCTCTCTACAGTCTGTGCCCACACCTTGGCCTCATTCCTGTGCTTGCACTGTACTGTGTTGTGCGTCTCTCTCGGAACTAGACTGAGGATGTTTGTCCCGGGAAGTGCTGCCCTACCTCTGCATGGCCTCTTCTCCAGCCAAGCTTGTTATTTCTCATGTCAGTACCAACAGTTGTCTGTTATTACCAACGATCCCTGGCTGGCTCCACAGCCATCCAGTTATCACTGTTTGAGACATAACACATTAGCCCCTTATCTTCTGGGATTCAACAGTTGCACAAACCAAGAGGAGTGCCCAGCCTTTTTTGTTTCTGGTGACCAAAGGGTTGTCACTTCTGACAGAGTACAAGGGATATGTTCCTGTTTACCTGGTGTCTTTCTCACTCCTTTGAAGCTGGAAATGTGTTAGTAGGGAGAGTAAAGACCAAGAACCACCAGGGGTCCCCACAAGATTTCACAAGTAGTGGTCCTGTGCCTGTGCTGTGTTTTAGAGAGCTCTATAGGATTTTTTCCTTGATCTCAAAGGCTTTATTGTGTCTCTAAAGAAATTTTAATACAGACCTTAAAAATCGGTGGTTGCTGCTGTTATTGAGAAGATGTTTGGAGTAAAGCTGAGGATAGTGGTGCTTTTTCACATTCCAATTTGACAATCCTGAACTATATTGAACTTGAACGAAATTGTCTGAAAGATTCTCAACTCAGGTGTAACCCTGAGTTTAGGAATCTGTGCACATAGTTAGGGACTGCTCAGTACATTTTTCTGGTAAGTTGAAGAAAAGTAGTATGATTAATGAGATTTCTGGTGATGTGTAAAAGCTCTGCTCCATTGTATAACCCTCAGATGACTTCAACACAAGTCCACATTAAAAAGGAGCAAAAGCCTTTAAAAACTGTAAAGAGACACTGCTGTAGTGTCTTTTCATCAAACAGAAAATTACCTAAGATTCAACAAACACATGTTACATTGTCTACAATGGAAACTGCAGTCATAGTTCCTGCCCTTCAAAAGAGAAGGATGCGTTTTACCTTTCATTTGTCTTAACGAGTTGCAATGTTATTTCTCATCTGAATACGATCACAGAAGGGACACCAGAGATTTTTATTTTTTTTGTCGAGGGAACTCTCTATCTTTTCTTTCTTGGACTGAATATTTACACCTGTAGGTACTGACCCATTGGTTTAGAAATTAGTACTGTATCTTTCATATATTTTAGCAGCCATGGACACAGTTGTTTACTGTGATTTGACTAAGGACCAGTACCTACCTGCCTGTGAAGCTGAAGCTTTTGAGTCATACTTGCTTTCATACTTAGTTCAGGTTCGTGCTAAGGGTTATGTGGTTAGCTTTTCTTTTCTCTCCTTCTTTTTAAACTGTTGGCTGAAAACCCCTCCAAGACTTTACCACTCATGGAGCTGCTTGTTACTTACTAGACCTGTGCGGGAGACTACTCTTCAACTCTGATAGCAGTTTTTTTCTTATGTATCCATAAATGGGGTTAGTTTAGTGAGCTTAAGTTGGAGTTTTCAGCTAATCCAGCCAGTTTGGTTGAATGCTATTAAAGTATTCACATTAGTAACTTGGTAAATGTGAAATGCCATTAAAAAGTACTCCCATTAGTGACTGGGTGTGAAAGAAGCAATGCCTTCCATCAGGTAGGCTGATATCTTTGTGCCAGTGGGTGCAATTCTTCAGCTGTCACAATATGGGTAGCCATAATCTTTCTGGTTATGACATTTTAGGGAGTGTAGATGCAGTGGTTTTGAATAATTTATACCAACTAAAGTCAATGCCCTTAATGTTTGTCATCATATGACCAGGAGCACGAGTTCGGTATTCATCTGGTAATTTGACTCTCAGGTTTTAGTTGGTGTTTTGTTGGCTTCTTTTTTTTTTTTTTTTTTAAAGCTAAGGAGATAAAAAGAAGTATCAAAATGAGTATTTATTATAGGTTCTGCTTTTGTGAAGATCAGGTCTATAGTGATGATATTCTCTCCTGGTATTTGTCATTAAACTGAAGAAACTTTTCAGGCTGTTGTTATATTGTTTTTAACTAAGATTATTAAGATTCAGTAGAACATAAATATGAATACTGAGAGGTTTTGTTGCAGTTTTAAAGCTAAGACTGTGCTTTACAAGTATTATCTTTTCCTGTGGTTATCTGTGTTCTGTTCATATTTGAGTAGGTCTCTTTCCTCCATGCATGTTGGTTTTATTTTGGAAGCAGCTGTGAGTGAAACTAATCTAAGCTTTACCTATGGATATTTGTCTTCTATTTCAAGGCACTGGGAATCTACTACATAAACTCAATTTTTTTTTTTGTTGTTATTAAAACTCAAATAGCTTCAGTTAACTGGCAGTGTTTCTTCCTAACTTTGTTTTTCCAAAGATGACCTAAAAATTAACCAAGATCCTTTCCTAAGGATCAAATAAAGGTTTGGGTTGAAATGGACCTTAAAGATTATCCAGTTGGAGCCCTCCTGCCATGGGCAGGGACACCTTCTACTAGACAGGCTGCTCAAAGCCCATCCAACCTGGTCTTATACACTTCCTGGAAAGGGGCATCTACAGTTTCTCTGGGCAAGCTGTCTCAGTGCATCACAGTAAAGAAAAAAAGGTTTTGATGGGGTTTTTTGAGTGCTACAAAGAATGATCTGCCTGTGTATTTCTGTAAAGGTTAGCATAACCATTCCCTAAATTTCAAGTGAATAACTGAGTATTCTTAAGAATTTTTGTGGTTGGAGCTTAACTTGAAGTGTTAAGATTTTTTGGTGCCTTTTTGCTAAGAAATAATCTGCTAGTGGTCTAAAAAATACAGTGAGAAATTCCTCACAACTCATTCACCCATTTTCCAAACCCAGAGTTTGGAAGATGAGTGATGGTCTCATCCTGCTTAAATATTTTCATGTTGCAGACAGAATAAATAAATGAAAGCTAGATATGATGAGTCTGTGGTAAAAATGGAAATGTAATTTTCACGCTGGTGAGACTAAGAGAAAGAGTTGCCGAAACATGGCCTTTGTTTTAGAACTATTGTAAAATTCTTGTAATTTCTAAGGTTAAAATTTCTTTCTGAATGGCAGGTTTATTTAATAACTAAAACATATGCAGGATTTTAAAATAATTTAATATGGGAGGTTTAGAATTTAGTGATGAAAGCTTAATTCTGCTTTCATCTTTTGGGCAGGTGTTCTGGCATAGACTCCCATACATATATGGATACAAGTTAAAATTTTAATTTAAGAATGGGTGTGGGAAGTATCCCTGTCATTTTATTTTTCTGTTCTTGAAATATGGATAAAATACTTAAATAAGTATACTTAAATATACTATAAGGATACTTAAAAATAAGATTATATGTATATAGTCTGACTATTTTATAACAAATAGGTACTTTTGAAAGTTCTCAACAGTTAAACCATTTAAAATTCTGTATTATTTTCAGTATTTTTCAGCAAATTACTCTTTTGTTCCTGTCACCACTTTTCCCTCCTGTATTCTTATGTGTAAAGCTTGTGTTGATAATTTTCCTTACATCTCTTTTTGCTTCATGGGTGCATAGTGTTCTCACTAAGTGCTGTACTCTAGTAGGCTTTGTTGGAAAATGTATGAGAGTTAGTGGACAGATCACTGCCTTTTAGCTTAGTAGTTAGTACTGAACAGAAAAATTGAATTTTACACTGATTTTTTTAAGTAATCAGGATTCTTAGTTTGAAAAAGAGCTCTTTTGTTAAGATCAATCATTCTGGTTTTTTATTGGTTTGTGGTTTTTTTGTGTTGATTGTATTTGTGGGGTTCTTTGTTGTTGGGGTTTTTTAGTTGTTTTTGATTTTGAACTATTTAAAGCGAATTTGTAATCTGGAAGAGTACTTTAAAGTTTTCACTCTACCACCCTTCTGGGAAAATAACAAGCCTTAGCTGCCTTTTTTGTTTTTCCTTTGAGATACAGAAAAGTGTTTTTGTGGGATAACAGAGCACATCCTGGAGATTTACTGATTACTTGGATCAGCTGTCAGCAAATGTCTTGTAAATCTGGGTTTTTACTGGCCTATTTTGTCTTTTCCATAGACATGTCTCTGCACTGGAAGTGGTTCCCTCAGCTGACTCGCTTCTGTGCTTGACCTTTTAATTGTAGAGCTTGAAAGAGAAGCAGGATGTCTGAGGTTGGAGAGCAGAAAAGTGCCTGTGGTACTAGACTGCAGAAAACTGCACAGCCTTACATGCTTTTTCTGCTGTTAATGTAGCTGTTTGTTCACTGTTCTCCTTTACCAATGTACGTCCTGCCTGCACTCTATTTAATTAGATTTTCCACTATATGCTATGCCCAAGTGCTCATTGCTTTCTTTGCTCTCTCTAGTCATAACAGGTAAGATATCCTGCTTTACTCTCTGTTCTTCTGTTTGGTTATATTTGTTCTGTATTGCTGCTACCTTTTTGTAACTTGTAGTAGTACTGTCACCATAAAAAGTTTTCCCCAAAACATGAAATACTCTTGTTTTATTTTGATATAAATTTCTTAGTGTTTTTTGACTATTCAAATAGGAAATAACTTTTTTTTTGTGTATATATACAGGTTCTAAAGCAGCTAAATGGAGTCTGAGCAGCTGTTTCATAGAGGCTACTATCGAAACAGTTACAACAGTATAACTAGTGCAAGCAGCGATGAGGAGCTTTTAGATGGAGCAGGTGTAATTATGGATTTTCAGACCTCTGAAGATGACAATCTCTTGGATGGTGATGCATCCATTGGTAAGTTAATCTCAGCTTAAAAGTTTCTCTGGGTTGTGTTTTTATGTGTCGTGGTGGGGTTTTTTTTGTTGGTTTTATTTTGTTTTGCTCTTATATGAGCAAATCTGACCCTTTTCTGTTAAGCTAATCTGTCCTTCAGAGAGAGTCTTTCAACCTGAAAGGGGTTGAACATTCTTCTGTCTGCTTGCCTAACAATTACATTGTGTGGGATGACTTCTCATAAAGGGCAGATATTAACATGCTGTGACAAATGAAAACTTGCTCTCAGGTAAAAGAATGGCTATTCTGCAGGTATCTGGTCTTTCTTCTCTGCAGTGGGATTTTGGAAGTCTCCATGTCTCCAATGTTTCTTTGATGCAAAAATTAACAGGCTGTTTTAATCATTACTTCTAGAGATAAATCTCTTCTGATTCATTCAGCTTCACCTCTGTAAAGCATAGGCAAAAGCCAAAAGTAGGAGTGTTGTTAGAAGCAACAGAAAGCACAATGTGAGCTGAGTTTTTGACTAGATAAAAAGTTGTAAAAAAACTTTCAACAGTGAACACTATAAAAGCACCAAAGTAATACAAAGAAGAAAGAACTGGGGAGCTCTTGTTTTTTAGTTTAAGAAAACAGTTCAGGCAGTGAAAGTATTAACATTCATTTAGCAATAGTCAAAGAGGTGAACTGAAGGAGGGAAAGAAAGTAATTCCTGTTAAAGATACTAAACTTGGTAAAATATAGACTCCGGTCACTTCCTCTCACTTTGTTTAAAATCAACCTCTGCTTCCTGTATTTTTTACTTTTTTACTGCCTTTTCCTTTTTTCCCATTAGCATTTAGTTGTTTTCCTTCCCTGCACTGTCTTTTCCATATGTTTTGCCTTTGCTGCACTTAGCAGTTGGATATTGGCACTGTACTAGATGGTTGTGCCATATCATTATAAGCATCCTTCTCACTTGTATTCCTTCTTTCTAATTAGATATCTTGAATGTGCAGTGGTTTAACTTCTATACCAATACAGTTATCACAAGCCAGCACACCTTCAATCTACATATTCCTTCTGGCACATTACTTGGAGAACACCAGCATGCTAAAGTCCAGTGCTTAAGAGCTGGGAAATTATTAGGTGAACAGCTAGCTTCTGTATATAATTCTTTATTCTAAGTATCTGGCACTTCTAATAAAGTGAGTGCCTTGCTTGTCTATCATAATATTTACAACCTATACTGAAAACTATTCTGAAGCTATTCCAGTTATTGCTCATAAAAATAATTTCCATCACTTCAAGCATGAAGGAGAAATGAGTTTACAGTAAAATAAATAGTTTCAGAGCCACTGTTCTGCCCATTACTTGTTGTGAAATCAGATCCATAAATTGAGTCCAAACAGATGAGGTGGTTGTTTTGTTTGCATTGTCAAAATCAGTGCTAATTGCTGCACGTGCCAGCAGCTCCCATCTTGTTCTAACCCTGAAGTAACAGAATGTGGGTTGGTACATAAATATGAATGTATTTTCTTTCCTGGAACTTGAATTTTTTGCTAATGACTTCCCTGCTTGCCCCAGTTCTGGACTCCTTGGAAGAGGCAGCAATAAGCCCTATTATTTTCTTTAAGTGAATGGTGATTTATGTGTCTCCATACAAGGAAAATGTTTTATTGTACAGCAAATCATAATAAATATCTTACTGGTAGATCAGAATCTGATATTAGTTTACTTTTTTGGGTGGTAAGAACATACTTAGAAAAATGTTACACATAAACTTCCATTCAGGAGGTGAACATCTGTGTTTCTCATTCCTTAGGTGTCCAAATGAGATAGGGGTTTTTTCTTCTGTGTTTTTTAATACAGCAAATCTCATTGACAAGACAAAGCAAGGGCTTTCTTGCATGTAATTCTTGCATTTTGTAATTCTTGCTTAGCATTATTATTACTATTATTTAAATACTCTTATTCTTTAGCCGTATTTTTGTTCCATTAAGTCCAAGTACAGATGGATTCAACATGGACAGCATGGAACATTTCTCACCTCCTGAGGAAGGGCAGGACCCCCCCAGTAACTGGAAGATTACATGCTTCTCAGCCCTGCAGCTCTCTAGAGCATGATGTGAATGCAGAGGCCTCAGGTCTAGCTCTGTGCTTTAGCAGGTGAACCCTGCCAAAATCAGGATCACCTATTTAAAAAATACAGTGTGGTTTAAGTTTGTGGGACTGGAAGAATTTATAAGCCTGGTATCTTAGCAACATTAGCAAAATGACAACAGTGTATCTCTAGTTCAAATGAATTGGGGAAATAATGTGGATAAATTAAAAGCTGCATAGCTGCAGAATGTAAGCTTGTAGTACAAATGAGCACAGACGTGAATTTATGCAATCTGCAAAAGTTGCCATGTACATCAACATTTTACAGTTTATGTAATAAAATATAGAATTGCAGATTTTTTTAAAAGTCAAGACTATGCATTGAGGAAAAAACAAAGGATTAAGAAATAGTCTTTATCTTCTTTTTTTCAACTAATGAAAATGGAAACATAAGTTGCACATATATGATGTAGAGAAATGTCTAACTATGTGGAATTTCTAAAGTAATTGTAGTCTTTCCCCCTCATTCAGAGGCTAGTAAGTTAACAGAAAAAGTCTGCTTATTTCACTAGGCTTGCTCAGTCCCTTGGCTCTCAGGACAGCAATGCTATAAAGCTGCACTGTACTGCTATTCACATTACCACTCACATTAAGTACTTAACTGAGGTTTAGAAAGCCATTGAAGCTCTTACACAGTGGTGAATATGCCTTCTGTTGAAAGCATATGGAAATTGGATGATGTTGGGAAAGAAAGCTAGCCTCATATACTTCTTATGTGGGAAATTCCTTGATACTATAATGGACTAAGCAAATGAACATTAACTGAAATGAGTAATCAGAAACTCCTGTCACCTGGACTCTTAGGTTTCTTTAATATTTAGTTGATAGCAATTTGTCTTTTTAGAATCATCTTATTTGGAAGGTTGTGGATAGTTCTCTGTTGGGTAATCACCATGATCTTAAAACTGATGCTGTGCAGCAATCTTGCTTTTCTTAACATGATCTGAAAGCATGTATGTGACCTGTCTCTCAGTGTCTCATATGAGGAAAATACAGAAATTGTGATGATGTAGCATTGTAAACCAAATACATATATATATATATATATATATAGTAATTATATATGTACTATGCCTGTTATGCTTCCTGGTAGCTGTTTTCTTTGCAATCCTACAGATTTTCAGTGGCAGTGTTATGGAGAACAAATGGGTATTATGAAATTGTGAATTCTTTGAGGGTAGTGTAGTTTAACATGCTAAATAATTAGATGGCCATGCATGGGGAGGCTTGGATGGCCTGTACCAAAGCCCTGCCTTGAAGGGATGCTGCCTGTCATCCTGTCATCCCAGAGGTCTCCATAATTTTTTTCAGAATTGGGGGCTGTTTATGTGATAAGAGAGGACTGCATCAGTTTTGACTGTTTTTTATTTAAGTGAAGGGCGAGCTCAGTAGGAGGTGGGGTTTTGTACTGTTGTCAGGCTGCAGTTTTTTCAAGGCACTTCCTGAAATTAGATGATTAAACCTTATTTGCAGTAAAAATGGTTTGCAAACAAATGACCTCATTGGTGTTTACATCTCGATGTACTTTGATCTGTCTATGGGAATCTGAGTCCTGAATGAGCTTGCATTCTTCTTGGTAGCTATAGAGATTCCTGTTTCAGCTGAAGGAGCTTAGTTGCTTATATTGTGAGTTCAGTGTAGAGACAGTTTACAATTTGACATATGGTGTTAGCATAAAATTGGCAATACTTAACCTTAGTATGACAACCTGTAAACTGGCAATTCAAAAGCTGCTGCTACAGCCGCTACTCTGCTCCTTGCTACTATCTCATTGCCACTGAAAAAGAAAAGAATATGCCAGCAGGTCATAGTGTAAAACTCTCTATCTCCGCTAAAACCTCCTTAACCATGATTTGGAGTCCCTTGCCTAAAGAGAGAGACCTAAACAATCCATTTTTGGTGCCTTAAATACCAACACAAAAAATCTTATAGTAGTTATAGAACTAGTATTATGGCATTATTTGAGGAATGCAACTTTCAGCAAGAGCAGGCAGTTGAGTGTAATCAAGACATTTGTACCACAGCGGGGGATAATTTTTTGAGCAAGAGCTAGTTATCTTTTCCAGCAACATGTGAATGTTGTTTCACATGTATACTTGTTTCTATTTTAGCTGTTGCTCTTTATAAATAGAAGGAAGAATACAAAGAGAGGAATAAAATAGCTTACTGTTCCTATTGTATTCTTTATATGTGGAAATTGACTTAATGGATTCTTCCTGTCGTTCACAGCTGATATGAAGAAGAGCCTTTGAAGTAATTTTGCACCTTTGGCATTGTTTTTATTATCTATTCGTTCCATCCGTGTGTTATAAAACTGACTTGACTGAACAGTCATTATGACAGTTTGACATATCACTTTCCTAAGTTACATACAGCATATTTTCCAAGTTAGCAATATGTGCATTAAAGAGCTCATTGCCATTGAGCTGTAAGAAGTATTTTCACCCCCAAATGATGCCATACAGATCAAAGCATGAGGTAGCATGACTTGCTGTGATCACAAGGACAAGCATGAGGCTCAGCTAATTGATAGAATGCAAGGAAATGAAATAAAATTGTCAGTAACTAGTTATAATTTACTTTTTTTCTCTTGGATTGTAGTTAGGCTACAGACATTTTGCCCGTGTTTCATAGTACTAATGCAGCTAAACACAGCATATCTGATAGTATGAAACCATGATTTCTTCTACTTTTTTTAATGGTAATGCATGAAGTTGATTTTGCCCACCTCTCTGGAACAGAAATTGTTATACATTATGTTTAAATGGGTAATTGTGCTAATTAACAAGATTCTTCTTCAAGGATTTAAAAATTATTGTCAACACCCCTTCTCTCCCCCCCAACTCCTTCCCTTCCCCAGCTGACTGGAAAATTCTTAGTTTAAGAAAAAAAATGTTTTATCTTAGTTAATGGGATGTCATTAGTCGAATGAGTGAATTTCAGTGAGTTTTTCAGTGAGTTTATTATGCTAGTGATTTCCTGAACTCTAATGTTTGTTCGGTTGGGTTTTTCTTTGTAGTTATTGTCCAAAATGTAAATTCATTTGATATTGTTGTAGTTGAACAGCCTGTAATGATGTTATAGCGTTAGTTCAGGCATTAGGCTTTCTGAGGGATGGAAATACACAGCAATGTGTATGTAGAGTTTTAGTAACCAAGTAGTTCTGTGTTCTCTTATATGTTTGAAAACAAATAATTATCATTTCAATATCTCAGAAATACCACGGTCAGCTCTTCAAGGACTTGTTTGTCAACCCTACTAACAGTCCTTGAGTGGGCTCACTGGTCCTTCCTGCCAAAGATTTATTTAGCACATGAGCCTGATGCTTTGGAAGAAGATGAATTATAGTACTAATAATCCATTCTTTCCTTCTTTCTGATATTATGTAATTTTGTTGGCTTCCTTCTGCAGCTCTCCTGAAGTGCTTAAAGCACATTGGCTTTGTCAGCAGATGCTGCTGAGGAAGTTGTTCCCAACTTGACAGCTTGGTGTAGTGTTAGTATGTGTATGTCCCTCTCCCAGACAAATGGTATGAATAGTGTCAAGTGGAGGAATGAAAACAGAGGAATTGTGATGGCATATAAGTGGAAAGATGAGTCTGAAATTTAAAATAAAATAATTCAGTATAATATGTCTATAAAATCTTTAGGAACTAAATAGACAATTTTTATACAGATTTAATAATATTTCATTTATTCATTTTAGTTTTGATTTGTTCTCTCAAGTCAGCCAAAGAAGGCAGATAGGATTTTACCCAAATTGATGTTGGGCTGTAGTCTTGTTTTCTGCCTTTGAGAATATTCTTCCTTACCAACATTTTAAAGTGAAAGCTTTTCATGTGCTTGGATTAAACAGAAATATTATTCTGAAAGAGTATATCGTGATATATCTCTGAAACATGAGAACAGCTGTACTGAGTCAAACCACAAATCTACCTGGCTTAGCATCCTGTCTCTGGCAGGGGTTAAAAGTCAGTGCTTAAGGAAGAATAATAACAGGGTAAGAGATAGGCACCACAGTACTTGTAGAGCAGTTTTTGTCTAGCTGATGGCCCCTCTTGTCTAAGTGGTGGGTTTTAATTTTAGTCTTTATCAGTGTATTTTTCTTGAACTGAGCTTTTCTCACAAACGCAATTCTTTAGTGCCCAAACCATCCCTTGCAGGCTCTCACAGCTTAGCTATGTTTTATGTAAAGCACCACCTTATTTTTTTTATTTTGAACCTAAATCCAGGTATAAATACTGCTGAGAAGAGATATAAGTGCCAGTCTTACTTAGGTTAACACTGGCCCATGTGATAGCATGGGCTGACACGTGGATCTCCTTGTCACTTACCCGTGTGGCATAAATGCTTAAGCTCTTTTTTGTGTTTTTTAGTTTTCATCTACAGTCATAACTGCAGAAAATATTTCTGCTGATACAAAATTTTTAGGGGGTGTTATTAGCTTATTGAAGTGAAACTGCTGTTGATAGGAAAAGGTTTGATATGAAACTAGGACAGGGTGACCTGAAACTAGGATTGTTGTGCCAAATACACATACTCTGATAAGCCTATCACGCAGTGGCCATACGCATGTAGAAACTAACAGGGATTAACACATGAATTACGTGGTGCTGTCACTGCTATTAGAACAGATGTTGAAAATTATATTTCCATTGCTACTTACTTTTATCTTCTCCTCAGTTATGTCTTTTTCAGGTTGATGTCTTCTTATTTGCTTGATCCAACCTTGTAGCTATCCCATCCTTTGGATCTTCTTCACTACCCCTTTCTGAACCCTTTCTAATAGCTCTAATTTAACGGAGAGGTCAGAACTTCACACAACATTTGGAGGATGGTCATGTCCTAGAAATAAATTTATTCTGACCACTACTAAGTACTGAGCCCATAGTTTAATGGAATTCAAATATGCCTGGCATAATGTAATATTATATATTAACAACATACAGAATTGCTGTTGAGACTATGTTCACAAAGCTTGTTATTTATGAGGAAGATGTAATATTCTCAAAGATAGAAGGTAAGCTTAACATATATATATATATATATATATATATATGGCTGTTGTGATTTAGGAGTGGTACTCCTCAGTTTAGTTCTCCACTGAGACCTTCCAAACCATACTGCTTGCTCCACCTTCCCCCTCATTCCTGCCACCTCCATGGGTGGATGAAGAGGAGAATTGGAGGAACAAGAGGCAAAAATCACAGCTTAAGATAAGAACAATTTAATGGAAACAGCAATGGGATAAGAAAACGAACAGTGATGGCAACAATAGTAATAACAAATGTGTACAAAAAAAGAGAATGAGTCACATGCAAAAATTCTCACCTCAGAGCCTGACCTTACTGAACCCTACTGCAGCCATGTTTTCCCAACTGGAAAGGAATACCCTTCTTGGGAATTAGAGCGAGTCCCATTTCCCTGCCCTGGCCGTGGTGTGAGGTGCTATGGAATAACACAATGTTGTGTCGTGGCCCTCCCGCTGAGTGGGGCCAGAGCCAGGACAGTGCTGTGCCTAGGGAGGAATTTTATCCCCTCAATATGCTTCAAACACCACGTTGGAAATAGTGGCCAACAGTGAGCAACCCTAAAACAGAATAAGGGCAATGGAGCAGATAACACTAAATCCTTGTATGCATCTAGGTATGAGGAAAAATAGAACAATCTCTGCAGCAGAATTTTGGCTAGTCTGGGAAAGGGGAGAAGTGAACTTCAGGGAAGGATGCCAAATCTTCCTGGTGATGCATTGTAAGTACAGCTTTAGCAAACTGGGGTGTGAGAGCACATATGCAAAGGTGAAAATGCAGGAGTACTTTTTTTCTTAGTAAAAGCCTATCCTGTAAACAAAAAGTAGAGGAAAAAAAACTTAGTGGTAGTTAAGAGGCTCTTAGAGAATCAGAGAGAGCAATTTATTTGTAGAAAATAGCTTGCTTTTCTTCTAAGTCCTCCTCACATGATTAATACAGAGAAGTAGATGTTTCTGATGTCAGTATAAAACAGATCAATTTTAAAAAACCAACAAACCACCAAAAAACAAACCAAAAACCAACCAACCAGCCAAAAAAAAAGCCCCAAAACCAAGAAGAAAACCCCAACAAAACAAACAAAAACCCCCCAAACAAAACAAAACCCCAAAGACTAAAAAGACTAACACACACCTCTCACACCTGGTAGCTATGTGTAGTCTGTTGATGTCAAGTCTTTCCTTCCAGCCTCACTGAGTTACACATTAGGTAGTGTTACAGGCAGGCCCAGAAGGAAGTGGAAAGAGTCTAGCCTTGCCTT